>NC_077231.1:135987479-136652479 GCF_027887165.1 Monodelphis domestica | reverse complement strand
GAAACAAGCAAGACAGTTTTATATGTATACATGGGGGGTGATATCAAATAATGCCTTCTCTAATGTGGAGAGGGGAGGGAGAATAAGGTAAATACCTGGGATCTCTCGTGTAGCAAACAAATATACTTTTTTAAGGGAAAAAAAGGCATTTGATCCAGTGAAACCAAATGAAACCTTAAAGGCTTTTCTACAAGCACCTCCCAAGTAAATATTAATCATGCAACAGAGACCATTCTGTTCAGTGATCTTCTAGTAATGAACATTAAAGGAAACAGAATAGGGGGATATTTACTTACCATTGTTGTTCGCCAGAATCAAGGAGAATGTCTTTCATAGAGTCCAAATGGAATGAGGTCTTTCTGATGTTACTATTATGTTGTGCTGATTGCATCAAGTCCCAAAATATTTCAAAGCTTCCTCAGGGAGATCTTTCAAAAGAAATCAGCCTAACAATCCATAAAAAGAAAACAAATGGATAAAAAATTCCCATTTTCTAGCCTATGATATAGGAAAGTCACTGGGCAACTACTGACACATACAAAGAAATCACAGGTCCATTGAAATATTGAAATATAAGCTGTTTGTATATTCATTGTATTCACTGCCTCCCCTTTCCTGGATTGAAAGCTTGAGAGTAAGAACTGTATTAGAGATAATAAAGTTGAAAAATTACATAGTCTCTGCTTCAAGGAACTTAGAGTTTAATGGGAGGATGACATGAACTCAAATAACAATAATATAAATTAAAATGTGGTAACATCAAAGGAGAGGTTCAGAAAAAAGGGATCAGAAATTCAGGAAAGAGAGAACATTTACAGGTGGAAAACCAGAGAAGTAGGAGGTGTCACCTGAATTGGATCTTAAAGAAAATTAAGGATTTCAATGAGAAGAAAGGATTATAAAGGGAATCATTGACCACATTGCCTGCTTAAATTGTCAGGACTTTCACTTGATTATTCTAAAACATTATCTAAATAAATACTCATGGAAATGCCCCATTCCCAGCTGACATCATCTTTGATAAAGAGATGGTAGTATATGCCACTTTTCATCTGATGTAAAGAGCTATTATCTCAGTAGTTGGAAATCAGAAATTTGGTCTCTTGCCAAGACAGTGAAATGACTCACCATCACTATAGGGCTATCTTACCATCTCCCACTCATTTTCAATCCTCTCAGTTCTCCATTTCTACAGCACTAGATCAGCATAAATCATGCCTCTAACAAGTGTCTAACCATTTTCTTCTAAGAGCTGCACAAAGACCAACCCTTTGCTTATTGAAGTTATTCACCTGAGTCAAGAAGGATTTACACAGAGTCCAAATGGAAGAGGTATACCTTATAGATAATGAGTTCTTCCTAGTATTCCTGCGATTTTGTTCTGATTTCATCAAGTCCAAAAGTACTACAAAGCTTCCTCAGTGATATCCATGACCTCTTAAAAGAGATCACCCTACCCATCCACATAGGAGAAACCAAATGGTCCATTTTCTGGCTGCCTTTCACCAACATACTGAGTTTCTACAATAAGCCTTGTTTCTAGGCTCAAAAAATGTTGAAGATAAAGTCTAAATTGAACAGAGTTAAAGAATATCTTACCTTATCATGAATGAGAAAAGGATTCTCATGGAAAAATTTGATTGATATAATCAAGACTTGAGACCACAAAGATTAAAAACTCATACATTGATGTCTTCTTTTTTCTTCACCTCTTTTTCAAGACTCTATGATGTCACCCAGAGTAGTAAATGTTAATGACATGAAAGAATCAAAATTATCATCACTATTTGATAATCAAAACTCAACTTTCCTCCACATCAGGAACTATGTAGAAAGTATGCCCTCATTGGCAGATGTAGACATGGGAAAACAAATCACAGAACTTTATGAAACCAAACCAGATTACCCACACAAACACATCTGACGATTACTTAAATTCAGAGACTGTCATCTATAATCACAAAAATAAACTTTCTCTTTCATGCCTGTAAGTCAAATAGTGCATACCAGGTTTTTATTTTATTATATTTGGTAACAGACGTTATACATACTTAAACTTCTTGCCATAGCCCTCTTAAGATTTGATCATCTCTTGTGCTTGACAAAAGTCTAAAGTATAGTGTTTTCTTCTTTCAGAAATTTCCTTAAGATTCAAATATATCCAGTTCTTTGTCATCTGTCATCTAGGGAGTAAATGATGACCTAAAATTACACAGTTGGTAAATAGTGGAGTTAAGATTGAAAGCCAGGTCACGCAGTTAATAAGACCAGTAAAGTCTTCTGATCACACAAGGAGTAAAATGTAGGAACTTTAAAAGAAGGTAAGCTCAATCTGTTTCCATGGGGACATAAAAGACAAAAAAAAAAGCTAATGTTATCATAGGCTTCACTGAGAGGCTCAGTGTCTAGAACAATATTCATAGCATCATAGATTTAGAGCTGGAAGGAGAGACCTTAAAGACCATCAAATCAAATCCAACTTGCTCATTTAACACATGAGGAAAATGAATCAGAAAGAGATTAAATGCCTTGCCCATGGTTACACAGTGTAAAATGTCTGAGGGAGGATTTGGCCTTGAATCTTCCTTACTCCAAGCCCAGAGTTCTCTTCATCACACCATTTAGCTGACACATTGACACACATTGATTTTTTTTTATTATGATGTAGAAAAACCTAGGAGAGACCAGGCTGTAATATATTGCTTGTTGGGGGGGCACGGTGGGGGAAGGGGAAGAGAGGAATGATAGAAAGGTAAAATCATTTTCATTGCAACAATATTGCCCAGCTTTTTTCCTATGCAAGGAAACAGAGGCCTTAGTAGAATATTCAAGTGAAGGTACGACACTATAAAAACTATAAATTAAAATTATTTTTTTATCACAAGTTAGATTATAGTTGAACTGAAGGATTTTAGGAAGAAAGTAGTTCAGAATAAAGTACTTCAAAGGAGAATCATAGAGAGGAATTCCAAGAAGAATGAAAGAGCCAACATGTTCTTCATCTAGCCTCTTCTGCCTTCTGTGATAGTCTGATTGGGAGGAGTTTCTTACCCATTGTCTAAGGGCACTTCTCAAGAGAGTTCCTGAAGAAAGCAATATAGCTAAAGGCTGTCTGAGGATGGTTGAAATGAGCTTTATAATTATTGGCTGAGAGAGCTGGCTAATGAGAGCTAGTAGCCTACTTCTCTAAAGAAGAGGGTTAAATAATGTCAGGAATCCTCATGAATGAAGAGAATATAGCAGTTAAGGCATAACAGTAGACTAAGAGAACAAGCTGAGAAAACATGCGTTGTAGGATAAAAGACCTATAGCTCTTTTATTTTATTCAGGAGAAAAATTAACCATAGCACTCCCCAGTGGATAATGGAAGCCTCTAAAAGAGCATATTAAACTCTGAAGGGGAGAGATTTCCCAATGGAAAGAATCCCAAATTAATATAAAACAAGGCAATAAATGATAATTAAGATATCTAGATAGTTGACGACTAGCTAAAGAAGAGATATGATGCCCAGCAAAGAACATCAACCAATGCCAAAATGAAATGCAATACCAATCAGAGAAAAGGAATGCCCAGTGAGAGAACAGATCCAGAAAAAAAGTGAACAATTAAATCAACAGAAGATAGTCAATAAATTCATCAACAAGCATTGACTAAGTGCTTCCTCTGGGCCATTTACTATGCTAAGCCCTGCACCCACAAAGAAAGACAAAAATAGTCACTGCCCTCAAAATATTCACATCCTGATTGAAAATGTGGCAGTATATGATTATAATTCTCATGCTATAAGAAATGATGAACAGGATACTTTCAGGAAAACCTAGGAAGACTCATATGAATTGATTCAAAGTAAAGTCCACAGAACCAGGAAAACATTGTACACAGTAACAATAATACAATCAACTATGAATGATTTAGCTATTCTCAACAATACAATGACCCAAGATAATTCTGAAGGAATTATGATGAAAAATACTATCTACCTCCAGAAAAAGAACTGATGAAATCTGAATGCATATCAAAGCAGACTTTTTTACTTTCTTTATTTTGGAGGGGTTTTTTTCTATTTTCTTTTGCAATGTGGTTAATGTGGAAATGTGTTTTCCATGATCTCACATGTATCATTTATATCAAATGTTTTGCTTTCTGAAGGATGGGAGAGGGGAATGGCAGGGAAAGCATTTGGAACTCCAAATTTAAAAAAACTAATATTAAAAAAATTAAAACAAAAAGAGTATTCACATTCTAATAGGGGACAACATATTAATGACTATGTATTTGGAAGGTATATATAAAGTAGATGGAAGGTAATCTCAGAGAAGACTCTAGAAGATATGATGAACTGGGGGTAGAATTTGAGCTGAGTCTTGAAAAGGTCAAGGAAATGAAAAGACAAAGGTGAGAAAGAAGAATATTCTAGGTATGAGAGACATCCAGTGTAAAGGTGAGGAATCAGGAGATGCAATGTCACATGTGAGGAACAGTAAAGTAGGCCAATGTAGCTAAAGCACAGTTTGTGGAAAAGATGCTGTAAGAACGCTGGGAAGACAGAAAGAGACCAGGTTGTGAAGAGCTTTAAATGTCAGGCAGAAGATTTTATATTCAATCCTAGTGGCAATAGGGAAACGCTGAAATTTAATCAGTAGGGAAAAAAAACAGTGAGAAAATGACTGGCAGCTGAGTTCAGGACAGATTGGAGAGAAGAGAATCTTGAGACAGGAAGACCAAAGAAAAAGCTAATGCAATACTCTACGAGGGAGGTGATGGGACCTAAACCAGGGCAGCAGCTGTGTGAGTGGAGAGAAAGGGATGTCTACAAGAGATATTACAAAGGCAAAAAAATAACATGATTTGGTAATAGATGGATATGATACGGGCAGCTTTTCCAACATCCAAGAAACGAGTTTCCCTTCCATTTCTGCTCTCTGGTCACTCTCATTCTGTGTGTGAACACCTTCATGCAAATGATCTGACCATACATATTCTTTAAATGTATCCGTATATACCACACATGATTTGTATGCAAGTGTAATCTTCCCACTGGGCATGTATGCTTATAATAGAGGGAGTTCAAGTTTTATAGAGGAAATGTTCTATTATTGTGCTACTATGTGAATGGTCTTTGTTACAAATTTGCAGGTGTTCTCTGGATGACTTAGTACATTAAACACATTAGGGGTAATGGAGCACAGGTTTTTGAGCTAAGGTTGGAAGATAATTTTGACCCCCCAAAAAGCTAGTCTGAGGTTGTTAGCATACTTGACTGAAGTAGCTGAGCCTTATAGGGAAATAGATTCACTTTAGATTTATAGTATACTTGGACTACTTTGGATGATTTTTGTTGTCCAGTCAATCTGATGAGGAGAACACTGGATTTTCTATCAGAAACCATGGGGTGCTGATCTCAGCTATTGGACTAGGAGACCCCAAAGATCCTTTCTATCCTAAATCCTGTGATCTGAATGTTCCTATATTATCACATTCCAACTTCCAGTACATATACACTAAATGAATTTTGCTGTTATGGTGGTGGTTTCTTGACCTCTTTTATCTTCTGACTTTAATCCTTTTTAAAAGGAGCATTTTTGTGATTCTTTGCCAAGAAGCACATTGATGGCAGGAGCAAACTATTCACAACAGAGAGAACAGAATATATTAAAAAGATGAAAACATGCTTTTTGTTTAACTAACTCTAAATGGGTGTTTTTCTCTCCATCATCTGCCCTTTACTAAGTGGGGGACTGTTGATCATAAAGTCAACCTAAATATTAAAAATAAGCTTTTCCTTTAAGGAAAAAATAGCATTAATGAAATGTATTATTTGCAGTCTAATGCCAAATAAGCCATGCATTCTTCATCACACCTTACAGTAGTACTATTTGGCAACGAGGAAATCAAAAGAACTGAATTATCATACTCCATATTCAGGAGCAAAGTGAACAGTTATCACCATTAAGTTAATACCATCCAAGTGCTTACCAGGTGGAAGCTCTTTTGAAAAAGATCTATATGGGAAACTTACCTGCCAGAGCATCAGAAGTAAATACCCCTGAGTCATGAATATACCATGCTTATTCCCTTTGAAAGAAAATTAATCATAAATGACAACAACTTACAAAATTGCTTGTTTAAAAGTTTGGGGAAGATATTAATATAGAGCCAGGTCTCCTGCATTTAGAGATGTTGCTCATCAAAGTGTTACTTGTAAAGAAAATTATTTTTATAATCTTACTGAGATTAAAGACAGAAATGCCACCAAGACAAATTTTCCTTGGTGACAAAAAGAAGGATGAAAATTGAGAAAAGTTGTGAATATATCATTGGTGGGAAGAGAAAAAGAGGTAATAGCTTGAAGAGATAGATGGCAAAGTCAAGTTTTCAGTTTTTATTTTGAGAGACCTTGTAAGCAGTAGGGAAAGAAGTCATGACTAGCCAAAGATTAGAGATAATCTTGGTAGGATGAAATTAAAATGTTAAGAAGTGAGTGGAAAATGAGTTTAGGCAAAGAGAATAGCAGCTTTTTTTTTTTTTGAGGAGTTTGGGAAAGAAAAGCAATAGATAGCACTCATAGCTTGAGGAGTTGTAAAGACTTCTTTTTTCATTGGAAAGACAAAGACATTTTTGTGGGTAGCTTAGAAGAAGCCAGTAGATAAGGAGAGATTGAAGACACAATTGAACAGCCTAAATTCATGATGGTGAACCTATGACACGTGTGTCAGCACTGACATACATAGCCATTTTCGATGACATGTGGACTCATGTGGGCTCAGCACACCTCAGAGCCCTGGAGCTTCCCCAGGGAGCCGTGTGCCTGCAGCAATGGTCATGGCCATGCCCCCAGCTGCTCCATATGCTGGCCACAGAGGTGAGGGGGGAAGGGGGAGGGGGAGGGGAGTGGGTGGTGGCAGGCACCAGGTGGCTGGGGTATATGGGGCTCCCGCAGGGGCAGGGAAGAGTGAGTGCTCGTGCAGGGGCAGCCACTGCTCTTGCAGCACCCCTAGGCTAGCTGGCTGGGGAAGGGGGGTGTGGGGCCAGGCCAGGGGAAGACTGGGCAGGGCTCTGGCCCACCTGCAATGGAGGAGTGCCTGGAACCAATAACCAGACACTTTTAGCACCCTGAAAAATATAGCAATGGCTTTTACTCACAATTTTTCCCTTTATGTACTTTTGTGAGACCTTATTCTCAGTGTTAAATAATATCAAAACCAACAAAAGAAACAGACTGACAGATGAAGTTAGCGCTTGCTTGGGCTTGAAGTGTACAAAATACCAACCTTCAATTGAAGATTTATCCAATAAAATTCAGCAACAAAAAAAGTCACTAATAGGCAGGTTAGTTAAAGAATTCCCCCTCCCCCTCACTTATCTGATTCACAGCACTCCACACAAGTTAAATAATATCAAAACCATCAAAAGAAACCAACTAACAGATGAACAAAGAAGTCACTCAACAAGTAAGTTAAATAATTAGTTTTTGGTTTATTAAAAACAGTTATATATTACAATTATACATTTTTGTTATTTAAACTATAAATATTGTGAAATTATGCTTTTTTTCTTGAAGTAACACACCACACAAGTTTTTGGCGAATTTTGACACACCAAGCTCAAAAGGTTGCCCATCACTGGCCTAAATAGAGGTAACTTCTCTTACTTAATCAGATTTAATTCATCATCATAATTCCATTCTTGGATGGAGAAGTTTGGTAGGAAATTCAATTGTAGTTGAGAGCCTATGGCTAGAGTTGGTAAGTAGCTATGCTAAGCAATGTCTGGCAGTACTAGGAGAGGGAAAAGACCTCCCAGGCCCACAAGATATGCTGATCCTGTGAGCCAATTCCCACTACTACTGGAAAAAGAGCATTTGGGCATTATATTTGGCTGATGAACCTTGCATCATTTAGACTCACTAGACTTGGTCTCCTGGACTACTGATGCAAACCAGAGTAGGCATACTTCCATGGTTTTGACTATGATCTGGACAATTTGGGGGTAGATTTAGGGTTACAGGCCCTCTATAACTCAACACCAAGTCGAAAGTTCATAGAGGCCCCTTAATCATTGCACTTGGGATTGGCAATTAATAGAAGCCTAGGAGTACAACCTTAAGAGTTAGAAGGTGGAGGTGAGGATGAGTCAGACAGTAAATGAGAATGAGTTTGGACCCTTGATGCCCATTACCCATATAAGATGATTAGAAGACATGCCCACTCTGTGAAGAGCCAAGGTCAATGACTATACCACTGGCATGCTAGTTTTGGGGAGGCAGAAAAGGGCAGGCAAGCCCAGGACAACTGACAAAGTTGGATATTTTTTTCTCCAGTCTCTGAGAGGGGTAATAGGTTAGAATTTTATCTATCTGCCATGCCTCTATCTGGTCTTCAAGACTGGGTTCCTGAGTCAGTCTTAAAGGGTAGGGTAGCCCTTAGCTTATATACTCTTATCTCCTTCCCACCAAATACTGGTTGCACAAAATAAAAAATGAGTAAAACAAGCAAATAGCAAACCAGCCATGAAAGTTATACAGATTAGCATAAACCAAAGAATATACAAAAGTAAATGAATTCTTCTGTTGGGATTTAGATGTTATATATATACTCAAAGCAGGAGAGAGAATTGGCAATTTCACCAAAAGGAGGACCAGTCTAGTGATCTCTAGAATTTCAAGTGCAAAGACAAAAAGAATCTGGCTTTCCATAAATGTATTACTCACTCTCCCCCCTAGTGTGTCACTTCTCCTTGTGTCTCTCTCCCAGAACATCTGGAATCAATTCAATAAGTCCTTTACCCAAATGTGCAGCATGAAACTCATTATTTTCTTTGATATTCTGGAGTCATATCTCAACCTACATGCATTATTCATGATGCTACCTTCCCCCACCCACCTTGATAGATACCAAATTAGGAACAGAACTCTTTGATCATCACTGGCTCCTCCTCCTTGTATACCTTTCTTGGAGAAAAGGAAGAAATAGTGGGATAGTGCTGGAGTATCTACCACAAGGTAGGCCACGACCAAAAGCTGAATGCAATGTAACAATCATGTTAGTAGCCTCATCCACCCAGCTTAATTCATCCCAGATGAGCCACAGATCTCCAAAAAAATGATCTACTAGAGCAGCAGTATTTCTTGAGAGGTCTTAACTCAGAGTCCAGAGAGTTGGCAGTTCGATCCCTTTCCCTTGTTAGTACCCTTAACCAGCTAGTTAAAAAATTTAGCTTGACCCAGTCCCTACTAGGATTATATCCCTAAAGAGATCAAAGAATAAGAAAAAGATCCCAAATGTGCAATATTATTAATAGTTGTCCTTTTTGAGATGGCAACAAGCTGGAAACTATGCATGTGCTTATCATTTGGGATATGGCCAAACAAGTTATGGTATGGGAATGGAACGGAATACTATTGTATCACATTTGTTGTCATTCAGTCATTTCAGTCATGTCCAACTCTTTGTGACCCCCATTTGGGGTCTTCTTGGCAAAGCTACTGGAATGGTTTGCCATTTCCTTCTCCAGCTCATTTTACAGATAAGGAAGCTGAGGCAGAGTTAAGTGGCCTGTCAAAGGTCACATCATACTAAGTATCTGAGGCCAGATTTAAACTTAGAAAGGCGAATCGTCCTGAATCCAGGACCAGCACTCTAGCCACTGTGCCATCTAGATGTCATATACAGTGACAAATGGGAAGATTTCAAAGAAATCTGAGAAAACTTGTATGATCTGTTCCAAATTGAAGTTATCAGAAGGAAGAAAATGATTTATACTATAATAACCAAATTACAAACAGAAACAGTTTTGAAAGGCTTAAGAATTTTGATCACTTCAATGATCAACTATGATTCCAGTGGACCAATGATAAAGAATGTTATCTACGTCCTGACATATTCAGAGTGATACATATATGTTCAGACATCCAATATAAAATTTTGTTTTGATTTGGTTTCAACACAAGAGAAAGAGAAAATAGCTGCTATTGATCTTTTAAAAATTTAACTTAAGGGGGCAGCTGGGTAGCTCAGTGGATTGAGAGCCAGCCCTAGAGACAGGAGGTCCTAGGTTCAAATCTGACCTCAGACACTTCCCAGCTGTGTGACCCTGGGCAAGTCACTTGACCCCCATTGCTTAGCCCTTACCACTCTTCTGCCTTGGAGCCAATACACAGTATTGACTCCAAGACAGATGGTAAGGGTTTAAAAAAAAATTTTTTTTTAACTTAAAAAATCTCTCAGGGGAGGCCCAAGATCTATTTCAACATTGAGAAAAATACTCCCAGAACACCAGAGGTTCAGTAAGGGTCTGTCTATTGTCTGGCAGGTGGGCCACTACCAAAACTAGCTTTCTGTGGTTCATGAAGGATCCCCAGGGGTGAAGGTCCAAAAATAACTTGCCCAGGAATCCTAGAAAGTCAGTCATCCATTCACCCAGTAAAAACATTTGTCAAGTTCCAGAGGCTATCTGAGGCCACGTCTGCATCCTCAAAATGCTGCTGAAGGCAGAAATTCATTGTTTTCTGAATTGAAAAGGAAAAAAAAAACAGCAAAGGGTGATTAAGTTTTCACAAGTCTGGAACAATTGGACTGATGCTGAAACTTCTTGGTCTCTGGTTCCCTCTACTGATCACATTGCAGTACTGCAAGAAACACTGCCATTGCCCTTGTAAGGAAGGGCTGGAGTTGGGGAAGAACATGGAGCCAGGCTCATGTTCCATCTGAGTTCAAGGATGAATACTCCTATTATTACCACGACAGGAGTGTTAAAGCTCAGAATCAGTTGAGACTGGTAAGGAAAGCTACAGACAACAAAACAGGATTGGCTTGGGATATGCTGAAGAAGAAAGGAGGAACCAAAGGAATAGAGTTGCTGTTGGGCACCAATGGTGCCATGACAAGAAATAACAAGAAGTAGGCTGTTCAACCTTTATTTGGCTCCTATTATTTCTTTCAAGAAGAGGATCTTCAGAATGGAAAATACAGAATAAAAATAGTCATCATCAAAAAGATGAAGAGATGGAGAGTTGATACTGACTGAAGTATCTATTATGATATCAGTTTCGCAGAAGGTATACTGTGAATGCTCAAGAGACTGGTGCTTGATCTTCTGCCAAATCACTTATCATTTAAAGCAGCTAAGTGACAGGATGGATAGAGGGCTGGGCCAAGATACAGAAAAACATGAGGTCAAATCTGGCCTCAAATACTTCCTACTTGTGTGAATCTGGGTCAGTTACATAACCTTTTCTGCCTCAATTTTCTCAACTGTACAAATGGGAATAATAATAGCATCTCCCCTCCAAGGTTATTGTGAATATCAAATGAGATAATATTTATAAAGCACTTAACTTGGCACAGTGCCTGGCTCATAGAGGGTATTTAATAATAATATTAATAGTTATAGAAATAATAATTATTATCATTAACCTGGTAATGATGTAACACATTTCTTGTCAAATTTGCTAATGACACACACAAAAAGGGATATCTAACATGTAAGATTACCGAACCAGGACCTAAAAGGATTTTGCTAGAATTTTGGACTGAATCTAATGAGATGAAATTCAACTAATGATAAATGTTAAGGCTTGAAATTCAAAAAAATCAGCTTCACAAATATAAGATAGAGACAAAATATGGTTAGACAGTGAGTGGTTCATCTGAAAAAGATCTGGAGGGGTAGACTGTAGATTCCAAGTGAATCGATAATGTAAGAGAGCAGCTAGAAGTTCATGTGATTTAAGATAACAATGAGAGAAATAATCTTTAGGATTGGTAGTCTCTCCATGTTCAGAGTATTGTATTTAGTTCTTGGTTTTAGGAAAGTCACTGATAAACTGAAGAGAAGGTCATATTTTAGGAAGGAAACTGACTAATTGGACAATGTTGAAAGGAGGAAAGCCATGATGGCAAAGTGCTTAGGGTTAGAGACTGGGGTCTTGTCCAAAGAATTAATGGATCAGGCAATTTCCATGGCAAAGAAGCAAGCTTTACCGAGAGATGGAGGAAGGCAGTGGAATGACCATGGTGGTGGAAAGGCTCTGAGAATTTTTAGAGATGTTTTTTATCCTGATTAGTTATGAAGGAATAGGGTCATTTATTTAGGGAGTTTTTGCCCAGGAACTAATGTCACTTTACTCATGGTCCACTTTGATCTGCATGGCTTTACCCCTGGTTCACTCTGTTTGCCCACTGGGGAGAGGAAAGTGCAATGTAAATGGGAGGCTAATGATAGGTTAAGTATCCTGGAGCAACTTTCAAATAAATTTTGTTCTTTTGTGTGCAGACCCTAAGAAAGGCAGTGAGTGTAGACATTAAGCATTGTTTGGACCTAGTCCTTTGTGATTGGGAAATTGAACCAAATGTGCTTGCTGTTCAGAGACCCCAGCCAAGGATCTAGGATCTAGGTTATATCTAATAATTGATGTGAGGAGTCTTCTCATAATTGTAAATCTAAGCAATGCATATATCATATCCAAAAGGTAGCCCCGTACTAATCAACTGGTTATCATTTCTATATAATTTTTGGTAGTGTTTGTGGCACATTTTAGCCCACACCTGAGAATCAGATGAGGAAAATGGGAGAAGAGAAGACTCAAAGGGGAAGACTTCAAGTATTTGAAGAGACTTGTCATGGGGAAGGGAGGAAGGGTTGTTTTGTTATATTTGGCCCCAGACAGCATAAACAGGAGTACTGAAAGGCAATCACTGGTAAACAAATTTAAATTTTATTTAGGAAAAAAACTTCCTAAAATTTAGAATCATCCCCAAATGGAGGGAAAGGGAACTACTAACACATGTACTGGGCAAACTCACCAGATCTTCTATCAAAGATTAAATGACTACTTCCTGAGGATCATTATCCCAGTATATGTTGACCTAGATGACCTCTCACATCTGTTCTAATTCTGAGATTATGCAATTCTGCTGGGTAGGGTTGTTGTTCAGTCATTTTAACCATCTGATTCTTCTTGACCCATTTGGGAGTTTTCTTGGCAAAGATACTAGAGTGGTTTGCCATTTCCTTCTCCAGCTCATGTAATAGATGAGGAAATTGAGGCAGTTAAGAAGCTTGCCCAGGATCACACAAGTATCTGAGGCCAGATTTGAAGCAAAGTATTTTCTGACTCCAAGGCCAGCATTCTATCCACTGAGCCACCTAGTTGCCTCCTCTGAGCTTCATCTTGCTCTGTGTGTGTTTGTATATGTGTGTGTATGTATGGTTTTAAAAGTTATATATTAATAATGTACATATTTTACTTTTATAGACTTACAATTAATAATATGAAATTTTAAATTATTTTAATTTTACTTGATATTATTTATATTTAAATGTTATATAATATTAATATTTAATATATCCAGGCTGCTCTCCCTCTGCTATCAGTTGGGGTATACTCAGAACAGGAATTAATTTATGTCTATAGACATATAAAATATTATATATGACATGGCATGACATGATTTATATGCTATATTATATAACAGAATATTATAGAAGTATGTGTGTGAGACAATAATCCTACCTACCAGAACTGCAGAATCTCAGACTTGAAAGAGATATGAGAGGTCATCTAGGTTAACATATATTATAATAATGATCCTCATACTATAGTATATATAGTATTTATATAGGTATATATACATATGCAAATACATACACACATATCTGAACAAATAGAATTAATGAGATAAATCTCCCCTTCATACTACCCTACCTCTTCTTAGCAATCATAAAAAGAAACTGACTTTCCTGTATAGACTGAAAATACATCTCATTACTGTACTTTTTGGCCACACCACTTATTTCAAAGCGTTCATGAATTTTTAAAAAACATTTGTTAATTAATTTAGCGTATTCATTCCTCTGTTTCTTCTTATTAGCCGGCAATAATTAGAAATTGAGTATGCTTAGATCAGAATCAGACAAATTCTAGGTTTGAGATTAGAATGAAAATTCCTATCTGCTTCATAAAACAAAAAAAATATTTTTTTAAGTTTTGTTTATGAAACAAAGAGAAGCACAGCAGATAGCAAGTTAACCTCTGACTAAAGAAGTCTTGGATTCAAGACCTACAACTAAGTGTTCCTGGACAAGTCACTTAAACCTCTTAGTGACCCCAGACTACCCACTAATACTCAAAATTAAAGAGCAAGTAGTGATCAGCATTGGTACAAGGATATTCTGCACAAAAAATCTGTACACCAATAAAATAAAAGGTTTGGAACTGCCCCCATCAACTCTTAATTAAGCCAATTTACAAAACTAAGAGAATATTATTTCTGAACTATAATATATCAACTTCAACAGAGAAATACTCAAGTTTCTGTTTGCTAGCCAGTTCTTTTCAATCATTTCATTATTGACACCACTGACACACAGGAATAAGGTTGTGACAACAGGGCATTTTATACAGTCTGAAACAAATAAGTGGTCTTTGAATATTACATGACATTCATTTTTAATTCTATTTTTTTCAGTAAACAAGTATTAGTTTCTCTTCCTCTCCCTTTATCTTATTCCTCACCCACCTTATACTATTTTTTTTCAGAATAGGATACAGAGAAATTTATGAACATTTATAAAAGAAAGTTTAAGAAAAATAGACAGAACCTTTTAAAAGAGAATTCAGATTGGTGATCTGCTATAATCCTGCAATCAAATTTTAGAGCAGTTAATTTTTTAATCAAATAAAAATGCACTAAAAAAATGCCACATGCAAGAAGAGAGAAACAAGAATAGGAAGAAAAAAATAAAACAGTAAAATAAAAACTCCAAATGTGAAATGTAGTTTATTGGCTAGCATGAATATTAAAAACAACAACAAAGATTTGCTCAAAAAATACAGACAAATAGGCACTTCAGTTATCTCACTGGTGATTGTGCCCTCCAGTGGTCAACAGCACCTTTTTACATGCTAAAGTAAAATAGGCCTCTTATAAAATCTATTTTAATTTCCAAGAAAATATGAACTTTTACACTACTAGTTGGTAACTAAATACTGTATCTGGCTCCTCAGAAGAGGTAATTATAAAGCATTTTGGCAAATACATTAAAACGCAATCAATCAAAAGTCATTTTTTCTTGCTGTTTTCTTGAATGTATGCCAAATAGCACAAGGGAAAAAACCATCTGTTATGAATTATGGAGTCGTTTCTTAGACCCAAGTTCCACTGGAAATCCTAAAGGAAAAAAGATATTACTTTTATAGACGATGAAGTCACAAACTTAAATAATCCCTTATTAAACCTAGTTCAGTGCAAGAATTGCAGTCTCAGCAAATAAAGATCTTTACAGCTCCTCTCTGGCTTGTTGGACCAGAATTCAGAGACAGTGTATTAATTACCTAAATCAAGACCTTTTTGCCTGTCAGTCTATTTTCAAACTAGCTATCTGGAAAAAGAGAAGCAGTCTGGCCAGAGCATGTTGTATATATTTGGTATGTACTTATATGTAGTTTTCTTCCCCTGTGTGAATGCAAGTTCCTTGAAAGCCAAGCCAGTTTCATTTTTTACTTTAAATCCATGTCATCTAATAAAGTGCCAAGTACAGAGTAGGTGCATAATAAATTCTTGTTGAATGATTAAGTAATTGATTATTAGTGTGCCCTCCCAAGTCCCAAATTAAAAGATTTAATGTAAGTCAACCAAAGTAATGATTACAGCACAGCCTCAATTCAAAGCTATTTAATTCAATAATTGTTGGGCATATAACTCCATTAAAACTAAAAGAAAGGGAAGACGGGGAAAAAAGACTCATATCCCTGATTCAATCCATGCATTCACATAATCCCAAACTATCCAAATGATTTATGCTTTCTCTTTCTCTTCCTTCTTAGTCTTCTTTCTTCTCTTTCTGGAAACTCCCTAAATTCCATTTAGTAATTGATTATGCCTTTGATTTTGTGAGGCCTCTGGGTACCACTGTGATAACTATATTTGCAGAAGAATCCTTTCTCTAAATTATTTAGTTATATGGTGTTTTAGTTTCCTTGTCTACTTAAGTAGAACAAAAAAATATATTGAGAACAATGTAATAATGTAAAACAATAAAGTTATTCACTCTGATCCCCTTGGAAATAAATGTAGATTGCTGTGTGCAATAAATGCTAAATGTTGTTTAGGTTTTATATTGCTAATACAGAAAATCTTGTGCCTCGAAGATTTTTCATTAAAATGTTCTATCTTCATTCAAGTGGGACTAGAATCCCCAAGGTGAAGTGGGTGACAAATCCCATTGAACTCCAATGCCAGCTCCTCTATAGGACATTTTTTTCACATTCTTTCAACGTTTATAAATACCTTGGAGGAACACAAACTAAGCTAAATTAAAAATTGATCAGTTGAATGTCATAAGATGCAAGAATAGTAAGATACGAGCTACTGCATTCTATCCAAAGTTCTCTATCAGTAATGCCTCAATGTTGCCAGAGCAACAATGTCAGACAAGAAACTGCAGCCCACTACGTGGTTAACTTTTGTCGTGGGATTTCCACTCCTATCTGAGCCACTAAGTCCTGGTCTCCAGTCTCTTCTGATGGCCCAGAGAAAATCAGTCAAGCAAAGTCTTCACATTAAAGGAAGTATGTTCATTGAGGAAATATGAAGACAAAACAGCTTCTTGGCCCCAGGCCTGAGTGGTTTAGGTCCCACAGAGACAGCGCTAACTCAAAGGGGCAGGAGAGACAATGTAGTCTCTTCAGTCTGTAGATGAGGAGGTTACAAAGCCACCAAATTGGTCCTAAAAGCCTCTCTACCTCTAGAGAGAACATATCCCTCTAGACAACAACCCATTCTGCAAGAGCTAGACGAAAGCCAGGCCAGACTAGAGCTCAGAGCACCAACCATCATTGCCTTGGGTGGGAGGAATGAAGAAACTACCAGTTGATTGGGAGTCATCACTGCTGATATTCCCTTTTCCTAAAGCATCCGAGAGTTCCTATTTATTGTCCATCTAACAGAGTCTCTGTAGGCTTTTCAAGTGTTCCACATGAAAGGTGGAGATGGTCTCTTCTCCAAATGACTAGCTCTTCTCTTCACTAAAAAAAAAAAAAAGCATTCTATGTGACAGCTTTGCCTTGCTGACAAAAGTGACCTCAAAGGTCGCTTAGACCAATCCTTGACTGAAGCATAAATCCCTACTATACCATGCCCAATGAGCGATCAACCAGCCTCTGCCTAGACATTCCTAATGCTGAAGAAATCTCTATTCCCCAAGAAAAACTCATTTAATTTCTGGATAGATCTAATTTTTTTTTATCTTTATATTGTTCCTAAAACTATATTTTTACCTTTTTTGATGTATTGGTCCTATTTCTGTTCTCTAAGATCAAGTACTCATATCCCTTCCCATGGCAACCTTTCAAATATTTAAGGACAGAGATAGCATGTCCCCTAAGCCTTCTTTTTCTCACAGCTGAACATTCCCAGTTTCTTCAGTTAAACCTATTGTGGCTCACTTTTGAGTCTCTGCCCTTCCCTGGATACAGTTTCCAACATTCTCCCTAAAATGTGGCTTCCAGAACAAAATACAGTCATCCAAATATGTTGGGAGCAGAATAAAGAATAATATAACTATCACTTCCCTTAGGTATTTAATGTATGTGTGTGTGTGTGTGTGTATATATATATATATATATATATATATATATATATATATATATATATATATTCTAGGCAAGACAAAAAGCAACATGGAATAATGAATTAAGATCCAAAGTCTTGAGTCTTGCCTGGGACACACTTGAGTAACCATAAAAAAATTAACCTGTCAGTGATCCAAACAACTCTAAAAAGAAATTGCCGATAGGTTGCCCATCTACACTAAGTAAATCAAAAGAAGTCAGAGACCTTTTATGGCAAGAAATTTAAAGAAAAGACTGCCAGAGAATTCCCTCTCCCCTTAGTTTTGCTAAGTGCCTCCCTGAGTCTTACTGAAGTTTCAAGGAAAAGGCTCTGAAACTAGCATGTGGGAGCATGATGGAAATTGAAAGGATAAAAAGATGAGCATATGTTTACCCCCAAGCTCACAAAGCCTTGGTGGAAAGCGAAGCCTGGGCTGTGTTCTCTCATGAGGAGAAGAAGTGAAAAGAATTAATTTCCTAAAACCCAACTCTGAAAAAATATCCCTTTTACATGCCAGCTGAATATGCTATAAATTAACAAACAATGTTGAAAATATTCTGATTAGCCTAGGGCAGATTGACCTAGAAAATCTTATGATGAAAGAGAAAGAAAGGAAAGAAAAAGAAACAAAGAAATAAGGAAAGAAAGAAACAAAGAAAGGAAGAAAGAAATGTAGGAAGGAAGAAAGAAAGAAAGAAAGAAAGAAAGAAAGAAAGAAAGAAAGAAAGAAAGAAAGAAAGAAAGAAAGAAAGAAAGAAAGAAAGAAAGAAAGAAAGAAAGAAAGAAAGAAAGAAAGAAAGAAAGAAAGAAAGAAAGAAAGAAAGAAAGAAAGAAAGAGAAAGAAAGAGAGAGAGAAAGAAAGAAAGAGAGAGAGAGGGAGAGAGGGAGAGAGGGAGGGAGGAAGGGAGGAAGGGAGGAAGGAAGGAAGGAAGGGAAGAAGGAAGGAAGGGAGGAAGGAAGGAAGGAAGGAAGGAAGGAAGGAAGGAAGGAAGGAAGGCTTCTTTTTGTATCCCCAGTGCTTAGGGTAGTGTCTAGCACATGGTAAGATTTACTGGTTGATTTACTTATGTCTGTTGATTATTCATACATATACATAATTATAACATCGATGTATATGATACACATGTATATCCTGGATATCAGATTTTTTATAAAGATGTTTGATGTAAAGATTTTTTTCCCAGTTGAACACAGGGAGGTAGAGCTAGTTGCCAAGCAGCAGAACCATGGGGAGTTGGGCCATGATTCAATTCTTCTTCATTTGGGAGCATTAATTTTCTGGAAAGTTATTCTCTTCCTCCCTAGAAATCAAGTCTGTGGGTTGTTAAACCTATTCATATTGAAGGGTCAACAATTATCCTGTTGCTTTATTTTCTGTTATTGATTTTGCTATTCAATAAAATGCTTTGGTATATAAGCAATGGTTTCTGCCTTGTCTGTTAGTAAAGAAGCTCTGGATGGGTACTCAAGTTAAATATTAGCCTTCCTCACTGGACTCAAATAGGGATATGATTCTAAAGTTGAACAGAATATCTCAGATATTTCTGTATGTATATATTTCCCCATACTTATGAATGGCTAGGTAATTCTCAGACAATTTTCAGCTGAAGATTTATTACTATTCCCCCAAAAGTAGTTATTTCTAATTATTCCTCATTTTTCTTTCTTTGGCCTGCCTAAAAGTTGGAGATGAGACAGGCCTCAATAAGCAAGGTATTCTGAGATACCTGAGATATAGAATGGCAGAAATAGCAACTGCAAAAAAGAGAGGATTCAATTACTGTCAGGACATTGAGGGAAAAAGAATTCTGATACATTGTTAATAGAATCATAGTATGGTACAGCCATATTGGAAAATAATATAGCAACATATATGTTACAAAAAAAAACAGTCCTGCCTTTTGATTCAGTGATTAAAATATTCCATCTATAGAAAAGTATTTATGGCATTCTTGTTATTTGGGGGAGAAGTGGGTGTTCTGGATTTGTGATTTCATCGACAGGAAATTTCTAATGAGTAGCTTCCCCAAGGAGATAAGCAATAGTAGTTCTGTAATTTGTACTTTTAGAATATGAATATTGGAATTGGTCAAAAATTGGAAAGTACCTATAAATCCAACAATTATAGGACAAATGAATAAAACCCTCCATGAGAGACCAAAATACTAGGCACGTTCCTCTACTTCATTTGACATTGTATCGATACCTTTACAGTATATGAACTATTCATTTATTATTTCTCAATCTTGCAACATGATTAGTTCACCTTATTTTCCAGTCCTCCATATGTAGAGTGGCATCCTTTATACTGTTCCTCTGATGCAATTCTTGATTGGTAATGTGTTTCAACATATTAACACATTACTGTGAACCTATCTTTTCCTCTTTGAATGACTCACAACTTAAATTCCATTGAGGTTATGTTACTCTATGACACAACACCAGACAGCATCACTAGAAAACACTATTGTTAAAAAGATGGGCTTTTGTCTGGGAGAAAATCTTGGGGTCATTGAAAGCACTACACAATTTTCCAGAGGCAATCTAGCCCCTTTGCTTACCTGCTATTCAGTTGTGGACTCAATAGAGTTTCCACAAACAATGTCTATTCAAAATATACTTCTTCCTGTACCAACTCTAAAGATCAATTCTAAATATCAAAGTCTGGGAAAGGAGACATTTATCCACTTGGTTTTTCTGATATGGATAAGTAGGCCAAATTCTTCTGCATGATCATGGATCTAATTTGGGCTCTCTGTGATTCTTGATGTTCTGAATCTTAATGCAATTAGCATAATAAAATCTGCAAACAGGAACATCTGGAAGATCTCAACATCTCTATGGAATGCCTCTTCTCCTCTTTATTCATACTTTTCACTAGACATTCCCCAGATGTTAGCAAACACCTTTAGGGTACATCTGTTTTTACCTTGCTTGGTAGGAATAATAATAAAGTCATCAAATAAAATTATTTATCATTCATGTCTTTTACAGAGTTCCTCATGATTTTGACACATACGATGGGAAACATTTTGTTGAAGTATACAGCCTTTAAGGTGGCATTTTGCTTTACCAAATCAATGCTTTTTAAAAATCAAAGTGGGATTTTATGTGTGACCATAAAGTAGTCCGCCGTAGGATAGTGTTTGTGTAAACTTGCCTATTCCATTCTCATACTTTTATCAAGGCTGTCCTCCGTGTGTAGATTATTCTTCTATAACTGTTGTAGAAATGGGTTAATAGTTACTAATCTCTTTGTCATTTTTTCTGGGAATGTAAAGGATTAACAATAAGGTCTAACCTTTTTTAGTATAATCCCCACTCTCAGGTCACTTGAGAACCTCTCTCTCTCTATGGCCTCAAAATAGTGTTTTCCACAGGTTTGTGGTACCTCTTCCATGCATATTTGAAGTGTTCCAATGCTTTTCCCATCTCTACTTTCTTTAATATCATTTCATATAAGTCTTTGGAGACTATACCTTTGAAATTTAAATGTGATGCCTCAACTGCAATTGATGGATAAAATAAATTGTTATAAAATCTTTTTTTTTCATTTTTCATCTATCTTCTAATATTGTCTTAGTCAAAAGTCCTTAGGATGACTCTTCTGATGTAACTCCCTCCTCACTCTGCTCCACTAGGGGAAAGGCAGGAGGAAAAGTGAGCCCAGATGATAAACCTATCAGCCTGGCTACCAAGCTACATAAAGAAGATCTGAGGAAAGTGATGTGGCCAGGGTTTTTCTTTCTTCCAGAAAGAAAAGGTAAGAAAAAGTGTAGTGGGTATAATGGAAGAAGAAAGAAAGAAAGAAAAGATGAAAGAGAGAGAGAGAGAGAGAGAGAGAGAGAGAGAGAGAGAGAGAGAGAGAGAGAGAGAGAGAGAGAGAGAATGAGAGAAGGAGGGAGGGAAGAAAGAAGGAAGGAAGGAAGGAAGGAAGGAAGGAAGGAAGGAAGGAAGGAAGGAAGGAAGGAAGGAAGGAAGGAAGGAAGGAAGGAAGGAAGGAAGGAAGGAAGGAAGGAAGGAAGGAAGGAAGGAAAGAAGGAAGGAAGTTCAAACCTGGCCTCTTACTAGTGAGTGACCCTGAGAAAGTTATTTCATCCTGTTTGCTTCAGCTTCCTCATCTATAAAATGAGCTATGAAATGAGAATGAAAATGGCAAACCATTCTAGTATCTACCAAGAAAAACCCAAATGAGATTACAAAGACTCATACACAACTGAAAAACAATTAAACAACAGTCTCTTCAATGTCTGCAAAAATCAGAATTCTAGGGAAATCTGTAGACTTCAATTAAACTGATTTTAAAATTCACACTTAAAAATTGCAAACATTTCTCTATTTAATCACCTGGGGTGGTGTTGAAGGATCTTTCCATAATAAGAATATTTAACTCTCTCTCTCTTTTGTGATACATTAGCTACAGCCATATATGGTCAGATCACTGTTGATTTGGTAAGTTACTTTTCTTGAGTTAGAATTTGCTTTAGATTCTGTGATTTCAAGATTCTTACCTGGGCTTAAGTCAAAATGAACTCTTTTGCTCTTTGGATCCTGACCTTGCCAAATTATTGGCCTTCGTTTCTGGACCTTGGATAGCCATATACTGAGCCTGTTTGGCTGTCTGTTATAATCAACTCAACAGGCATCAACAATGTGCCAGCTACTAAACTCCTCTCTGAAGATAGTAGTAGTCTCTCAGTAACCGAGGATGACGATTGTCTTTGTGCGTTTTTGTGCACAAAAACACTTGTGCGTGAAGGAGATTTAAGTGGAAAAGTTGGTGCACAGAGACAGTCCCACTCTCTTGGCGTTGGAAGCCTGGGTCCAGTGGCACGAAAAGTCGTTACACCTGGAGACTTCCTTAGTGCACTGGGTGTCTGTGTTGTCTTTTGTGCTCCAACACGCCCTAAGCACTCCACAGTGCTTTGCTGCATCGCCATCTCAGCCGTTGAACCTTCTTGTTGGTTTCTTCTGTCTGTTCAGCCGAAGCCGTCTTCACATGCTGGGTGAGCAAAGCCCTGGTTCACCAGGGGTCGATGACCCGATGGCTACCCTCACAAGGTTTAGCCGGCCTGTCAAAGCCATTGCCTGGGATGTGGCCGCTGCCGCATGCTAGCAGCTACTGGGAGCCACAAGTGAGAGCTGGGTGTCAGGTGAGGGTCAGTGGCTGGAGAGCTGCCCTAGGAGGGCGCGACAAGCCCTCCATATCAGAGATACTATCCCTCCCTGAGCACCCCATACAAACAAACAAAACAATTCTTTCTTAAGAGATCATAGACTAATGAGAGATACAACATACAAGTGACTATGTAAAAAGCATACATCAAACATGCTGCCCACAACATTCTTAGAGCAAGTGTGGCCTGAATCAAACTAAAAGGTGATTGGGAAATATTTAACAAAGTAAAGAAAAACACAGCCAAACACAGATGATGTTAATATGTAGTGTTCTAAGTCACTATGCACACCCAGGGATCTTTATGTTGGGATTCAGTGATGCTAGCTTCTATTTGAGTTTGATATCCCTGATATAAAAACAAGACCTATGCAGAATAAATTAGAGATAATCAGAGTGAAGGGGAATCAGGAAAGGAATCTTGCAGATGATAGAACTGCAGTTAGGACTTGAAAGAAGTAAGAGAACCCGTGAGACAGAGGTGAGGAGGGAAAGAATTCCAGGCATGGATAGCAGCCAATGAAAATGCAGAGTCAGGAGAAGAAATGTCAAAGATGCAAATGTCACTGGATCAAAAAATACATGAGGAGGGGAGGGAAGAAGTAAGGTGTAAAAAGGGAACAAGAAGAATTGAAAGGAAGAAAGAGGCCAGGTTATGAAGGACTCTAAAACCGATGATCCTCCATTTATATCTGACCCTTCTTATAGCTGTTATCCTGCACATTCTACGATCGTAGATTTAGAACTGAAAAGAACCTTAAAGGTCCTCTAATCCCACCTCTTCGTTTACAGAGAAGGAAACTGAAGCCCAGGAATGTTAACTAACTCAAGATCAAAAAGATAAAATGGCACTGGAACCTAGGTTCTCTGCCTCTATAGATGGCATCCCTTGCATTGGGTTGCACTTTCTGCCCAAACTCTATCCTTTATGTAGCCCAGGACAGAGGAACCTCTGCTAGAGATCCCTAGCTAGCTCTGGCCCTTCCTTACCCACTTCCCTTTCATACTGAACTCATTTTGTTGTTCAGTTTTATCCAACTCTTCATGAACCCATTTGGAGTTTTCTTGGAAAAGATACTGGGTGGTTTGCCATTTCCTTCTCTAGCTCATTTCACAGATGAGGAACTGAGGCAGGCAGGGTTAAGTGACTTGCCCAGGGTCACACAGCTAGTAAAAACATTTGATTTCAACTCAGTAAGACGAATCTTCTCAGCTTCAGGCCTGGTATTCTGTCTACTCTGCCACCTTGCTGCCCCAATCAAATTCATACTTCTGACCACTTGACTCACCTATCTGAATACAGTCTACTTAGACATGAGCTTATTGTTTTTGTGAACTTATGCTTTATTTTGTAATATAGTTCCTTGTATATACATTGGCCATACATCCCAGATTCTAGGTAAACTCAATTTACATCAAACTATGTATACAAATTTTGGATTCCAAAAACGTGAGCATGTATGAATACCATAGCTTTTCTCCCTACGTAAGCTCTCTAGGGCCAAAGTCTGATTCTTAGTCATCTTTATATCTTTTCCAGGGTGTTAACAGGGTTTTGAATACACCAGAGGCTTAATAAATGTTCATTGATTTGCTGTTGAATGTATTAGAAACATAATAGACAAGAATGCTGGACCTGGAGTCAGTAATACCTTCCACTGACACTAGGTATATGAACATGGGCATTTTTGAGCCTCAGTTTCCTCATCTCTAAAATGGGAATTGTAGTGTCTGCCGCATAGAGGTGTGGTTCAGATGATACTATGTATAAATCACTTTGCAAAGTGCTATATATGTAAGTAATAATTATTGAACTACACCCTTCCTTAGTTCTTTTATGGAATCTTCCCTCTGTCAGCTTTAAGACAGATTTTCCTTACATTCACCTTTCTCCTACAGTCTGTAATAACCACTCACTACCAGAGGACAATCATGGTCATCAGCCAAGCTCTATGCTCCTTTCCATTAGGATTCTCAGAGCAGCTAGATGTCCATCAGTTACACACTCTATTTAGGCTGCATTCTAATTCTGTCCTCTGTGTCGAGGATTGCATGTGTGCCTGTATTTGTCAATGAAATCTCTTGGTTGTGATCCTCACCTACTTAGAATTTTTTTTTCTTCTGACTGTGGAGGTGTATCTCAGTAATTAATGTTCAAAAAAATCATTACTTTAGAGGTATTTAATTCACATGATTAAAGGAAGATCAATCAGTTCACCCCAGTGTGTCAACCCATAAGAGTGGAACCCTCATTCAGAGTGAGATTCAAACCACTCAAGCAGGAGAGAGGGCAAAAACCTAGAAATTCAGTTTTGTTGCTCCCTACTGGGTGCTGAGAAATGGGCAGCTGACTGACAGCCGGATATTCTGGCCTGGGGATAAAGGAGATGAAGAACCATCAATCTTTACCAGACCAGCTGTTTGAGAGCAGTCACTTCTAGAAAAGGAGCATCTGTAGAAGGAAAGTGAGAGCAGCAGGGGACAAGGTCCTAGTGGTGAATGATAGGACTTACAGCTTCCATGATGAATCTCTGAACTTGGCTCCGCTGGAACCCCACTTAATATAGTAATTTGCGTCAGAGGAATCATACGTATCTCCCCTGGACCAAAGATGTGTAAGTTGCTTTGTGTTCTTTGCTAGGTAAATACAACTTATTCTGTACCTGATGACTCATTAGCCTGAGTGCTTATCAAATGCCCTTGGGAATCATGCCAGATACATTGATATTTCCAAACTTCTTGGGGCAAGTGAACCAGAAATGTGAAAAACCCTCAAAGTGACCCAGGCTTTTTTTTTTTTTTTTGGTGCCAGAAGGGAGTGTTGGACACTATGCTACACCGAGAGTTAGTATAATATAAGGCACAGAACGACAGAGGGAAAGAAAAGATCCAGACAAAGTGATCTAGGAATATTGAAAGAGAAAAAAAAGAGAGAGAGACTTTGATGGGGCAGGGGGAAATGTAAGTATTGGTCTTGGAGCCTGGGAAGCTAAGCCTCTGAACCATGCAAGTTGTAAGGCATTAGGTGAGTCATTCATCTCTCAGTGCCCCAGGAAACTCTCTAAAATTTTTGATATAGAAACTCTCACCATCAACCCTGTCTGTGACAACCTGAAAAACAAGATGATCTCTGCCCCCATGGAGCCCATATTCATAGTCTATTGGCACATATAAGATGCTACCCCAGAGCATAATAGGGGTAGACCAAGAACTGTTATAAAGTTTGAGGGATAGTTTCTTTTATTCCAGAAGAATTACTGAGCATCAATTTATTATTTATTCAACAACTGAACATCATTTATTAAATGTTAACTATGTATCAAGCACAGTGCTGGTGCTGAGGGATATAAAGACAAAATTAAAAAAATCTCTGGCCTTCATGAGCTAAGATTCTTTTTGAGGGACCCCTGTTTGGGAAGTAGTGGATGGGAAGACCAGACTTGTAAGCAGATAAGCAAATACAAAGTAATTTTTAAAAGGGAAAGGCTAAAAGGCAGCTGGGTAGCTTAGTGGATTAAGATCCAGGCCTGGAGACTGGAGATCCTAGGTTCCAATTTGGTCTCAGACACTTCCTAGCACTATGACCCTGGGCAAGTCACTTAACTCCCATTGCCTAACCCTTTCTGCTCTTCTGCCTTAGAACCAATACACAGTATTGGAAGATAAGAGTTTTAAAAAGGGGGTGGGGGGAAGGCACTAACATCTGGAGGAATTAGGAGTTCATATAGGAGTTGATCTCCTAAACTCAACATTGAAGGTTGTAAAAAATAGACTCGAATACAGGACTACAATCCCCATGAGCCTTTGCTCCACTTCCCCAGAATGCCTTATAATCTCACCTAGGCCGAGATCGAAAAGGTATTTAAGCTGATTCAAAGGCTTTTGAGAGGCTCTCTCTTGGGTCTTTTGGACTTCCGTTTTGCAGCAGGAGTGTCTCTTGCGTGATGTGAGGTTATTTTGTCTAGGCCTCTGGCCTAGGCACATGTTTCTTACTTGTATATTCTTTAATCTTTAACCTTTAATAAACCTCTAAAAGATATAATACTTCTTGCAGAGAGAAACTAATTTCTACCTGCCTCAGTCTCCCCATCTCCCCTAAATTTTAATCATTACAAGGTGCATAGGTTTGTGCAAAGGAACAGTGTTAGTTCAGTAAAGGCAGGTACCATGGAGATACTAAAAAATAGAAATCTTGTCCTCAAGTAGCTTAGACTTTAAATGAGAAATGAGGATCATATGAAACACAAGGCAAAAGCAAGTCTTTGATAATGCAATGGCAATTATAGGCAATGATGAAACCACATGGTAAAAGAATAATCCGTGTTGGGTGGGGTGGAATTTAAAGACTATTTTAAAGGACTTGATGGAGGTGGATTGGTGGGAAAGAAGTATTTTATCTTTCTTTATTGGGTTATAAACTCCTTCAGGGAGAGACCCTTTTGGAAATCCAAGGTACCAAATGACTAAATTCAATGCCCTGTAATAAAATCCAATGTAATGCTAATAAACAGAGGAAACCAGTTAAAATGAAGGTCTGTAAGCCATCCTATAAATCACTTGAGTGAGAAAAGCCTAAGCTCTGAAAGTCTCTTCTTCCATTCTAGATCTCCAAGAAGAGAAGGTTATATTCTAAATAAAATAATGATTTTTCTCTTATTTACAACATCCTGTCAATTCATTCTAATTGACATTTTGAAACCTAACATATTTCTTTTCAGCAAGAGCTAATAATCCCTGTGTTCCTTTTTAAGGACCAAGTTTATACTGCAGAGTTCAAAGATGTAATCTTTCCTATTTCTATTTTCTTTTTCCCAAAGAATTGTTGGCAGCACATACAGGCAAGAATTTTCTTCTCTTCTAAAACTCATACATATTTATCATCACAAACTACAGTTGCTTCTTCTTGGCTAGGGGAACTTTCAACAAAATGAATTATGAATATTGTTTATCAAGAAAAATAATCCTGACAATAGAAAAGCAGACTAGGAGAAAGTGATTCAAAACACCTCACTCGCTAAGGATTAGAAATACAAAAAGACTTTATACTTTCCTCTATTCCAAAGAGAAGTTTCTGAAGATTACCCCTGGGGGTTGGAAGAGAAAGATGATAAAACTTCAAATATTGGCCTCTGGTTTGTTTAATCCATAAATTATGCTATTGCAAGGCTACCATTCCGATTGCTAATGGATTTAAAAGGGAGGGGGTCCCCCCACCACAGACTTCGATGGTATACACTCAGCAAACAAAGTCACTTACAGAGGTAATGAGGTATTTATTATCTAGGTATTAGTAAGGCTGATATCTTTGTGATATGTAAACATATTTCCCAGAGGAATCAAAGGAAGCAACGTGATTGGCTGAGAAACCAGATGAGGTTCACCCCTGGGAACCTGGAGAAGCAATGAGGGTCAGAGTAACTGGGGAAGTAAGAAAGACCCATGGAGGACTGGAAAGGAAAGATTTCTCTTTTATCAACCATGATACCCAACAGCATTTTCATTCTCCCAGCAGGTGTTAAGTCAGAGGAATTACAAACCAAGAGCTAACTGTGGAGGAGACCCCTGCCAAGAGAAAAGAGAATTTCTTTCTCTCCCCCACTGACTATGTAACATTGAAGGGAGCTACTCAAATTACAGCAAGAGATACCCTGTTCAGCAGGGAGCAGAGATATATTTCCAGCCAAATATGTATGTGAATTCATTCTGGTGAAGAAGCATCTCCAAGGGCCATGATTTCTGGAAGCAGAGAAGAGAGTGAGGCTATGGAAAGGATAAGAAGAGCTTCTCTGGGAATCTAGCTGAGCAAATTGCCCAGCAGTGATGCTGCACCTGTGGGGAGCTGCATGAGAACTGTATGGAAAGGGAAAGGACTTCTAAGTCCCACAGCACCAAGCGTGTTGAGTAGCCTTCACCAGGTGTGCCTCTAACATGGGTACCTCCTCTCCAAGACTCCCTGGATGGAAAGATAACAGATTTGTGCTTAAGAGACCAAACTGAAAATGTGCTCTCCCCAAAATAGCCACTCTCCTGACCAATTTGTGCACAGAGAAAAGCAACTATGAGATACTTAGAATCTACCCTCCCTAAAAGTGGTTTTCTTATATTTGGTTGTTTGCAGTTATGGGTCTCTGGCCCAGCCACAAGGCCAAATGTGCATTATCTTGCCAGATAGAGTTTTCCTCCTCAATACTGCTCAATGGCAAGGTGCTGAGGGCCCCTTCATTGGTGTTCTTTTACACCCTCAAGATTAATAATGGGCTTTTTGGGTAAAAAGACACAAGTAGCAAAAGCTACAAAGACCTCTTCATATCTTGATCTCTAAGATCTTGATGGCCAGACACCATAGCATTTTAGAGCTGGAAGGGTTCTTAAATATCATCTAGTCCAACTTCTTCCATTTCTTTTTTTTTTCATCTCCCTTCATGGATTATCCTGTTTTTAGCCAAAATGCAAACAGACCAGGCCAGAAGATCATGACTGCTTCTAAAGTAGTTCAGGCTAATTCTAGAGGAGTCTTTGCTGTCTACGTACAAGGTATTCTATTTATTTAACTGAACCAAATTGGGCCACCAATTATGGACAGTGAAAAACAATGAATGATTGCATACTGTACCAATCTGGGGTATTTTTGGTCCCATTTATATGCCCTGAGGAACTGGAGCTAGGAAGAAGAGAGCAAACAATCTCCGTACAAAGTACAGCTTTGGCCATCTTTCCATCTAACAGCTTTTTAGATCAAATAAAGCACAGACTTGGAATTAAATTACTTTCTGAAAAGAATTCTCTATACTATGATTAACAGGAAAACAAAACCTTTCCCCTTCTCCCATCTCCACACCCACTCTATGCTAAACACATGTTCAGTTCCTTTAAGATTGATCTGAGTTCACATAGCTTTCTCTGTAAAAGGATAAACTATAAAAGAGTTTTTCTGTTTTATGGGCTACACACACACACACACACACACACACACACACACACACACACAAACCAAAGTGCACCCTACCCCCAATTTAATAATCAATAGTGTAATCATCAGCCATTATTCCTTTTGTATATTTTCCATGCAGTGAAATATTTAACCGAATAGACTAGATCTCTAGAACTTTTAAGTATGTAGATAATTCTTTATATATAGAAAAATAAGAGCATTTTCAAAAACTAAATTTGATTTTAAGAATGGATAGCTTAGCTAGGGCAGAATGGATGGATCACTATCTCTGGAGACAGGAAGACCTGAGTTCAAGTCAATTAACCTTGTTTGCCTCAGTTTCCTTATTTGTAAAAGGAGCTGGAGAAGGAAATGGCAAACCACTCCAATATCTTTGCCAAGAAAACCCCTAAAAAGCATACAAAGAGTTGGACATGAATGAAAAATGACTAAACAAAAGTCTAACTAAAATATATATAAACAAAAAAGAGGGCCAGCATAGAGTCATAGTAGATAAAGAGCTGACTTTGAAACCAAGAAGACCTAGGTTCAAGGTCTTTCTAGCTATATGAACTTGAGCAAATTAACTTACCTTCTCAGTGCCTTAATCCAGTTTTCTAAAGCTACAAATTGAAGAGAGAGTGCCAACCAAATTAGCAGAAGTAGTTCCTCATTCAGGAGTTCCCTGGGTCAATAGAATCATAGCTCTAGATTCTATCCCCATAAAAATAAGTGGAGAAACATTTGAAAGGACTCCATCTGAGGGGAAAAGAGGAAAAAATGTGACAGCATTTAAGAATCTTCCTTTGGAACTACATTTGAATTTACCTACCCTTTTCACTAAATTATATACATAAATACACATGTATGTATATATGTGTTTACATATATTTAAGCATATATATTTATTATCTAACATGTGTATACTATATCTATATATGTATATATAATATATATGTATGCAATGCGTATATAGAAAATACAGATATATGAAACAATATAGCACAGTATAACAAAATCACAGGTTTGGTAAAAATATGAAACCCTAGTATATATGTGCATGTATATTTTATATGCACACATACATATGAAATTCAAACATGTAGGAAAAAGAGGTAGAGAAGAAGAGCATCTAAGAGATATCACCTTGAAAGAAAACATTTGGACATTTGGGCTTTTATTTTCTTGCAAAGGTTAGTCCAACCGGCACAAAATGAATAATTAATTAATCTGAGTAGCAAATGAAGATGACTTTTTGGGAAAGAAAAACATAAGAACGACACATCCTTCTGAGAGAAAAGAAAGAAGATTGACAAAATTTTAAATTGTCCTTTGAGACCATGTTTTGACTTAGTCACCCTTTTCTCTAAGCAAGCTTTATTTTAAGAATCCTCTCCAAATAAAACTTAGATATGTTGTCCTAGTATATTACTAAATGTCAGCAGAGGAACAAAGATTTATCTTTACTTCCTCCACACAGAACCCTTATCCCCTCTTTGCTTTGTTGTTGATATCAGTGATCCCATCCCTTCTCACCCTCCTTTTGCCTTGCTCGATCAATCATTTTCTTTCTAGCTTTAACTTTCCGTCTTTCCCTCTCTCTGTTACCTTCTTCACCTACAAACATAGTCAGGTCTCTCTTATTCATAAATACTTTTCTCTGACTCTGCTAACACCTCAAGTGGAAATTCCTTCTTTCTTCTTGACTTTTACTAACAAAATCTTTGAACTAGTCTCTGTTTCTTCACAATTCACTTATTTTGCCAGTTGTTGCAGATGAGCTTCCATTCCATTGACTCTACTAAAATTACCATCTCAAACAAAGATCACCCATAAACTCTTTCTTAATTTCTAAATTCAATGGCCTTTTCTCCATCCTGCTAATTGGTCTTGTTGCAGCACCTAATATTACACTCTGCAGTTGCCAGATACAAAATCAGGAGTTGAAATGTCTTTGGATTGGAACAGGATATCTGACAGGAATATTCCCACTAATACCTTCATCAGGGACACCCTCGATGCACATGAAGATGATTCCTATAAATATTTTATGTAGATAAGAAAGTAGACATATAAACCAAAACTCAATCACCTTTTGGGACATATTAGTAAGACTAGGAACCCCTCCCTGTGCTCTTATTATCTTCCCCTCCTCCACATAAGTCCTACATCCCCAAGTCTTCCCAATTATATCTCCTTCTTTATTTAGTCTTAGTTGTTTTCCTCATCTCTCTTTTCTTCAGTAGCATTTCTATCTTCTCCATAAGCATAGACAGTAATATGATACTAGAATTCATGGTTTTTCTTTGATGGTGAAAAGATTTTATTATTACAATATTGGCAGATCTTTCTCATATTTCTTCTCTTTGTTGTCTCTTTTATAGTTTCCCATGGCCATCAGTTTGATTTTCCTTAGATGTTTCTCTTACCAAGCTTTCTTTAAACTGGTTTTACCATCTACTTCTTCTCACTGTTTATTGAAGTACTGCTCATAATCTCTTACGACTTTCCTCAATAATATCTTAAAAATAAGTTTGTATTCTTAGCCAGTATAGCCCTTGGCTGCCTTATCTCTCTGCTTGGCAAGTAAGTAAAATGTTTCTCATTAAGTTACTACCAAGTTACTTTTAATCATGTTGTTGCAATAATTAATTCATGTCAGTTGAAACTCTTCATGAAATTGTTGTCTATCTACATCATATTTTGAGAAAGACCTTTTTTGAATAGGTCAAATTGAAATTGTTTTAATTAAATGCCAATAATATTTTTTTCTCATTTTTACTCTTTTTTCTCTCTTATAATTTTGAGCTTTGTTCAAACAAGTTCGTAGTCTAACTACACACAGAAAGCTGATTCAAGAATGACGCCCACACTAGTAACAAGTCATTTCTTGTCAATGTATAATTAATTTAAATTTTCATGGTACCAGATGTTATTCAGTACTTACTAAGTCTAATACCTCTTGATTATTTTCTCAACAAAAATATTCATGATATATGGACATGTCCTGTGTAGCCAAGCTTTGGTCTCTCATTTCTTTACATGATTTATATTTTCTACATTTTTTGCCAGCCTTGCTTATTCTATTTTTGCTATAAAGCCACCGTATGTCAAAGAAAGTTTTGATTTAATTTGGAGATTCTTATCAAATTCTTCCTAGAAGTCTTTACTTAGTCATTCTTTGCAAAAGATATTGGTACAAAAGTGACAATTATTTTCATGATTTGTCTTTTTACAAATATTTCTTATGAACCTTATAATATGAGATGATCAACTGTCCTCTGAAGTGATATTTCTTGTTACTTTAGGATGCTTAACAAAACCAATGCCATGGAGGCAGCTAGGAGGTTTGATGGATGGAGAACCAGGCCTCAAAATAGGATGTCCTGGTTTCAAATCTAACCTCAGACATTTTTTAGCTATAGCCCCAGGCAAGTCACTTAATCACAATTGCTTGGCCCTTAGAATTCTTCTGTCTTAGAAATGATGCTTATTATAGATTCTAAGACAGAAGGTAAGATGTTTTTTTTTTAATCCACTAACTTTTATTTGTGTATCCAACTAAAACTTGTAAACAATTCTTCAATTTATTATTCCTTCTGTCTTCTGATTTCTTTTATAACAAGAATATTCAGATTGATTATGGTTCCCTTCCTCTAGTCCACTTATGGATTGCTGAATAAATTTTTTATACCTAAAGTATTAACAGCTAAATTAAAGTTTATAGATAGTATAAAAACAGTATTTTTAGCATCGATCTCTCTTTTTTGTTTTCCATTGACTGTCTCTACAGAAACAGAAAAAGGTCTTCCTGCTCAGGACCAAAGGCCATTTTTTAATTGTTTTGTTACACTCCTTGGGTTGCCATGGCCAAAGAATAAATCACCAAGGTTTTAGGCAGCCTATCTGCAATAAACTTTTCTGTACTAAGCTAAGTTGCACAGTCTGTTGCCAAGACCATATCTGAAGCTGTTCCAACATGGTAGAATCTGTTACAGCCTACACACTCCACAGGCAAAACCTTTGAGAATCTGGCATCACCAGCATGTGATGATGAGGCATTAAAGTAGGAAACTTTGAGAGAAGGCGGTATTGAAATTAAATAATGTGATACATGTTCATGGTATAATAGGAAAGTTTGATCAATTTAGTGTGGCATTGTCTTCAAAGCCAAAAGGATGGGGATTTAAATCTTGTCTCTGATGTGTATTGGTTTTTTGACCTTGGGCAAATTATTTAGCCTATCAGTGCTCTAGGCTATTATACACAACTGTAAATTACAAAAAAATAAAATAAAATAAAAGGAGGCAACTTGCATTAGTAAAAGTTGTTTCCTTACCCAAGAGTTCTCTATATGAAAGAAACCCTAGATTTGTTCCCCATCAAATGAAATAAATATTTATATAGTGCTTAGCATAATAGAGACTTAATAAATGCTTGTTCCCTCCCATCCTCTCACTTTATTCCTAACTTGTAATGACTATATACAGATGGTACTAAGCAATCAACAGAACCAAATTGGAATGTGCCAGTTGAAGGAACACTATCAAGTTAGAAACTTTGGAATGACTATAAATAATGACCCTCTGAGCTAAGATACCATGTTTCTCCACTTGTTCCTTCCCTTTCCAAAGAGTATTTTTCAGCTTATGTACGAAATCGGTTCCTATACATTATTTTTTTCCCTATACATTCTTCATGTTGAACTTTTAAAAAACAAAATATCATTAGTCAAAGATGCTTTCATTTCCTTGGACATTCCAAAAAAAGTAAAATTGCATGCCAGCAATTCCCCTTTTCTCTTTATTTTCTGCTTCAGTCTTGCTTGATTTTCCATGTTAAAAAGTCTGTCCTTATTAAAATGCTTAAAATGTTGTTCAAATAGAAACTCAGTGAAGTATTAGAACTATAGTCCTTGGGCCATTCTGCTTTTTGGAGTATGTTTTTATTTCTTAAAATTCATGGAAGGTTGGGAAGCAATGAGAAGAGGAATTGCTAGATAGAGGAAGGAAGGAAACCAGGAGAGAGGCAGAGACAGAGGGGACAGAAACCAGAGCTTACCATTGCTCTAATGCAAGGGAAGAGTGAGAGTTCAAGGCCAAGAATAAAGACCTTAAAAGACCAATCTGAGGTACCATCTACTACTTCCTGTTCATTTAGTCCTAGTCATGTGCCCTCTTGCTAGATCTAAACCTGTTCTTTAGCTCCTCTCCAAACTGTAGAGGTTGAAGAAATATTATATCTTGTCTATTCCAACCTTTGCCAGCCCTAAAGGTCTTCAAAAATGGTTTCTCTTTCTCCTCTCCCAAAAAGAAATCAATTTTGAATTTGGGGATCCTGCCTCATTCATGAATAAAAAGATATATCTACCTAAATCCATGCCCAAGTAGGAAATTTTCCTAAATCATACAGATACAAATAAAAAAAAATGACATCCCTTCACTCTCTAATTCCAGAGTTCAAATAGATAGAAGATGCTAGTTGTTAATTATGATATTACTAAGAATGGTTGAAGTAAGGAAGTCTTATAACAATGTACTTCCTAAAATAAAGCACCCAAAACATAATATGATGTTCTAAATTAGGACAAGAAGATTTAATGGTAACTAATTATTTATTTTAAATTATTATAATATTAAATAGCATTTACATACATATATACATATATATCATATATTATACTATTTAAATAATTATTTACATTATTAATTAATAATTTCATCATACCTAATAGTTAAGGCAAGGGGGTTTAATAGTAGCTAGTAATTTCTTAGTGCTTTAAGTTTTATAAATTTCATTATATATAATCTTATTTGATCCTCAAAACAACTCTGAGGTAGGTATTATTATTATCCCCATTTGACAGATGAGGAAACTAAGGCTGGTAGAAGTTAAGCAACGTATGCTAGGTCATATAGCTAGTAAAGTGTCTGAGGTTATATTTGAACTCAGGTCTTCTGGATTCCAAGTCCAGCACTCAATTCCCACTCAAATCCCATCTGTTCCTTTTAGAACTTTTTTGCCTCTTTTAATAAGCCTAAGATTTCAGAAGTTAAGTTGTCATATCACCTTGATGACAAATAATAAATTCATAGTCCCCCAAAGGCCTTAGGTATAGGCAGCTAAGTGATGCAATGGATGGAGTCAGGATGACCTATCTTGATGAGCTCAAACCTGGCCTCAGATATGTACTGCCTGCGTGACCTTGCTCAAGTCACTTTGTCCTGTTTGCCTCAGTTCCTCATCTATAAAATGAGTTGGAGAAGGAAATGGAAAAGCACTCCAGTATCCAGTATCTGTGCCAAAAAAATCCCAAATTGGGGTGCAAAGAGTTGGAAACAGCTGACCAGAAACAACAAGGTCTCTGGGTCCTTTTCAGATAAACTGTTACACTTCCAGCCATTCTTCCCCATGTTATATTTGTGAAGTTGTTTTTGGGTTGTTTTTTTTAAATCCAAATCTAAGGCTTTTTTTTTTTTAATGATCTAGCCCTCTGAATTCATGTATAGGAAATCCTCAATGGAGAAACTCTCTCCACTGATGCAGATCAACAAGCTATCTATAACTTATCCTCGTAGAGACTTGCCTGAGACATGGAAAGTTTAAATTATTTGCCCATGATCAATCAAACAATGAGTCTGTGTGGTTGGTGGGACTTGGACCCCAGCTCTACCTAACTCTAAAACTGACCCTCTCTATACCATACCATGTCACCTTTATTTACATTGTTCTTATTAGATTTCATCTGATTTGGATTTGGATCAACATTCCATCCTGTTGAGATCTTTTTAATTAATAATAATAATAATAAACAATAGCATTTATATAGTGTTTTAATGTTTGCAAAACTCTGTATATATTATTTCATTTGATCCTCATAAAAACCCTGAGAGATAAGTGCTATTATTATCCCCATTTTGTAGATGAGAATACTGAGGCAGACAAAAATTAAGTGATTTGTCAAGAGATACAAAGAAAGTATTTGAAGTTAGGATGCCATCCTATGATTTTATTAAAGTCATTGATAAAAATGTTAAATAGTGGGGTGGGCAGATAGGTAGCTCAGTGGATAGAGAACCAGGTTTAGAGATAGAAAGTCCTGGGTTCAAATCTTATCTCAACTAGCTGTGTGACTCTGAGCAAGTCACTTAACCCCCATTGCTTAGCCTTTACTGCTCTTCTGCTTTGGGACCAATACACAGTATTGATTCTAAGGCAGAAGGTAAGAGATTTTTTAAAAATATTAAATAGCATAGAACCAAACCACTAGAGACTTCTAACTATGCTGATCTCAAACAAATAGTGACTATTCTTTAGATCCATCCATTCAACCAATTTCAAATACCCATAATGGTAGTATCATCTTAAGTATCATCTAATCCACACCTCTTCATAGTGCCTTGATGTTGCTGTTTAGTTGTTTTTTAGACACACTTGATTCTTCACAAACTCTTTTGGAGGGTTTCTTGGCAAAGTTACTGGAATAGTTTGCCTTTTGCTTTTCTAGCTCATTTTACAAATGAAGAAACTGAGGCAAACAGGGTTAAGAAACTTGCCCAGGGTTGTACAAGCTAGTAAGTGTCTGAGGCCAGATTGGAACTGAAGTCCTCCTGACTGGAAGGCTGGCATTATATCTACTGCACCACCTAGCTGTCCTCATATTGTCTACAAGATTATTATTTTTTTAAGTTCAATCATCATTTATTATGCACCTTGTATGTGTAAGGTACAATTAAATTCTGGGAAACAAACACAAAGCAGTCCCTACCCTCCAGGAGCTTATATTCTCCTGCAATAATATAACATGTACCCATATACAAAGACAAATATCACACAGACAGCCCTCTGGGCATTTATAATCCAATAAGAAGGGAAAGATGGGCATGGAACCTTTGAATTAGAAACTGCTATTTGGGGTAGCTATTATTATTTCTATTGATCCTGGCTTGCTCTGAGTTTAATTGAGGCAAAATAGGAAGGCAAATGATCAGAAAACTTGAAAAGAGCTGAGTAAAGGTAAATATGTGCCCTTGAATGACTTAAAGATTGTACACACTTTTTAACCAATATGAAATGGCATCCAAGGCAAAGAGAGAGATATTATGTTCATATTTGCCATCTCCATGGAGCAAACAGCCAAAACTTGGGGTCCATGATCCCCAAAGGAGTATGTGGATAGATTTCCTCCATGACTTTAGATGAGGAAACAATTTAAATCAGTCTTTGTTTCCCCCTATAAATGAAAACATTTCCTTCCATTTTGAATATAAGAAAGAAACATTCTTCTGCGATATAATCAATAGACTTCACAAGATGGCTAAAAGTGTCCACAGCCCCAGAAAGTGAAGATCTCCTGCTAAAGACATGGCTTTACTCAGCAACACTGAATTTCACCTCTCCAAAGGCTTGGAGGTAAAGAAAATTTTTCAGACACGTATTTGCCTCTTTCCATTTTTGCCATCATAACAGAGAGATGGCTTAGAACCACATAATAGTATATTATTATCTGTATGATCCTGAGATGGGTAGGCTAAGTGCTCCTGGTGGGGAAAACAAACAAAACAGATGAAATGCACATCTCAGCATTTGCAGCAGAAGAGATATCTTTCTCTTGGTTATTCTAAAAGAGGCTGGGATTTATTAGTTATCCCCTTGTCTCCTGCTGACTCAAAGCCATGCCAGATTCCCAGTGTAGCCATTGTGTTCTTCAGAGGAATGATGCTAACAGACTAAAATAATAGTAGGTTGTTTTTAAATAAATAATTATGATAATTGGATATAAATTTTTAAATCCCATTTAATTTTGGGAATTTATTCTCTTCTCTTCAAGAAGAAAAAAGAGAACAAGAAGTTTTCAAAGCAAACTTAAGGTTTATAAAGTGTGTTCCTTATGACACTGTAAGGCAAGGGATCAAATGAAATAATATATTAACTTCTTTTTATTTTATTTTTCCCCAATTACATGTAAAAACAATTTTTATATTCAATTTTAAAATTTTGAGTTCCAAATTCTCTTCCTCTTTCCACTCCTCATTCCTCCCTGGGAAAGTAAGCAATTTGCTATCAATTGAATGTGTGCTTTCATACAAAACACATTTCCATATTAGCCATGTTACAAAGGAAAACAAAAAGAATTAAGTTTTTAAAAGCTTTCTTTGAACTACATTCTGATTCCACCAGTTCCTTCTCTGGAAGTGGATAGCATTTTTCAATTTAAGTCATTCAGAATTGTCTTTGATCCTCATATTGCTGAGATAGCTAAGTTATTCATGGTTAATCATTGTACAATATTACAGGCACTGTTACCACGTTCTCCTGGTTCTCATTTTGTATCCATTCATATAAATCTTCTCACGTTATGAAATAGGATTTCTAAAGTGCTTAGCCCAGTGTCTGGCACATAATATGTACTTATGGCTATTCCTCCCTCTTTTTCTCCTCTTCTTTCCTTCTTTCACTCCTTCCTTCCTTCTAGGAATTATTATTACCATTTTATATATCAGCAGACTGAATCAGAAAAGGTAAAATAAGGTCATGTAGAGAATTCATGGTAAAGAAAAATAACTCACACACAAATAGCACTTTAAATATAGCACCTGTGTCAACTCCCAACTCTACCCCCATACAAGGACAGCTTCACCCACTCAAAAGCATAGCCCATAATTTTCCACCAATGCATTTGCTTTTTCCATTCATTACACAGAAGAGAAAAATTATCTCAGAGAAAACGTTATTTAATGGAATAGTACAGGAATGAAGCACACTCTCCCACAAATATGTCTATCACTGATGGGAAGAGTGAGCATACATAAGACTTACCCATGGGAAATATATGAAAAGAGGCAGCCTATACCTCCACCGCTGCAAGACCCAGGATGTCTTCTGGCCACCTGATGAAATAGCTTTCACTAGGCTTGCTCCTTGGCTCACACAGCTCTCTGTTGAGTGGGTTCCTCACCGGGTGGGCAGATTGTTTTACTGAGCTTACTAAACTTGCTCTTCACTGGGCACACTGCTCCTCTGACCCATTGGGCCTCTTCTCTACTGGGTGCCTTTTTTCTCCTGGACCACTGGAGTCACAATCTCCTCCATCACGTTTATCTCCTCAGAGCCAACTTAGCTTCAGGGTGCTCAAGAATAATAGCCAAGTCTTCTCTCTAATGGGGGAAGGCTGACAAGTCGTCCTCTCGTATATCTTTACACTCCTCTGTTGCTTCCAAATATTCTGCCTCTCCCTTCATCTTTAGTAGACTTTCATTTGACTCTACCAACCCTTAAGACTATCAATCTGTATCTCTTTTCCTTATTCCCACCAAATTCCTAGGCAAAGCTACTTCACGCTATGCCTCTTCTTTTTCTCTTCTCATTCCTTAATACTTGGAATACCTGGAAATCTGGCTTTTGATCTCATCACTCCACTAAATCGGTTGCTTTCTTCAAAGTGATATCAAATATGTCTCCTTTGCCAAGGTTAATGGCCTTTTTGTCAGTCCTAATCTTTCCTGATCTAACTCCCACTTTTGCCACTACTATTAATCATTCTTTCTTTCAGGATCTATTCTCTTCTTTGGCTTTTTTTTTTTTGAGATACTTTGTTGCTGCTCAATTGTTTTTCAGTCTTGTCAACTCTTTATGAGTGTTTTCTTCAAAAAGATACCTGGAGTGGTTTGCTATTTCCTTCCCCATATCATTTTACAAATGAGGAAATCAAGACAAATAAGGATAATTATTTGTCCAGGGTCACACAGCTAGTGTCAGAAGCCAGACTGTAACTCAGGAAGATGAGTCTTCCTGACTCCAAGCTGGTCACTCCATCTGCTGCACCACCTAGCTACCCCATACAATACCTCAGACGAGTTCTCCTCCCTGCCAAATCATTTACTCTCAGGCTCCTTTTATGCATCTTCTTCTATACTGTACCCTCTACCTGTGAATGTAACCAAAGGCTCTATCCTGGACCTTCCTCTACTTTTTCTATATTCTCATTAGCTCCTGTAAGCTTAGTTATTATTTATCTCTGTAAAGGCAACTCACAGATCTAAATATCGAATCTCCATCTCTTCCCTGAGCTTCAGTTCCACAGCATCCTACTAAACACTTCAAACTCAATGTCTCAGAGGTATCTCAAACCCAAAACATTCAAACCAGAACTCATCATCTTTGTCCCTCCAAATATTCCCCATCCAAAATTCCTTCCCTCTGTTGAAGGCACAGCCATTCTTCCAGTCTCCCACCTTTGTAAATTGCTGATAGCTTTAATTATTCCTTCTCTGTCACATTCTATATTCAATAAATTGCCAAATCTTATCCTTTTTACCTCCACAATATTTCTCACATCTGTCTCCTCTTTTTACTGAGAGCGAGCATTTTAGTTCAGGTCCTCATTACCTCTCAGCTAAATGATTGTCATGGTCTTCTAATGGGTCTCCTCATCTCGATTCTCTTCCCACTCTTGTTCATCTTGACGCAAATGCCAAATCATTCTATTCTTAGGCACAGATCTGATCATGTCACTCCCATACTTGTTGAACTCAAGAGAGACTCTACGTTGTCCTGCAAAAACCTTCACCACGTGGCTTCAGATGACTTTTCTAGCCTCACTGTATATCACTCCCCATCTCACATTCTGTGATCTAACCTTTGTGTCCTCTCCATTCCTTACACACAATACTCTTTCTTCTTTCACCATATCTTTGCACTGGCCATTCCCCCATGTTTGGAAGGTATTTCTTCTTCATCTTTTCTGGACTTGAAACCTCATCCTGGAACTTCCCCCAATTCCTGGGGCCTCCTTCCCCTGGAATAGCCTTTTATGCTTGTGGCTTGCTCACCCTGAAATGTTTCGTCACAAGACTCACTATTCTTCTTGCATTGGTGAAGTCATCCAGGCTAAACAAGCTTGTCTTCATTCTCCTCCCAGCTGAGTTCCTAATTTTCTGGACTTCAGAACAATCCTTCTAGAGCCTGATGCTTTTCTCCTCCTCTCCCTTGTTTCCAATATTCAATAAAATGCCTCCCCCATCAGCTCCTTGAGTTCTGTGCTGTGGTTCTTTTTGCTTGAATTTATATCTCCAGCTCAGATATAGTGCCTGGCACATAATGAGAGCTTAATAAGTGTTCATGTTCTTCTTTCCTTCATTGGTCTCATTGAATACTTCTCTTTCTTTAAGAGATCCCTCAAGAACTACCTTCTATGGGAAGCCTTCCCTGATCTTCCCCTACTGCTGGTGCTGTCACTATCTACCTTGTATTTATCTAATTTGTAATTATTCTCTATATATAAGTAAATGAAGAAGAAGTGTAGAAGAGTAAGATAGATATCTGGTCTGAGAATGAGGAGTCATCGATTCAAATCTTGCCTCTGAGTACCAGTTTTGTGATCCTGAGCAAGACCCTTTACTTCTCAGTGCTCTCGAGATAACTTCATAAGGCTGGAAGCTGCAGAAAAAGTACAAGCCTGTGCTGGTAGGTGGCTATTTGCTCTTCAGGGATTTCCTTAAACCCATGAAATAACAGATCTAGTTCTTATCCCATATATGTATATTTGTCTTTTCCCCCAAGAGAATATTAGCTTCCTGAAGATGAGTGGAGAGAATGAAGGGAGGTAGAGAATTTGGAATTGAAAATAAAATAAAATAAATTTTAAGAAAAAGAAAATGTAGGTTGTGTCATTCTTCATACATATATGTATGGTGTTTATGGATGGATAGACACAGAATGAGAGAGAGAAAGAGAGAGAGAGAGAGAGAGAGAGAGAGAGTGAGAGAGAGAGAGAGCCATCAATCCATTGATTCATCCCCAGCACATAGTAGTCACTTAATAAATTCTTTGATTGATTCATATATATATTCATTTATTCTATATTAAAAGGAAATTGATATGAGATAGCAAGAAAGTAGAACTAAGGGATTGGGGACAGAGCAAGTGTTCTTTTACCATTTCCCTTTTCTTCTCCTTCAAAAAGAGTTGAATTGGAAAAATGTGCATAGATTTAGGTAACAGATAAGCCAAGTTGATAAGAGAAATTCTGGTAAAATACCAAATAAGTAGGTAAATTTGAAAGATCTAACAATTTCTATTCCAGGGTATATTATCCAGAATTATCTAATTATTAGGAAAAAAGAATATTCTTGTATTAGTATATTTTAATGCACAGATTTCTAAGTATAGACGTTTTATTTGAATTTAATTAGATTTAGACTTGATACCTCACATGCATTAGGCAAAGCAACACTTGCCATATTAATTACTCTGTGTCATTAGGAAAATGTAAAAGACTTCAGGATAACATTCATCTAGTGATTTGACACCTGGATAGCTACACACACTTAGCAGCAAGTAGCTGAAATTACAGCTTGATTGAAGAAGTGGCTTTAATTTAATTAACAACCCACAGACTAGGTATTGCTCCAAAACGTTCAGAAATCTAATCTGCCAGATTTCGCCGGCTCTGGAGTTTCATGGTGTAACAACTGATACACAGGTGTCTTAACATTTTTCAGGCATTTTAACCATAAACCATTTCACAAGCAGGGGGAGCTCTTCTACTAAAATCCAGGATTCCTGACAAGTGAATGTTTTTCATAGCTATAAAATTTAATGAAACCAGGTGTTTCAAATCACATTTGCTAATTTAGGTATACATATTTTTTGAGGAAAAAAATAATGTTTGTGTATGCAACATCAATGTAACATGATTCATGGGGGAAAGCACTATTTTGGAATATCAGATCTTGAGTTCAAATGCCACCACTGACACTTCTGTGTAAATCATGGCAGGGGTTACCAGAGCCTGTCCAACTTGATTGTCAAATTTTTGTTGCAAGCATTTATCCTTCAGAAATCATCGAATACCATAAATCAGAGCTTGATATATTATTATGTTAATTGTCTAGACTTTTTTAAATGATAAAGAAAATGTCAATAATGCAGATTAAATTTGAAAGTGTTTAATGATAATTTTCTTTTTGAGAATTGATTGTTAAATATTTACCAGCATATCCTTGGACCCTGAACATGTCACTTGACTTTTCTTTAACTCAGTTTCCTTATCTGTAAAAAGCCAAAACTAGATTAGAATACCTCTGATCTTCCTTCTAACTCTAAGTCTATGAACCAGTGTATAGAGCGCTGGGCTCAGGATAAGGAAGACATCTTCCTGAGTTCAAATCTGGCCCCACTTACTAGTTAAGAGACCCCAAGAAAATCACTTAATGTTATTTGCCTCCGTTTCTTCATCAGTAAAATGACCTGGAGAAGGAAATGGCAAACCATTCTGGCATCTTTGCCAAGAAAACCCTAAATTAGGTCATGAAAAGTCAGATGTGACTGAAATGACAGAACTACATCTACAATATAATTTCTGGCATCTGAATAAAAAGAGAATAATCACCTATGAGACTCCTAAAGGCCAGACACTGTGATAAGCATTTTCAAATATGATATTTAGTCCTCACAACAACCTGATATGATAGCAGTGGTTATTGTCTCCATTTTAGGGTAAATTACTTGTTCACTATATTTGAAACAAGAGAACAGGTCTTCTTAACTCCAGGCCCAGTTCTCTATTCACTGTACCAGTTGTTTGATAAATAAATTATTTATTTAACTTAACTGTAGAAATATGCACTGAGCACCTACTGTTAAAGGTATCCTAAAATAGTTCTTATTCTGGATCAATCTTGAAATCTTAACATTAGACTTGGGCTTTTCCATAATCTGTTAAAATACAAATGGTAAAAACAAAGCAGAAAACTAGGGGGAAATTTTTATAGAAGGTTTCTCAGAGATTTCATATCTAAAATACATAGAGAACCTTGTCAAATTTATAAGAATAAGAATCATTCCCCAAATGATAAATCTGGCCTCAGACACTTCCTAGCTGTGTGACCCTGGGCAAGTCTCTTGACCCCCATTGTCTAGCCCTTACCACACTTCTGCCTTGGAACCAATACACAGTATTATAAGAGTTTAAAAAAATATATCAGGGGAAAAGGGGAAAAAAGGACTGTTGCAAGATATTCATAGCTACTAGCTCTTTGTGGTGACAAAGAACTAGAAATTGAGGAGATGTCCATCAATTAGGGAATGGCTGGACAAATTGTGGTATATCATTATGATGGAGTATTATTTCAGTAAGAAAGGATGAGTATATTAATTTTTTTTAAAGCTTGGAAAGATCTACAGGAAGTAATGAATAGTAAACTGAGTGGAATGAAAAGAACATTATATAGCCCTATAGAATTAATATTTGAAGAATAATTTGTGAATGTCCCCCTGCGGGGAAAGAAATGATCTGTTTATCTATGTATCTTTTTATCAGGTGATACCTTTTTTGGTGGGGAAAAGGGGAAAATAACTGAGATAGCTAGGAATAAATTTTATCAAATAATTTTTAAAAAATACAAATCAAGGGTCAAAAAAAATTTTTTATCCACCTTTCAGAGGATTTAGAAAACATCTTCGAGTCAAAGAGTTCTTAACCTGAAGTCCATGGAGGTTTCAGAAAGTTCCCAAACTTGAATGGGAAGAAATTACCTCTTTATTTTCACTAACTTTTGGATTTCTTTGTAGTCCTGTGTATTTTTATACATTTAAAAAGATTATACTGAAGGGTCCAAAAGGTTTTACCAGTCTGCCAAAGGTGTCTGAGACACACACACGTTAAGAACACCTTATCTAACTGTGTCCTCTGATGGAGAAACCAGAAATGAAATGATTTACCTAAGACTAAAGGGGCAGTAAGTTCCTGGGTCCAAAGTCTTTCCAGTATCCCCAAAGGTCTTTCTATTACCTCATGGAATACACAGCTTCTCTATATTTTAGCCTTTACATTTTTTTTTTTACAACTAAGAAAAGGCTACCAGCCTGAAGTCCGTGAAACAAATAATGTATATTTATTATCAGTTAGCAATCACATTTCTTGAGGGCAAATGTTTCTTAGAACAGGACCGAACCAATGCCAATTCTCGGGGCTTACACCCGGAAGAAAATAAAAGAGTATGAGGAATGCAGTTAGTCAAAAGCTGTCTCCCCGCAAAGGCATCTATTTTGACAGAGGCCCCTACACAGAAAGTAGAATGCTGCCAAATCATGATCTGTGGACACCCTCCTCCCTGCTCCCCAACGAACTCATTCAGACACTTTCATAAAGCGTCAAACTTCTCTATAGTTCAATTGTTATTCTCAAGTAATGGCACTACCTATTTAATCCCCACACAAATGAATCATAGAATTAAAGATTTTTACATTGTTACATAACATTTCCTTTTTTTAAAAGAACTGCTTAGGAAGGTTGTTCTGTCTCTCTTCATAATGACTGGCAGATTCTTTGGCATGTTTGACTGTGCGTGTGCGTTCTAAAGTCAGATTTAAAGCATTCTACTGACTAGGATTTCACTAGCTCCCCGCCCCCCTTTCCCCCCACAAATCGTCTTCCCACGAGGTCCTAACTGGTGATACCACAAGAGCATTTTTTGAAAATCAGAAGTCACAAATGATGGGGCACTCATGGTGGCTGCGTGTTCGGGTTTCACGTGGCTTAATTTCAGCCTTTGGGATTTCATACAGAGGTGCAATCTGCCCCAGTGCAATCCATCAACCTTCCCATTTCCTGGAAGGTAATAAAAATAGATACGTTCCAATGGGTCAATCTGCTAGCTGCTGGCTGTACAAGCTCGGCGCAGAGCCGGGGCAATCAATCATCCCCCCACCACGTGACTCCAGGCTTAAAAGGTTCCAGAGTTCAAAGGCGTTTGGGACTCTTCCAACACTTTACACACGTTCGTTGCCGTGGCTTCCAAGGTTGCCAATCAGCATCTCATCTAGCTGACCACTGGCCTGATGGCAGGGCTCGTAACGCCCGCCGCCCTCTAGCAGCAGCTGTTCAACAGCTCAGCTAATCCAACCGGGGAGGGGCGGGGCGGGAGGAGGGAAACTGACACCCTCGGGCCGCCCCATTGTGCAATCCGGGGATGCAAATCAGAGAGGAAGCGCCGGCCAACCAGAAGATAGATGTGCCGTGACGTAAGCCCCGCGGAGCCCGTAGTATTTATAGATCGTATTTAAAGAGCCCTTGGGAGTCTTGCTCCCCTTAGTTGGGCGGTGGCTTTCTCGAGCTTGCTGCGCTAAGGCCACACGTGAGGAGGCGAACGAGTGCGACTCGTCTCGTCCTGTCCCTTTGGGGTGGAGCAGAGTTAATGCAGATTTCATTCCTGTTTTCACCCGCTTCCTACTTTGGTTTTTGGAGAGGGGAGGAAATGCTGGTGTTTCTCTAATTATTATTATTATTTGCCTTAAAACAAAACAAGAGATTCGAAAGCAGAAAAGCTAAGTTGTGGTGAAGGAAGGGAAAATTGGTGGTCTCGAACCTACAACACTTTAAAAAAATAGTCTGAAATATAACCCAAAGCAGTTTCGTCGTACTGTATGCCTTAAGGAACCGTCCTGTTAACCCTTGGGAAGGGAGGGGGAGGGATTGCGGAGGAGAAAGAGTGAAGGAGAGAACAATGCTCTTTAAAAAGATAAATTTCTTGGAACTTGAGGGCGGGATTATTGAAGAAATTTATCAATTGACGTGGAATATTCGTGGAAAATCATTCCAGCTAGTGCAGTGATTATCTTACATTTAATCATTAGGCACAGTTGACCAACAAACTGCAGTGTGAAAACAGGAAACTGACGAAGTCAAAAAGAAGAAAAGCCTAAATTGCTACGATTGGATTCGAAGAACTTTTTTGGGGATGGGATTGGGTGGGCTTCAAGGTCTGGAGTTTCCGTATTTGTTTGGGACTGCAGACAGGCACGTACCGACTGGGCGATGTCTGGGGCTCCTGAGGTGGGGGTCTGATCTTCTGGGGATAGGGGGGAAATACTTCAGCATCCTAAACAAAAGAAAGGGGAGGAAGAGGAAGAATTTGCTGTAGATCAGTATTTTTTTTTTAAATAGAAGGAATTTGGTATGCATAGACACAACTTAGAAGTCACAGTTAGGAGGTCACTTTCTCTCCCTAGGAAGCAGATAGCTTACTCTAGGGGTATAACATTGTTTTTAAGATAATTTGCTGCTGAGACAATTTTGAAGATCCAAGAGGAGGTGGAAAACAATTCAAAGTTCTCAGAGGACAAAGGAAAACAGTGTATTATAATGTATTTAACCTGAGGTTGTTTTTTTTTTTTAAGCCTAAGAAAGCTTTGGAAAATTTCTCTCCCCATAAAGTATAAATGATCAGTTATTTCAGGTTTAAGAACCATTTGTTGTGCCCCCTTTCTTCCTTCTGGCATTTAACTATTCCTTAGCAATTAAAGACTGTGAGCTATGGGAGGAAGAAAATATATCCATTTTTTACTACTTTTAAAAGATTATCAAGGGGAAAGGTGGAGACGATAACTCACACCCCTATTAGCACAGATAATCATTTACTTTTGGATGGCAAATTCAGAATCTGGCACATTACTTAAGACCTATTGGTATTTTCTCCTTGCATTCTACAGCATTATTAAAAAGGTTAATGATTAAGCTTTACATTCTCATAGAACCTGTCCCCAGAAAATCAGTCCATAAGTTAATTTTCATTTCCTATAAGGGGAATGGGGAACCTCAGGCACCAGTTCACCAGTTTATCTTAGATTGTCTATACTCAACTACCTTTAAGTCCTAGTGAATTATCCAGGAATTATTCCTAATTTTATTTTCTTTTTTGTCCTACTGCTACCTTCCTATTTTATAGACATTTTAACTGCTAAAAGAGTATCTGAACTAGGGGTTATATAAGGGAAGAGTAAATATAAATTTACCAGGTGTCTTGAAGGGGAAAAAAAAAAAGCAATATGATAGATTAGATTGTGGTTAGTGTTTTGTCTTTTATGAAGGGAAAAGAAGTGAAACTTGGATTAGTTTTGCAATTTACTTACACTTTTAGGTAGAAAGTGGGGAAGCAATGCCTATTTGCTAAAATAGAGTTCTTATATCAAAGAGAGAACATAAGGGAATGGTTGGTTTGCTATGCCATAGCCATTTTATAAAAATATAAGTTTTATGCCATTTTTAGCATTCCTGTCACAACGTTCCCAATCACTTAATTTAAAATGGATCATTTCTATCGCTATTAAAGTCCTAAGACCTCACCATAGTGGGAAGGTGACCAGGTGTGCCAGTGCAATGCAAGCCCTGGCAAGTCCTGCTAACCTGGAACTGCTTCAGGTGCTCCTTCCTGATAGTGATTCTGTGATCTGAGGAGCAGTGTGGTTCAGAGGCTTGGTTGACCACCATCCATAGCAAAACTTACTGCCTCAGTTATTTACTATGAAAGTTTTTTCCCCCTCAGGGGAAATATTTACCTCTCAAAAATCCTTTTTATGGTTAATATTCAGTAAATGAGAGATCTTATTTACCTTGTTATGAGAGAAGGAAACAGCAAAGGGATAAAGAGTTGGCCTTAAAACCAGGAAGACCTAGCTTTAAGTCTTTTCTCTGGAACTTACTGGTTGTAGGACTCTGAGCAATTTAATCTGCTGAACCTCTCTGTCCTGCTACCTAGCTACCTACTCTAAAAACCATAGGTTGCTAAAAAGGGGGCAACCTATATTAGTAGAAGGAGTTTACTCATTGGTGAGTTCTCCATGAATGAAATCCCTATCCCTTACCTACTAAAGATACAAACTTTGTTGTTGTTCAATCATTTAGTTATATCTGACTCTTCTTGACCCCGTTGGGGTTTTCTTGGCAGAAACCCTGGAATGGTTTGCCATTTCCTTTTCCCGCTCATTTTACAGATGAGAAAACTGAGACAAATAGAGTTAAGTGACTTGCCCAGAGTCATACAACTAGTACATGTTTGGGGCTGGATTTGAACTCAGGTCTTCTGTCTCCAGACCTAGTGGTCTATCCACAAACTGAAAGGCATCAAAGTTAGAAAGAGAAGTCAAGGAGAGAAGAAAGATTGTCCTCAGGGAAATCTATAATTTGGAAGGAAAATGGGCAAGTCAAATGGAGAGATTGAGGGATAATTGTAAGCAGATAACCTAAGGCCTCCACTGGTCCACTTGGATGTTTGGAGAAATTGAAGGTCTCCCATAATATCCACACATTGGTTAGATTTTCCAATGGTGAGCTTATGGGGAGGGGAGAATAAGAACAAGAATTCAATTGGCTATAAAGACATGGTTCTGAAGGTAGAAAAGTGCATATTTATAAGGTCATAAGATACTCTGGAAAAGAATTTGAATATGAGGCTTGCAGCCCATGCATTGAGATCAACTAGAAGATGATAGGATTGGCCTATTTGTTGAGCTTATAATAAATTCAGGTCTATGCAGTCTATATGGCAAGTAACTAACTAAGATAGCCATTAGAAGTCCATATAGGCAACAGTTTTGCAAGTTTTAATAGAACCTGAAGAGTTCTAAAAGAAGGCAGGTTTCTCACTAATTAGAGAAAAGACTAATAGGAATTGATTAAACAGTAGTCACTGAATATTTTAAAGATGTGTTTGAGGACTTCCAAGTAGTCACAGAATTGATTGATAAAGTAAGTAAAATTAGATTAATGTAGCCTAGTAAAAAAGGTTAAGCTAACTCTAGTTTTTTTTTTAGAGAAAATGGACATTTCTAAAATATTTTAAGGTTTCTAGAATTTTTAACTGCTTTAAAAAGATATCATTCTATGTCATTAATTTGTACTCTATATACTAATTTGTATTTTCAATGCAGAAAAGTTATAAGTTACAAATTAGTAGAATTCAAGTGAAAAAAGTATCTGCATACTATTTCCTATTCAGAAGAATATTATATACTTGACCCTAAAGTCCTAGACTGGCTCTAAACTTAGAATATAAATTTTAGTAAGTCATTATCTTTATATTTTATTTTCTTGGATCTCTTATCTCTTTTTCTTTCAATCATATGGGTAGGATTTGGGGACTGTGATAAACTACAAGACAAATTACACAATCTTGGTCTTCATTTTTGTATCTGTATTTCAGTTTCATTTAGAATAATGTGCCTTTTTTAATTAATAGAATTTATTTCTAAGTATCTCTTTCCTTTCCTCCCCTCTCCACATCATAGAAGGCATCATCCTACAAACATATATATACATAGATTATGTCTATCATATTTCTGTTTTTCTGTTCATTCTCTAGAGGTAACATTCCCAAGTTACTCTTAAGTATTAAATCTGTAGCTGTATATAATCTCTTGGTTCTACTCATTTCACTGTTCTTTATCCCATGTAGTTCTTCTAAGTTTTTTTGTTTTTAATTAGCCTGCTCATCATTTCTTTTGGTGTAATAATATTCCATCACATTTATCTACCACAATTTGTTTAGCTATTCTCCAACTGAAAGACATACCATCAATTTCCAGTTCTTTGCCACCACAAAGAGAGCTACTATAAATATTTTGGAACATATAGGTTCTTTTCCTTTTTCTCTCCTTCAGAAATAGACCTCAGCAACACTGCTAAATCTAGAGATATACCCAGTTTTTTAACTCTGGGTATAATTTCAAATCAATATCTAAAATGGTTGCATCATTTCATAAATAATACACTTTAAAGGTAGAAAATATCAAATTTAAATGAAATTTAAATAAAAAAAAACAAATTAAAATTCTTCTTATTAGGGTGTATCCATTGGCTACCATGTGCTCATGTGACAATGAAATTGGAAGGAGACCTTGTTGGTCTATTTGTAAATTCATTAAAGAAATAACTTATAGTGAAACTAGGACTGATCATACATTTCCTTTAGCCAGTAACACCTGTTTTTATTTTTCTATAATCATATGTGTTTCGTTTTGGTTTTTAAAGCAACAAGTGTTACTGAGCAACTTCCTGCCCTTTTTACTTCTGGCCTCAATAATTCTAGCCACATGGCAAGCAAAAAGATTTATCTTTGAGATTGTGACAAGACAGATGTGGCAAAGTGAATTTAGTGATTCAGAAGCTAATAGTGTTCCTTAGCATCGGCATCAACAACATTAGGGAGTATAACTGTATACTGCCTCAGTTTTAAACCCATCTGAACAGGTTCAGTATTTCTTTGGTCATTTATGTTGCTTGTGTGAATGCATGTGCTGCTCTCAAAATGAGCATGACCCCTACAAATGTTTATAACCATAGTTCAAACTCCCTCTTAAAAAGAGCTTTTTGTCATCGTAAATAATTGGTAGACAAGACTGTTGTCATATTTAAATATTTAAACATCCCCTTAGTACAGTAACCTGTGGTGACCATGGTGAGCCCAGGAGTAGGGAAGCACCAAACTAATTCTCTTCCCCATAGGGACAGTGAATAATTTCTTTTACCTCTCAACTGGAATTCTCACCTTTGGTAAGAGACACAATCTGTATCGATTGATGGGCTGCTATGGAATCAAGGAGCAGAACAATTTTCTACTCAAGAGACTATAGCCTACAACCTTATTTTCTAGTTTTTGTATTGAATTGCTCATTTATCTATGTAGACAAAATCCTTTTAGATATAATGGCTAAGTGATGAAGTGGATAGAGCACTGGACCTGGAGGCATGAAGCCAAGAGTCAGGAAGATCTGAGTTCAAAATTGGCCTCAGACACTTAACTGTATGATCCTAGGCAAGTCATTTAACCCTCTTTGCTTCAAGTTTCCTCAACTGTAAAATGAGCTGGAGAAGGAAATGGCAAACCACTCCACTATCTCTTCCAAGAAAACCCCAAATGGGGTCATAAAGAGTCACACAAGACTTAACAACAGTGCTTTCTTTTTATCACTTTTGTTTAGATAAGAAAATATCTACATTTCAAGTCTATTGTGAAATGTCTTTATAAAAGGAGTACCTTCCCTTTCCCTTGTATCTCCTATTTTCCAAAGGATTGGTCCTATTGAGAAGCAGCGTGGAATAGCAGATAGAGATCTGCTCTGAAAGCCAGGAATACCTATGTTCCAATCCCACATACAAGATGATAGGACCCCGGAGAAGTCAGTTAAGCAATAATCCAAGACTTGAATATGTTACAGAAAAGGTCCTGAAATGCATCGCTATAGTTCCCTATGCCATAGAATTTACAGGTCCATTCCCTTTCCCTATCCCTTGGTCATTTTAGGTAACATTCTCCATATTCTTTTCAGTTTTTCCATTATGTGGATAGAATTTGCTCCCCAGGACTCTCTTACCCAGCATCCCATTTGTGTCTTTACACTACGTGCTAATGTAGGGAGGATATAATTTGGGTGTGACCCCAAATCTCTGTCTGTCTGTCTCTCTCTCAAGGTGGCTGCTGAAGGTGGCTTTCAGCCAGGCAGGAGAATTTACACACATGGTCTTACTTTAGTTAGAAAATTAGGCTTTGAGCTTCTATTTCTTTTTTTATTTCTTCTACTTCAGGGAATTATTAATAAACTTTATAAAATTAATACTTGGAGTTATTGATATTAATTTAAATTTTATACCACTTTTTTAAAAATGGGAAATTACAATGTGAACACTGTATATATTAAGAAGATTACTTCATGGGTCTTGCATGTCATATTCCAGTTAATACATCCCAAGATCATCAGCTTTTTAAATAGCTTTTTTACACTGCTGACTCACATAACAGCTTGTCATTCACAATGGCACATTTATAAGCTGGAGCACTTAGGTAGTATAATGCTTGCTTTTAACTCGACATGAGTAACCAAACTATTTTAAGGTAAAAGAACTACTATTTAAATAACTTCAGAAAATCCATAACTATTATAAAGGAAAGTATCCATCACAGATATTTGAACTCAGATCATCCTAACGCCTGACATTTCTAGGCTGCTTTCATTCAGAGTACTTAATGACAAAGCAGGACAGTTTTGAAAGTTACATATTGAATTTATCATATACTTTAAAAGAAAGGTAAGCTGTGTGTGAGAGTTTTGCTTCCCCTTGCAAGGCTCATCTCTGACAATATTACCCTCCTAGTCAATAAACTCTAGTGGCTCCCTATTATGTGCCAGCCATTGTGCTAAAGACCAGGAGTGACTGGCATAGAGGAAATATTTAATAAATACATTTTAACTACCTGATTTTCTTTCTTCTTTTTTAAACCCTTACCTTCTAGCTTAGTATCTATTCTAAGACAGAAGAGTGGCATGGGCTAGGTAATTTGGGATTAAGTGACTTGCCCAGAGACACATAGAAAGTATCTGAGGTCAGATTCGAATCCAGGTCCTCCTGACTTCAGAACTGAATCTCTTTCCATTGTGCTACCCAGCTGCCCCTAACTGATTTTCAAAGAAAACTCTTCCAAACAATTCTCCTTTGATCAGTTACTACCAAATGTCACCACCCTGTTTCCTTTTCAGATCACTCAGCACTGTGAAATTACTTTAGTAGCAAAACACATCTCTCTCATGTACAGATGAAAATCTAATATCTGTTTAATTTTCTATATATTTTCCCTTCTCTCCCACTTCAATCAGTCGAAAACCAACGAATTTATTAAATGCTTAGAATGTTCCATGAGCTTTGCTAAGTGTTTAGGATTCAAAGAAAGTTAAAAAAAAACTTCCCCTCAAGGAGCTCACATTCTAATGGAGGAGATAATATGCAAATTGCTGTGTACATACAAGAGGATAGATAGACAGACAGATAGAAAGATAGACAGACAGACAGACAGACAGACAGACAGATAGATAGATAGATAGATAGATAGATAGATAGATAGATAGATAGATAGATAGATAGATAGATAGATAGACAGAAAGACAGACAGACAGATAGATAGATAGATAGACAGACAGATAGAAAGATAGACAGATAGATGGAAAGATAGACAGACAGACAGATAGATAGATAGATAGATTATAGATAGATAGATAGATAGATAGATAGATAGATAGATAGATAGATAGATAGATAGATAGATAAGAGTGAAAATAGGAACTGATCCCAGAGGGAAGGTGGTAGTGGCAGGAGGGACCTATGAGAGGCCCCTTGAAGGAAATGAGATTCAAGTTGTCTTGAAAAAAATTGGGGAAGCCAAGAAATAAAGGTGAGGAGGGAGAACTTTCCAGACATGGGAGACAAACCATGAGAAAGTACATAGCCCAGAGATGGAATGTTTTGTACAAAAACAAAAACAAAAAAAAAACAGCAAAGAAGTCAGAGATACTAGATTGGAGTGGAGGACGTCTGGAAGGGAATAAAGGCTAAAAGTGGAAAATGCCAGGATTTGAAGGGCTTTAACTGACAGAAGATTTTCTATTCTATCTTGAAGGTAACTGGAGTTTATTGAGTAGGAGAGGTGACTTGGCAGACCTGTGGTTTAGGATGATGGCAGCTAATTGAGGAGAGAGTAGGAGGGGAGAACAATCCGAGGAGCATTGAGATGGGAATTGAGAAAAGGTCATTATGAGATCATTAGTAACTTAAAAGAGAGCAACTTCAGTTGAATGATGAGGTTAGAAGCCAGATTGCTGAGTTAGGAGACTGAGAGAAAAGAAAGTGGACAAGATGACTTCTTTAAGTCTAGTAAAGAAGAGGAAGAGAAATAGAAAGTGATAGGTACAGGGATAGTAGGATTAAGTAGTGGTTTTTTAAGGCTCGGGGTAGTATGAGCCTTTTTGTAGAGCCAGTAGTAGGGGGAAAATGAAAATTAGAGAATGGGGATGATAGAGGGAGCAATCTGCTGGAGAAGATAGGAATGGATAGGAATATATGCTTGTAGAGGGGTTTCTATTGGCAATGAGGACAAAGGAGCAGACAGTGAAAGATGTATGAATGACATGAGATGAGGATGAGGGAAGAAGGATCTCTTTCATCAAGTGATCTCAATATTTTAGTGAACTATAAGACAAGGTCCTGAGCTAAGGGAGTGAAAGGAAAGCATGCTTTGGAATAACTGAGGAAGGATCCAAAGGCTTAGAATAGCTGTCATGTTGAGTGGGAGAATGAATATTGTCTTGCTATAGTGGAGGCTCAGTTATAATTGTGTAACATAAATTTGTAGGGGATCCAGTCCCCATCGTTTGCTGACTTTCTCACACCTGTTCAGCATGAGTAAGGATCAAAGGTGGAAGCTGAAGTCGGCATTAGGTAAAGGGAACAAGGAATTGTCATGTAGAGGATAATGTCAAGTTGAAGGAATTCACCAAGACATCAAGATCAGGAAGGGTACAACTAATGAAGGCATAATGGCCTGGGAAAGAACTGAGGGACAGAGGCCTGGAGGACATAGCAAGGATGGAAAATAGGGTTATGGGGTTATAAAGCCCAGGGAAATGGAGAATAACAAGATATGGAATGTCATAGTTCCTGAACGTGGAATTGGAATACTGATCTCTGATGGCAAGATGTGTGTGTTGAACAGGTAGAGTCAAGTCAGTCATAAGAACTGAATCTCTTAGGGCAGGATTTGTTCTGTAGGATCCATCACATGACCATATTATCATGGTATAAACTCCTCCATTTTGACCATTTTCCATGAGTGTTCATGGATCACTGCGTAAATAGACACTGTTGAGAGTGACTATATGGATTGAGTTCAAAATAAATGCCTCAGTGGTACCACACTTTAATTTTATTTTATTTTAAATTGTTTTGGGAAATTTGAGAAATTCAAGACATCAAATATATACGTCTTGCTTATCTTGTGTGAAATTGATTGCCCAGGGAAAAGACTGGAAAGAGAAGTCTAGAGACAAAACCATTATAAATTGTCAGAAGAACCTTCAGAAATGATGTGGTTTAACCTGTAACTAAACCAGTTCCTTAGGAAACACCCATATTGAGAGTCCAGGTAAAAGGATAATAAACCAGCAAAAGAGACAACAAAATGCAAGTTAGAGAGATTGGAGGATTTTTCCAAGCCCTCTGGTTTTTAGTGCCTGCTCTTCAATATTCTATATTTATTTGGCATATATTTTATACTTATCTGTGTGCATTGATTCACTTCTCTCTTCTTCAATAGAATGTAAGCTCCTTGAGGGCAGGAACATTCATTGTTCTTACTTTGTATCCCCAGCACTAGCACAGTGACTAGTATATACATAAACCAGAATAAATGTTTTTTAATTGAATAGGAAAACAAAGGAATGTATGCTATCCTCTTAAGTCAAAGGAGGAGAAAGTATCTAGAATCAGGGAGTAGCTGATTTCCACATGCTGTAGAGAAATTGAGAAGGATGAGAAATAAGGAAAGATTTTTAGATCAATTGATTAGAAGGTCACTAATAAGGAGGGGGAATGGTAGGGATAGAAACCAGAGTGGAAGGGTTGAAAAGAGAAAGTCTAGGGAACAGACTACTTTTTCAAGCAATTTGACAATGAAGGTGTGAAGCAAGAGGTGGAATTTTGGGATTTGGGAGACCAGAGCATCATTGTAGTAAGTGGAGCAACTTTCTTCCTCCCTAACCTTGATCAAGTTTCTTAACTAAGTTAGACTTCAGTTTAAGAGGCTTGGAGTAGATAACATCTAAGAAGAAAAACATTTATTTAACTATTTAAGATACATGAAAAGTAGACTGTCAGGCCAGTGCCCTGGTAGTTTAGATTAAATATTAAGGAAAAAATAAAACACATACCTATGTCATTTAACAGGTACCAGAAAAAAGATTTACTTACTAAAGGGTAGAGAAGAATATTTAATAAGAATAGGTACTAAGCACACCTTGAGTTGATTCAGCTGAGCAAAGCTCCTTTGCCTGAGTAAAATCTACCATCCAAGCATCGGAGACCTCCCTGCTTGGTTTTTCTTGGCTGGTTTATATTCCAGTGCTGAAGAAATAACATCAACTGTCTGAGCCTTTAGTCCTCTCAGGCAACCAAGTCTCAGGGAATGTCTTAATATCTTTTCCCATTTAAACCTTTAATTCTCTCTTAGAATCAATACTGTGGATTGGTTCCAAAGCAGAAGAGGAGTAAGGGCTTGGCAATGGGGGGTTAAGTGACTTGCACAGGGTCACAGGGCTAGGAAGTATCTGAAACCAGATTTGAACCCAGGATGTCCCATTTCTAGGCCTGGCTCTTAATCCACTGAGCTGCCCCTCTCAATATCTATTAAAGAAAATGTAGCCTACCTTGCACAGAGTTAAGAGATAAGGATAGCACTCCTATCATACTGTAGGAGAAAAGTCTTGAAGGAAGTAGTGAGAAGCAGAGCACATGATGAACAATATATATATATATATATATCCTCAAGGAATTGAGATTCTAATGGAGGAGACATGTACATAACTAGATAAATACAAGATATATATGCATATCCATATCAACCAATATATATATATATATATATATATATATATATACCCACACACAGATATGTGTGGGTGTCTATATATGTTACATGTGTGTACTGTGTGTATAGAGAGAGACAGAGAGTTCAAGGACATGGAAAATGAGATAACTAGGTGGTATAGTGGATAGAGTCCCAGCCTTGGATCAGAAGGACCTGAATTCAAATCTATCCTCAGATACCAGCTGTGTGACCTTGGGCAAGTCACTTAACCCTTTTTGTCTCATTTTCCTTACTGTAAAATAAGCTGGATAAGGAAATGGCAAACCACTCCAGTATCTTTGCCAAGAAAACCCCAAATGGGGATCCCTAGAGAGTTGGACCTGACTAATCAACAAAAACAATGAGGAAGGTAGTCTTAGAAGAAAAAGGCATTAACAGCCGCCAGAAGAGGATAGACTTCTAGGGAAAAGTGTTTGAACTGAGGACAAGGGGCTGGATTTATTTCTGTCTATATTCTCCCCTACATTCAACATGCCCCCTGGTATTGTAAACACACCATAAATAGTTGTTGAATAGCTGGATTCCAATAGAAGGTTCAGGGTGTCCATTGTAAGGTCTGAACACTGAGATCAGCAAACATTGAACCAAATAAAGCTTAGTTTCTGTGACACCAAACTTCTTGTTTGAAAAGCTTCCAAGGCTTTTAAATTCAATTGGAACTTCAGCTCTATACATTCTTGGTTTTTTAGAAGCAGTAAGGAAAAGAACATTTGAAACAGAACATTTGATTTTTGATTTCCTTCAAAAATCGTTTAGGTATTCATATGGCTTTACCGGGAGGCCAGTTCTATGGCAAATCGAGGGCCACAGCTTTGCATGTAGATAGCCCCCTTTTCCTAGAAAAGGATATGTCCACATGCCAAGAGGTATCCCCACACTTCAAGTCATTAACTTGGAAAAGTATATATATATATATATATATATATATATATAATTATATAAATATAATATAAGAATATATATTATATTTATATAATTATGTGATATTATATTATACTTATATAATTATATATATTTATACACTTGCTAGGGTATTTGAATTTGTGTTACTAAGCTAATTCTATTTATTCTTGCTTTTTTACCTCCAGTAAAGTTTGGAAGATTTACCTTCTAATTCTTTTAACAACATGTAGTTAAATGACAGCCTTTGTTGCAAAAAAAAACAAAAACAAATATTAACATGGGTAGCTCCAGAAGACCTTTCCTTTAGCAATTAGAGTTTACACAACTAAAAATATTTCAGCGGGACACATTTTCTCTCCTAGTTTCTTAGTCAAAAGTAAACAACAAAGTTCTAAAATAAAAATGAACAGCCACACTTTTGTAGTTTCTTCTCCCTTTTCTTCCACTCTTTTTTTTTTAAAGGCTAGTTTAGTATTTAAAGGAAAACCTGTTGGGTAGGGTGGAATAGATGTTACCACATTGTGAACAAACTCGTATTCTTTTGCTAATGACCTCAGCTCTTGCCTGAATCTTTATTACTAGTAAAGAGAACAGTAGTTCTAGTTTTCTCTGTTAGATCACATTGGCTGAAGGAGTGTAATTAATGTTTAATTAGGAATGAGCTCAGTTTGAGATATGGACTTCTTAGAATACTTCGATGACCAGGAAGAAGTGATCACATGGGAGACTATGATCTAATTTGATCTGAAGTTGACTCAGCTTTATGAGAAAAAGGAGTTACCAGGAAGCTTCTGCAAACAAATTTGTTATTCTTTTTCTTTGTCTTTTAGGCGAAATAATCAATCCTAATGTTGGTTTTTTTTTTTTTTTTTAATCCTAATGTTTTAACAATAGTGTCACCACAATTTTGACTAACTTGTCTTTTTTTTTTTTAACTTTGCTGTAGTAGTGATGTACTGTAGGCAGTAGAAGCCTTCACAATGCGGTACCAATGTCCTCTGAAACTTTTCGTTTGTTTTAACTTCATAGCTTTGCTCTTATGGGCCTGGAAAATTGAATTTTGATGGCTCTATTTTAATATCTAATTCCTGTAGCAGATAGTAGTAAGAAAAGCAAACTTCACAATGCAATCCAAGGAAGCCTAAATTACAGATGCCCTGCTTTCTTGAATGGAGCCCACTGATGCCCGGAATGTAAAGATTGGTATGAACAATGACAATTTTAGACTCTCTTCCTCCATCCCTTCTTCCCTGCCCCTAATAATGGCAGACAACTCTTCTCTCTCTTTATGAACTCTTTAACCTCTTGTGGATTTCTGTGTTTTCTCTTTTGTTTAAAATGTAAATCTGCTTACACATCTATACAAAACAAACAATTGTGGCTTTCCTTTTCTTTCCTCTCAGTTAAGGATGTTACTTTCTGGACCACCCCAAAGATTTCAGAGCAGATATTCTGGGAGAGCCTTCCATGTAAGATTTCGTCCAGTGCCAACATGAAGTCATTAAGGGGCATTATTAAAAGATATGAAGTTGTCACTGCAGAGGGCAGGCTGCTGCAGAAGACACTTGCAGCTGATGCAGGAAGAGAGGTTGTTTGTCTGGAACCGGCTCCCAGGTGTGTCAGAGGTTCACTCAGTGTCAGAGTTCATTCTGCTGTTTCCTAGCAGAATATTGGGCTGTAACAATGACATTGCCTTTTTTAGGTGTCTGGGGAAACTCTGTTTTAACTAAGTTTTATTATCAATGAAAGTTTACATGAATGGGAGCCTAATGCCGCCTCTGCACACCAGAATCATCATTCATAGAGTAATTACTTGTGACACACTTTAGCTGTTCCCCTGTTTCTGAGGCTCTGCCTAGTTTCCCTAGAAACTATAGCAGGGATTGTTCTTCAAGCACTTTTAACCTGTAAAGCAGATTCAAACAGCTGAGACGGAAATGTACAACCAAGTTCATTTTTGAGCTCTTGCCTCTTCTGCTGCGCTGCCCTCCCCTTGAGTGCTAGTGCTCTAGAAGTCAGCCAAATTGTGCTCAACCAACACCCTGTACATGCTACACAGAGATTCTGCTAACACAGCAGGGCATAGAGTGCTGACCCCAATTTCTAAGACTCTAACCTTCTTAGCATCATGGAAATTAAAATGAAAGGGATATTAGAGGTCATTTGGTCCATCCCTCCCCCATTTTATAAATGGTTGGTTCAGGATTTGAACTCAGGGGCCAAATTTCAAGCTATGTCTCCCTTGACATAATTTCCTTGCAGCTCTGGCACTGCTGATGTGGATTTTCTAGCCACTCAAGGGCATTAAAAGGCCCACCCATGTGGAGTCGGTGCCCTTTAGATTTGGCAGATGTCCTCCAACCATGTGAATCGCCATACTCTGCCATGCTTTCCATAGGGAGAAAAGGGGGCTCTCATCCACACAAGGAAGGATTAAACTTCTTGATTTGAAGCCCAACAATCTTTATCCTTTATGTCATCCAATTTTATAACTAATTCAGACCTTATAAACGATCTACAGAGGATTCTAAGTGCATTCTGTTCATCCTTCTTTTCAAAGAGGACCAATGGCGTCACGGGACGATGTCCTGACTTATGAGTGAATTGGATTTAAGTGAGACAGGGTTGCATAAAGTCATCAGGCTCGCTCTCCCTTCCAGAGGCATTGGAGTCCAGTGACAAGATAGAAGCCAAGATGACCGACAATGGCCCAGGATGCAGGAGACGTCCTTAGCATCTTCAGCATCTGAACAAGCTCTAAGCACTCCACAGTAACTGCTTCGGCCATCTTCATGGTTGCTGGAACAAATTGTTGTCATCCTCCCTTCCCACTGAAGTAAGTCTTCACATGTTTGGGGCAGACCAAATGCATACATGTGGCATAAAAGGAATATAAGGGCTCTGCGGAAAGAAATAGCCTTTCTAGCTGGAGGCGTTGGGAAGAGAAGATAGAGAAAGACTTCACGGAAGAGAGGAAACTGGAGCTAGGATTTCAATAGGTAGAGCTGAGAATGGCAGTTAATTCACGTGTAGGGCACAGAGGGAGGATATTTTCAGGGAATGGTCAATAGTTCAATTAGGAGGATAAAGCATAGAAAGGGGACCCAGGTGAAATAAACAAGGAAAGATTGCTTGGAGCCAGAACGTAGAGGATCTGACATGCCAGGCTGGTTTATCAAGAATTGGTTCATTAAGCAGCCAATGAATCAATAAATAAAAAAAAAAACAGTTATTGAACACCTACTATATGCCAAACCATGGGAAAACAAATTGCCAAAGGGAAGAAATTCTTTGCACTATAGGAGCTTTCATTGTCATAGAAGGAGATAACACTTACAGGAAACTAGCAGCCAAGGAGCGACAGTCTGATTTGGAAAGTTAGAGAGATGGTGGAGTGGAGCACTGAAAGTCTCCTTTTTTTTTTTCAACCCTTACCTTCCGTCTTCTCCAAGGCAGAAGAGTGGTAAGGACTAGGCAATGGGGATCAAGTGACTTGCCCAGGGTCACACAGCTGGGAAGTATTTGAGGCCAGATTTGAACCCAGGACCTCCCATCTCTAGGCCTGGCTCTCAATCCACTGAGCCACCCAGCTGCCCCCTTTCTGAAGGTTTCTGGGCAGTTAAATGATATAAGTAGAGTTCTTTTTAGGAATAGAATAGGCAGAGACTAGAGATGAAAAGATATGTAAAAAGTTTATTATTCAGGAAAGAAATATTGAAGGTCTCAACTAAAGTATAGTATGTTTATGTTAATTATTAATTAAATTAAATAAATTTATTAAATATGTTAATAACTGAAATACTTGAATCTAAATCTTATCAATTCAGAGATCTCTTCCCATAAGGCAGACTGAAATGTAATGCAGATTGCAAACTCTACCATGTGTGTATGTTTTATCTCTTGTGCGTGTTCTCTCATTAAGTTCACTACAGGAAGTCCATCCATTGTATTGAAGGCCTTCCTTTATTTTTCCTAATATATGAAAAATAACAGGGGAGCACTCTGGTTTTCCTTCTATTATCCCCAACTCACACCACAAGACCCAGCCATCATCATTTCTCCTGAAATTCAGGAGAGAGGTAAGGACCAGCCATGTAAGCTTAGGAGTCATCTACATAAGAGAATAATAACTAAATCCATGAAAAGTGATGAAAGGGAATGGGGAGGGGAATGAGGATTTATTAAGCACCTTAGGTCAAACTCTGTGCTGAGTGCTTGACAGATATCTCATTTGGTCCTCACAACAATCCTGTGATGTAGGTACAACTATTCTCTCCATGTTATATAGTTGAGGAAACTGAGGCAGACAATCATTAAGTGATTTGCCCAAGATCATACAAATAATAAATATCTGAGATTCGATTTGAGCTCTATTCTTTCTGTCTCCAAATTCAGCGTTCAATCGATTGTATCATCTAGCTGCCTCCGATGAGATCACCAAGACAAGAGGAGAGAGAGAGGCCAGGACTTCCCTTGTAGTTCACCTAGGCAAAAGATGGGATATGAATTCCAATCCAGCGAAAGGTCTAAGAAATAACATTCATAAGGAAGACAGAGAACCCGTCAGTCAAGAAACATTAATTAAGTACCTGAAGGTACCAAAGTGCTGAAGACACAAAGAGAGTCGCTGCCCCTGAAGAGCTCACAGTCTACTGGGGGAGTCAACATGCAAACAATTGCATACCAGCAAGATAATGTACAGGATAATTTCAAAATCATGAACAGAGGGAAGACACTAGAATTAAGAGGTTGGAAAAGGCTTCTTGTAGAAGGCCGGACTTTAGCCAGGACTTTCCTAGTCCCTTGAAGGAAGGTCCTGAAAAACAAAGAGCGTATCCAGGAGGAGAAGGTAGTCGACGATGTCACTTCTGAGGCAAAAAAAGAATGAGGACTGAAAAGAGCCTATTAGATGTAGCCATCTGGGGGCCTTTGGTAAAAGGGAAGAGTGGTTTCTGTTTAGTAGTGAGGTCAGAAGTCAGATTGCAAAGGGTGAGAGGAATGTAAAGAAGCAGAACAATGACTATAAACAGCTTTTCTAGGAATTTGGCAGTGGCAAGAAGAGATATAGGACAGTCATGCAAAGGATAGCAGAATCCAATGGAGTTTTTCTTTGCTGTTGTTTTTTTTTCTTTGTTCTTTAAAGGATAAAAGATAGGGGCAGCTGGGTAGGTCTACAGATAGAAAGCCAGGCCTAGAGATGGGAGGTCCTGGGTTCAAATGTGATCTCAGACACTTCATCACTCTATTGATTCTAAGATGGAAAGTAGGGTTTTGAAAGAAAGAAAAGGAAGAAAAAAGAGAAAAGAAGAAAGGGAAGGAGAGAGGAAGAAGAGGGGGGAAGGGTGGAGGGAGGAAGGAAGGAAGGGAGGGAGACCTGGACATGTTTGGAGATAGCAGGAAAGAAGCCAGTGTGTAAGACAAAAATTAGAGAAAGGGGGCATATGGAGAAACAAGCTTCTGAGGCAGGAAATGGGACCAATTATACAAGGAGAAAGAATAATCTTAACACAGAAAGGGCCCCTTCTGAGATTGCATCAAAGAAGGAGAGAATGTGGGGTTAGCAGAGTGCTGGAGGAATATTGAGATATAGAATTGCAGAGAAGAGGGAACCTCCTAGCAGATGACCTCATTAGAAGTCATCCGAAAGACTCTGATTCCAATATCAGATCCTACTGCTACTTGTGCAATCTTGGACAAATCATTTCATCTCCATGCGCTTCAATTTCCTCCTTTATAAAATGAGGAAGTTGGACTAAGTGATCACAAAGGTCCCTTCTAGCTGTTAAGGGAAATCCTTGAACTGCTCCAAAAATTACTCAATGTTTTCAGTGGGCTTCTTATGTTTAGAGAACTCCTTTGTTTCCTGAGGCATCCATCTAAGGACTTGAGAAGATCCTTTAGGTCTATTATGATCCTTCTTTATAATAATGGTGTTTAGGGGGTCCTGACAACTTCAAATAGTACTCTGGCACTCAGGGCCTGTGGAGTGGTCTAATTAAAACTACCCTGCTAGGTAGCATTGACCTGCCAACTGGCCATATTCTCGGAGACTCTGGGAACAAAGGAACTCTGGTAATACATGAAGCCATCAGGAAGAAGTGATTGAAGGATGATGGATAATTTATCTAAGTCAGAGGTCAGAAATCATCATAGCAGGTCTCAACATTGCCCTTCCATGAGGATGGAAATCTTAAGCAGTTTCACAGTTGATTTCTTTTAAAGGTAAGGATGAAGGACCCTATAATGTGCTCTTGCTACTAGCACCACCATCAAATTCGGTCTTTGGCAGTATTTCCTATTTTTGTCATTCACTCTGAAGTAGAAATAAACTGTAGTTTTTATATTGGCCTGGGTAGACCCATCAAGATTCTTTATTGCTTCTGGTCAGACATAGAGTCCCAAATTATTCTTGCTTTTTAAAGCATTTCCTCATTTGTAAAGTAAGGATATTAAATTAGATAACTTTATTTTTGGTTTTCCTGGGGAAGGAAGTGCTAGAGAATTTTTTGAGAGTCTACAGTTTTAAGAAGTATTGTAGGAGGGGCAGTTTGAGTGGCTCAGTGGATTGAGGGCCAGGCCTAGAGATGGAAGGTCCTAGGTTCAAATCTGGCCTCAGACACTTCCCAGCTGTGTAACCCTGGGCAAGTCACTTGACCCCCATTGCCTAGCCCTTAACTGCTCTTCTGCCTTGGAACCAATACACAGTATTGATTCTAAGATAGAAGATAAGGATTTTTTTTTAAAGGGAAGTATTAGAAATAACAAGGGAAGAAATAGTTAAGTTCACCTAAATTGTAAATTCATTACCAGGCTAGAAGTTGAACAGATTTGTGTATATATCAGTCTATGTCAGTTTATGACTTGCCTTGGCCCTACACAAAATAGTTTGGAAATCTAGCACAAGGAAGTACACACTCTTACCTAGCTCACCTTTAAGAGCGGAACTTCTGCTGATTATGTCCTGTTTTTCTTTAAAGAAACAATATTATCAAATTATTTGGACTACGTAGCGGCACTGTGTTTTCACATACGCCAAGCATTAGTGCCTAGCATATAGGAAATGTTTAATAAACGCCATCTGAATGATTGATTGAATAAGATGTCCTAGAAAGACTGACGTATACCAGCTGCTATAGTTTGATCAAAAGTATTAAGAATGCCAGCAGAACTTTTCCATCTTAAATGATGTAACCAGACAGCAGCCAAAAATGTGAGAGGTAGTGTAATGTGGAAATCTGTTAGTATTTCAATGATAGTGGAGCCTCTATATCTAGAGCCTGATCTTTCTGGGCAGCAGTACTAGGTAGTGAGTTCCTGACCACAGTATGTCTTCAAGCAAACTCTGGATGCTCATTTATCAAGTATGTTGTAGACATGACTCTTTGTTGAGGGTCAAGTTGGATGACTATGAGAAAGTAACAATGACCCAGAGAAAAACAAGACAAGAATAGGAGCTGATGGAAAAAAACAAACCCAACAAATTTATGCAAAGGAAACCCCTGGGAGAGATGACAGAATCTTGAAGGCTTTGAAGGACTGAGTTTCAAGATATTTGACAAAGGAAGATATGAAGTGACCAGGAGTGGAGGGTGGGGGTGGCTAGTGAACATCATTACTATCCAAAAATGCCTGAAAAAGATAACAAAAACTAGTAGCACATTTGCCTAGCTCCCCATCCCCGCAACATCTTTAAAAGAATAATCTAGATTCTACTCATGCATTGAAGGCATCCTTGATGAAAATATGAGGGCACTAGGACCTTTGCAAATTATATTCTGCAGCAGGGTACATCTTTACAGAAATTGACTGAGGGGGATAGAGATATAAGATCCAGCCTTTTGCATTTGTCTGTTGACTATAATAAAACATTCTGCTCAGTAGAGCAAAATGTAGTGTTAAAAGACATGCCTCCAAAAAAGGTTAAGTTAATAAAGAATCCTTGATAGATAAAAAAAATAGAAATAATTTCATTTTATGATCTTCTGACTATTCATTTAAAGTAAAACTTAAAGCAGAGGAATGTCTACCAATGTCAAACATGTACAAACAAATAAAAAGGGGAATCTCCAAACATGATAAAGTCCTCTAGATTCTCTTTTTTGTATGTCTTTGTACTGTTTGAATCAAGTCTTGGAACATTGGAAATCTTCCTAATGAGATGCCTAACCACTCAGTCATTATCAATATTCATCAATCATTCAGTAATCCACAAAGGAAAAATTAAAGTGCATATAGAATGGCTTCTCTAGATTGATATTGCAGTTGGATGGAAAGGCCATGGAGCTGGTCCATTATTGCATATATCTTGGCAGATTAATGAAAATGGGCAATGACAGGGATCTAGAAAAAAAGACTAGACTGCATTTGGGATCCTGAACTTCTTGGTGAAAAAAAATCCCATTTCCTCCAGCCTCTTTACCTTTTCTCTTTCTCTAGCCATCTCTGCCCTGCCTCCAGCAGAAAATTGTACTCTTTTTTTTTCTTTTTTCAACCCTTACCTTCTGTCTTCTCCAAGGCAGAAGAGTGGTAAGGTCAAGTGATTTGCCCAGGGTCACACAGCTGGGAAGTGTCTGAGGTCAGATTTAAACCTAGGACCTCCCATATAGGCCTGACTCTCAATCCACTGAGCCACCCAGCTGCCCCCTAAATTGTACTCTTATCACTGGTTTTAATAAACCTTTCCTGGTATCTTGCCAAGGACTAGGCAGATGGATGTAGTATCCTTTTTGTTCTTCAGCTAGCCTCCTTTTATAGTCTCCTTCCATTGAAATGTAAGCTCCTTTGAGGCATGCTTCTATTTGTATCCTTATCAGTTAACACACACAGCACATAGTAAATGCTTAATAATAAATACTTGCTGGTGTACTCTCTCTCTCTCTCTCCCTCTCTCCCTCCCTCTCTCCCTCTCTGTCTCTCTCTGTCTCTCTCTGTCTCTCCCTCCCTCTCTCTCTCTCTCCCTCCCTCTCTCTCTCTCTCCCTCCCTCTCTCTCTCTCTCTCTCTCTCTCTCTCTCTCTCTCTCTCTCTCTCTCTCTCTCTCTGTCTCCCTCCCTCTTCCTCTCTCTCCCTCTCTCCCTCCCTCTCTCTCTCCCTCTCTCTCTCCCTCTCTCTCTCTCTCTCTCCCTCTCTCTCTCTCCCTCTCTCTCTCTCTCTCTCTCTCTCTCTCTCTCTCTCTCTCTCTCTCTCTCCCTCTCTCTCTCTCTCTCTCTCTCTCTCTCTCTCTCTCTCTCTCTCTCTCTCTCTCTCTCTCTCTCTCTCTCTCTCCCTCTCTCTCTCTCTCTGTCTGTCGCTTTCTCTCTCTCTCATCATAAATATCAAAATAAATCATTTTGGTGATTCCATATAACAGGGCAGAAGCCAAATAGTTGGAATAGAGAACTTCCCATGAATCTTAGCCTCTTCAAGTGAGGAATGTGTGTTGGGTAAAGGATATGTGTGACCAAAGCCTCCTGGTTGTTCCCTTAATGATTCATGGCTGAACCAGGAAGAACCCTCTCCTCAGTGAACTAGATAATGTTTATTTATTTATTTAAAAAAAAAAAAACTTATCATCCGTCTTGGAATTAATACCATGTATTGGTTCCAAAGTAGAAGAGTGTTAAGGGCTTGGCAATGGGGGTTAAGTGACTTGCCCAGGGTCATACAGCTGGGAAGTGTCTGAGGCCAGATTTGAATCCAGGACCTGGCTCTCAATCCACTGAGTCACCCAGCTGTCCCTGAGCTAGACGGTGTTTAAAGAGAACTGTTCCTTTCTTTTTTTGAGGATGCCTCTGTTGGGACATGAACAACAGCGGCTCTTCCTTGAACATCTACGGTGGCAGGGAGAGGGGAGGATTTCCCTCCCCCTGCCCAGAAGTAATTATCTCTGGCCACCCTACCCACATGGCAGTCAGAACTTGGGCTTGCCTAGCTGAGCCTGAGACCCTGGGTGTGAGGACCTCAAGCCTTTTCTGCTTTGAGCACAAGGGATCAGATAATGAGTCTGAGCTCAAGTCCTCTCCAATTGTTGAGCCAGTTAATGTTTGCCCAGAAGGAGCTCCCTTCTACAACTCCTCTGAGTGCTTCTGCTGGCCAGAAAACAGGAACATTAAGTTGCTACTCAGACTGGGGTGAAAGTAAAATTACTCTAATAGCCTCACGTGTCTCAGTTGTTTTTATAGCCTAGGACACTCTAACAGTAGAGGCGGGTTGTTTTTCATGTTTTAAGTATTTATCCGGCATGTTTCTGGGCTTAAGCAGCATTTCTTTTGGAGTGGAAGAAATAAGTAGCTGTCTTGTGCATAGTATTTATGACTTCACACATTGAGTGACTTGTCTAGAAGCAATCCTGCTAATACCTTTTGGGGAGACCCGAGCTTTAAGAGATTTCCCCAGAGTTCTGCTTGGGAGTCAGGTTGGACAATGAAGCAGTGAGTATTTATCAAGTGGTTATTATACGTCAAACTCGGTGCTGGATGCTGGTGACAGAAGTACAAAGGAAGAAATAATCCCGTTTTCAATGATCTAACATTCCAAACAGCACGCCAGAGGAGAGAAAAAAGAAGCTTGAATATGCTTCCTTTTGAGGTCAGACTACCCGAGAACTGAATCCAGAACAAGGGTCCCTTCTGGGATAAAGCGTCCTGCCCCAAACCACAAATGGCACTGACAACATTGATAATGTCCATTTATAATGTGTTGTATGATTTACAATGTGCTTTACATACATTATCTCATTCGATCATCACAGTAATTCTTTCCTAGGTAGAATGAGAATTATTATCTCCATTTTACAGAAGAAGAAATCAAAAGTCAATTTTAAAAAAATTTGCCCATGCTAGCCTGCCCAATTATCGGCCAATAATTCACTAAATAAATATTTATTATGGTCAGTGGATAGAGCACCAGGCCTGGAGTCAGGAGGACCTGGGTTCAAATGTGACTCAGACACTTTCTAATTATGTGACCTTGGGCAAGTCACTTAACTCCATTTGCCTAGCCCTTGCCCTTCTGTCTTAGAGTGGTTACTAAGAGAGAAAGTAAAGGTTTAAAGATTAAATAAATAAATGGTTATTAAGCACTTGCTACCTACCAGGTACTCTCTTAAGTAATGAAGACATAAAGAAAGACAAAAAAGGTTTAATACGGGAAAACAATTATGTAAGGATACAAACAGGATGAATTGAAGATAATCAGGAGGAAATGGGGAGAATCTTCTTAGAGAAGGGGAGATTTTAGCTGGGACTTGAAGGCAAGTCAGGGAAGCCAGAAGGTGAGAGGAGGAAGGAGAAAATTGCAGATAATGGGGGTGAAAACCAAGTGAAAAAGCTTGGAGTGGGAAGGCAGTATGTTGGGAGAGAAACAGCAAAGAAGCCATGGTCACTGGTGCTCAGAGTACAGAGTAAGGTTTTAGAGTGAGGACAGGGGAGCAGGCTATGAAACAAACAGAGAAGCTTACTTTTGGCCCTGCAGGGAACTGGGGGCTACTGGAGTTTGAGTGGGCGGGGACCAGCACCTTAGGAAGATAACTTTGACAGCTCAGTGGGAAGTAGACTGTAGTGACAGAGACTCCAGGCAGCGTGACCAACCAGAAGGCTCTTGTAATAGTACAGGGACATTAGGAAGAGGACAAGGTTTAGGGGGAAAGATAATGAGTACAGTTTGGGACTTGTTGAGTTTAAGATGTCTACAACATATCCTGTTCAAAATGGCCAAAGGGTGGTTGGACTTGAGACGAAGATTTGGGCAGCTTTTGACTTCAGAGCCAATGTCTATCCTTCAGTTTTCTTGTTTCCACCCAGGGCATCCTTAATAAGTGTCTGGTGAAGAAGTAGACAAAAAGCACGAACAATATGTTAGAAATAAAAGTTTGGGTTCATGCTAACCAAATGTCACATATGCTTAAGCAAACAAAATCCTCAGAGCTCATATTTTTTATTTTTTCACCAGAGCTGTAAGATTGCCACTGGTAGTATGGAGCTGGTTCCACATTATAGTGTCTGTTATGATTTTTTGGATGCACCCAAGATCAAAACAGTGGCATCTCATTGATTACATCACTGTACGCCGGCAAGACATCCAGGATGTAAAGATCACCAGAGCCATGAGAGGAGCTGAATGCTGGACAGACCACCAATTAGTTAGAGTGACTCTTCAAATGCGCATTGTGCCTCGCCATCCAAAACGCGCCCAGACAGTTCGTGTATTTTACAATGTGAGTCATCTTAGAGATCCATCTTATTTGCAAACATTCCAGTCCTGCCTGGACAACAAGCTGTCTGCCAAGGGACCACTCACTGGAAGCTCAACTGAGAAATGGAACCAGTTCAGAGACGCAGTGAAGGAAACATCAAAGGCAGTCCTAGGCCCAAAACAACACAACCACCAGGACTGGTTCGACAAGAACAACACTGCTATTGAAGACCTATTGAGCAAGAAGAACAAAGCCTTTATGGAGTGGCAAAATAACCCAAACTCTGCTCCTAAAAAGGACAGATTCAAGTCTCTCCAAGCCACGGCACAGTGTGAGATCAGGAAGATGCAAGACCGATGGTGGGGAAAAAAGGCAGAAGAAATCCAGCGGTTTGCTGATATGAAAAACTACAAACAATTTTTCAGTGCTCTCAAGACTGGCTATGGGCCATTAAAACCCACCACCACTCCCTTGCTATCCTCTGACGGTGACACTCTCATAAAAGATAAAAAAGGCATCAGCAACAGGTGGAAAGAACACTTCAGTCAGCTTTTCAACCGACCCTTTTCAGTCGACCAAAACGCCCTTGACCAGATCCCCCAAAACCTCTCCATTGAACAACTTGACATCCCTCCTTCAATAGAGGAAGTCCAAAAAGCCATTAAACCAATGAGTGCAGGCAAGGCACCCGATAAAGATGGGATCCCAACCGAGGTGTACAAGGCCTTAAATGGAAAGGCGCTCCAGGCATTCCACATAGTGCTGACCAGCATATGGGAAGAGGAAGACATGGCCCCAGAACTCAGAGATGCCTCTATCGTAGCCCTATACAAGAACAAAGGCTCACGAGCAGCCTGTGACAACTACAGAGGCATCTCACTACTCTCCACTGCTGGAAAGATCCTCTCCCGTGTTATACTCAACAGACTCCTGTCATCTGTTTCAGAGCAGAACCTGCCTGAATCACAATGTGGCTTCCAACCAGATCGCAGCACCATCAACATGGTCTTCACAGTGAGGCAAATGCAGGAAAAATGCCTTGAGCAGAACCTGAGTCTCTACATTGTCTTCATAGACCTGACAAAGGCGTTCGACACAGTCAACAGGGACGCATTGTGGGTGATCCTCAGCAAGCTCAGTTGCCCAGCAAAATTCGTCAAACTGATCCAGCTCTTTCATGTCGACATGACAGGGGAAGTCCTATCTGGTAGAGAGACTTCCGGTCGCTTCAACATCTCCAATGGCGTGAAACAAGGCTGTGTCCTCGCTCCAGTACTATTCAACCTATTTTTCACCCAAGTATTACGACATGCTGTGATGGATCTAGACCTGGGCATCTACATCAAATACCTACTGGATGGCTCACTATTTGACCTTCGCCGCCTGACTGCAAAAACAAAGACAACAGAGAGACTCATCCTGGAAGCTCTCTTCGCAGATGACTGTGCTCTCATGGCCCACCAAGAAAATCATCTCCAAACCATTGTGGACAGGTTCTCCACCGCAACAAAACTGTTTGGCCTGACTATCAGCCTCAGCAAAACAGAGATGCTGTTCCAACCTGCACCAGGCAGACCAACGAACCAGCCGTGCATTACAATCGACAGCACGCAGCTTTCTAAAGTCAACACTTTCAAGTACCTGGGCAGCACCATCGCCAACGACGGGTCCCTAGACCACGAGATCAATGCCAGGATCCAAAAGGCCAGCCAGGCACTCGGGCGGCTGCGCTGCAAAGTCCTCCAACACAGAGGTGTAAGCACTGCGACAAAGCTCAAAGTGTACAACGCAGTGGTCCTCAGCTCGCTCCTGTATGGTTGTGAGACATGGACACTGTACCAGAAGCACATGAAGCAGCTGGAGCAATTCCACCAACTCTCTCTCCGGTCAATCATGAGGATCTGATGGCAGGACCGAATCACCAACCAGGAAGTCCTCGACAGAGCCAACTCCACCAGCATCGAAGTCATGGTCCTCAAAACCCAGCTACGATGGTCTGAACATGTCATCCGTATGGACCCACAGCGAATACCAAGACAGGTATTCTATGGTGAACTGTCAGCTGGACTCAGGAAACAAGGCCGACCAAAGAAAGGATTCAAGGATCAGCTAAAGTCCAACTTGAAGTGGGCTGGCATTACACCAAAGCAACTAGAACTCGCTGCAGAAGCAGCTGGCGAACCCACATTAACCATGCCGCCACCACCTCTGAAGATGAGCGACATCGACGTCTTGCCGCTGCGCGTGAACGCCGACACCAGGCCACAACCACACCTCCCGTAACAACTGGCGTCCCATGCCCCATATGCCATGAACTCTGAGCCTCAGCCTTTGGACTCCAAAGCCACATGAGGGTACACCGTAGATAAAACTGCACAAAGACTACAGTCATTCTCGGTCACCGAGAGACTACCACTACTACTACTATGATTTTTTAAGTGCTTACTACAGTCCACAACTCCTAGAATTCCCTTAAAACTTGATATTTGATGGACCAATTGATAGCCACCAGGGTCCATGTACAAGATAGGAGATTTGCAGAAGATTTTATTCAGAAATACAAGGTAAAAAAAGGGTCTCTCTCGGTTTCATCTACAGTAGTGACTGGTTAGAGAAATGATGTGCCACACCTACTCAGCCTGAGATAATGGCTTTGTAAAGTAAACCCCTTTATCCTTAACTGCCTAAAGACCTCTCACACTCTCTAGGTTGTGTATCCAGGGGCTATATGAATAAAAAGATTAGTACTCTAATTAGTTTCCTGGAAGCCTCCATTAGGACTGAACCAGTGATGATGGAAGACTTCCCTAGAGTTGACAATGTTGCAGGGTCTTTCCTGGAGCTGTCCCCTACTGCCAGAAATAATAACTTATCCTCATTCACAGAACCATATTGTCCTGGTCAGGGTATACTGTTTCTACCATTTAAACCCAGTTCCTCTGTGAAGGAATTGTACAATCCATTATTCATCTAAGGAAGTATAAGGTCCCTGGCTTAGGAAGTGAGAAGAGGGAAAAGAACTCTATTTTTCATTCATATTCTCACCTTTGACCTAATTTCATTAAGATCCTGGTTACTTAATTTCATTTGGTACCTGTTTGCTTCTGTTAATTTATAACATTTTCATGTGTCATACAATCACTTAGTGATAAAAACTTATGATGAGTATGCTATTCAAAGTATTACCCATGAAGGTGCAAGAAAATCTATGACATACTGATTGGAATACAGAAAATGAAAAAGGATAATTGAGGGCAAAAAGGAGAATTTAAAGACGAGAATAGCATTTGTTCTTTTACATTATGAAGTTGTAAAGATTGGATTTGACTCTTCTCTGATTATAACAATGAAAATACTTAGCTCTTCCCTGATTGTGAATATTAAGATGTCTATTTTTAGATTTTAATCCCCCTAAGTGTAAATACCCTATTTAAAAGTTAAATAGGGAGACCTGGCTATTTTTAGATTCAATCACAAAAAGTGCAAATACAGTACTTAAAAGTTAAGTATGAAAATCTGCCCATTTAGATCTAATCACCCAAAGTGCAAATATCCCACTTAATCATGAAGTGGGAGGTCTGTGATCCACATGTGTGATAGTAACGAATCAGAATCAACTAACTGCCTTCTGGGTAGTACTAGAGCAGAGCATCAGCTGTGATTGATAAATATGGAATTAGGGGAAGTAACACAAGAGAAAATGTCTTTAAAAGTGGAGTTTGACTTGGAGATGGGAGACTGGGAGGGGAACCTCCTTTGGGAGAGGAGTTCTTCATTTTTTGGAAGTGGAGACTGAGGACAATTCTTCATGCTTTCAAGTTGAGGCTGATGAGGAGGGGCAGAAGGATCTGTTGACTGGACTGACATGTGGTTTGTGAAAAGCTGACTCTTAACTGCTGGTTTTCTCTGAAGAGACAGGCCTCAGGAAAAACCTATTCCTCTTGAGAAACTTCCCAGGTCCATGGCTTTGCTGAGGCTGGTTGAAACTAATTCTCCCTGCTCAGAGAGGCCAGGAGTAAATTACTTAGTGCTCAGGTTAGATATCTTACCTTATCCTCTCTTTGATTTCTTACTTCACTCTTTCTATGTTTTGTAAATAAATTATAAATAAAATCTCTTTGGAATTAAATTCCTGGCAACCACACTCTCACATAATCAAGTCCAACCCTTTAAAAATTAACCGCTTTTCCTCCCTACAAAGTAATACTTAAGTTACTGTATCTCAGGAAAGATTTTTTAAAAATCATGTCAATTTAGCAAACCTAGTAAGAGCTTATGAATGATGCAGGAAAAAAACTAAAAAGAATTGATTCCTGATCTCAAGGATCTTACATTCTACAATAAGTTTTGTTATTTTATGCACATGCAGCAAATGTTTCTTCTTTAAAATGAAAAGGTATTTTATAAATATTAAATGCCTAATACTTTTTCCCCAAACTATTGCTCTAAAATGAGTTGTCCTTTAAACTAGAAAATGTCAGCAATTCATATGAGATAATTTTTCTACAATTAGGTGTTACTGCTAGTAAGTGCAAAAAGTTTTTTTAATGATTTTTCTATTTTCTTTCAAATTTTTGCTTTTTAAAAAGGTTTTGTTAATAACTTTTGTTTTTGCTTCATCCATATTTCCCAATATATTCCTCCCACTGATCCCTTAAAGAAGAGGTTATATTTTTATAACAATATGAAAGTAGACAAAAAAAAACCTAACACAAATGCTGTCTGGCATGTTGTATGCCTATCATCTTCATATTGTGTACCCATCCTCTCCCTATTCTTCATATGCCTTCTTATATCTCTCTTGGGGGACCCAAACTTGATTAGTATAATTTCCCAGTATTCAGTTTTATTTGTTTTATGATTGTTATTCTTTCTTTCATTCATCTACCACAACTTGTTTAACCATCCTCTAAATGATCAAATACGAAAAGTTTTAAAGGAAATTGTTCTACTCTACAATGTTGGCATTGCTTTATATTAGGATTTTCTATTTATGTCAGTCATTTATAAAATTGATGTATTTTTACATCAGGTAAAGAGACTAAAATAGAAAACAGAGACCCTCTGAGAGAAAAGCTAACATCCTTTTAAATTTGAGAATTCAAAGGATAATATTCCTTTTGCACAATGTTCTTCTGCACTTTTTTTAGGTATACAAGAGAATGTACCTAAAAATGGTATTTTGGACCCACAGACATTTTCTAATCCCTACCCCTCCAGAAGGTGGTCAAGTAGTTGCCTAATAAATTTTTGATGGAAATGATAAGCCTCATAAGTCAAGAAAAACAGCTGAGGTGAAGCAGTGTGTGATGTAATCAGAAAAACAGGAACTGAGTCTATTGCTTTTTTAAATCAAACCAGGCACTTGAATTCAAAATAAACACTCCAAGAAGAAAATCAAGGCACTTTATAGGACTTAGCTTCCCAGGAGAAAGACAAGGCTAGGGCTCTTTAGCCCCAAAGCATTTTACATTCCTGAATCTTTACAAAAAGATCTGCAGACAGATAATCTACTCATTGAAACTATGAGTCACACCTCACAGACAGTAAGCAAAGTACAGTATATGACTCTATGCTTGTAACTTTGGGGTTTGGTGCCCAATCATAATAATGGACCTGGAAATAGAAAATGAAAAAAACACATCTATTTTCATGCATTTGAGTGTTGGATTTTGAAGTTACAAGCACAAGCAGTAGATGTTTGCCTTTAGGGTGGAATTGTTTATTTAAAGTTCAATGTGGGTCTTCATGTCAAAAATTAATCTTTGGTCTGTTACCATCTCATTATGTGATCCTAGGAAAACATCAGGAATTTCACCATTATACATAAATATGTGTTGAGTAAGCTCTGGTTTCCTAGTACTCTGGAATACCTATAACAAAAGCCCAGAGAAGAAACATTCCCTTCCTTCCAAGATCCACTGTACCTTAGATTATCTGTTAGCCAAATAAGGACGACTAATTTTGTATGGCTCTTGTTACAGGATCAACACTATGTACATTCCCAAAGGACTTTGAGCTCCCCAGGAGAATTAATTCAAAGCTGTAAACTGATACAACTTGTTACTCCAAGATCACCAAAGAGAAGTGTTTTAAAGTGAACTATTTCCTCATTTTTGTATATGGATATTGGTGGATTCTAGATAATCTCAATCTCTTTTGGGAAATACAGGGTCTATAGGTTAGGTCCTAGAGTGCCAGGAAATGTGTTGACTTTCAGCTGCTTAAAGGTTGGGAACAGGAGAAGTCATATTTTCCAGTGTCCGCTCTCTTGTTCCTATGGATTAATGAAAAGATTTTTTTTCTATTAGAAATAACTGACCCAGAAAATAGGTCAAGGAGAGATAATCTAGGAATCATTGGATCTTGAAAACTATAATCAAAGAAAAAGCCTGGAGATTGTAATTCAAGAAATTATAGTAGACAATAGCCCAGGTCTTTTAGAATAAGAGAAAAATGTGAAAATGGAAAGCTTCCATCCATTATCTCCTGAAGCAAATCCAATGAAGAAAACTCCCAGAAATACACATATATATGTGTATGTGTATATATATGTGTGTGTACATATATATATATATATATGTATATATATATATATGACAAAAAGGCACAGCTTTTAGGTTAATGAAAAGTACTACAAGAAGCCAAAACTAAAACCACCTACTCTTGATTTATATGACTGGTAGCTACCATCAAAAGAATAGGAAATCTTGGATTAAATGATATTTAAAAAGGCAAAAGATAAATCTTCCCAGCAAAACCGAGGTAAAAAACTACAGGTCAAAAATGAAACTTTAAAGTAATAGAACCTTTGAACATTCCGGATGAAAAGACTAAATAGACACTTTAATGGGCTGGTTCCGACGAGAAGAAAGTTTACAACCCAGAGAAGAGGGGGTTCCCTTTATACAAATGCAAGTACAAGAGTCAAGAGAAATGTAGAAATATAAATATATGTATGCAGTTGGAAAAGACTATAAGAAATAACTACAATCTTACAGGCAATGAAGTAAAGTTCCTTATAGAACTCTAATTTCACAAAGAGTCACAGAAGAAGTTAAGACAAACAGATGGTCTGGCTAGTGGTTTTGTTTGATAATATTAGTAGAGAAAATTAAAGGAAAAGGGGAAAAGATTACACTAATGAAGAAGAGATGAAAAAATGAGCAAAACATGTAATTGAGAAACATAGTAACAAAAGTATACAAAGGTGAAGGGATTCCATGATTTTTGCTCCCTTTGGTACTGTGAACATGGGATTAACTCTCCCCTGCCCATTTTTAGATTTAATCACCAGAAGTATATACACCCCACTTACTATTAAGTATGGGGAGGTCTGTGACCCACATGTGCTATAGTGAGTGACTAATCAGAATCAACTGACTGCCCCCTGGGCAGTTCTAAGCAAAGCTATAGCTGCAATTGGTCCACATAAAGTGGAAGGAAGGCAGAGGAAGTGACAAAAGGATAGGTCTTTAAAAGTGACAAGAATTTCCTATGAGCAGTTCTTTTACCTTGGAACTTGACCTTGAAGGAGCTCTGGCTTGGGACCTTCGACTTCCCTTGGATTTTCCCTTAGAACTACCACATGAGTGAGTGGAAAAGGCTGACTCCCTTTCCTGGCTTTCTAGAGGTACTTTCTAGAGGGCCTCTGGAGAGGCCCCTTGTCTTGGAGGAGGCCTTGTGGCTAAAACCTTGTTTAATTTACCTCTGGGCCCCCTTTACCAGGGCCTCTGAAGCCCTGTCTGGCTCAGACTGGGCTGGAGTAATTATCTACACTCTCTCATTTCCTTACTTTTATTCTTTCCCTTTATTTTATAAATAAATTGTAATAAAGTCATTCTGACTTGAGTAATAATTTTGGGCACCATATTTTTACATATTCAGTCTAACTTTTTAAATTTTAACCCTTAAATTTCTAGATAAAGGAGGGTTGAACACATGTACCCACATAAACATACAAAGAGTTTAATAGATAAATATATTGAATTTAACAGGGAAACATTTGGGGAATAGTGGGGATTAAGAGAGAGGATAGAAATGAAATAGTCACAAGCAAAACAAATTGGTAGGTTATCAAAGAACAAATCATAGTAGAAATCATAGAAAAACAAAGAAACAAATCATAGTAAAAAAATTCACCAAAGATTAGAATGAGATGACAGACCAAAATCAGAGGGGATGCAGCTAAAGCAGTCTAGAGGAAATTTATGTCTCCAAACTCTTCTGATAATAAAAGAGTGAAGGAACAGAACAGTGAAATGATCATGCAATTGTTAAATTTTTTGTGGTTCAAGTCTGAATATTTATATAGGTGGTCGCCAGGGATTTAATTTCTAAATCCCCAAATGAATTACTAAAGTAAATGGAATTTATGGTAGTTTATTTACAATAGAGGGAAGATATTAAGGAAGAGAGAAAAGAGGAGAGAGATATAGAGATAGAGCTCTGGCTCCCACTGATACTAGTTAGAATTTCTAAACCCCAGCCAGGAGAAGAGAGTCTCAAGAGAACGGGCCTTTCCCAGAAGCTTCAGGCCTCCAGAAAGGCAGGGTCACTAAGTTAGCCTTTCACTCACTAATGGTGACCATCCAAAAGGAAAAGCAGTTTGAGGTCTCCTGCACAAGTTCCTCCAGGGGTCCAGTTCCACAGTCCTTCCTCCAAGTCAGAGAGCTCTTCAATCTCCTCAAATGAAATATATCTTCTTCTGGCCTCTGGTCCTCTTTTTAAAGATCTTTTTCTCTTGTGTCACCTCTCCTAACTTTCATGTCTACCAATCACAGTAGATGCTTTTCTCCAGTACTGCCCACTCTTTAGTTCACACCTTCTTTGGTTAGATTATACTTTTTTGAGTTACTTAACACCTTATTTGGTTAGTTCACCTTTTGTAGTTACTTAACACCTTTTTGTAGTTAAAATGGGCACATGTACTTCAAATACTGAGTTACTACCTTTTTGTAGATTAAAATCTAAAATAGATTGTGGATTACAATTGAATCTTCCCAATAAAGGAAGAGCTAAGTACCTTCTTTGTTACAATCAGGAGATAGCTAAATCCAATCTTCACACAATTTAAAACAAAACAAAACAGAAAAGCAAGTGTAGAACCTTACTGAGCACTTCTCTCCTACTTCATATTTAGGCTTCATATTGTAAATAACATTAGAACAATATTTCAGTCTAAATTCTTCAGTTCATCTTGAATGAGGAAACTTTTTAAATCTTTCTTTAATTATCAATTCTGAAACATTGTTCTGAACTAACTCCATTTCTTCTGTTTAAAAGGCCTGACTACTTTATGAGAAGAAACTGGGTAAAGATTTAGAGAGGAACTTTTCTCCCAGAACTTGAGTAGTGACAGGAGAAGGGTGAAAAGTCTTGATTGATATACTTAACAGTAGAGTTTTCCCCTATACTTTGATCAGATTGAAGTAACTAAGGGAATGAAGAAGTAAAAAAAAAAATCTGTCTATCTTTCTATCTATCTATCTGATACATATATTTATATGTCTGTATATATAATTTTAATATTTTATTATATATAACATATTTCAGTTACTTGAGTTCACTTTTAATAAGATGGAAAGAAGAATCCATAGAAAAAAGATTGAATGGTTTTAGGAAAAATTATTTCCTAGGGCAGGGAGGGCTTAACCCTGGGTTTCTGAAACTTTTTATTTTATTTTATTCAATATAATCCATTTTCTTTGTAATTCTATTTGTTATCTTTTATGCATTAAAAGCACTATTCCAAACAGGCATCCATAGGCTTCAACAGACTGTTAACCTAAACTCTTAATCTTTGCTCTATCTTGATTGAAATTTTATCTATTATTTGAGAATATTATACATTGCAACTCTATCCAGAATGATTTGTTAGAGGTTTTCAAAAGCATGGGGTAACTCTACACACCTTTTGTAACTCTCTAAGAGAATTGTTTAGAATTAACTTAATCTAAATGAATAAACATTTCATTCTGGAAGGCTTATGCTTAAAACACAAAATATAAATTTTCTTTTTTTTTTTGACTCTTACCTGCTGTCTTATTATAAATTCTAAGACAGAATAGCTAAAAGGACTAGGCATTTGGGGTTAAATTACTTGCCCAAGGTCACATAGCTAGGAAGTGCCAACCCAGGTCCTTCTGACTTTGTCTGGTGCTCTATCTACTGTGCTACCTAGCTGCCCAAAAATATAGAATTTTTTCTACATCATCAAATGAGAAAATCTGAGAATAAAAGAAGTTAACAATGGTGAAAGCAAACACACACATATACACACAGAATTAATAAGATCTGTTAAAAAGCAGTTATATATATGTATACAATATATTTAATATATAAGTATATATGATATAAACATATAGATAATTAAAAAGAGAAAAACCAAATTGTTGATGTCAAAAATAGAAAAAAATATTTGCAACAAATGAAAATGTAAACAAAACTTTTAGAAACTATTTGCCCAAATGTATTCCAACAAAAGAGATAATTTAATTAAATATTTACAAAAATATAAAATACCCAGATTATTAGAACAAGAAATAGAAAACAAATCAGTTTCAGAAAAAGGAATTTACAAGTCATAAATTAAATATGAAGGAGAAAAAGAAGACCATGCATACTTACTAGCAAAACCTATCAAATACTCAAGAACAATCAATTCTAATATTATGTGAATTTTTTACAAAATATTTGCACAGTCTATACTGACATATTTAAAAGAGTATAAAGAATGTATGGCTTATAGTTATATCAGCAATGCAGGATTATTGGTTTGGTTCAATATGAGGAAAAATATAAACATAATATTAACACATAATTATATTGCTGGATATTGAAGAGGCTTTTGAAAAAAATTCTGTAAAAGTTTTGATAAAACACTCCAGAAAATGTAGGATAAATGGAATTTCCCTTTATATGGTACAAATATCCAACTCAAGCCAAGAGTTGGGATGATTAAAAATTCCAAGAAATTGGCTTCCTGGTAAGAAAATAAATGTATTGACCGGGCTAGGAATAACCAACAAATAAATTGATCAGTGATCCCTTTCTGTGATCAAAGATTCCAAATCCTGCCACATGGATCCATAAATATAATTTTGGAAGCTCATGATTCAAACCCCACCCCAGATATCCCAAGACATCTCTGATTGGTGAATAGCTAATGAGTGATCCATCAAACTCTCAATCCCTCCCAATTCCTTGAATGATGATTGATGATCACGTGCCCAATCCTATGCCCCCAATATCTAAAAGGAGAAATCAAGTTCTGCAGAGTTAGGAGTGACCTTATCCATGTTTCTCATTGGAAGATTCAAGGACTTGGTGCTGCTGCTAACAGACATACCTGACTTAGGTATGTTATGTTTTTATCTAATAGGCAAGACAGAACCTATAATCTGACCTTTTAATTATTCTACTTGGAAGATATTCTAGGGTAGAGCATTCCCTGAATTCCCTAGGAACAAAGAAATGAGTAGAAAGGTCTTAGGAACTGATCTGAATCTCAATTCAAAATCCAGAAATATAAATAATTTGATATATTAGAAATAAATCCTCTCATAGTCAATATTATCTGAAGTAAAATAAGGCTAGAGCCCTTTCCATTAAGATAGGGTTAAAGCTAGGGCACCCTTTATTATCACTATTATTTGATATAATGCATCTAGGTGGCGCAGTGGATAGAAGGCTGGACCTGGAGTCAAGAAAACTCACCTTCATGAGATTGAATCCCGTCTAAGACACTTACTAGTTGAGTGACTAGACAAGACACAACCAGTTTCTTTATATGTAAAATGAGCTGGAAAGGAAAATGCAACCACTTTGGTATCTTTGCCAAGAAAACCCCAAATGGAATCATGAAAAATTGGACATCACTGGAAAATGACAATACAAATGCTAGTTGTGGCAATAAGACCCCCCAAAAAACCCAAGTAATAAACAGAGGCAATAATAAAAGAAAATTTTTGATGATTGCTTTTTTGCAGATGATATAGTTGTCTTGAGAGGCAGATTGTCATAGTGGATAAAGAGTTGACCTGGAAGCCAGAAAAACATGCATTCAAGTCCCGCCTCATACTGGTTGGATAAACCGAGTCAGACTATTTAATCTCTCAGTGTTTTAGGCATCACTGTAAGACTCTTAGTTTCAAAGGAGGTATTAACTTGCATTGTTAGAAGGAGTAGAGTACCTTGGAGTTTTTTTAATTAGGGAAATCACAGGTTCAGTCCCTATCCCCCTTGATGTTAATGTTTGTCAAATTCAGGATAACAGAAACAACTAAAATTCTCTAAAATAAAACAACTAGAATATAATTGTTAAGGGTAGCAGGACACTCTACATCTTTAATCCTCATTGTTACTACTTCACAGGGTGAAGGGAAAAGGGAAAAGATGGTGGGGCCAGAGATTGGATCTTTTAGGGTCTGAGACAATCCCTTTCCTTATCCTCTATTTCCATTTCCCATGAGTGATTCAGTAGACTTTGGAAAACTAATGCCAGGGGCAGCAAGGTAGCATAGTAGATAGTGCCATGCCTAGAAGTCAGGAGGACGTGGGTTCAAATTTGACTTCAGACATTTCCTTAATGTGTGACCCTGGGCAATGCATACATACAAATAATAATAGCAAGCCTGTCTTCAGTAAAGTTAATTTGCTCTGGAGATTGGTTTCAAATGCTCAGTTAGACTAGCCCAATATGTACCCTAAATTCATCCTCTGTTGCAGCCTCTCCAATCACAACACAAACCTGTAGAAAAGTAGATAGTGTGGTAGAGTGCCTGTCAATCAAGAACCAGGGTTCCAAATGGAATGCTCCCAGGAGTTGGCAATTGAGCTGACCAGGGGGAGGGGACTGGATTTGGAGTCACTCTCTTGGGAGGTTGAAAAAGCTGGCTGAAAGACCCTGGTGGGGCTGACTAGGTTTTGGGGTTCTCTGGCTTTGGACAGTTGACGTTGACAAGAAGGAGAACCTTGGCTTTCGAGATGGTGATTTATTTGAGAGTTGAGCTGGCCAGGAGAAACTGAGAGACTTTGAACTTTGTTTTTCTCTGGGGTTGAAGCTGAGAGACCTTGCTGATTTTGTGAAGAAGAAAGATTTTAAAAGCTGTTGTCCTCCATCTCTGACTGTCCCTCTGTCACACTTGTGACTTCCCAAACCCTCATAATCCTCATTTAGATTAGGGACATCCTCATCCCTCTCACCTCAGCTTCCCATCCTGTTATCACAATAAACCCCTTACTTGAGAAAGAAAACTAGAATATTTTATAGTTCACTCAGGGGGAAGGGAAGAAGCCAAAGGTTTCAAGAAGAATTGGGAGGAGAGGGTTGGAGAAGAGAGGGAGTGAAGGGGGGGAGGAGGTTAGAAAGATATACTGATCCATCAGCCATCAGTAGGGATTAGTAGGCAAAACCCAGAGCAGTTCCCTTGTGTAGAGCATTCCCCAGAGCAGTCCCCTGTGTACCAGCATCTCTGTGTGGCAGCATCCCCCAGCATTTCTCATTTCTATCTCCATTACAAATAAGCAGCTTCAGGTTCCCTTAGTAGCTCTCTCTAGTCATAAGCCAGAGGACAGCAGTCATTGCAAAAAGAAACAGTTTCCCTGTTTTTTTCTATTTTGAGAGGAATCTGGCTTCAGACATTTCCTAGCTGTGTGACCCTAGGCAAGTCACTTAACCTCCATTGCCTAACCCTTACCACTCTTCTGCCTTAGAAACAATACATAGTATTGATTCTAAGGTGGAAGGTAAGGGGGTTTTGTTGTTGTTGTTGTTGTTGTTTTAAAGAGAGAGGGAAAAAAGTTGCTAGGAGCTCAATAAATGTCACCAGGGATAGTTAAGTGGCTCAGTGGACTGAGAGCTAGTCCTAGAGATTAGAGATTCTGAGTTCAAATCTAGATTCAGATACTTCCTAGCTGTGTGACCCTGGATAAGTCACTTAACTACCAATTGTCTAGTTCTTACTGTTCTGCCTTAGAACCAATACACAGTATTGATTCTAAGATGGAAGATGAGGGTTATAAAAAGTAGATATACTAACAATGCCCTCTTGCCTCCAAACTGGCCATCCTATGTCCACATTCCAGGACCTTGACCAAAAAGCATTTCATCTTCCATGTATTCATAATGTCCAAAGTAGGCATTCTAGTAATACATTTCTTTACATCTTTTTCTTACCTTTCTCATGTTTACAAAATATTCTAGCCAGAAAAGCCTCCTTTCTATGTAAGAAGATAAAATGTCCTCCTCAGAATAATATTGTCTAAGTTTGGAAGTTCTCAAGATGAAAAAATGCTTCTGGAGAAAGAATTGATGAACTCTGAATGAAGATTGAAGTATAATTTGTTTTTCATTTTCTATATTTTTCTTGCTTTTTTTTGGCAATTTTGGCTAATATGGAAATGTGTTTTGCATGAATTCACAAGTGTACCTGATATACTATTGTTTGACTTCTCAATGGGTAAAGACTATAGGAAGAGAATTTGAAAAAAAATTAATATTAAAAATAAATAATAAAATTGGAGGAGAGGATCAACAGTCTCTTTTGTGCCCCATTCCTTCAGCTTTATTGCCTGAATGACAACCTGTCTGACATGTATTGGCACATGCCCATGTTGAGAATGGATCAATTTCTAATAAGAAAGTATCTACAAAGTACTTTCACTGGTACCCTCATTTTAGTCCCTTGATATTAATATCAACATAATCAACAATCTCTGAGGATCTATATCTACTAGTTGTAGATCTATATTAACTGAATAGCCAGTTATAAAATACAAGTCCAGAGGACTGAAGAAGAAATGTGCCACATAACCTCCTGCTAGATAGGGGATAGATTGCTATAAATGCAGAATAAGACATACATTGTTGGACATGGACAGTATGTGAATTTGTTTTGATAGACTAAGCATATTTGTTAGGATGGTTTTGGCTTTTTGTTTTCCATTGTTCAAAAGGGAGAGGGAACAGTGGGAAGCAGGAATAATAAATGAACACAGAAAGAGAACATACATGGATAGTCATGGTGGCCATTTATCCATCATATAGAATTCAATCAATCAACCAAAAAGCATTTATTTCATATGTACAATGTACCAGACAATGTACTAAACATGAAGAGAGAGAGAGAGAGAGAGGGAGAGAGAGAGGGAGAGGAAGGAAGGAAAGAGAGAGAAAGAAAAAGGAAGGAAGGAAGGAAGGAAGGAAGGAAGGAAGGAAGGAAGGAAGGAAGGAAGGAAGGAAGGAAGGAAGGAAGGAAGGAAGGAAAAGAAAGGAAGGAAGGAAAAGAAAGGAAGGAAGGAAGGAAGAAAGAGAAAGAAAGGAAGGAAGGAAGGAAGGAAGGAAGGAAGGAAGGAAGGAAGGAAGAAAGAAAAAAGAAAGGAAGGAAGGAAGGAAGAAAGAAAAAAGAAAGAAAGAAAGAAAGAAAGAAAGAAAGAAAGAAAGAAAGAAAGAAAGAAAGAAAGAAAGAAAGAAAGAAAGAGAAGAAAGAAAGAAGGAAAGAAAAAGAAATTACACAATGGGTTGTAGAATTAAACTTTCCTGATTTGCTAACAATCGGTAGTGAATGGAATGCTGTGAATGATGGCAGCCTATACTCTCAATATGTTATTCTCTTCTTAAATAACATAGGTAATTCCCACCCCCACAGATCCTTAATTTTTATTTAATTCAACAAATGTTCATGAAGCACTGTAAATAAACACTACTGATCCCAAGATCAAGGGTATGAGCATATCGATTGTTAGCTGAGGGAGAGTAAAAATATAGATAGGGAAGTTGGGTTGATGGAGGGATTTGGGAAGTTGAGAGGGCACCAGAAAATAATTTCAAGTCCTCAACAATGAAGGCAGGAGTTGGGGGTGGAGAAGAAAGGAAGAATGTCTTGGAGGTTAGTCATTAAGAGCCCGAAGAACCTGCACTGAATGTCTTTGGAGGAGAGGTTGCTTAACAATGGCATTTGAGGGAGAGTGTTGAAATGACAATTGAGAGCCAGGAGAATTTCAATTCTCTCTCCAGCACTAAAGAGTTAGGTGTTATGAGAGAAAGTGCAACCAAAACTGTGTAAGATGGCCTGGACTGTCCAGGCCATCCAGAGGAAGCTGGGTGTCAAAGAGTGCCTAATGATAGGAGTTATAGAGGAAGAGATTTATAATGAAAGAAGTTTTTAAATCATGGAGCACAAGTTCCAGAGGGTATAATGAAAGAAACTGGTAGATCTGGAGGGACTTAAGGCAGAGTAGTACCTTATTAGCCCGAATATAATAGGACCCTGAATATAGTGCAATCCCAAATATTTTGAAGGGTAATTCAGAAAGAGGAAACACCCATTTTATTTTCTCCTTTTAAATTACAACTTTCTCTTAACTTGTGCATAACGTAGGCACTTTATATTCGAAGTTTTTTCAAGGTCCTGAAAACAAGTTAAAGAAGCCTTAATGCCAACACTCTTATTAAATATGTATTCCTTTTATAGATATTTGTAAGAAACTACCTTCCAATATTTAATCATGTTCTCTTTCCTCTTCTATACAAGAGCCTTGGCATAAGAGCTACTGAAACCAAAAACATTGGCGCTATATCTATCGCCACCACAACACAACACGTGTGTGAAAGATGGTTCTGGTGAGACAACACGTACGTGAAGTTGCAACAATTTAGCCTAAATCTATTTTCAGTGTTCTCCTCAAGACACTTCCAATACATTTGAACAATGCTGCATCATAACATGAATTCTCAAATCATTTACAATGCAGAGATTATAAATAGATGCACTAAAATGCATGCTGAGACGCACAATATACAGCTTATGGTTTCAAAGCCAGAAGTGCTCAAATATACTGCGAATTAGACTTTCAAAAGTACATATGTTGGGGGGGGGAACGCTGCACTATATTGGGGCTAATATGGTAGAGTTTGAGGTAATCAGAAATAAAAGAGCAGACAGCTGGGATTAAAGGGGGGAGCTGTTCTTAAGCTGCAGGTGGTTTCTGTAATGCTGCAATAAGGAGAATCAAAAGGGTTGGGAGTGGGAAGGGGAATTGAAGAATTAGTCCAGTCAGAGTTCCAGTGTATGGGGAAGAGGTATTCTATTGAAAGCAGGGGATGAGAGGTTGGTCTGCTGTGATAGGAACAATATCCTAACTCTTTTCCAACCCTACAAAAGTTAGGCTAGTTTTTCTTTAAAAGGCTGTATCAGGGGACCAAAGATTTTAGACAATTGAAGCCAGTCCCTCAATGCCTAAGTACAAAAGGCCAAGAGGAACCCTGGAGGGATCTCTGATGCAAACAGGTTGACGGACCATTCAAGTACAAGAATTTTATTCAGCTTAATCATCCTGCTGTGGCCCAAGTAAATTCTCTCTCTCTGTGTCTCTCTCTCTGTCTCTCTCTCTCTCTGTCTCTCTCTCTCTGTCTCTCTCTCTCTGTCTCTCTCTCTCTCTCTCTTTCTCCTCTTTCCTTTCTCTGTCTTTGTCTCTGCCTGTCTGTCTGTCTTTCCCTCTCTAACTGCTGAAAAACCTGAAAGTGTCTCATTTTGTTCTAGTATGAAACAAACTGTCCCAATCAAGAACACCCACTAATTGTGAGCAAATACCTCAACTACTGGGCAAGGTGGCAGATAGTACTACTGTGTCCTGGAAAGTATCAGGAAACCTACTTAAGAGTAGACACTTCAAAAGGTGGCAATAATAATTGTTACTGCCCAATTCTTTTAAATGGCATGATTTTTCTTAAAAGTCCAGGTATTGTTAAAAGCACTCTCTCTAAATAGAAACTCTATAGCTACCATATTTAAATTTTTAAGGATATAGTTGCCCCAGGCAATAGAGTCATAAAGAAAATGGGAATTGGGGTGGAGGGGAAGCTGGGCAGCTCACTGGATTGAGAGCCAGGCCTCAAGACAGGAGGTCTTAGGTTCAAATCTGTCCTCAGATCCTACCCAGCTGTGTGACCCTGGGCAAGTCACTTAACCCCCATTGCTTAGCCCTTGCCACTTGTCTGCCTTGGAGCCAATACACAGTATTGACTCCAAGATGGAAGGTAAGGGTTTAAAAAAGAAAATGGGAATTGGAGGAGCAGAAAATGATAGGTCCCTCAGTTCTCTCTGTGTCTTCCTTTGTGCCCTAGACAATACTTGCTCCATGGACTACAAAATTCCTTCCATCCTAAATCTTTTCTTTTCCTCCTCCTTCCATATAGCTATTACTGAAACCTACTTCACCTCTGTGACATGGCCTTCTTGACCATCTTTTCTAGTAGTGGCTGAACTCATTCCCATCAGTACCCTGGTCAAGGAAAGAGGGCTTGGAAGGCTTTTTGCTCTATATGGCCACTTCCAAGCTCTCCTTCTGCCTCCATGATTAAATAACTTCTCCTCTGAAGTTTATGGTATCCATAGCTACCATGTAATCAAAATCTTGGTAACTGTTGCCTATAGACCTCCAATTCACTTCCCTTCCTTCCTCATGTGTTCAATACTTGGCTCACCATTTTTCTCTCCTCTTCAACTCCAGCTGTCATACTAGGGAACTTAAAAAAAAATATATATATATATATATACATACATATATATTGAATCTCAAACATCCTAATCCCTCAGTTCCTTAACCTATTCACTTTCCATGATCTACATCTTCAAAATATATATATTGAGTCTCTCTCAAACATCCTAATCACTCAGTTCCTTAACCTATTCACTTTCTGTGATCTACTTCTCCACCTACCTCAGTTACACAAAAATGGTCATATATTACTTCAATTCTGCCATCACTCACAAATATACCATTTCCACATTCAAGAATTTAGAAATCCCCTTATCAAGCCATAATCTATTGGCTTTTCACCTCTCCCTCTGCCTTCCCTTAAAAACTCTACTCTTTCTTCACTGTAATCTGTCTGCTGATCTCTCAGTTCTCTCCTGGTCCTTCTCCCTTATACTATCCACTTTCTCCTCTTCCCATCTTGACCCTTTAGTGAACCAATTCAACTCTATAAATATACTCCTCCCTTAGATCTCTCACTCCCTTATCATTTCACCATTCCAGTTAAACTTCAGCTTTAGATCCATCACTCCCACCCACCATTTGTCATCTTCACTCCTACACATGTGCAGCTGAACAATGTTGAAAAAAATCATTCAACCATTCAGACTAGGTCCACTACAAATTTATGTTACACAACCTCTACTGGGCCCACACTGCTACTAGGCAATCATTTTATACTTGCCTTATGAACTCACTATCCTAACCTCTCCAGTAGCTCTTCCAAAATTTCAATCCCTCCTCAAATCCCCCATGATTCTCACTCACCTACCCTTTCATCTGCCTCGCATTTTACAGGGGGAAAAAATGAGGCCATTTGCCATTGCTCCCTTTCCTCCTCTCCTCTTCATCTCATACCAATCATTTTCTTTCTGACCTATCTCCTCCTTCACCATTGTCTCACATGACAAGGTAATCTTATTCTTTACCAAAGCTAACTCCTTTACTTACTCAAGTGATCCTTTATCATTTCCATTCTATCATTTATTTTCAATCTCTCCCTGTCTACTGGCTCCTTTATTACTGCCTACACATTCATATTTCCCACTTCCTCAAAAAAACATCACTTGACTGTTCTCTCCTGCTAACTCTTGTCTTAAATTCCTTCTGCCCATTGTGACTAGACTCCTCAAAAAGGCCTTCTATAATAGATGTCTCCACTTTTTTTCCTCTCACTTTTTTTTTTAACACATCATAACTTGGCTTCTGACTGGATTATTCCACTGAAATTTCTCTCTCCCAAGTTACAGTGATCTTAGTTGTCATGGTCTTTCTCTATCCTCATTCCCCTCAACCTCCCATTACTCTTTGACACCGTTGATCATCTTCCTTTCCTTAATAATCTCTTCCCTCTATGTTTTCTGGATACTACTCTTTCCTGGTTCTCCTTCTGCCTATCTGACCCCTCCTTTACCTTCTCTTGCTGGGTTCTTATCTAATCCAGGTCCTTCTCTTGGTGGTCTCATTAGCGCTCATGGATTTAATCACCATATCAATGTTTGATGATTCTCAAATCTACCTATCTTGCTCCAGCCTCTCTACTGATCTCTAATCTGTCATCTCCAACTGCCTTTCAGACATCTTGAACCAGATGTTCCACAGATATCATTTTAAAACAAACAAAATAAAACTTACTTTCTATCTTAGAATTGATAATAAGTATGAGTTTCAAGGCAGTGGAGTGGTAAAGGCTGGGCAATTGGAGTTAAGTGACTTGGCCAAAATCACACATCTAGGAAGTGCCTGAGATCAAATTTGAACCCAGGACCTCCTGTCTCCAGGCCTGGCTCATTATCCACTGAGCCACCCAGTCATCCTTGTCCCACAGACATCTTAAATTCAACATATCTGAAACTGAACTCATGATCCTCCTCCCCCTTCCTACCTTTCCTATTACTGTAGAGGGAAACACTATCCTCCTAGTACCTAAGTCTCAAAACCTCAGTGTCACCCTCAGCATCTAGTTCATTAAAATCCCTAGTTTCAGTTTCATAGGTTATAGTAGGCATTCAGTATATTCTTGTTCAACGAGTGAAACTAACAAAACCCAAATAGAAACATGAATGAGAGTGTCTCACATAAAAATGAAAATCTAAGACTGCAATGGCTAGAAACATTTCTATAATTTCTATATTTTAGTGTAGGTGATTATATAATGGAGAAAGCACTGCATTTGAAGTCAGGGAAACTAGGTTCAAATTCTGGATTTGCCAATTTCTAACTTGTGACCTTAGACAAATCATTTACTATGTCCGGGCTTCAGTTAGTTAACTGTAAAATGAGGAGGTTGTGCTTAGTGGTCTCTTAAGGTCCTGTCCAATTCCAAATCTTATAAGCTTTTGTTTTGACAATATCAAGACCTCAAATGAATTAGTCCAGTGTCACAAATTTTTAGAATACAAAATTTGTATTATTTATTTTTCATGATTAAATAAACCAGTCTATTATTAATCCAGATTCTGGAGTCTCAAATGGATTATTAAAAATAAATTTGGAAATTAAATTTGATTAGAAAAATATATTCAAAAGGTGTCAATAATGACCATAGTCTTGTTGCCTTTTTCTTTAGAATAGCATGATTTTTTAAAAACTCAGGATATTATTAAATATATTCTCTTTGACTTCAATCTCTGACTGCCAAATCTAAAGCCACAAGCATATTTTAACAGCAAATTTTACAAACCCTTGAAAAACAGTATTTAATATAGAAGAGAACAAAATTCCTACATCCACAAGGCCAAGATCCACAAGTAGCCTCTGTCTATATAGCCCTTAGGGCCAAAATAGATAGCAGTTTTCTCCCAGTGAAAAACAAAACAAACTAAAACAAAAACAAAAAAACCCACAAAATCACCAAGGAAATGAAAATTCCTTCTTAAACATAAAAGGCAAGGAGCCGGCCAAAGTCTTTGAAAGAAAGAAGGAAAGAAAGGAGAGGAAGAAAAGAAAGGAAAGAGGGGTAAAGGCTAAAATTACATTAGAATTTGTTTTCTAATGATGTTTTCTTGAGGTTACACATAGCAATAGATTATCATATATCTTTTTAAAATCAAACACTAGAAGAGTTTCATAGTTACTAGTAATAGTAGTTATATGATTTGCTGTTCCATCAATTTTGGTAGATTTGTTGTCCCACAAAATTAGGCCTCTGACATTTTGGGTACCATGTTTTAATATTATAGAATTTACAACTGGTTAGATATGAATCTAATCCAATCTTCTTAATTTTAAAGTGAAGCCCAAAGGGGTTAAGGGATTTGCCTAAGGTCACATAATGTTGTTTGATTTAGGCTGACATTCTGGATAGGACATTATAAATACTTCATGGAAGCATTCAGATAAGATGATTTCTAAAGATGCTTCCATTTCCAAACTTCTATGGCATTCTTATCCTTTAATGCCCAGAATACAGGTTGGCCTTTACAAACCAGTAACCAGTGCCACATTTATGGAGTTTGAAAATGGCTCATTCTTTTTTTCCCTCCATTAATCCATAGATATTTTTTGAATATCTACTCAGGGCAGAGCACTACTTTTAAGATTGTGAGGCAAATAGGGGAAATGCAGGGAGGGGACAAACAAGCCACAAACATTGTGAAGACAAGGCCCAAAGGTCAACTCAGTCCAAAGTTTCAAGGACCAGGACAAGCGGTGTGTTGGCAAATGTTTAACAACCAGCTCTTTGAAAAGTACAACATGCTATTAAGTTTAATCTACAGTATTAACATTTTCTCTATCACTTTGAACTAGATTAACTTTTGGGATCTCTGTCTCCAATAATATTAGTGGCTTATTTTGTCCCCTCTCAGTGTTCCTCTAGGAATATGTGAATTTGGCTGATTTGTTACCCAAAGGAGCCTCAGTTCCATTGAAGTCATTCAAGTTATGAAGACATCAGAGAGAAGACACTATTCTATTAAACCCCACACACATATGAATTGTATGTACTCTAGCCTTGTTCCCTTTCTGGAGAACATTAAGCAATGCTTTAGCTCTGATAAATCTCCCATTTTTCTCTCTACACAATTTTTATGATCCATAGATTGGCAAAGAGCTTCATCTGAATACATATGGCTCCCAGTTGTGACACTCTTCCTCCCTGGGGCCCCTTAGATGGCATGACTTGTGAGCTTCTGTCCATAGTCAAGTAAGGCTGGGCATCTCTATTTCCTCCCCCACCTTCTCACATTCAGACTCCAAATCACTTTCCTCTGTCTTTGAGGATCTGTCTCACTCACATCTCCATCTGGCACTTGTTTCTCAGCCCATATGGCTTCCTGTAGAGGTTTCATGTATGGGCAGACCTTTCTCTGGGTTGATGTGACATCTGGCATCTCAGAGTCTGCATCTGTTTCTCTTTTTTCTCTGTCTCAACTTATTTGTTTTTTTTTAATATTTTATTTTTTTTAATTTATCTTTATTTTATTCCCTTTATTTCCTTTTAAGTCAAGCCTAAGGGCCAGTTCAAGTGTATGACCATCATTATTAAGGTAGTACTAACTAAGGGATCCCTACTGATGCTGCCCACATCAGTGAACACACAAACTAATTAGAATTCATTCATGCATTATTCAAAAAACAATAAAGGGGAGAGTGAGGTTTACTCAACTCATCTGAGCATTTCCCTGGGTTTGTTTACTATACTTAAAAACAGTTTTCAAAAGTGTACCTCAAGGAATTTAGTCCTGTTGAACAAAAATGTAATAAAGCATTGATTTCCTCCCCCCTCCCCATTTTAGACTTCGTTGTTGAGTCAGTTCAATTGTGTCCAACTCTTCGTGACCCCTTTTAAGTTTTTTTCTTGGAAAAGATACTTGAGTGGTTTGCCATTTCCTTCTCCCGGTCATTTTACAGATGAGGAAACTGAGGCAAGCAAGGTTAAGTGGCTTTCCCAGAGTCACATAGCTACTAAGTGTCTGAGGCTGGATTTAAACACAGGGAGATATTTTCCTGATTCCAAACCCAATGCTCTATCCACTGAGCTATTGAGTTGTGTCTATATTTATCTATGTAAGATCCATGAAAGAAATTATAAGAAAAGGCCCTGAAACTGTGATTTCATTTGTATTCAGGAGAATCAGAGATGAGAAAACCCTTCAATGCCTGCAGATCAACAACATCTTAGGTTGTCGTCTAAAGTCTTAAACATCTAAAATCTAGAGAGTTGCTTGAAAATATTGAGAAGTTAAATCACTTGCCCGGAATCAAAGGGACAGTACGTGCCAAAGGTGATACGTAAAATGAGGTGGTCCAGGCTCCAAGGCCAGCCCCTAGCTACTATGCCACACTGCTTATGTGTGGACAGACAAAAATGACCCTGGGCCCAGCACTCTATCCACTGCACTAGATAGCTGGCATTCAATCATTCATTTACCTTATATACTTACCAATATGTCCAAAAATTATTTGTTTGCTAAAGCTAGTTCATGGTTTTAGATTTTAAAAAAGGATAAAATAGAAAAATATTGCTTTTTTGTTCTATCATTATTACTAATGTATGACAAAGGACCATCAACTCAATCCCCATTTACTTCTCTTATTTTCTACTTAATTTTGTTATCTTTTTTCCCCTTTACTTTTACATTGTATCTTAGAATCTATATTGAGTATCAGCTCCAAGGCAGAAGAGGGGTAAGGACTGGGCAATTGGAGTTAAGTGACTTGCCCAGGGTCACACTCACACAGCTAGTCTACCAAATTCTCAACCAAACTCTTTTTGTGGTAGTAAAGAATTAGAAAGTGAGGAGATATTCATCAATTTAGAAATGGCTGCACAAGTTGTAATATATGATTGTGTTGTAATACTATTGTGCTATAAGAAATGATGAGCAGGATACTTTAGTGAAATGAGCAGAACCAAAAGAGCATTATATACAGCAACAGAAATATTGTTCGAAGAATGACTTGTGTGTGTGTGTGTATCTACCTCTGGAAAAAAAAACCCTGATAAATAGAAATAAGTTAGACATAGTTTTATATATTCATATCTTTTTGTCAAATGATGGCTTCTCTAATGGGGGAGGGGAGAGAGGAATTAATTGGGCATTTTAATGCAACAAAAATTAGCTATTCTAAAATTTTAATTAAAAAATAAATAAAGAATAAAAGAAAAACCTGGGGAGACTTACATGAACTGATGCAAGGTGAAATGAGCAGAACCAGGAGGACATGGTACACAGCAACAGCAATATTATACAGTGATGAGCTGTGGATGACTTAACCAGTCCCAGTTATCCAAAACAATTCTGAAGGACTAAGATGAAAAATGCTAACCATCTTCAAAGAAAGAACTAATAGAGTCTCTTGCAGATTGAATCCTACTTTTTAAATTTCTTTATTATTTTGGGGTTTGTTTGATTGATATTTTTGTGTGTGTGTGAATGTTTTCTTTTGCAGCATGGCTAATATGGAAATGTTTTTCATGGCTGTACATATATAATCTATAGCAACTCACTTGAAATCTCAAGGAGTCAGGGGGAGGGAAGAAGGGAAAATATGGAGCTCAAATTTTTTTAAACAGGATATTAAATTTTTTGTTTACATTTAGTTGAGAAAAAATAAAATAAAAATTAAATGCAAAAAAATTTTTTTCAACCAGTGTGATTCAAGAATTTTAAAATCTTTAATTCTCCTGGAGAGCAATTCAGAATTGTGTAAGATCAACTAAACTAAAGCCCCTGCTGTGACATTCTTTGATTTTTCAGTTATATCATAATACTCTCAGAAAAATCCTGATAATAAAGTTGTAAATTGGTTCAACCATTCTGCAAAGCAATTTGATATTTGATATTTGATATTTGTAATGTCAGTGAAGCTTGGACACAGGTGAGAAAGATTTTTTTCTGTTGTAAATAATTTTCAGTATATTTCCACCAGAGGTTTGTGTAAGTTTTAGCTCTGACCTACATGGTTAAAAATGGGAGCCATTATAAAGTAATAATCTTGTTTCTAAAATTAGAAAAAAAATTTGATTTTCATTTAGAGACTGAAAAACATCATTCAAATAAAAAACATCACTCAAATATTGTCTTATCTATGGCAAAATTATGCCATTTTAAAATCCCATGGTTTCAAGAATAAATAATTTATAAATTTCCCCCCAAAGTATCTTATATATGGTTTATTATTTGAGTATCTCTATGACAACCCATCAGCAATATTTTTTTTTGCTACAGTTACAATTTTTCTTTATATGTCCTCTTTCCCATGAAGTATTGCGAAATATTTAACAAGTGGCAAATGAAGATAATACTTTAAAAGAGTTGAGGAAATACTATATTCAATGTAAGCCAGAAGAAAAAATGGTACATACTGTTAATGGTAATAAAATAAAGGAAAAAAAGAAATGATTCAGCAATAGATCTGGGAAAAGGTCTAAAACTTAATGGTAAGATTAATATGTAACCAACCATGTCTAAGAGTTAAGTCTTCATGCCCTTTCTAAATAGTAATATGAATTAACATGAGCCCATAGGTCCTGGACATGAAAGAAAGTCATGATGAACTTAAAGGAATCCTTCAAAAGAAAAATAAGGATATCAGTGAAAATGGGGAATACATCCTGTGGCAAGTGAAAAGAATTTCTTTGGACAGTGAATGTTCTCTTCTACTCAATGTAGCAGTACTATGATATCGAAGGCCAGTTTTGTAGTTTTATAAGTTTACAATGCTTTTTAAGATTTCTTCATACCTACACACCATTGTCCATTTTTCTAGAAAGCAGGAACATTTTGTAAATGGGATAAAAATAGATTTTTTTCTTGTAACTCACACCTGAGACAGAGCATATCTTAGTATATCATCCTTATTGGCAGGCAGATATGAGTTCAAATCTAATTTATGTCACTTCATCTCTGTGCTCTAAGCAATTCTCTAAGACTCCAAGAAAGCATTGGTAGAGGGAGTTTGCTTGGGAAATGAAATTAAAGATCCAGTGCCTATTTTCTCTGTTTAAAGAAGCAGTTTGTTATTAGAAACTAATTATTAGAGACCTAGATTCAGAGTACTGCCTTTGAGACATAAGCAACAGGAATTTTCTTAACCAGGAATTTCTAGTATCAGTGAAATCACAGGCCACCTCTCTATCACTGTTAGAATGTGGGCTCCTTACTGATTCAAATATATAAGCAAATGAGCCATTCTCTGACATCATGATAAATAGTCAAATGATATAAACAATCAGTTTTAAAAGAAAATTCAAGCTTTCAATAATCATAAGAAAAAAATTAACAAAATCACTAAAGAGAAATGCTAATTAAAAGAACCCTGAACTTCCACTTTACACCCCTTAGATTAGTGAAGTTGACCAAAAAATGAAAATTTAGCAGAGCTCGGGAAGACAGGCACATTTATGCCCTGATAATAAAGTTATAAATTGGTTCAACCATTCTGCAAAGCAATTTGATATCAGGCCCAAAAGTCACTAAACCATTTATTCCCTTTGACCAATACTAGATATATTTCCCAGAAAGATGAAAGAAAAAGAAAATGGATCAGAGATATGCTAGATCTAAAAGGGGCTCAGGAGAATTCATCATTAAATTTCTGATGTGAGTATTTATACTTTGGAAATCTGCAAACCCACAAATCAAGGCTTAAGCTATTATTTTGTTGATTATTTGAACTTTAAAAAGTGATGGATCATATATTAGTAATTCATATTAAACTTTAAAATGTGTTGTGGGCACTTTTTTTAAGAGAACTAATGATTAAATATTAACCAGTATGCCATTGAAAATGATCCATTTGTATAATTATGTTTATAATGGATTTTTTTGTAGTAATAGCAAAGAACTAGAAACTAACAAGATGTCCATCAATTGGGGAATGGCTGGACAAATAATGGCATATGAATACAACTAAATAAAAATGAGATGTAAGAAGTGAGAAAAGGGACAGTTTTAGAGAATTGTATAAACTAGTGCAAAGTGAAGTTAGAAGAACCAAAACAATTTATACAATGACAACAGTGTAAAAAAGTTAATAAAGATTTAAGAATTCTGCTTAATGGGATGATCTACCATTTTATTCTAGGTGACCTATGAGAAACCTGCCACCTAACTCCATATATAGAGATAACAGACATATGACCCAGAATAACACAACTCCTTGAAAGCAGTGGCAGTGTCTCTTTTTTAATCCAAAAGTTACAGGGAGGTAAAATGATTTAGAATAATCTCTTAATGATTTCTGATCATTAAACAAAATTCTATTTAAATTATCCCAAGAAAATGAGAATCAATACTTTTAAGACATTCTCCAAAGAAAGGGATTATATAACTAGTAAGAGCAATCTGCATCAGTGCTGTAAAACTTTGTCAGAAAATTCTTGTGTGACCTAAATTTTTCTTTCTCAAGATCCTTCCTGATTCCTTGAGTGGTGTCTGAGAATGGCTGCTCATCTCTGGTAGATATAGATACAGACAACAAGGAGTTGTATACACTTACATACACTCCAGAGGGATTCTTCTTCCTGAAAGCTGTGAAGGTTTTCATTTAATGTCTATATTTATACTATTGTTAATGGTGCCTGGTATGCCAACTCCAAAATCCATTTTCATTTCTACTACCGCTCCATGGAGGAGAATCTCTGAATATTTTTCAAAAAAATGATCTCATCATACTTCCTTTGAGATGGACGTTAATCCATCTACCTTCCAGAGAGGATAAATATGGTACTATTCTGTTATCATAGAGTGAAAACACAACATCGTTGTTATGTGTCATCATCCAAATTGTGGCTAGCCAACCTAAGGGAAAGTTGAAACAACTTTAACTGTTGCTCAACCCCTTTCATTTTCAGTTCTGTAACGAATCTTTTGTGTTTCTTTCCTTGACCATTTGGAAACACTATGGGGTGACTAGCACAGCAGAATAACAAAATATAATTAAATGATATTTTTCACTATTAAAATTGAGTTTCTTGGAACACTGTTCACCCCTGCTTCATAATCATGTGAACTATCCTCTGTTCCTTCCCAACGTATGCACTAAAAACATAATTAAGCTGAGTTATGAATACAGCTTGACTACAGAAGGAAAAAGACTAAGTAAAAATCTTTCATAAGGATACCACTAAAGAAGACAGAATGCATTGAAATTAAAGCAGGGTGATAGTCTTGCTGTACTCTGTACTTGTCAGATCACATATAAAGTATTTTGTGCCATTCTGAACACCTCATTTGGGGAGGACATTGGTAAAATGGAGACTATCCAAAAGATGGCAATTATGATGAACAGTCAGTCTAGAAACATTTATAAAGTGCTTATTGTGTGCTGGGACTATAAAGGCAAAAAAAAAAGATCCCTTCCCACAATGACCAGACATTCCAGTGAGAAGACAATATGTAAATAGATACATACAGGCTATATACAAGGGGGATGACAGTAATATGAAAGAGGAAGGCATCAGATACTTGAGAGCTCTGGCAAAGCCTCTTGCAGAAAGTGGGATCAGAGCTGAATATTGGAGGAAGCCAGAGAAATTAAGAGGCGGAGGAGAAGGGAGAAAACTTTCCAGTTATAAGGCAAAGATGGAAGATAATGTGTCCTAGTTTCAAGAACTGCAGGTAGGCTAAGTATAATCATAGATTTTATGGAGAGGAGTGAGATATATAAAAAGGCTGAAAAGAAGTCAAGTTGTGAAGAACTTGAAATGTCAAACAGAACTTTAAATTTGATTCTGGAGGTAATAGGAAGCCATTGGAGTTAATTGAAGAGCAGAATAATGTGGTCAAAACTATATTTGAGAAAATTATCTTGGCTGTTGAGTGAAGGATGGACTGGAATGAGGAAAAGACTTTAGGTAGAGAGATCAGTTAGATTATTGAAGGAGTCCAGGCAAGAGGGGATAAAGGCCTAAATGAGGGTTGTAGCTGTGTAAGTAGAGAGAAGGGGATGCAGAATAAGCAAATTTAAAGGTAGAAATGTCAAGAAATGTCAAGAAATGTCAAGATTTGGCAATAGATTATTTAGGAGGGGAGTAAGAGTAAGGAATCAAGAGTGATGATGAAGTTGCAAGTCTGGGTAACTAGGAAGATTTTGATACCCTCTACCAGGGAACATTCTGGTGGGGAAAATGGAGAAATGAGTACTGTTTTATAGATGCTGAGTCTGTCTGAAACACTCATAAGACATCAATTTTAAGATGTCTAGGAGGCAGTTGGTGATAAGTGTTCTGAAGCTCAGCTGAGAGATTAGGTCTGGATATATAGATCTGGGAATCATTTACAGAGAGAGAAAATTTTCTATAAGAGGATTTATACATGAGCATAAGAGAAATGATACAATTAGCAAGTGAGAGATGGTTGAGAACAAAGAAAAGGGGGCCCAGGACAGAGACTTAATAGATACCGATGGTTAGGGAGAATGACATAGATGAAGAACCAGCACAGGAGAAAGAAAAGTGGTCAGACAGAAAGACCAGGAGAAATCAGTGTCTTGAGAACTTAGAGTGGAGAAAGAATCCAGAAGGAAAAGGTTACTGAGTGTCAAAAAATGTAGGGAGAAGGAGATCAAGGAAAATAAAGATTGAAAAGAGACCATTCTAAGAAAAATGACAGTTCTTTAAAGTCAGAGGATTCAGCTACATACAGCATGTGAAGATTTTAGGATTGACTACGTCAACTCCAAACATTGACCAGAGAACAATTACAGTTATGTGGGCACTGGAAAATAATATGTCTTTTCTTCAGCTAGGCTTTCAAAGCTTGTTCTCATGAATGCCTCAAATATTTGTTGTGGTATTTTATACAGTCATGTCAGGAATTTTTTCCCTTGCTTTAAGAGAAACTATTGTTTCCCTTGAGTTTCTTTTTAAAGTAGTTTTGTTGTTGGTAACTTATGCTGCTGGATAATTGTCAAATCTTTTATAATAAGTTAGTCAATTAATCAAGTTTTTCCCCCTACTTATCCAAATGGTATGAACTTCTTCATTTAAAAAGTGTTAAGTCACAAATCTGTGAGAACAGGGGGAAGTGAGTTTTTTCCAGTCTATTCTGCTCCTTTTGGTGAAGATAATATAATAGAAATTTTTCATAGTTTTAGCAAATTTTGACTCTCAGACTCCTGGGAAGAAAGAATGCTTATAGCTGACCCATGTTCCTGAAGAAAGAAGAGCTATTGTTGTTGCTCTTTTGAAACTAGATCTCCCTCTAGTTGTTTTGAGGCCACATCTCCCTTTCTTGCCTGGATCAGAAGCACAACAGCCACACTCACAGGCTCAAGTCCAATGCTCACTGCACAGAAGCTTTACCTTTCTTTGCTGTTCTGACTTGGACTGATTTTCCTCTCCTTAGCTAGGTAAGGGTCTATTCCCAGAGGCTCACCATATTAGTACGAGACTTAGTACGAACAGCCAATCAGCTTGGCCCACTGCAATTCAGAAGTCCCAAACTCAAGCAATCCACCAGCTTCAGCCTCCTCTAGTAGCAGGGATTATAGGTCTTCACCACCACATCCAACAATAACAAATGAAGATTTATTTCGTCGTATTTCTTTAGCAAGGAGGGGATATTCAGCAAGGATAAAACCTTGATTCAATTGGGCATAGCCTCCTAAAGTCCTCTATGGTAGACTTCCAGGAGAACATCAGTGAAAATCATACTGAATGAATTGGTATGGGTGGGTTGCAATCTGCATATTTAGAGGAAGATTCATGGAAATATTGAAATACCCTATATACCCTAAATTGTCTCTTTTCCAGGATAAATATGTCCATTCTTTTTTCTTTTTTAAACCCTTACCTTCCATCTTAGAATCAATGCTGTATATTGGTTCCAAGGCAGAAAGTAGAAAGGGCTAGGCAATGGGGGTTAAGTGACTTGCCCAAGGTCACACAGCCAAGAAGAGTCTGAGGCCACATCTGAAACCAGGACTTTCTGGCTCTCTATCCACTGAGGCATCCACTATCCACTGAGTTGCCTCCAATATGTCCATTTCTTAATTGCTTTTTGTATGACATGGCTCTTTTCTTCATTCTTCACTGCCATGATCCTCATTATCATCTACAGCAGCAGCAGCATCCACTGGATACAGTTGGGTCTATTGCTTACTTTTTTTAAACCCTTACCTTCTGCCTTACTATCAGTTCCAATTGAGAAGAGCAACAAGGGCTAAGCAATTGGGATTAAGTGACTTGTCTAATATCAACCAGCCAGGAAGTGTCTGAGGCCAGATTTGAACAAAGGTCCTCCCAACTCTAGGCCTGGCACTCTATCCACTGTGCTACCCAGCTGCCCTTGTCAATTCTTTTTAAATTAATGCAAATCATATTAACATATTTTCTTAACAACTGTGATTTTGTTGTTTTAGGGAACTCTTGATGAGAATCTCCCTCTTCCAATGCATATGGGACCTGTTTGGCAATATAAAGTTTTAGAGAGTTGCTTGGGACACTGAAAAATTTTACCTAGTGTCACATAGAAAATCTATTTCAGAGGCAGGAGTTGAAACTAGATCTTTCTCACTCAGGGGCCAGGTCCCTATTTTGTGTATAACAGTTACCTCTCATGATTCAATTTTTCAATCAAGACACATTTATTAAATATCTACTAGCTGCTAGGCAATATGCTAAGCACTGGGTATGTAAAAAGAGTGAAAAAACAGTCCCTGACCTCAAAAAACTTAAAATCTACTTGGGGAGGCAACATGTAAACAAATATATACAATATATAAATATAAATATAAAATATATATGGCATGTGCCATACAGGATAAATAGGAAAAAATGTTTAGGTTATTCATAATAAGAATTTTAATGCAAATTTTATTGTCTTAAAAAAGCTCAACAAAATTACATAGTTTGGATGTTAAATATTGGGAAATGTATGGAAGCAAAAAACCTTAATGTTAAATGAATGTAACTTCTATTAAACAAATCCCAATTAAAGTGAGTATTTCAATCTTACTAAATTGAAGAACACGTTTCTTCTAATAAAAAAAAGAAGCATATCATTTTAGGATATTTCCTTCAGCACAAACACATTTCTAGAAAAATTTATTTAACATTGTTCTTTTGATTAGATTTGTATACATCCATTTAAACAATTGCAAAAAATGTAGGTATATACAATTGTCAACTATGTCACATTCTTGAATAAAACAATGAGATTTCTCTTGCTCAAAAATAGTGTAATATAGAAATACAAAATGTATATCTTTTTTTTAGACAGTCTCTACCAATGTAATAAAAAAAGAGAGTCTCTAACTTGTTCCTTTTTGATAGTAAGGCTGAATCTCTTGCCTTAGCCATGCAAGTAAAATCCTGTTATATAGGAAATGATTAACAAAGGGAAGGCACTGGAATTAGGAGAGGTTGGGAAGGCTTTCTAAAGGAAGTGAGATTTTAGTTGGGATTCAAAGGAAGCCAGGGAAGTCAGTAGCTGAATTGGAGGGAACGCATTCCAGGCATGGGGAGCAGCCAAAGAGAATGCCCAAAGCAGAGAGATGGAGTGTTATTTGTAGAATAGCCAGGAGGCCAGGGTCACTGGATCAAATAATACATGTCAGGGAGTAAGGTGTATGAAGAATGGAAAGGTAGGAGGGGGCTAGATTATTATGAATGCCAAACAACATTTTTTCATTTGTTCCTGGAGGCAATAAGAAACCATTAGGTTTTACTGAATGCATGGATGGCATGATCAAACGCATTTTAGGAAAACTCTTTTAGTGGCTGATGGAGAATAGATGAGCATTATTATTGATATTAATAATAATGGTCAAACTTCAGAGTATGTTTCTCTTATAGGAAATATAAAGTTCTACATCACTTTTTATATTTTTAATAGGCTAAAAACACATCTACTTAATTTCTCTGTGTGACACATATGTAAAAAGCATTTCTCATAGTTTTTGATGGGTGGTTTTTACCATGTCACTGGTGAAAGTGATGTAAAAAAAATGTTCAATTAGGCCAAAAGTTCTTAATCCTTGCATAGATTTCAGTGAGGTAAATGAACTGAGATGAGAACCCCTCCCTTCCACTCCCAACACAACTACAATTATTTTCACTTGCCTCTAAATTGAAATCTAATATTTCCTTCAATTATTTAAACATTTGGGGAATAAGGGGTTCGTTCACATGTAAGCCAGACTGCACAAAGGGTCCAAAACATACACAGAAATGATTAAAGACCCATGGATTAGAAAGACTTCCTTATTAGGGAAATATTTATTTGTACATCAAAATCTGTCTGGGAATGTGCTGATGTGGAGAATACTGACAATTCTCCAGATATTCCATGCCAAAAGAAAGCAGTGAAGATACTCTTTGGAGTGCACTGGCAAGTGGCATAAGTGTCAGAACTTTGTGTCTTCCATTTAAGAGTTATTTACCCTTTTACTTAAAGCCTATGGATTGACCCCAAAGGCATCCTCTGTAGCTTTAAAAGTAGCTATAATAATGCTTACACTACTTATCTCACAAGGCTGATAGCATATGTAAAGTGTTTTGTAAATGGAAAAGCATGATACAAGTGAAAAGCTGTTATTATCATCATGATGATTATTGCTATTTACTGTTGCTGCTGCTCCAGCTGGAGATGAGGGGGGAGAAGAGAAGTGAATAATGATGTTCTGATTCCTTGCGTCTCTTTCTTAGGCTTTCTCATGATCATGATGTATATGTAATAACCTTAGCAAGTAAGTATTCTGAGAGGCTGAATAGAAGAAAATGGTGGGTTAACAAGTCCTCCTTCTTCTTATGGTGGTGTCCATTTTGTATGTGACTTCTGGCAGATGGACGGGAGACCCTGGTCATCAGAGGCATGTTTCAAGATTATGCTGGAAGAAGCTTCATTATCCTCAGTTTGGGGAAGAGGAGTCACGTGTCACAATGCGGCATTATGTGCCCCTATCTAGACTCACTGTCTCATTTCTGCAATTCTCATAAGGGCATCCACCTGATTGCTCAGCTCAGCAGAGAATATAGGCTGCTTTTGATGGATACTGATATGCCATACAAATAACTGTTAGCAGCAGGAGGCATTGGCAGAATTGGTCCTTTGTTTCGGATTCCGAAGAGGAAAGCCTTTGATTGTCTCTTCCTGTTCACTCCGGGCCCCAGACCCATCACGACTGCCTAGGAATCATTGTAGATGAAGATCTTACTTGCCCTGTCCCCTAGGGCTCTCATACAACAACTATACAGCTCATAAATTGTACTTTGGGTGGAATCTCCATTCACTCAGTCCCTCAGGGTACTCGCCATAACTGGATTAATGGCCACTGAAGTGTAGTTGTATCTGTTTCTCTGTCAATGAATCAAGCAAAGCAGTGAACCTCGGGAGCCAGATCCTTGGAGGGAAGAGCCCATAGGCCAAGCAGAGGAGGTAGAGAGAGGTTCTACCCCTCTGCTGGCCCACGGTATCACCCATTCTACTTGGTTCCACATCACTGGCCGCTCCGAAGGAGCCTACATGGCTGCCGATGCTTACTGCTAGTGCCAGCTGCATCAGTAAGTGTCGATAGTCTGCTCTAGACTGCCTCTGATATAATAAATTCCCTCATCTACTATATTGCCCCAAATTTGGCTGAGCTGACTGAATTTTCTTAGGGTTGATTCCCACCTTTATCTGTTATAAGGGCCCCTGTCTGGTCCTGTAGGGCCTCTGCCACATTGGCCTCATCCAGTCTAGTCAATATTATTCCATCAATGCAGCGATAGACATCGATATCCGCAGGAAGTTGGGCCGCTGAAGTCTTTGCCCACCAGACTAATAATGTTGAGAGGTCAGGTAGTCCTGAGGAAGAGCAACTATGGTATATGGGACTCCTTCCCAGGAGGTGAACTGCTCAACAGTCTCAGTCATAAAAATAGAGGAAAAGCCATTAGAAAGTTGCCAATTCCATACCATTTGCTTTGGGTTGGGCTATCTGACCCACCACATTTATGAGGTTAAAAATGGCTATAATGATTGGTGTAAAACATCAGGTGTCATCCACTTTCTTCACCAGCCACACAAGGTAATTATCATAAGCTGAAGTTGGCATAGGAAGTACTCAACTTCGATTAGGTATTCTATTAGAAGTGGGGAAACTCTAGGCCTAGAGACAGGAGGTCTTGGGTTCAAATCTGACCTCAGACACTTCCCAGCTGTGTGACCCTGGGCAAGTCACTTGACCCCCATTGCCTACTAGCCCTTACCACTCTTCTGCCTTGGAACCAATACACAGTATTGATTCCAAGACGGATGGTAAGGGTTTAAAAAAAATGGAAAAATAGCTTTTACTCCTTTTAAGACCCATTATTATTTGTTGATAACTTCACTGGAAGGTTCAGGCAATTTGAAGGGTTTTCCATTTGATCCTATCCACAATAACCATCAGTGCCATAAGTATTTATACAAATGCTTTCCCTCATTTGGTCAGTCTCCTAAACTTCCTCCTACCCTCCCACCAAGAAAACTGGAATTCCCCATTGAACCCATTAGAGTTTCCTTGGTGTGATAGTGACCTATCTACCTGGAATTCAGCAGATTCCAATATCCAAGGAAGATGGAGCTATAGATGAAGATACCTGAGGCTTGGGTGGTGCTGCTCCAGGAATAAATTCCTTACTTTCCCTACCAGTCTCTGCAATACAGAGCAAGAGTCCCTCCAGGTAACTATGGCCTTCAGGTCCTAATCAGTTTTTGAAACTATATATTTTCTGCTAATCAAAGGTCACATCTGTCAGAAGCTTCCTTCAGATGTAGGGTCAGCTAAGCTTCATTATAATTTCTGACCTGCTTACAGGCAGCATCTATTTACAGAAGGCTACTTTTTAAGGGAAATGCCAACAGCTTCAGGGGTTTAAGGCCTGCCTTAAAATTTCTCAACCCTAAGACTCTTTAATTCTTTTTCCAAGCGTATGGGATAGGGAAAGGCTCAGGATCCAGTTCTAGGCCCACGGAGAAAGATCATTGAGTTCCACTTTGTAACAAAGTTCCTGACCTTTCACACATCTACGTGGTCAATAATAAGCTTCCCTCATACTTGGAATATTGCGCCCTGAAGTAATGATATAGAATTGGAGACCTGGGTTTTAGTACTAGTCCTATTATTAAGAAACTGTGTTCTTGAGCAAGTCATTTAACGTTCCTGAGATTCGGTTTGCTCCTATGTAAAATAGCATATTTAGCTCCTTCCATTCACCCCTCATATGCATTGAATCTAAAATCACTAATCACATGTCCTTTTCATTCAGACACTAGTCCTAACCACCAGCCTCTTAAGTGGTGCCAATCATGTTTGAAGTTTATCAGATGATGATAGTGCTGACTCCTATTTTAAAATCCTGCAATGGTATTTTCCTTTCCCTTTATTCAAGGTCACAATCTTTATGGGAAACAATCTCAGAAGATGATCCTAAAACATTAGCTACTTTCTACACTCAATCATCAAAGACATAGCATTGTTATTTTAAGAGGATTATTTTCATTCCTTTTAGTGGAATTTAATTTTCTCCTTGTATAGCCCACTAGTCATCATGATAATAACATGCATTTATGGAAGGTTTTAAAGTTTCCAAACCATTTTACATATCCAAATACTTGAATGGAGATATGATCTTATTAATGAGCAGATTCCTTCTAATGATGTAGTCAATAAATAAGCATTTATTAAGTGCCTACTATGTGCCAAATACAGCTAAGTACAGATTGCAATCCACCTAATGCTTGCTCATCCTGTTCAGTTTTCATTCATATTCTCCCAAAAGTTCACTACAGGGAATCCATCTAATATGTTGGAAGCCTCCCTCACTTGCTCTTCCCATTCTGAGGGAACCAGTGGAGTATTCTGGATGCCAGCTGTCATCTCTTGCTTTAATCACATGATAAGTCTATCTTCTTTTTCAGTCATGCCATTCTTTGAGGCAGACCCTCAATAATATTGAATGTATAGGGGTCCTGAGACCAAAAAGTTTGAGAACTACTAGTACAGGGAAATCCTGTTGAGAAAATGTCTTCTACCAATGTGTTAGACAATTAATTGTCCTATAAATTATAGAAAGTTTATTAGAAAAAAAACATTTTGGGGGGATGGAAAGGGATGGGAAACAACTAGGTAGCACAGTTACCAAGCCTAGAGATGAGAAGTCTGGGGTTCAAATATAGCCTCAAACTCTTCCTAGCTTTACCCTGGGCAAGTCACTTAGCTCCAATTGCCTAGCCCTTACTCTCTTCTTTCTTGGGACTGATACCTATATTAATTCCAAAACAAACTAAAAAAAAGGAAGGAAGGAAAGAAGGAAGGGAGGGAGGGAGGGATGGAGAGAGAGAGAGAGAGAGAGAGAGAGAGAGAGAGAGAGAGAGAGAGAGAGAGAGAGAGAGAGAGAAAAGAAAGAAAGAAAGAAAGAAAGAAAGAAAGAAAGAAAGAAAGAAAGAAAGAAAGAAAGAAAGAAAGAAAGAAAGAAAGAAAGAAAGAAAGAAAGAAAGAAAGAAAGAAGGAAGGAACGAAGGAAGGAAGGAAGAGAAAGGAAGGAAGGAAGGAAGGAACGAAGAAAAAGTAAGTTTGCTCGGGGACCTGAGAGGTTGGATGATTTTCCCATTGTAAGACAACCAGGATTTTTTTCATCTATGTGACTACTTACTACACCATGTTACCTCTAACTTGTTTTACCTAGAGATTCATGAAAATTCCAATATTTATGTTCCAACAAAGTCTAGCTAATACTGACTACAAATAGGACCAAACTAAACTAGCAAGAATCCAAACAATAGATTATTTGTTTAGTAAACCCTTTTCTATTATTATTATAGTATAAGGTATAAGTATAAGGTAAACTTCAGTCCCAGTCCCTATGTGAACATCATCACAAATTCCAAGTTGGTTTCATATTAATTAAGCCGAACTCTATATTTTCAATGTACAAACTGAGGTTGGGAGATAGTGTAGCAAAGGGAATAGAGAGCTGGTCCTGGAGTCACAATAACCTGAGTTCGTCACCTCTGACACCATACTAGGTCTGTGACCATAAGCAAATTGTTTAATCTTTTAGTGACAGGCAAGTCTCTATAGAGACTATAACTTACACAAGAGTTGTCTAACTGCTTAGGAATCATCAAATGAAACAACATATTTACAGTACCTGGCAACCCATCAGTGCTATATAAATGCTAGCTATTACTATTATTATTAAAGAAGTTTCTATATGAGAAGCTCTTTGTTTTGATGAAAATTTAGTCTAAACCCAAATACACACACACACAAACACATACATACACATACACATACTTACCCCTTAATTGCACGTATCAGTCAACTTCAAAGCCTCATTGGTTTATTGTTATCTTTTGGTCAACAGAGGACTATTATTCTTCTCCCAGTGAAGAATCTACAATCCTGGTAAATTATGTAAGCATACATTTGTAGATGTGTGAACATACATGACAAAAAATATAGATCAAAAATAATATCTAACCAACTATGTTAGACAGAACAACTAGATGGTGTAGTGGATAGAGTGCCCAAACTGGAGTCAGGATGACATCTTCCTGAGTTCAAATATGACTTCAGATATATATTAGCTGTATTACCCTGGGTGAATCACTTTACTTAGCTTGCCTCAGTTTCCTCATCTGTAAAATGAGCTAGAGAAGGAAATGGCAAACTACTCTAGTATCTTTGCCAAGAAAATCCCAAATGGGATCACAGAGAATCAGACACAACTGAAACACTGAACAATAATCATTTTATAGAACAAGGTACATACAAAATACCTACTAATGCATGATATCCTCACTAGAACTGTATTTGTCTAGCATCAGTGCTTTGATAAACAAATGCATAGAATATACTCCACAGTGTACATGAAAAATATGGCATGTATTTAACTAGGGACATAAATCTTAATGCAGTACAAAACATATGTCACCAAAGGCATGAATTACATCCAGAAATATACAATGAACACCACAGGAATATTACATGTATAGACATGTGACTCATGGACAAACTCAGGTCTTGGATTCTGTCCTTCTCTGCTATCACCAATGATTTGATTTAAACAAGCATAATGCTAGTCAGACATTCACATAAAACCATACTGTTTGCAGATTTTGCAGCTGCCAGACCAAGTCTGCACAAGTCCAGGGTATGATTTGATTTAAAGTTTACTAATTTATTCCTAAATCAGTAAAAGCCTAAAAGTATATATAGCAATGATGCTTAATCTCATCTAACAGCCCTATAAATCATATGCAACACATAAGGGCATAAGGTAGGTTTACACATTACCTACACTTTGGCAATCCATGTTGTTTGGCCACATGGTGAGCCACTTCTCCCATTTCTTCAAAAGTATCATTCATAGGCTTGGAGCAGTTTGTTAGGGATAAATCTGATACCAGCACCCTGTCTGGCGTATCAGGTCTTATGTTGGAAAGAAATAAGGTACTGAACAGCTAAGTGGATTAACCCTAATATAGCAAGGATATGCAATAAGAACACAGTGGTACTTAGCTTCAGTAGACAGATTTCCCACCCCCTTTCTCTCTTCCTTGTCTCCTCTCCTTTTGGAAACTGTTCCTCAAGGTAGGCTATGGCCACTCTCTTAGTCTATGGGCATCCACCAAGTCTGAATGGCTCCAACCCCATGCAGGGAGACCTTTTTGCTCCTAGATGACCAGTAAGCCACATCAGCACACAGAAGTCACCAGGAAGCTATGTCACGGAAGGCACAGTTTGAGCCTAACTCCACCCTGGGGCCAATAAAATAGGGCTTGTTTGCCTTTGAGGGAAAATCTAGACTAAGCAATGTTGCCAAGGAGAGAGGAAGGAGGAATATTGTTCAGTCACATACTTGTACTGTATCCCTTGGTGTAATGGGTGGACCAGGCTGCTTTCCAGCACCCCAAGATCTGTAGACCGACAGTCCCAATCCTGAGCTTGTGAATGGCATAGGCTGACTATCACTGTCTCTATTCTCCACAAATGCCTATTTAACTCTGCTTATTGATCAGGCTAGTGTCATGAAGATGACATCCTTCACTGCTATGCCACCTGGCATCTCTCTCTGACCTTGAACATGGTTCCATGTGCCACCTCATTTCTGATCCCCATTTAACAGCCAAACATGGACACTCCCATCCTTTTTTTTTTTACATCATTTTAGAGAGAGGTCTGAAGTGGAGTCAGTCTATCCAGTTTTATAAAAATGAATGAAAATTATAGTTTTATAGACTGACAGAACCTAAAAATCACCCAGTCTAATCCCCTCATTTTACAGATAAGGAAGTTTCCAGAATGGCCAGAATAGTTAAAAGCCCCATAATAATTAGTCACACCAAAGAGTTGTGTTTAAATTTAAGCTCTGGCGTTTGCTTACTGTATGACTTTTGGGAAAAAAAACAAAAAAACACTAAACTTTTCAATAGTTCATCTGCAAAATTAGGAAGGTGGACAAAAGGACTTCTAAAATTCTTTCTAGTTCTGATTCTGTGTATATGTTTATCTACCTATTCATACAGCTAATAGCTCAGCAAGGACCAAAATCCACTTCTCATGACTCCCAATATAGTTCTCAATCCTCTGTACTAAACAAGGTCTTAAAATGTGAGTGAATGAGTAGTCAGAAGATATTTTCTTGAAGGCTCCTTTGTGAGTGTAGTAAATTTCCATTTTTAAAGAAAATTACAGGGGAAACAGAAGACAAGCTTTAATAATCTCTGTTGCCTTATTGTAGATTGTGAACATCATCGGTCTAAATCCATGATTTCATCTATGACTATACTTGTGGAAATATTTAACCCTATTATAAGATGTGACCAGGCTTATAAAATTTAAAAGATAGCATTTAGCATGTGTATATTGATTTTATTTAATTAAGAATCACTTGAAAAGAGTATGAAAATTTTATTTGTAAATCCATGAAGGCAGGAGTTATGCTTTATAATTAGGTGTTAGCCATGACCCTCCCCGCCTTGACTGTATTCTCTGATCCAAGGATAGTCTCCTTGCTGTTCCTTGACAAAGACATTCCTTACTGGCTTTCTCCCATGCCTAGAATGCTCTCCATATTTACCTCTGCCTCTGGCTACCCTAGCTTTCTTCAGGTCCCAATCAAAATCTGACCTCCTACAGAAAGGCTATTTTAATCCCCCTTAATGCTAAGGACTTCCTTTGTTGATTGTGTCCAACTTATCCTGTATATATATTTTATGTGTACACAATTATTTGCATACTGTCTCTCCCATTAGAGCATGAGCTCCTTGAGGGCAGGGACTGACTTTTTCTTTTATTTAAATTGCTCTAGCACATAGTAGGTGTTTAATATATGTTTATTGACTGAGTTGCTGATTTCCCCTATTGAATTTTGAATCATAAGATCCTATCTACATTTTCTTGGAAATCAGCTTCTCAAAAATTCATGATAAATAAGCACATGAAAAAGTGTTCTACATCTCTTATAATCAGAGAGATGCAAATCAAAACAACTCTGAGGTATCACCTCACACCTAGTAGATTGGCTAACATGACAGCTATGGAAAGTAATGAATGCTGGAGGGGATGTGGCAAAGTAGGGACACTAATTCATTGCTGGTGGAGTTGTGAATTGATCCAGCCATTCTGGAGGGCAATTTGGAACTATGCCCAAAGGGCGATAAAAGACTGTCTGCCCTTTGATCCAGCCATAGCACTACTGGGTTTGTACCCCAAAGAGATAATAAGGAAAAAGATTTGTACAAGAATATTCATAGCTGCACTCTTTGTGGTGGCCAAAAATTGGAAAATGAGGGGATGCCCTTCAATTGGGGAATGGCTGAACACATTGTGGTATATGTTGGTGATGGAATACTATTGTGCTCAAAGGAATAATAAATGGAGGAATTCCATGGAGACTGGAACAACCTCCAGGAAGTGATGCAGAGCGAAAGGAGCAGAACCAGGAAAACATTGTACACAGAGACTGATACATTGTGGTACAATCGAAGGTAATGGACTTCTCCATTAGGGTCAATGCAATGTCCCTGAACAATCTGCAGGGATCTAAAAACACTATCCACAAGCAGAAGATAAACTGTGGGAGTAAAAACACTGATGAAAAGCAACTGCTTGACTACAGGGGTGGAGGGGATATGACTGAGGAGAGACTCTAAATGAACACTCTAATGCAAATACCAACAACATGGAAATGGGTTTGAATCAAGAACACATGTAATACCCAGTGGAATTGCGCATGGGCTATGAGAGAGGTGGTGGGAGGGGGGGAGGGAAGAAAAGAAAATGATCTTTGTTTCCAATGAATAATGTTTGGAAATGACCAAATAAAAATTAAAAGAAAAATTCATGATACACATCCTGCTGTGTCCAATAATTCCCTGTAACATAATTTTTCCACCCAATTCCTGCCCATCAGAGTGCAAGTCCCCTTTGTTATATGTTTGATTTTCTGAACAGGAAGGCTCTATGCTCTAAGTTAGAGTAAAAGAGTGAAAGAGGGAAATTGTCTCATAGATCACTTTTTTTAAAAATGCAGAACTAGGCAACTCCCTGAGTAAGAACTCCCCTCCCTGATACTATTTGCCAGTCATCTTGAAGTTCCTATGTCCTATTAGCTCCCTATGTCCACATTCCTTGGTGACCTTTGGTGCTCTTTTCATTAGTCTCATGCTTTGAAATCTCATCCAGTTGATTAGGGAATTCATCAAATAAGTATAACTCCATGCAGTGGCTGCTCTACACTAAATAAGCAGGCCAGGAGTGATAAATACTGGCTTATTTACATTATGTGGGCATCAAATAGTTTTTACAATGAAAGAACTTCATTTTCAAGCTTAAAACCATATTAAGGCTTTTGTATTTGTTCATTATTTTTCATGTGCTCAGAATTGATGATATATGAGTAATCAAAAGAAAAAACTGAAGATTAGATCAATTAAAATCAACAAATGTTTGTTAACTACCTACAGTTGTATGAGCAAAGTGCTATACTATTCACTAGAAACACAAATATTTTTAAAATGAATTATCCCTGTCAACAAAGATTTATGTTCATAAAGAAAAATCAAAGGACTAGTTGAGTGACCTTGGGCTAGTCATTTAACTACTTAATTTACCCTGAAAAATCTCTAAGAGCATAATTCTACATTAGTTACTAATTTGTAATGATAGAGGAGTTTCCCTACCCATTGACTATCCAGATAGTGTATTTCAGAAGCAGACTGGAACCTATGTCTCCTTAACTTAAAGGCAAGCTCTCTATATGTACTGCCCTGCCTCTCATTGAGCAAATTTTTCACCAATCCAAATTATAATGGTTGTAGTGTACTGATGCTCAGGGCATCTCCCCTCCTTTCTTAAAGAGTTCAGCACCTCCTTTGCCACCTTCCTCTCCTCCTCACATAGATTTTAATACCTCCTAGATGTTCCCTCAAACTACTTCCAAAATCCTTAACTTCTTGAAATCCCATGACTTACTCTTTTATTCTACCTAAGCCACACACATGAACAGTCATACACTAGATGTCATCACTACCCACACGGGTTCCACTTCCCCAATTAGAAATACTGACATTCCCCTGACTCAAATTTTCTATCATTCACCTTTTCCAAAGCTTCACCCATCTCACACCCACTCTTTATCCTCATCTAGACCTCTAATCCATCTGTCCTTTAGTACTTTCTCAGACTTTCAAAAACCCTGCTCTGACTTTCTTTTTCTTTAACATCAACTTCATTCCAGGAATCAGCCATTTTAACTTTCCGTCATCGGCTGCTCATGAACCTTTTGTCCCTCTCATCCTATTGATATTCTCTTATCAAACCTCAGCCCTAGATTACTCCCACAAACCACTTCATTATTCTTATTTAAGAGCTATTAAACAACAATGAAGAAAGTCTTACAACCATGCTAACAGAGACTATTTCAAATTCATGTTATCAATACTACAGAGGGCTCACATAACAGCATAAAATGGTTGACTTGGAGGCAGCTGGATTGCTCAGTGGATTGAGAGCCAGACCTAGAGATGGGAGGTCCTAGGTTCAAATCTGGCCTCAGACACTTCCCAGCTGTGTGACCCTGGGCAAGTCACTTAACCCCCATTTCCTAGTCCTTACCATTCTTCTGCCTTGGAACCAATACACAATATTGATTACAAGGTGGAAGGTAATCTTCTTATTCCACCTTAATTGATTCCCTAAATCATTCACTTCAGAAATTATTCCAGACTTTCTCTTCCATCTTTTAGCATCTCACACATTCTCCTGCCTCTCTCCTAGATGAGGATCTTGACTCTTAACTATAGTGAAAAAATGGAGACCATTTAAAGTTGACTTCCTTTTCTCCCATTCTTTTCATCACCAAATCCCTTGACATCATCTCTTGCTTTTTCCTCCATTCCCTCAATCTTGACAAAGAGATGACCCTGTTCCTTGCAAAGACATGTGGATTTGGTCTCTCCTTCTATCTTTTCCAACAAATTTCATCCTCATTTATCACCCCACTCTCTATCAATTAATGCCTTTCCTAATACTTTTTTTAAACTCTTGCCTTCTGTCTTAAAATCAATACTGTGTATTGGTTCTAAGGCAGAAGAATGGTAAGGGCTAGACAATGGGGCTTAAGTGACTTGCCTAGTTTATACTTCTAGGAAATGTCTGAGGCCCATTCCTAATACTTTTAAATATGTTTAAATATCTCTCTCCCATTAAAGAAAAAAAAAAACTCTTTAATCACTCTTCTACTCAATTAATTCCACTAGTTTTTGATGATTCTAGGATAAAATATGTGCTCCTCTGTTTAGTTTTTAAAATCATACACAACTTGATCCCAAACTGTCCAACCTCTATAGATCTCACTCTCTCTGTCACAGTTGTCAATCTAGTTAAACTGCCCTCTAGGTTTCCCAAAGATGATACTGTCTCTCATCTTTATTCCTCTGCAATGGCTGTCTCACATATCCAAAATACACTCCTTCCTTACCTCTGTAATGGAGAAGGTTTGTAGATGGTAAAAGAAACAGGATCTAGGAGAAACAGCTGATTTAAGGTTGGCTCAGAGAGAAGAGAGGGGGTTTGAAGAGTTTCCCCCTTCAGTCTTCCCTCCTCAGCCATGGCTGCTCTCCCAGATTTGTTCTTGTCCCTCTCCTCCTCCTCCACTATTAGAGACAAAAATGTTTCTTCTTAGGAAGATGTCTCTTCCCTTGAAGCTGTTCACTCACACTTGATTCAAGTTTAGGAAAGGATAACCACTTTAATGTCAATTAATTAAATTAGGGTAATACCAAGGAATGGTTGACAGGGAAAATAATGGGAAAGGAAAATGGGGGAAAAGGGGTCCCTTCTCTAACTAACCCCTTTTCCCTCCCTCCTCAAGCTTGGGGGGTTGACTGACCCTGGGTTTGGCCCCTTGACCCCACAGTTGTGGAAAGGAAACAAGACTGACTGTTTGTGTTTGTGGGAAAAGGGGTCTTGTGACTAGTACTTCCTTCCTGCCGTATGGACTTGCTTCCGGGTGGTGGAGGAGGTAGGAGCTCATTCAGCCCAGTCTGGAGTGGCATGCTCTTCTTAGTTCAGCCGGAAGACACAGGCTTCTGAAGGTTAGACCTGTTCTTGTTTGCTTTCTATCTACTGCTAAGATTCTGAATTATACAAAATTGGACTGATATAGAGTAGACGGGAGTGGGACAAACCCTCCGCCAGCCTCTGGGGCCTGGCCTCAGGTCTGAAGCTGAGAAAAAACTCCAATTCCAACTGGTTATTAAACGTTATATTATTTGAATTCGCAGTCAGATAAGTGGACTATCTTTTCTGGTCATAGAGGGAGCTGAACTGAAGTTCAGTCAATTCAACGACAAACAGGCCTTATCGGACCCCTGCTGTTTCCTCTCAGCAGGGGGCATCTCCCTCCTTTGCTTCACCAAGCAATATACCCTCTCTCCTCTCTCTCCTCCATACCCTGTTACAAACCTCAAGTTAGCTCCAGTTTTCTAATTCCCTATTTCCTTTCCCAATAAATATTACACAGTTCAGACCCAGGGCAACAGGAGCTGAGGTAAAGTCTGACAGTGACTCCAAATGTCTTTCTCAGGTTCCTCTTCAGTAGTCTTTTCAATTGGAAAATGTTGGGGGGGAAGGATATCCAGTTACTAGCAGGAAAAAGGTGGGTAACCCTCATGAGAAAGTCTTAACCAGCCCTCTCTCTTCAGCTTCTCAAAACTGAGAGACCAACTGCTCTTCAGAAGGAACCTTCTGGCTCCTCAAGATCCCAGCCTCCTGTGGCCCCTCCCCCAACAAGGAGAAAGATTCAGCCTGGCACTTTTCCTTTAGTGCCGATCTCTGTCACACCTCTACCTCATAAATTCCATCTCTTTCTTCAAGATAATAGCTCAAGTACCATCTTCTTCATGGAGTTTTTCCTAATCATTCCAGCTACTAAGTCCTTCCCTTCCAAACAGCATTATATTTAACTACATTGTATATTTGTATTTATTCACTTTAAAGTTATGCTATATATTTTTACATATACTTGTCTCCCCTATTGGGATATAAACTCCTTGAAAGTGAGATTATTTCATTCTATGTATTTATATCCCCTATCCCTAGCACAGAGGCTAGCACATAGCCAATTAAATACTTTCTATGGAGTCCTATATTTAAGCTAAAAAATCAATTACACAAGTACAATTTAGGAAAAGTATTATTGGACAACAGTTAATTGAAAATAATCTCAGAGCTCTTGACTGAAGGATGGTGGATAAGCAGAATATCACATGTATTGTCATATGACAGTACCATAGAGATTGCTTTCATTTCAGTGTTTTTCTTTGTTTCAAGAGAGCTTTTAATTTAGCGTTGAAAAGGGTAAGTAGAGGAGGGGGAATGGAGAGCCCAAATGAATATAATGTAAAAGAAAAAGTCTTTATTAAAATATTTTTAAAAGAAAAAGATCTGAGTATTTTTGTGGATTACAAGCTCAAAATAAAATGATACAATGAAATGGCTGCCCCCAAAGCCAAAGCATTAATAGAAGTATACTGTCCAGAATGAGAGGAAGGGGACAGTTCTATTTTATGTTGTCTGTGTGGGATTACATCTGGAGCACTGTGTTCAACTCTGGGCAATGTATTTTAGGAATAATTGAAAAGTTGAAATGTGTCCAAAGGAGGGTGACCAGCATCATCAAATGCTGTTAATCTTGTCATATGAAATTCTGTTAAAAGAACGGAGTGGTGTTTAGTCTGGGAAAGGCTTGGGGGAGTTATACCTGGAAGTTAATTTCAAGTACTTGAATGCCATGTAGAAAAAGGATAAGACTTGTTCTGTTTTGCCCCAGAGGGCAGATTTAGGAATAATGGGGTAAAGTTATATGGACAGATTTTGACTTGATATTAGGGAAAAAAACTAATAATTAGAGCAATCCGAAAATAGAATGAACTGCTAATGGAAGAAATATGTGCTTGCAAAGTAAATAAACATATATGCATATGTTTAAGGATTTGAAACTTTGAGATCTTAAGATCCTAAATTATTTCTAATGATTCTAGTGTGAAATTGGGAGTGACTGAATCTTGCGTTTTACTTGTTCTATCTCAAATATATGGCAGGTCATAAATGTGATAGATATCATGAGAAGAATATATCATCATCATGTCATGATCATAAGCATCAGTTTTTGGATGGGCAGATTCAAATATTAGAGATATTTTTCAGAATGAATATCTTCAAAAATATTGAGTGAAAAGCTCTAGAAGAAATCTTGAGAAATATTACAGATTTAGAGAATTTGGAGCTGGAAGAGACCAAAGAGATCATCCAATCCAGCCCTGTTATTTTACAAATGATTGAAAATTGATGCCTTCGAAAACTGTAAAACACACCAAGACTCATTTGAATCTCATTAGTTTGGATGTTCTCTTCAACAATGCACATCAGAATTTGTCCATGCCCTTATCCTTGTTTTAACACCAGTATTCCATCATGGGTCTACCTGAGGAGCTGGAGACCTTCTATGATTTCTCATGGTATTTTGAGGATATCACTTAAACTCAGGGGCAGTCCATCTACTCTTTTAATTGTATATTTCCCTGGTGATATCCTTTACTTTTTTTTCTTGTTGTTCAGTCAGTTCAGTCAGGTCTGACTCTTAATGACCCCATTTGGGGTTTTCTTGGCAAAGATGATGGAGTGGTTTGCTATGGAATTCTCCAGCTCATTTTATAGATGAGGAAACAGAGGCAAACTGGGTTAAGTGACTTATTTCTCCCTTGATATGGCTAAGTAAATCTTTTTGTTAAATGTTAGATGTACTAAGTTTCACAATTCACTTTCATCTCAGACCTGAGACACTAGACCTATCTGGCTGTATCTAACCAATTACAAAATTAGATATTTCAAAATAAATTGTATTAAATAGGGACACATGCATCTAAGAAGTACAACAAATTTAACCATTTATCAGTGAAGTTATTTATTGTATTTAAGCTAGAATATGTCACAACTACCATTACATGTTACATAGGTTTTAAATGAGGTAAAGTGAATCAAGTAGCTTTTTAAAAACACATTTTGGAGCATGTAGTTTCTGTCTGAGAAACATTTTTGAAATTGTTTTAAAATGACACTTCAAAACGTCAAATTTAAATTTGTAATATGGTGAAGATTAAGTTTGTGTGCACAAATTGTTAAGCAAGGTCTCCTGTGCAGGGGGGGATTTCAATCACAATAAAAACATATTTGTATGTGGCAAATCAAGAATTCAATTCTGGGTTTTACATATTAGATTTTTTTTTATTTGGTTTGGTTTTCAGACTAGATCTTTCTATCCGGCAAGAAGTTCAATGACTACTCAAGGGCTGACCCCAATACAAATCAGCATAGAAGATTTTAATTTGTTCTTTTTGTCCAACTTGGACAAATCTGCCCATTCTTAAACACTTGGTAACTCCCTACTCCCAAAGGCTCATCATAGATGTGCTTGGTATAATGCAAAAACACCTGATAGACTTTGGTCCTCCTGTGGCTCAGAATTCCTGATCTCAACTGATTTACTGAATTTTCCTTCCTCTGTTGGGATGTATGGGCGAGTTTAGGGAGGACTAGCCCCTCTGGTGTGGGTGCTTCTCATTCACCTTTGGTAGCCACCTTTCACCCAACTTTTACCAGTGGTTTTAAGAGCTGTTGGCAACCTCCAGTAAATCATCTTGGCAAATGGACTAAACCAGTTTGAGGAATGGGCAGATGAAAAACAATTTTTTACAAGAGGTCTGAAGGCAACTAAAGCAATTATTCTGGGGTGCTTAGAGCTTAGTAGGACATCCAAAACAGCAAAGTTAATCCATTGCATCTTGGGCATCTTTTGTCATCCTGATTTTTGCCTTGCCACTGAACTATGGTGACCCTAGAAGTGAGAGTGAGGCTGATCACTTTGTGCAATCATGTCTCACTGAAATCCAATTCATGCCCAAGTCAAGACATCATATGTCATTGATTCTCTTTGAAAATGGAAAAAACCCTCCTTCAATGGCAGAAGATTAACTGCAGGTGCCATCTGCAGAATTTTTTTCAAGTTAATGGTTTACAAATGTATATCTTTCACTTAAAATTGGAAAAATATCAATGGTAAAATGTTTGCTAAATTTTACCAAATGGCTTTTCTTTAAACCCTTTCTGTCTTAATAATTTGTAACAGCAAAAACATGGGGGGGGGGGGGGGGGAATAGCTTAACCAAATCTTCTAAGGTACAGTCTGAGCAGTTTTAAGATTCACAAATCCTAATAATTCTGTCTAAGACAGAAGCGCAAAGGCTAGGCAAACAGGGTTACACTTGCCTAAGATCACATAGCTAGAAAGTGTCTGAGACCAAATTTGAACCACATCCTTGTAAATCCAGACCTGACACTCTATCTACTGTACCACCTTGCTGCCCTATGTCCCAATGGCTCATGAGGCTCAGTTTTTATTGCAAATCCCTAAGAAACTTTTTTCCCTTCAGAACAGAGGGCAAGGCTTCTAATTCTTTTCTTCTTTCTCCCTTCCCTAGGAAGTAAATAGTGGAATTCAAGATAAATTCTTTGCTGACTGGGCCTAGAGGAGTTTTAGGTTAGAGGAAATAAGAAAAATTTCCTATGTGAATTACTGATCCATAGCGCTAGGACTTAGGGATTTCTTTCTTTTTATATAAAGAGTAGAAAGCCTTGAAATATGTGTGGTTTTGTTGTAATCCAGTCCAACTTTGAGGAAATCTCAATTAAACAACATGTCCACACAAATTACCTAGCAATGGTAAGTGATGTCAATGATGATGATTCTGAGACACTGTAAGACAATTCTGAATCCTCAAAGGAAGATTTTGACATATAGCTCAGTTTTATTCCTAATTATATTTTATTATAATCTATTTATATTAAAATTATTGGTCTACCTTCTGTTTCTTTAATTAATGTTCTATTAACTAGAATATTTGATTCCTCAGAATATTCTATTCTTGACCATGTTAGATGACATCATTGAATACAAGCCTGGTTTTTGTTTTCAATTTGAAAAAAGTTATATACAAACTTTTGCTTTGAATCACTATTAATTAGAGAAAATTCAAATTAAAACAACTCTGAGGAACAACCTCACTCCTATCAGACTGGATTATATGACAAAAAAGGAACATGATAAATGTTGGAGAAGATGTTGGAGAACTGGAACATTAATACACTATAAATGGAACTGTCAACTGATACAACCATTCTGGAGACCATTTGGAACCATGTCTAAAGGGCCATAAAATTGTGCACATCCTTTGACCCAGCAATAATACTATTAGATTTGCATCCCAAAGGCTTCAAAGATAGGAAGAAAGGACCTACTTGTAAAAAAATATTTATAGATGCTCTTTGCATGATGGCAGAGAACTGAAAACTGAAGGGTTGTCCATCAATTGGGGAATGGCTAAACAAGTTGTGGCATATGATTGTAATAGATTTTTATTGTGCCATAAGAAATAATGAACATAAAAAAACCTGAAAGATTTATACGAAGTGATACAAAGTGAACAGAACCAGGAAAACATCATACATAGTAACAGCAATAAAATGCAATGTTCAATTGTAAATGACTTAACTTTTATCATCAATGCAAGGATCCAGGACAACTCCAGGGAACCCACAATGAAAACTACTATAGAAGGAACTGACAAAGTTTAAATGCAGATTGAAGCAAGCCGTTCTTCACTTTAGTTCCTCCATTAGCATTTTTCTAGAGAAAGCAATATATGTCTTCTTTCACATGATGCACATGAAAATAAGTATTCTATAATAACACATATAAAACCTTTATAATATTACCTGCCATCTTGAGGAAGGGGGAGGGATGGGAGAGAGGGAAAAAGAGAACATGTATCACAAAATGTCAGAAAATGATTATTGAAAATTGTACCAGCAAGTAATCCAGAAAAAAAATATTGTAAAAGCTACTAAACTGTCCTTAAATTCAATGCTTTTGACATTTCTGTAAGGTGTTTTAGTGCTTTTCTTGTTCAATTGTTTTTACTTCTTTGAGGTTTTTCTATTTCCAGAAGAAATCTTGACTTGGATAAGTTTAGGTGTAGAATAAAACATATGTTCTACCCAGTTGAAAGAAATGGATGACTCTCCTGGGATTTTAAGTTTTATAAAATATTCCAAATTATTTTTCAAATGTTTCAGACTTGGCAAAACCCAAATGATAGTTTTCTGAAAGTACTTTTTCTCTTAACTTCTCAGCTCCCTCAAGGGAAATTTTATGCATGTACTTCTGACTCATTTTCTTAATTTTTTTTATAAGATGTGATTGAGGTTCAAAAATTCAATAAGCAATTTACCTTTGAATCAAGCAATTTTGGGGGTTGTTTCTGCTGAGTAGAAATGCTCTCTCTTTTTAAAAAAATACCTCAGAACTTGGTCCTACATTTTACTAAATATTTTCCCCAAACTCTCATATGAAAGAAGGAGTGAAAAGAAATCTCTGAAAATTTCCCTTCTTTGCCAAAAAATGAAAACTAAAATAGCCAAGTTACTAACAATTATTAGGTTAAAAAGGAGTACAGAAACAATAGCCCTATAATACAGACCTTGTGATAAAGTGGGCAATGGTTCCTAATGAGGTCATAAAAGTTAATAAGGCTTATTACCAAGCCAACATTCACTAAACAAATTTCACTATGGAATATAAAATAATAGTAAAACAAATGGCTGAATTGAATAATTCAAAGGGAAAGTTCTTTAAGAAAAAACATCATTTTTTTGCTTTGGTAACCCTAAAACAGATTAAGTGATATGGAGCAGATATCCTTTGGGCCTACTTAATAAAACATAAATTTCTAAACAAAAAGACTTTTAACAACAAGTAATCTAATTCTGGAAAGAAAAAGATCCTACCAAACTAATCTAAGGGGTACTTTTTACTATTTGACACAATTTTTTTCTCATGGTTTTCTTCTTCCTTACTCCTTCACCATGCTTTTATTTCTGAGTGGATCCTATTTTGCTACCAGGTGTTGATTTTTTTTTAAACCTTTCTTCTTTGTTGGCCATTCTCACTACTGTCAAGTTATTGAGTCTTATTCATGTCTGCATGAACTCACTTGGCTGTTGTGCGATATAGGAGAATGTAAAAGAATTACTTCCAGGTCCTTCTTGCTTTAAGATTATATCAATCATTTACTAGATTATATGCAATTTAATTATCATTCAGTCAAAAGTTACCCAAATAGGCATTTCATTTCCACAACTGGAGAAGATTAACTGACCCCAGGTAGAATATAGCATTCTAGCCATAGGCACACCTTTTTTTTTTCTTTTTTAACAATCTTTGTTCAACTTCTTTCTGTGTTCAATCTGTGTTCAACTGCTCTCTGTTCAAACTTGTACAAATCCCTTCACCTTTTTTTGGTCTCAGTTTCCTTCTCTGTCAAATGAAGTGATTGGATTATATCAGGGATTCTTAACCTTGTTTGTGTCATAGACTTTTTTGGCAGTCTGATAAATGCATAAAATAAAACACATGGGATTGCAAAGGCAGTCAAAAATGAGTGGAAATAACATGTAATCCCAATCCCCATGTACTTCAGGTAAAGAACCCCTAAAGGGTCTCTTCTTTTTTTTTTTTTATAAAAACCCTTACCTTCCATCTTGGAGTCAATACTGTGTATCGGCTCCAAGGCAGAAGAGTGGTAAGGGCTAGGCAATGGGGGTCAAGTGACTTGCCCAGGGTCACACAGCTAGGAAGTGGCTGAGGTCAGATTTGAACCTAGGACCTCCCGTCTCTAGGCCTGGTTCTCAATCCACTGAGCTACCCAGCTGCCCCCTAAAGGGTCTCTTCTAGCTCTAAATCTTATGAAATGTATGTCAAGGCTTAGAAACTAAAAGGGCCTTGAAGCACTGGTCCCCAAACTCCAAAATGCAATATCTTTGAGTGCTAATTACCAGCAATGGCTGTGACTAAAATTGTCCTGCTCTCTACCCTCTTCGATTGCCCAAATCATACAATCCACCTTGTCTCCTCTTCTGAGCTTCTCCAATCTCAAATATCATGTCTTCAGAGACAGATCCTCTCAGATTTCCAAATTGATGATTAACTGATTTGATATACTCATTATACAAAGAACAGTCCCTCGGGTTTATATTCTTCAGGAAGCCCTTGGTATAGTTGTGAAATGGAGGAGAATTATCTTGGAAGGGATCTCATGATTTCCTTCTCTCCTTTTCAGTCTCTCTTTTCCTACCTGAAGGCATTCAAGGGAAAAGGATCTGATAAATTTGCATGTTTTAGGCACTTAATGTATCAACCTTCTTAAGCATTTTATTTTATTTTATTTTTAGTAGTTCATAGTAACATCATCTAAAATCTTTTGACTACTATTGCTTCTTTTTAAAGCAGTCCTTAAGTGTTGGATATGTGAATGACACTAAATGTTGCTTTAAAATAAATTTTAAGACAACGAATTATGCTGTTAACTAAAAGCCTGAACAATTTTTTTCAGTTCATGTTTCATTCATCTAGACCAGATTTCTATGAATTATCTCTACTTTATCCTGCATATGTTATTTGCATATAGTTGTTTATATGTTGCCTCCCCCATTTGACCATGAGCCCCTTTAGAGCAGGGATTGTCTTTTGCCTTTTTTTTTTTTAAATTCCCAGCACTTTGGATAATGCCTGGCATACAGTGGGTTTTTAATAAATGCTTTTTGCCAGATTAAGTGACCAAACATGAGTGATGCCCAACACAATGGACCAAAAACAACTGAACTGTGAAATAATCCTTGATAGTTGTTGAAACACCTGAAATTGTTTCCTGGTACAAAACCTTTCAGACATATAGTAGATAAAGTTTTATGTACTGGAAGGAAACAATACAGTCATTAGACCGTAGGATTTTATCAATAGATTGCTGCTGTTGGTCCCTCAGTTAAAAGAAGAAAAGACTCTTTTGTGGTCTTTGTTTTTAAGGAGGATGAAAGGACTTGGCAGTACTCTCAAACACAGCAAACAAATGGCCATCTACTTTGTGCACACACAAACCTGGTCTTTGGGAGTCCTTCTGGGCTAGCTAAAAATGTAACCTGAGTCAACCATGAGGTCTGGAGATTTAAGCCTACTCACTTTCCTCATCACCACTTTCAAAGGTGCCCCCACTCTCAGTCTGGTGGCAGGGTGACCTCACATTTTAGGTTACATTATTTCATGGATTAATAAAAGTCTTGAATTCTTTCTAATTCTCTGTCTGTCATGGATCATGTCTACATCATGATGGTGAACCAAACAAAGGATTCCAAAAGTTAGTCTGCCCAATTTACCACAGATTGCATTTAGGAAAAAAAAAAGATTTATATCTCCTTACCTCACCTAGGCTAGAAGTACAAAAGCTATTCATGGGCCTGGTTTTACTCACTGTCATGGAAGTTTGACTTATTCCTATCACTCACTTCTCCTTATGTAACCTAGTAGTACCTTGCAGAATTGATTTGATTATAATTTCAGAATTGGAAAGAGAGGAATGGGGAAAGGGAGATGTAAAACTGGGAAGAAAATAGATTATAAAATGATAAACATGGATCTGGCCCATTTATAGTAGGCCATATGAGACCTTCACCAATCAGGACACTGAAGGGGGAAAGGCCCAAGATGGAAGTTCTAGAATTCAAAGTATTAAGTTCTATAGGACATGGTCTTATGCCTAAAGAGCAAGGTGATTATTGCAAAACTAGGAGGGACTAATTAACCACATTTATAAATATGAAGTACTTATGTCTACAAAGTAACAAACCTTGCAACAGTAATTGTTACATATATGTATAATATAGTGTACAATAATTCAAATAATTCTTTAGGTAGGGAATTATTCCTTTAGACTCATTTGTGATCAATGTTAAAGGTGCAAGAAAGGCAAAAAAAAGTAGTAAAGTCTCCTAGAAGCCAACAGAAACTCTATAATCTATAAAATCTGTAACTAGAAATGATGTACTGATGTCATGTATCAGTAACAGGAATTTATTTCCCAGAAAGTAGCGTCACCTCCCTGTCCGAGAACAAAGAACTGAAAAATTAAGGTTATCTTTCATAGCCTTTGCTATTCTTCTGGCCAATGGGAAGATAGGGACAATCATGTCACTTGCTTTTCATAGTTAAAAATTATGTTGTGCCCTGAAGGCGTCTTGAAAGAATTTGCCTTTGCTTCTGTAATTAAACAATATCATAGTTTTCTTTTAAAACTAGTAAAAAGAGAAAAGTGTTCTGGTTTTTGTATTTTGTTTCATTGTGGTTTATTTTTAGGAAAAATTATGTTAAATTATGAGGAAACCTTTGAATGTGGGTCCTTTGTTCGTTTCCAAAGACTCATACAAGAATCGCACATAAATAGTCTGTTGTTTTGAAGTATTCTTGGTACATTGGGTCTAGTTTAGGAATACTATTGACAAATTTTATTCTGCAAATACAAGCAACAAGAATATTCGGTGAAAAAATAGTATGTCATTTAATCTATTAGTGGTTTCATTATAGAAAGCATACATAGTAGTCTTTAGAAGTCCCTGGATAAATGTGTTTATCTCTATTAATGATATGGATGCTTTGCAACCAAGACCTGCTGAATATAAATTGAGGTTGATGATAGTCATACATTATGTATTATACTAAAGAGCTCTGCCACAGTAACATATTTCCTGGGTAGCAGAACATTTCATACAAAAACTAGATAGGCAGTGTTTTGAATGAAAGGGATTAAGAAACTGAGAATGATACATATGTATGTGTATCTTTGTAAATATCCATGTATATGAACATATTTGCATATTGAGAATAAATAACTTGCTCTTAAAGACTACCTCAGAAAAGAGTTCAATTTGATTTATTATGTTTTTATAATGATGAGAGCAAACATTTTTTTCTTTTAAGTGCTAAACATGCTTGTGATGATAAATTGGTCTCTCACACAATCCCATTTCAAAATGGAAATTGCTGCTTCAGTTGTCTTCAGTTACATGAGGACAAGGACACCTAAGAATTGAGTTCTTATTAAACATTATCATGACTGTGCCCCATCTTGGTCTCTTCCTACTCAAGCAGCAGTGATAGCATGAAAATATAGTTTTATTATCAGTGCCTATCATAATGGCTTAGTATGTTTTTGTCTCTGTTCAATGAAGTAATCGTGTAGAAAGGCAAACAAATCATTCATTTTTTATGAGCTATTTGAAAAATCAAATAAGATTTTGCATAAATAATATACCACTGGATGGACTTATCTTTATTGATTTTTACATTTGTCCATTTCCCTTTTCTTTTCCCCAGAATTAACAGCTTGTTCAAACAGTTTGGGCTGGAGGTTTTATAATAGCAAACAATATCTTATTTCATCCTTCTTTTTAATTTAGCATTTGCTTTGACTTTTGTTTTAGATCATCAATGATGTGACTGTGCACAGACATCTGATTCTAAAATGATTAGAATTGTATTATAATGTATAATATAAATTATATAAATAACAGGTTATTTCTTTTCTCTTAAGATTTAATAAATTGGATTTTCTTTAACACTGCTGTTTGAGAGGCCTAATGGATAGAGAATTGACCTAGGATTCAAGAAGACCAGAGTTCAAGGCTTGCCTCTGACACATACTGACTCTATGATCATGAACAAGTCTCTTAACCTCTTAATACCTGGGGCAAGTCTCTAAGACTATAGTTTAGTTGATCATGAATTCTTCATTTTTGAAGACCAATGACATCATGATGAGTGATGCCTTGGCTTTCAAGTGAATTGAATTTAATTGAGGCAGAGTTGAACAAATTTATATTCTCTCTTCCAGAGTCTTTGAAAATCCAGTGGCAAGACAGAAGTCAGGATATTGATAATAGTCCCAGATGCAGTGGATGTCCTTGATATCTTTGATGTCTGACCAAACTCTATGTGCTCCATAGCTGCTGCTTCAGCCTCCTTCATGACCACTGGAACAAATTATTCTCATGAACCCAATCCACTAGAAGAAGTCTTGGGGTAGACAAATATAGAGTAGATGTCTATTGACAATAGTAGAAGTTGCTTTACTGAGAGTTCCCTATTCCAGTTATATTATAGGTCTTTAGAAAAAACTGTGTGTATACACCACATCGAGCTTCTTCTTTCTTTTAGTACCCATCATATACTGGTTTGAGTCTTCTCAGGACTTTTACGATCTTTGCAATAATTGAAGTATAAAATCTCTTCTATCTTTGACTCTTCCCTCTTCCTCACTACTCCTAGATCTAATCACTCACACAAGATCTTGTCAATTCTGCCTCCACAGTTCAGACATTTATTTAGCACTTCTTACATGCAATATGCAGGAAATACAAAAAACAAGTCAGTCCTTACATGTTTATGTGGAGGGAAGTATGTGAATAAAATCATCTAGAGGACCTCCATCTCGGAAAGACTCAACAGGTAGAATCAGACTCAGGTGTCTGAAGGCCTGACACCTGTATCCCTACACAGGTCTAGTGTTTCTACATCTGGTATGAAGGCTGTTGGCCAAGAGAAGGATCTGGAAAGATCCAGAGGAGGGGCTGAGAGGGAACTTTGAAAAGCCATTGTGGGAAGTAGCGTCTGACTCTTTGCTTCCATTCTGGTACCTGCCTCTAGGCTGGCGCTTTGCTCAGAGCTTTTTACCTAATCTTTTGATATCTCTGAGCAGTAATGTGGAGGGAACCACAGGCTGCAATGGGGGGCTGTATTTTTAATCTTAGAAAGGCTGGAAATCTTATTTCTTTTCTTTTAAAATGTTTTTATTTAGAATATTTTTTGAAGGTTATATGATTCATGATTCCCCACCCCTACCCTCACCCCTACCCCCAGGGCTGACAAGCAATTTCACTGGGTTATACATGTATCAATGTTCAAAACCTATTTCCATGTTATTCATATTTGCAGTGGAGCAATCTTTTAATGTCAAAACCCCAATCACATCCCTATCACACGATGTGATCAATCATATGTTTTTCTTCTGTGTTTGTGTTCCCACAGTTCTTTCTCTGGATATGGACAGCATTCTTTCTCCTAAGTTCCTCTGGATTGTCCTGGATCATTGCATTGCTGCTATTAGAGAAGTCCATTATATTTGATTGTGCCATAATGTATCAGTCTCTGTGTACAAGTTCTCCTGGTTCTGCTCCTTTTGCTCTGTAACAATTCTTGGAGGTCTTTCCAGTTAACATAGAAATCCTCTAGTTCATTATTCCTTTCAGCATAATACTATTCCATCATTATCAGATGCCACAACTTGTTCGGCCATTCCCCAATTGATGGAATCCCCCTCATTTTCCAATTTTTTACCACCACAAAGTGTGGTGATAAATATTTTTATACAAGGATTTTGGAAACCTTATTTCTATCTTTCTTTCTCTTTACTAATAAATGTTTATAAACCTAGTAATAAGCCTACAAAGTTAATTTTTATTTATAACAGAAGGGAGGGCAAGGAACCACAGACAAGTAAATATACGTTTTAAAAGAATTTTAAATGAAAGAACATGCTAACATCTGAGTGGACTAGAGAAGTCCTCATGGAGGCAAATTGTAAGAAAGTAGAAAGTGGAGATGAGTTAAGGATGTATTTTGTTCAATATTAGGAAAACCATTCACATAACTGACCATATCAACAAGCAAACCAACAAAAACCACATGATTATCTCAATAGATGCAGAAAAAGCCTTTGACAAAATACAACACTCATTCCTATTGAAAACACTAGAAAGTATAGGAATAGGAGTGCCTTTCCTAAAAATAATAAACAGTATATATCTAAAACCATAAGCAAACATCATCTGCAAACTAGAATCATTCCCAATAAGATCAGGAGTGAAACAAGGATGTCCATTATCACCTCTATTATTTAATATTGTACTAGAAACACTAACAGCAATTAGAGAAGAGAAAGAAATTGAAGGTTTTAAGATAGGCAATGAGGAGACCAAGCTATCATTATTTGCAGATGATATGATGGTCTACTTAAAGAATCCTAGAAAATCAACTAAAAAGCTAGTGGAAATAATCAACAACTTCAGCAAAGTTGCAGGATACAAAATAAACCCACATAAATCATCAGCGTTTCTATATACTTCCAACTCATCTCAGCAGCAAGAGTTAGAAAGAGAAATTCCCTTTAAAATCACCATAGACAATATAAAATACTTAGGAATCTATCTAACAAGACAAACACAGGAGCTATATGAACACAACTACAAAACACTTTCCTCACAATTAAAACTAGATCTAACTAATTGAAAAAAACATTAATTGCTCATGCGTAGGACAAGCTAACATAATAAAAATGACAATCCTACCCAAACTAATCTACTTATTTAGTGCCATACCCTTCAAACTAATAATAAAGTCTATTTGTAAAAACAAAAGATCAAGAATATCAAGGGAAATAAAGGAAAAAAAATGCGAAGGAAGGTGGCCCAACAGTACCAGGTCTTAAAATGTACTATCAAGCAGTGGTCAGAAAAACAATATGGTATGGGCTAAGAGACAGAAGGGAGGATCAGTAGAATAGACTTGGTGTAAGTGACCTCAGCAAGACAGTCTATGATAAACCCAAAGATCCCAGCTTTGGAGATAAAAATCCACTATTTGATAAAAACTGCTAGGAAAATTGGAAGACAGTATGGGAGAGATTAGGTTTAGATCAACATCTCACACCCTACACCATGATAAACTCAGAATGGGTGAATGACTTGAACATAAAGAAGGAAACTATAAGTAAATTAGGTGAACACAGAACAGTATACTTGTCAGATCTTTGGGAAGGGAAAGATTTTAAGACCAAGCAAGAGTTAGAAAAAATTACACAATGCAAAATAAATAATTTTGATTACATTAAATTAAAAAGTTTTTTGTACAAACAAAACCAAAGCAATCAAAATTAGAAGGGAAGCAACAAATTGGGAAACAATCTTTATAACAAAAACCTCTGACAAAGGTCTAATCACTCAAATTTATAAAGAGCTAAATCAACTGTACTAAAAACCAAGCCATTCCCCAATTGATAAGTGGGCAAGGGACATAAATAGGCAATTTTCAGATAAATAAATAAAAATTATTAATAAGCACATGAAAAAATGTTCTAAATCTCTTATAATCAGAAAAATGCAAATCAAAACAACTCTGAGGTATCACCTCATACCTATCAGATTGGCTAACATGACAGCAGATGAAAGTAATGAATGTTGGAGGGGATGTGGTAAAATTGGAACACTAATGCACAGCTGGTGGAGTTGTGAATTGATCCAACCACTCTGGAGGGCAATTTGGAACTATGCCCTAAGGGCAATAAAAGACTGTCGGCCTTTTGATCCAGCCATAGCACTGCTAGGTTTGTACCCCAAAGAGATAATAAGGAAAAATACATGTATAAGAATATTCATAGCTGTGCTCTTTGTGGAGGCAAAAAAAAATGGAAAATGAGGGGATGCGCTTCAATTGGGGAATGGCTGAACAAATTGTGGTATATGTTGGTGATGGAATACTATTGTGCTAAAAGGAATAATAAAGTGGAGAAGTTCCATGGGGACTGGAACAACCTCCAGGAATTGATGCAGTGAAAGAAGCAGAACCAAGAGAACATTTTACATAGAGACTGATACACTGTAGTAAAATCGAATGTAACAGACTTCTCCACTAGTAGCAATGCAATGATCCAGAACTATTTGGAGGGACATATGAGAAAGAACACTATCCTCATCAGAGGAAGAACTGTGGGAAAAGAAACACAGAAGAAAAACAACTGCTTGATCACATGGGTCGATATGACTGGGGACATAGATTTTAAAAGATCACCGCAGTGCAAATATTAACAATATGGAAATAAGTCTTGAACAATGAATGATACATGTTAAACCCAGTGGAATTGTGTTTCAGATACAGGAGGGGGCGGGGAAGGGAAGGGAAAGAACATGTGTCTTGTAACCATGGAAAAATATTCTAAATCATCTAATTAAATAAATTTTTAAAAAAAGAATGTGTTCTGACCTCAGACACTTCCTTGGACAAATGTGACCTTGGGCAAATCATTTAAACCCATTGCCTAGCCCTTACTGCTCTTCTGCCTTGGAACTCAATTCTAAGTATCAATTCTAAGACAGAGGGTAAGGATTCTAAAAAATAAAGATAAAATTTTTTTAAAGTATATTCTAGGCATGAGAGACAAGCCAGAGAAGCAGTAGATAAATGCCAAGTTTGGGTACACGATGAAACAAATTCTTCTGTCTCTAATATTCATTTCTCTAGGAATAACCTATGCTCTCTATTGTTTAGCTGCACCTTCTTGAAGTCTTCAGATTTCACTTAGCATGAGACTGTCCATAAGAATTTGGCTCAGCCTTCACTAATTTGCTAACTCCTCCTCTTTTGAGTAAATACCACACATTAAGAGTACCAGCAGTTAATGTTCACAGATTGTTTATGAAGGGTGTACTTTTTTGGCATTCCCTATAGGTCTTTTGGTCTGTCCTGACTTCTACCCCTAGGCTCTTTCCTTCCAAAACAGAAATCCAGGGATAAGCTTAGGGACTCAAATTCAGATTGTGTTAGAAAAATATTATCTTTTAACCTTTTGTTATTGTTTGCTCTTTCCTGGCATAACCTGAGATGACAGCATAAACAAGAAGGTCACAAAAATCACCAGTTGGAAAGCCCAAATATTTCACTGGAATCCTCAAAATATTGAAAGAACCAGAGGAAAGCCTCTGTATTCACTGTATTCAATTTACCCAATGTCACACAGCAAAGGCTGGAAATTAAATTCAGGTCCTTTAACTCCAAATCCCATGCCATTTGCTGATTTTTTCCTTAAGAGTTTTAATTTATATCCTTATTTCTTTGATATTTTGACTCCCCTCCTCCCTTTAATTATTACTCTTCTGAATCACTGCAGAATTTGCTTTGGGATGGGGGAGGGGTTGCATTGTAGAATGTGTGATATTTTCTTTTGTCTTTATTACTCTGCTGATATCCAGTATTCACTGGATCTTCTACATGGAATTTCTGGAAAAGTGTGGATAAGAATCACACAAAATCAAGAAGATTGTGATATGTGTTGGTGAAGGAAGAACCTATATAATCTAATTCAAGACATCATCTTATACTCTGGGTATAGACAAAATGAAATCACATATAGATTGAAATATTAATGCATATTTTTGATGTTATTATATTAAAAATCACTGGAGGGGAATACATGTATAATAAATTATATAACATGTTACTCGATCTTTTGTTTATTTTATCCTCCTTTTTCCTGTCAGAGAAGAGTAAGGAAACTTGTTCTGAATCCTCACTCTCCCCTCACCCCACCTCATCAATTCCTCTGTTTCAGTGAAATTAACTTGTAATGTTCCTTCCAAGCAGCATTGTTTTCATTCCACCCTTCTCCTTATTCATTTCCCCTTTTAGAAAACTCTAAAATCTATTCCTAGGAATGTTGATTCTCAAAAGCAGTTGGGTACATTGAGAAGTGTTCTGTGACCTTCCTCAGGGGGATGCCATTCCTATTCTTGGCCTTTCTGTTATCCCTTATCCCTTTTGATGTCATGCTCTCCCTTTGAACTTAAGATCCCCTACAATCCTCTTTAAACTCTGTCTCCCTAGAGTCCCAACCACTTTTTCCCTCCTAGAGGGAGACATTACAAAGTTATATGACCCTTCCTTGGAGAAATTGATCTCCTGATATATTCAAACCAACATCTCACTCCCACCCCCCCAACCATTAGAGTTTGTCTTGTTTCTTTGGAGTTTGCTTAGCACCATCAAACTGTTCCCTTTTTGCAACTCTATTCTTCCCTCTGTAATGTACCTTACAATATTCTATCAGTTTTTTGCCATCCCAAAGGCAGAGGGAGAAACTAAAAGGCTGTCTCCTATCTGTCCTCTCAAGTCCTGATCAGTCTACTAGAATCCTTTTGTCTCACTCTTTCTTATGCCCCATTTCAAAGGAAATCTCTGTATTTTCATTGCCTATAATGTTGAATTATTGATGAGGAAATTATTTCTCCCAAAATATTTTTTCTCCCAAAATATTAGGCCTCATTGATCTTCTGATTTTTCCAGTTATGCTTTTTGTTCCTTAGATTCTTTGTCAATTGATGTCTTAGCTTAGGCTTATAGGTTCACAGGTTTAGAATCAGAAGTGACTTTAAAGGGCATCAAATCTGGTCTTCTCATTTTCTAGATGAAGACTCTGAGATTCAGAGAGGGCAATTTACCCAATGTCACACAGCAAAGGCTGGAAATTAAATTCAGGTCCTTTAACTCCAAATCCCATGCCATTTGCTGATTTTTTCCTTAAGAGTTTTAATTTATATCCTTATTTCTTTGATATTTTGGCTCCCCTTCTCTCTTTAATTACTCTTCTGAATCACTGCAGAATTTGCTTTGGGATGGGGGAGGGGTTGCATTGTAGAATGTGCGATATCATTTTCTTTTGTCATTATTACTCTGCTGATTTCTCCTTGTTATAATCATTTCCCTTTTAAAAATCTGGTGTTGTTCCTCTACCCCAGCCCCTAATGACTTTTATCTCTCCTCTCAAACTGTCAGCTTGAATGAGGTTTGCCCTCCTTCTAGAGGAAAAGGTTAGCAATTGAGACAATGTTTTAGGGTGGTTCTGGGAAGCCTCTATAGTTGGATGGAGGAGTGTATCAATTATTAAGATTACAGTGCAAGAATTTATACCTCAGAAATTAGCAAATAATACAAATCATGATTTAATTTATCTGTTGATTGTCTAAATTTAAGAAAGTGGTGGAGAAAATATTAATAATGCAGATTTATCTTAAAAGTATATAATGTGTAGTTTTTATTTTGTTGTAAAGGTCATTGTTAAACATTTACCAACATATCACTAGTTGGGGTATGAGGGTTTTTAAGGAGGACTGAAAGCATGAGAGTTTGCTCAGTCCTTTTCAGGGCTACTCTTCTACCCTTGGTATCTGCATGTCACCTAATCCTCACCTGTGACTCCAAGAAGCTGTAGCATGCCCAGTAGCCAAACGAGTAAAACTGCCTTGGCAGACAGGTTAAACCAGGTTGAGGGTAGCTGATAGGCTTTAAACCTGTTTGTCATCAAAGAAGATGACTACCCCATGCATGTGAAGACTTCTCTCTGGGGGAATGGGTAGAAGAGAACAAATTGTTACAAGGCCATGAAAGTGTCTGAGCTCTGAAATGTGCTTAGCACTTAAGACATCAAAGACATCATCCAATGCATCTTGAGTGTTGCCTGTCAATCTGACTTTTGTCTTGCCACTGGATTTTGATGACACTGGAAGAGATAGTAAGATTTGATTTTGCACAACTCTGCCTCACTAAAATCCAGTTCATGAATAAGTCAAGACATCACCCAAAATGATTTCATTGGTCTTTTTCCAAAACGTAGGATGAATTGAACAACAGTAGGACCTTTTCAAGGTTAATACCACTCTTCTGAATTCCACTCTTCTCTCTAAAACATGACTTACTTTTTTTTGTTCTTAGGCTCATATCTTGGAACTGATTATGAAGGCATTAGAGGAGAGACCCCAGAATACTACTGTGGTGGGTGCTCCAAGATGTCTTTGCAACAAGGTCTGTTTTCCACCTTTTTTTTTTTAATCCCTTCTGCTGGTTGTCTAAGTCTCCTCTGCTTATTAATTAGTTATAACACCTAGCCTCCTTACTCCTCCAGAGTCTTGTCTTCTGGGAATCAAACTCTTCCATGTGCCTTGCCATGTAGTAACAACAACACCTACCTTCCTTACTCCTCTAGAATCTTGCTCTCTGGGAACTATACTTTTCCATATCTACCCTCATTCCTTCTTCTCAAGTACATTGCATTCACATATCTCAACCTATCCTGGAAGTAGGGTCCATCATGGGGATATCATCAAAAGGCTAACTCCATAATTCAATGCCTGAAACTGCAGCAGCTATTAGAGTACAGAGCCATACCAAGACACTGAAGCTTGGACTGAGGGAGAAGGAAACAAGCTGGAGGTGACAGAAGTAATAGGCTGGTGAGTTGGGGTTAATTTATTTTTCCTGTAAGAATTATTTTGTGGAATATTCATTCAATTTCATTTTTCCTGTCTATGATACATTTGCTGCATTTTGGAGCATTTTACCTGTTCTTTTAAAATTGGGGGAGTCATTCTGAAACTATGAGAAAAAACTGATAACTTTTCTATATTATGCCAGACTACTTATTCTGATTCTGTGGGAAAAAAATACAGTTGGTAGAGAGTTACCCCTAGATTAGTTCTTCCTCTGCTATTATCCAGGATTTTCCCTCTGAAGTTTTTTTTTTCTTTTTACAAATGGGCAAATTACTTATATACACTCTTTGGTAAGGACTTTGAGGGATAGCTAAGCTTTATAAAATAGTTCATAGAACACTCCTTAGCAAGAAGGAAAAAAAAACAACCTACCAAACAAACCTTTTCTTTATTAGTATTGTACACTGTTAAGTAGAAATATATGTAAAAATGATTATTTTTATAATGCTACTTTTGGACTAACAACTACCTTAAAGAACAAATTAGATATATATTCCCACAAAATGAAGCATTTTGCAGTATCATCACTAAAACCTAACCATATTCCACATTAGTGCCCTCAGCCCCATTCTAATGATATCAGACTAATTGTTTGAGATCAGTCCTGCCTACACTTAACCATAACTATCCTGTCAGTTCATCTCAGTTTTCTCCAAGTGATTTTGTCCTTCCTCCTATAACAAGTGGAACTTGAGGTTCCCTCTCTTGATGGACCAGTAATGCTTTATCTTCTCTCTATTTAGCCCTGTTCCTATAGAGCTAGTGACTCTCTGCTAACGTTGTTTCTCTTAATGTTTCATAGAACTAATTAGTTTTGGGAGGAGTGATTTGTATTTTTGTATAAATCACATAATAAAAGGTCATTTCAAAAAAAGTATTCATATGGATGTTTATATACTTGTAGATTATTTATATTAATTTTCAGTAATTATCATAATGTCATGGTAGAGCAAAATGACTGAAAAGCTTTGGAGGTATTTATGTGTTTACATGTTTAGACCAAATCTGTGAATGATTTGATTGGAGTAGATAGCTTTCTATGGGAAAATTCCCTCTACTAATGCAGATTGGAATCTATTCTGCTATGTAGGGGCACTATGGGGTTAAGTGACTTGCCCAGGGTCATCAGGGAGCCACCATGTGCCAGAGGTGAGACTTTAATACAGGTCTTTCTGATTCTGTGGTCAGTTTTCTATCCATTGGCTATGCTGCTTCCCATAATAATACATATTTTCCTTTACAGTAATGTGATTATATGCAAGAAGATATTACACAAGCTAATTTTGCCAACACCAGTTAAAGAAAGAAATGCTAATTTCACACATTGTTTACTCTTTGCAAATATACATTAATGTCATTTAAATACTAATAAACCAAGTCTTAACAAAGAAGTACCTTTTTTCTCTCAGCCACTTAGAATTGATGGGAAAAAAGCCAAACATAATTTGCTTTCTGACAAAAAGTGTTCCACATTATAGGTTTAATATGTAACTCCTGCTTTTGAATTTTCATAGAACTACATGTTCTATCTTTAGAACTTCACAGTTTTTATGAGCTACTTTCTCTAACTATGTATGACAGAATTAAGTCTCTAAAGACTTAGGTTTTAGTTGACCACATACATATAACAAGTGATGAGGGGTATGGTATACCATGAGCATCTGCAGTTGCATTTACTTGGCTTTGTAGAAAGATTTTCTTTGGTAAAATGAAAGGCTTTCCTTACACTACCAATTTCTGAAGTTTGACCACTACATTTCTCAAAGGGTTATACTTTGGTTTTTCTGTTTTGGTCATCTATGCATCTTGTCTGTCCCTTGCTCTCTTTTTCCAGTACTTTTAGAGAAAGTCTTATACTTCTACCTCCTCTCATTCCCACATAGTGTATGTGCGATTTTTAACATAACATCTTTGGGATGAAATCTATGATTATGAAATTATCTTAATATTGCTTCTGTTTTACCCATAGAGGCAGGGGGTCCCCTTGCCCATGAGTCTTCAGACAGAGACTTGATAATTATTTGGGTCAGTCAGTAGTCAAACATGAATCATTTCTGTCAATCATAGCTCTACAATAGGCCAGTCTTCACAATTTAAAGTCAGTTGTTTTGACTTTAGGGAATCAATATTTTTCCATCTGTTGTCTTCAATTGTGACAGATTTGCTTCCACTTAAATATTTTTTTCAGTATAAATTTTGAGCCTCTTTTTCTCAGAGACCCTACTATTTTAGATAGATTCTATGGCAGGAAGCATGATAGAGTAAAAAAGCAAACAAACATTCAGTTTGAGGTCAAGAGTCTTGGGTTAAAATCCTGGTTCTGCCATAACTTGAGTGGCCTTGGTCAAGTTGCTTAATTTCTCTGGACTCTAGTTTCCTTATGTATAAAATGAGGGACTTGGTTTAGATGACCTCTAAAGTCCTGTCTAATTCATGTGTTTTTTTAATCTATTCCAAATTGCTCTCATGTTTTTCTTTTTTAACTTCTTTGATAACTCTGGTTTCCAAAATAACTTTAATTCTACTTTCATTTCTTTTCATTATTTTACTTCTCTGCTAAATTATTTGGGAGTTTGTGTATACATGTGTGCAAATCTTTTTTAAAATTGCTAATGTTCAATTATTTCTAGTGATTCTACAGAATTTATTATATTCTGTCACTGGAAATTTTCAATCCACCATCCTTTTCAGAATATTTATTCATAATATTGTCTACTTTTCTGTTGTTTATTTTTCTTTCTTCATGAATTTTAGTTGTTTTATATGAGTGGTTTCTTGGCTTATCTCCAATTATTTTTCCCTCTCAGCTTTCTTGTCATCTATTCCTTCCCTTCTGAACCAGAGTGGGACCTTCCCTTATCCACTGTTGCCTGTTCTATCCTGTCCAGACAACTGGAACTGGACTACTTTAACCATGTAATGGAGCGGGAGTTGCAGTTTGGCTGGATCAGTGCTGCATAGAAATTCCAGGAGGAGAAGGCTTCAACTGCATTCATATTTTCCTCTCCCTTTTCTCTTATTAAGAAAGTCCTTTCCCCTCTGTACTAGTCAGGTGTACGATGTTACATCCTTATTGAATCCATAGCTATTAACTTCTCCATGACCTGGACAAGTTAAATACTCTCCTTTATTAAGTTGGGGTGGGGAGTATTAGACTGGGTTACTGCCAAGAGAAGGCTTTGAGGCAAGGATAGATGCCAACATAGCTAAAGCTTGGGATGTAGGCCTAATCATACTAGACGTGGGGTATATTAGATGCTCCTGAGGGCAGTTGACCCATAATGCAGACTTCTGTTGTCATTTTCAGAGGGCTTTACTCAGTGAGAAGTAAGACAAGAAGTTAGGTTACTTGTCCTGGCTCACACAAGTAATCTGGGTCAGAGCCAGTATTTAAACCAAAGGTTTTTCTGAATTCTATTTCAGTAGAATATTTGAATTCTGTTTGAACTGAACTGTTTCAATATTCTCTTTCTTACTGTTATAATTTTGAATTATTATAAATATATATTATGAAATATAAATAACAACAGTAATACAAATATTATAATTGTAATATTTTCAGTGCTCATTTTCTTTCCTTATTTTAATTTTGAAGTACATATTTATGTATTGTTTTGAGGTTGTGGATATGACTGAGATACAATCACTCATTCTACTATTTTTGCTACACACATTTTCTTGCCTGTACTTTTCTTACTATGAATAGAACCTTTATATCTGAAGACTACTGTAATCTATTTTAGAGAAATTCTTATGTGCTATTTTTTGTTAAAAACTGGTTTTGCTCTATACCTAAAGGTTTTAACAAGGATTCTTTATGAAATTCTTACATTACATTACTTAATATGAATTTCCTTGAAGGCTTTAAATAAACATTACTGTTAGTAACATTTTAATTTCTTGTGCTACATGGAAGTAAGTACTTCTCCTATTATTGTATATTAAAATATAACAGGCTTTTCAACTCTCACTTATAATTGTCTCCTAGTGTTCTGGCCTGTTACATAAAGGATTACTATACTGAAAAAGAAAAATAAAGGAATACTTGGGATCAGTATGGTAGGCTATCTCTTCCTATTCTATTTCAAGATTCGTGCCCTTTGACTTCATTTAGGGTTTGGACATCATCAAATAATGTCCAACAGCTACTAGAAGAACTTATCAGGATAGTTAATTGCTTCATTCAATCACAGAATATGATAGACTAGTTCAAAAAAATTATTGTTTTAGAAAGTTACACTGACATAGTCAAGCAGTCCTCTGCTTGAATATACATTACTATGAAAAAATATTAAAAATTTGTCATATATGTATATTATACATATTTTACAATATAAATACACATATAATCTAACATCATATGATATAATATATGACTATTGTCTATGATTAGGGGGAGACACTTTGCTCAAAGAACAGAAAAGCAGGAAAATCAGATTTGCAATCATCAATACAATATCTCCTTGGCAAATAAGCAGGAAATTTTTTTGAATTTTTGATTCCTAAAATTATTTTTTAAAATACAAATGACATACTTTGATCTATTTCATTAGTAGTTATGAGAAAACTGATTTAAAGTTGACAAAATCCTATGTAAATGTGAATTACAATTGGAATTTTTAGTAATAATAGAACAAATAAATTAGGACAAAAACTAAAAATAAATTACTCAATACTGATCTATAAAACCTGTTTTTAGAAAGGATTAATTCTATCACATTTATGCAGAATGAAAATTTTTTCTTGTTATTTCTATCATTGTAAATCTCTCTATATAATATGTGGACAATTTTATATATTTACTGATTTTATACAGTCAGTCAATAACCATTTATTAAGGCTCTATGATGAGTCTGACACTGTGCTAAGTGTTGGGAATACAAAGGTACTTTATCCATTGGCCAACCTAACTGCTCCAGAAACAGATTTTAAGAAGTTAAGTGGCATCTAGTATGATTTCGATTTAGATATAAATTTTGAACCCAGCTGTTTCAAATTCTGAAATTCAGGACTCTATTAGCTCTACTACTATGCTGCTTCATAAGAATAGTGTGGCAATTTCCAAAGACAAGGCAGGCCCTGCCCTAAAGTAGCTAATAGAGAAGACAAGATGTAGGTAATTAACAGTGGGAAGGCACTTAAATTAAAGGGAATCAGGAAAGGCTTCTTGTACAAGGTAGAGTTTTTAGCTGGGGCTTAAAGGAAGCTACAGGCAGAGGAGAGGAGGGACAGATGTGATGGATGGGGAACAGCCAGCAAAATACCTGGAGCTATGAAAATGTCTCATACAAGGAACAGGAAAGTGGCCAGTGTCACTGAATCATAAAGGACCAGGGGGGAGGAGAGGGGAGGGGAGGGAGTACGTTTCAAGAAGTCTAAAAAAGTGGGGAGTGGACAAGTTATAAAGGTCTTTAAACACCCTTCATAGTCCTCAAATATTTGATCCAGGAGATGGTAGGGAACCTTTGGAATTTATTGAGTAGGGGACAAGAGTGATATGATCAGACTTGCACCTCAAGAAGGACATTTTGACAGCTGAATGGAGGATGAATTGGAGTGGGGGCTCAGAGACTTTCACCAGGTCATTGCAATATTCCATACACAGACAAACTATAGTTTTTTCAACTTCCTGTTTTCCTGCGAAAGCTACTAATCAATATTTTTGCTCTTCAGTGAGTATTGAAACAGAGGTGGTATACCAGAGTGGATAGAAGTCAGGAAGACCTTTGGTTCAAATCCTGACTCTAATCCAGGATAGTTGTATGAGCCAAGACAAATCACTCAACCTCTTGCTTCAATTTCTACAGGTATAAAAATGAGAATAGCACCTATCTCACAGGGTTGTTTTTAGGATCAAGCAATCTTCAAACTTAAGAAACTATGTACATGAAATCTATTATTATTATAAGCAAGGGGTTGTTATCCTGAGGAGATGAGGAATAAGAAAAAGAATAGCAGGGCCTTGTAGGGAAGGGATAGCAAGGATCATAAGGTAATCAACTTAAATCTAGATGTGATCATAGAGATCATGTAAATCACCCCCTCATTTTTCAGGCAAGGAAACATAATTAAAAAAAAAAACTCTTACCATCTCTCTTATAATTGATATTAATGATCAGTTCCAAGGCAGAAGAATGATAAAAGCTAGGCAATTAGGGTCAAGTGACTTGCCTAGAGCCACACAGGTAGAAGCAACTGAGGTTAAGATTTGAACCCAGGACCCCTGGTTGCCAGGCCTGGCTCTCTATCCATTGAGCTATCTAGCTACTCCAAAAACAGATTTAAAGAAGCTGAGTGGCAACTAGAATGTATCATAAGTAAAATTTGGACCTATCTGTTTCAAACTCTTAAATACAGGCCTCTATCAGCTCTACTACTATGCCTCTCCAGAAGAAAGGGGGTGGCAAGTGTCCAAATTCATGGAGCTGACCAGAAGTGAAGCAGAGGACCAAATTTGGGCTGTAATGCAAAGTGGGAAATTAAGATGCTAGAAGACCTGCCAAGACATGATATTTTTAACCCATTTTTCAGGTAGGAAGATAGATTAAGGGGAATTTTCTCTCTAGAATATATTGGGGAAGGGAAAAGTGGATCAGCACTTATTTGGGGGAATGGTTGCTAGGAAAGTTTCTAATTGTTTTCATTTCCTTCTTTGTTCCAATTAACTATCTTTAATGATCCTATGCTGTGGTCTCTCTGTATTTTTTTTTTGGTTAGTATTGTTATATCTGAATTTCTAGATGCCAGCTGATTTCAGATGTTTCTACTTCCACAAATATATTTCTTATTATATTATCATTCAACTGTTTAAAATGGATGGAATCTAGCATAACTAGAGTAACTTGCAAGTCACTTGATTTCAGTGTCTTGTATGTCCTTGTTACTTTCAGGGTCTAGTTAATTTTCTTTCATATAGGATCTTGATATTTATTAATAATTATAAACTGAGCATTATAAGAATGTTCTGGCAGTATGGTAAGTAGATTAGGAAGTGGAGAACTTAAACACTGCTATAGCAATCTAGGGATGGTGGCAAAGACTTGTACTAAGGTAAGACAGTGAAAGTGTAGAGGAAGGAAATGATAGGAAAACATTTTGAGATTTGATGACTTGGGTATGGGAGATGAGGTAAAAACTGAGTTTTTTCTATTCCTGGAATGTTTTTCTTTCCTTTAAAATTTTTGTTTTTAAAAATATATAAGTATATACATACTTACATAAAACAAAAATATAACAAAATTTATATGTGGTTTTTATATAACTTACATTATGAATATTTCACTCTCCTCCCTCACCAAGGGAGGTGATAAATAAATAAAAAAAAATAAAAGAAATATTTCTTTTAACTGTGGGAACATATTAAACACCTTTTTCCTTCACTTGAAAATATTTTAAAAATAAATATTTCTCTAGTCTGAAGTCCTTTTCAGAACTTTCCCTTTAGGGAAGTGTGGGAAAAGTCAATAACAAAAGTTAAGATCCCAGGAATATAAATTTAACATGGTATCCATACTTAGAATAAAAAGTAGTTAAGATCATTGCCTTCCAGTTTTTAGAAAAGAAAGACTGTGACTCCCCTTAGGGAATATACCTCCACATTCATAGAAGCATTTGTTAAGCTATTATTATGTGCTAGGAATACAAATATAAGTAGAAAAATGGGCCCTCTCCTCAAAGACCTAGCATTATGGTATTTGGAAGGGGATACATAAGAAAGGAAGCTGAAAAGAGTTGATGGGGGCAGAATTCTAGAAGAAATGAAGGTTCTTGGATAGTGGGGTGGGTTGACAAACAGGTCTTGGAAGAGAAAGTCTGGGATAGTACGGAGTATATTCTGAAGAAGAATGAAGGTTTGACTGGCTTGGTTACCCTCCTTAAATTGTAGGTTCTGCAGGAATGAGGTAATTAGCAAGAGAGGCAGTAGGGGAGAAGGGTAGTTCCATACTCTGAAGTCCAGGACATAGTGAATTTTCAGGTTGAAGAAGTTGCTGGAGTTTTGAAAAGAAAATCTGGGATCCTGGGGAGTGTGGCTGGGGAGGAATTAGGATTAAGGAGAAAGAACTAAGGTACTGATACCCAAGCCTTTTGATTTCTAGTGCAAAGCAGGGTGAGTTGTCAAAAGAGGAACTGAGGAGAAGTTTTTAGTGACTAGTTCTATTAGAATGAGTAGAATGTTAACTCAAAACTGAATAAATTCCTATGAATGTTACTTCAAATTCTCTTAAGGTGTGATGTGTGTGTGTTGTCTGTGTGTATGCAATTCCCCATCTTTTTTTGACAGTTCTACAACCTATAGATGCTTGGATTTAGAATAAGATTAAATTAATGAAATTATTTCTGAAAAACATCCTGAAAACATATAGTATTATCTTTTTTCAACATAATAAAAAATAAGAAGTTTAGTAACATGGAACAACATTAAGAAAGTCTTCTATCATATTCAATGAACCACACAAATAATCCCCCACCAATGCAAAGGAACAGATATATCTTGTCATTTTTTTTCTTGTCTCACATCTATCTTCTTTATTCACAAGCTTGGTCATTATACTTTTTGAGTATTCAGTTGGGAATTGTTCTGTTCTTGTTTTTTCCCCTCCCATTTACATTGTGACAAGCATTGTGCTTACTTCATCTTGAATTAGTTATATGTGTTCCCATGCTCCTCTGTACTCATCTTCAAATTTTCTTATATGGTTGTAATATTTCATTACATGAATATGCCACAATTTATTTAGCTATCACCCCAATAGTAGATGTCTACTTTGTTTTTTGCTACTACAAAATGTGCTTCCATAAATAATATGGAATGTGGTGGCCTTTTTTCTTTTTTTTTTCTCCCCATTCACTCTACTATCCAGTGACCAATTGAAAAAGCAGCTCAAATCCCAATTCCTTCAGGAAGCTTTCTGGATTCCTCCCCTTCCACCCAGTAAACGATTTATCTCCTTTGTGTGAATCTTGAAATTTCTCAGACTTGTGAATGTTAAAAAATTCCCCATTGAGGAATTCTCCATTGAGACAATTCCCTATTGGGACCATTCCCCATTTGGACAGTGAGAACTCTACTTAGATCAAAAATGTGAAGACCTCTACTCCACCCGAACTTAAGCCTGCTTTAGGGGAGAAAACTGCTTGCTGAACAATGAAAAATACTTAAAACCCATACTTAAGATATGCCTATTTTTAGAATTAATACAAAGGGGTGCTAAGTACCTATAAAGGTCAGGCAACAGAGATTCTAGCCTATTCAGGTGTGAATGACTAAAAGGATTAGTCTACTCAGCTGTGAATTCAGAATGGGCTGTCCTTTGGAAAACATCTACTGTGATTGGTAGATGGAAGAACTTAGGGGAGGTGACATAGGAGAAAACCCCCTATATAAGAAGAGGACAGTCTGTTGAAGGAAGCACTCTCTAAGGAGTCTCTTGGGAGTGGCTCTTGAGGACAGTCAGAAGAATCTCTCTCTGGAGAAGGATGACTGGCTGAACTGGTGTCTATATTCTTGCTTGGACAGATCTTGTGGTGAGTGATTAAGGACTGACTGATCTCTCTCTAAAGACTCAGGTCTAGGCCACGTTGGCTTAAGGCCCTTCAAACTTATTCCTTTCTTACTCTTTCTCTCTCTCTCTTTAATTCTTCATTGTGTTATTAATTAAATTCTCTATAAAACCCAGTTGAATTGGGTATATTCATAATTGGGAATATTTCCCTAGCGACCACCTTATATTTGATTTAAAAACAAAACACTGTAGTGAAAGCATATTTCCTGCGGTCACAATTTACTCATCCACTCTTATATCTATTACAATTTATTACCTCACCAATTTTAACTCTTACAGTTTAAGGCTCCCACTCTTTTAAATGCCACATTTGGAGCTTAAATTATCACTTTGTTTTCACCTCTTAATGCATATAATATTTATTTAAAATATAACCCTAGGAGATAGTTGTTGTTATTATCCCCATTTTACAGGTGAAAGTAAGTTAGGAAAAGGAGGTGAAATGAATTGACCACAGTCTCTCAGCCAGTATCAATTTGTATCCACTGTGCCACCTCACTGGTAAAAACAATCCCTAGCCAGAGGAGAGAATGAAACAATTATACAGAAAAGTTAATGCAAGTTAATTTTAGGAAGGAGAGAGGCATGAGATGTAGAATAGTGGTGGTGGGGATAATAAAGGCTTTGGGTAGGAGTTGAGCTCTTGAAGGAAGTATTTTAAGAGGCAGAGGTGAGGCTAGAATGCATTCCAAATCTGAGAGATAGCCTTCAGAGGCAATGCAGTAAAACCCAAGAAGGTTTGGGGGTCAAATGTCCTTTCTACACCTACCAGCTGTGTGACTTTGGACAAGTCACAACCTCCCAGTGCTCGAGGCAACTCTCAGAAGAGTTCTTAACTTCTTCCCCTCCCCACACCTCACTTTGTCAGTCCGTTGAAATTAAAGGCTTCATTGTACATTACAAAAACAATTTCAAAGAATTTAAGATGAAAAAAATGCTATCCCATTTACAAAGAAAAAACTGATGAAGTCTGAATGAAAGTTGAAGAATAATTTAAAAAATTTATTATTGCTGGTCTACATTTTCCTTTGCTATAGAACTAATATGAAAATGTTTTGCATTTACAGATGTATACTTTATATCAAATTGCTTACCTTCTCAAGGAGAGGGTGGGGAAAGAAAAGGAGAGAATTTGGAACTCTGAATTTTAAAAAATGAATGTTAAAAATTGCTTATGTATTTGTGTAAAATAAAATAAAAAATTAAGTGTAAAAAAGGCATGAAATGAAAGTTTATATAGGGAACTTATATTGGAATAGTTATTTTTTACAAAGTTTACAGACCCCAGCTACAGATTGCATTGCAAGTTCTGACCTTTGTGAAGGAGTTACTCATAGTTTCTCTATATCAATGAAATAGAGGTAGGAAAAGAAAAGAGGCACAGGTGGGAGATGGAATGTGGGGTTCAGAGAATAGAAAGTCCGTCAGTTTAGCAGAACAGGAGAGCAGAGCTAGACTATGAAAGGCTTTCAGTGCCGTGAGAGAAGACGTAGAAGCGTAAGTTGGCTCCCCAGTGGTTGATGGAAGGAACCCGTGGAAATGTGGACGTGAACAGCTATAGATGTGCTCTGGGCATCTGGGCCTGCAGTCTGCGGCACTAGATGCAGAAGCAGAACAAGGGAGATTCTCTAGCTCTTACGGTGCCAGAGGAGAGATTCGAAGGTGTGGCAGCTCTCCGAGGATGGATGTGTGGGAGGGGGAATGAGTGTCCACGACCAGGGACAAGGTGAGTGGCTGGAGGGTCGAGTAGGCGGGAGTGCGGTCGGAAGGGTGGAAGGGGATTGGCCAGTTGGCAACCTCTGTGTGTATGTGGATGGCTTGGGAGGGCGGGTACTAGTCCTTAGGCTGGGCGGGGAGCAAGCGAAAGCTCAAGCCTCTCCTCCTCCGGTCTAGCTCCGCCTGCACGTGAGGTGTGCCGCCTGCACGAGCTCTCTTCCTCCTTTTCCTCTTTGCTCTTCGGGCTAGCCTCTCGCCTGGTTCCCTCCCTTTTTCTCTCTCTTCCCACATAGCTCTGGCCGCTCCCTCTTTTCTCTCGCCCGCCCGAAAAGAAGTCGATCGCGGAGCGCATCGATAACTCGGCCCTTCACTGCTCCCATCCATTCGCTCGGGGCTCGACTTCCCCAGGAGACTGTGGCGGCGGCGGCAGAGGCAGAGGCGGCAGCAGCAGCGGTTGCTGCGCCTCGGGCTCGGGCTCCTTCGGCGCTCCCCGGCCCCCGCCATTGCAGAGTGGGCTTGAGAGCGGCGCTAACGCAGGCGGCCGTGCGGGCCCGAGACCCAGCGTCTCTCCGGCGCGGAAGAGAGGTAAGGGCCCCGTTGCCCTCCCTCCTGAGTCCCTGCCCGGGGTCCGACCTTTCCTCGCCGGCGCCGGGTTGGGCGGGGCGGACGGAGAGTGAATGAATTAGGGGTCTTAGCGGAGGTGAGGAGCCCCGGCGGGGTGGAAGAGATAGAGCCGAGGCGGGGAAGAACCGCAGGGGGTGCAGGGAGAGGCTGCCGCCGCTTCCTGAACGGGAATCCCCTTCCTTCTTTCCTTTCTTTCTTCCTTCCTCCCTCCCTCCCCGGAGAGCCGGCCCGGGCTCGAGGCGAGCTGAAACTCGGCCGCCCGGAGGGCGGGTCCGGGCGTGGTGAAGGTTGCGCCCGGGTCTGCCTGTCGGTGGGTCTGTGCACTCCCTCCTGGACGGCTCCCCGCCTTCCCTGCTGAGCTCTGGGTGCCTGGCGCTGTCCTCCCGGCCACCCATAGCATCTCCCCGGGTGAGCGAGAAACTTCGTTTGCTGCTGATGCGAAGTGGTCGTTTTCCTTGTGAACAAAGACGTGTGTGTGTCCATGGGGTTTGGGGGGGGGGTGTCCTTTCCCAAGAGAATTAAGAGTAAGTCAAGTACCCCTGTTTGAGGTTACGTTGTGGAGAGTCCAGCTGCAGCCTCCTAGTTCTAAGCTAGCTCCCTGGTATATGACATTTTGTAGCCTCGGTGAGTGGCCGCAGCAAGCTCTAGGTGTGTGGAATGGAAGCTTGAATGAGTTGTAAACGGAAAATGGTTATTTCGGAGAATTTTGCTGAGTCAAGTTTATTTTTAAGCAAGAGGGGGGAAATCACCCACAAACTAAAAAGTGGTTATCTCTACTGAAGAATGCAGAACATGTTCACCATCCTAGAAGTTACTACAGTAATACTGTGTTGTAATAGAACTCCCAACATCTAGCAATAATGACTAGCAATGAGGACTTAGTTGTGGCTGCCAAAACAACCTACTGCAGCCTTTTAATCAGGTGTATGCATGCTTATGTTATAGTTAAAGCTCCAGACTGTCTAATGCTACTTGTGCAAAAATAAGCATTGGAATTAAAGAGGAAGAAATGACTATTAATATCTAGTATTAACATTACTATTGATTGATGTCTACATTGATGAACTCTGCTTCAGAATGAAAGACTTTATCCATTTAATGTAGTTGATGACAACAAGGCAATGAATGGAAAGTAATTACACTCAAACATATTCTGTTTTAAACAACTAACATAAAAATTTGGATTTGCAGAAAAGAGGTAAATTAAGAGTCTATTCTTTCTTTAAATTGTTAGGTTTCTTTTCTTGGCAGTGCTACTGCTACTTAACTTTTTTCTAACTTAGTTTTCTCATCTCAACAGTGATGAACTTGGGGTGGTGCAGTGGATAGAATGCTGAACTTGCAGTCAGGAAGGTTCCAGTTCAAATCTAGCCTCAGATACTTAGTAGCTGGACGATCCTGGACAAGTCACTTAACTCTGTTTGCTTCACTTTCTTTGTCTGTAAAATGTCTATAATAAAAGCACCCACCTCCCAAGTTGTTGTGAGGATCAAATGAAATAATAATAATAACAAAGTGCTTGGCACTCTGCCTGGCACATAGGAAGGGCTATATAAAAGTTAGCTATTACATTATTATACTGCTAGCTCCAAAAATTATGATTTATTAAGACTTTGAATGGTCTATTGCTTTAACTTAAAATGTGATTTTATTTACATTCCACTTTTCAGGAACTCATTGTGGATATGTACAAAAATTGATACACATGCTTACACGTGAACTATTTGTGTATAAAATAGAAAGTGATTAGTAATGCACTTCAAAGGCAACAGATACAAAAATGAATAAAACATGAATGTCATCTGCCTTCCAGGAGCTTACTGTCTGTTGAGAGAGATGTGAAATACAGGAGAAGGTACTGTTAGAGGCCCTGGGTTCAAAGCCAACCCTAAAACTCTCTGTGACCTTGAACTGAGAGCCCTCAGTTTTCTCTAATATAAATTGAAGGAGTTCGACTAAATGGCCTTTGAGGTCCTTCCTAGTGCTAAATCTGTGATTATATGAAGTTATACAAAATAGAGAGATGCTATGAGAGTTCATAAGAAAAGAGATTACTTCTTGTTTGAAGATCTGAAAAAGCTTTTGGAGGAAATGACATTTTAGAATCTTTGAATGAGAGAGGGAGGCTGACAGGTAGGTATTGAGCCAACTTTGAAGCTGAAGGGTTCAGGTTCTACCCCTGACATATGCAGGCTGTGTGACCCAGACAGAGCAAATCACTTTTTAACCTATCAATGCACCAGGCAATTCCCAAAGACTACCTCATTGCAGAGACTACATTGGTAGTTTCCTCATGTGGGACTTCCCCCTAGACCAATGAAATCAGTCAGTTCCTATCCTTTAAATGAAATTAGTGTAAGGAACAGGGGATTTAGTTTAAAACAAAACAAAACAAAACAAAAACTTGATTTTGAATTTCTGCTTTGCTACTTTTTACCTGTGAGACTATGGACAAGTCAGTTAATTTTTCTAAACCTTTATTCATTCATAAACTAGCCATGGAGGAAAAATCTGAGAGAGGGTTGGACTAGATGATTTCTAAAGTCTCTTTTAGTTCTAAGTTTAAATCTTATGAACCTAAAATGTATACACTTGAAATAAGTAGATATGTGGAGAAGGCCCTATATTCATGAATAAAGGCACAGATAGAAACACTTGGGACATGTTCAGCTACAGTGGGTTTTTCAGTGCTCCATTTTGGCAGAGATTTGGAGTATAGGAAGGAAAGTAGTGCAAGAAAACATTAGAAACTGGAGGCAGATTGTAGAAGTCATACTTCACAATTAACTTTCATTGAGTTTTTGTCACCTGCTTCTTAGACTTTAAGAACTTTTTTTTGGGGGGGGGGGCAGTAGCCAAGAGTTTGTTATGGCTCAGATTCTGTAAATATTTTGAATCCCTGGTATGTGCCAGGCACTTTGTGAATAGCCGAGGTCACAGAGCAAAAGGAAAGAGCCCTACTTTCAGGGCACTTACATTCTATTTATGGAAATATGTGCACATATAAGTAAATACACAATGTATATATAGAATAAATACAAATTAATTTGGGAAGGCACCAACAACTATTAGGAATTGGGAAAGGTCTTATGTAGGAATTGGTACTTTGATGGATATAAGGTTTTCTCATTGCCATTTTTTATTGTTAATCATTACATAAGTAGGACTAAATTGCATGAGATGCTTAGACACATTGGCTTAGAACTAGGTTAATACAGGTTCTCATGGTGAAGCAAAAATGGGTGTAGAAAAAGGTCTGGGATATACAACATAAACACTTTTAGAGCCTAAGGCCTTGTTGGTGAGTAGGGCTCAAAACAGTCCAGGGAATGGTATATTTGACAAACCAGAATATCTGGATTTTTAACTATTTGCATATTTCTTATTTTTGGGTGAGCCAAATAGACATTGTTTTTTTGTATTTATATGTATATTTGTGTACAAACTGAATATATTTCTGTGTGTATTTGTGTGCACATTTAAATAATTTGTTCAGGAACTGATCATCATGTTTTGAATTATTGTCAGTTCTCCCTCTAAATGGTATTGATTGACCTCTCTTATATGTACTTCTTTTCTTTGGTTCCACATAGGAAATCAATGGCCATTCCATTAAAAAAATATCCATCTGTGTATATATGTATAGTGTGCGTGTGAGAGACAGAGGCAGATTTGAGTGTGTCTTATGTGGTAGTACATGTGATGTAAACTATTCAGTGTCAAGAATTTTATTTCTAATTTCACAATAGAAGGGGGTTCTCTTTCTATATCCTTTAAAAGTCAGTTTTGATTAATACAATAACTTGCTCCTATATACTTTTAATCTTCTTTAACTCTACCTCCTGGTTTATTTTATCGGAAGCTGGCCAAGAAGTGCTCTTTGCCACTTCTTCATCATCTTTGCTATGAATTTTACAGCTATTTCCATCTCTTTAGAAACTAGGGGTTGGTAGACAAATGATCATGGGCAGTAGCTAAGACATTCAGTCACTCTAGTTGAGGATGTACAGTGCTATAATCTGTGAGCTTCTTGTGAAGTCATGGCATATTCCAGTGAGAGTGTGTTCAAAATTACACACTGGCCATTCTAAAATGAACTATCTAGCTAAGTATGAGATAAAAGAACCATGACTATACTCACCTGGATTATTTTTCTCAAAAGGCTGATGGGAAAGTTGTAAATATAAGTCAGATTTCCAGGCTTATGTAACTTATAGTATTTTAGTAGAAATTTGACATATTCTATCCATTGCAGCTATTAACATGACTTTTTTTTGAGTATCCTAAAAGTGTGTGTCTCACATAAAGGTAGGTAGGTATTAGATTTCTAACTTGTAGCAGAGTTTGAGCTACATTAATTTAAGTGTGAAGAATATTCTAATCATGTTTTTATTGCTTTTTTTTTTTGTTGTTCTAAAGCCTGCTGAAAATGACTGAATATAAGCTTGTGGTAGTTGGAGCTGGTGGTGTAGGCAAGAGTGCCTTGACAATACAGCTAATTCAGAATCACTTTGTAGATGAGTATGATCCTACGATAGAGGTAAGTCTATTTTAAATATTATCTTTGTGATACTAAATAATGACATCTATATAATGGCCTGAAGTTTTTGAGCAATAATTCTTAATTGAAATGTGTGTTAGGTCCCTTGTGAAAAATTTCAGTAATGTCTGACTACATGATCCCATTTGGAGTTTTCTTGGCAAAGATACTGGAGTGGTTTGCCATTTCCTTAAATAGTTCATTTTACAGATGAGGAAACTGAGGCAAACAGGATTAAATGATTTGCCCAAGGTCACAGAACTAGTGTCTGAGGCTAGATTTGAACTCTTTATGACTCCAGGCCCAGTGCTTTATCCACTGCACTATCTAGTTGCTGCTCACGAAAATATTTATACTTTAATTTTGAACTGCTTAATGTTAAAGTGGTCTTGTGTACATTAACAATCCCAACTAACAAATGCCTAATAGTGAGAGGCTTTGTGGCATGATAGGGAAGCTCATCTCAGGATCAAAAAGACCTGAGTTTTAGTTCCTCTACTCAGAGATAGTTTGATCCTGACCAAGACACCCTCTTAGTGTCATTGATAGTTCTCTAAGACTTGAAGTTTTGAAACATTTGTTTTATTCCCATTTGCTGAGGGAATTTCCTCTTCTTAAATTCCGTACATCAAAGAAATTCTAGGACTGAACCCCTCAAAAATTGTTCAGTAGCATAACCACAACAAATACTTCGTATCTATCAACAGATCATTATTATCTTGAAAAGGAACAACTTAGAATAAGAATATAGGTAGGACTTTGCATGTACATATCCTTATATGTATCTTTAAAGCATTTACCCACATGTTCCTTTAGCCTTCTTTAAGCTAAACAATCCCATTTTTAAAAAAACCCTTACCTAATGTCTTAGAATAGATTCTAAGTATTGGTTCCAAGGCAGAAGAGCAGTAAGAGCTAGGAGATTGGGGTTAGTGATTTGCACACACAGGAAGTGTCTAAGGTCAGATTTGAATCTAGGATCTCCTTTCTTCTAGCCTTGCTTTCTATCCATCAAGCCACCTAGCTGCCCCAATCCCATCTTCTGAGCCTTACCTAGTGCCTCCTTCTTAGTTTATATTTAACTTTCAATATATTTTAAAAATATTTTTTAAAAAAATCAATGCAAGGCTTCTTTCACTAATTCACGTGTAAGGAAATATCAGAGTTAATTTCAGAAACAAAAAAAATTCATCACCTGAATTCACAATCTCTGGAAGATAATCTTACAAGGAGGTGAAAAATGTGTCAATAAAGATTTATGAGTACCTACTCTGCCATGTATTATGCACTAAGAATAAAAAGAATAATTCCTGCCTTCAAGAAGATTACATTCTATTGAAGAAAATAATATGTACATCCATACTAGATGGTAGTTCAGAATGAATCTCTTCATGGCTTCTCAGTAGTGTAAATTTTGATAGACATAGAAAATATGGGGAAAAGAGATTTAAAGCGAAGAGAATAATGATATTTTGCAGATTGACAGCATATATTTGAAATTTTCTCCTTCATTAGCCCAAATGGAAATAATTGGGTGAAAGTTTTAAGAGAAAAATTTTAGCTCAATATGAGGTGAGACTTCTAATTAATGCTATCTAAAAGTAGAATAGAGAGTATCATAAAATAGTTATCTTTTTAGATTTTTAAACAGATCACCATTTGGAAAGACCATTGTAGAGGAATTACTATTTCAGAAGAGAGGGTATTCTAGATAACCTGAGATTCTATGAAATTTACTAAGTAGAACTATATTTTTTGTTTATACTTGCTTTTCATCACTGTGGGTAACTGCTATCCAGTGCGAAAATGGGTCTCTTAGGTAGTATATATCAAAGACAAGACTTACACTCAAAGTCTCTGCTCTGATCTCCTGGTCACTACTCCATACTTCATATCTAAGCACAACTTGCTTGTTTTTAAATAGAAAATTAGCTCCTGTAAATAACAGAAATGAGTAATGAATGGATCCAAGCTTTAGATTCTGAATACCTGTATCTGAAATAATTTATTTAAATATGCTGTTCCAAACTGCTATTATCAGAGGTCAAAGTTACAAATTATGCTATGAAACCATATGGTTTGGTTTCATAACCATGAATGTCATGGTTTGTATATAAGTTATTGTGTACATCTTATTCAGACTGGGTACGTTTATGTCTCTGAGATGATGCTATAGGATTCAAAACAAGGGAACTTTTTGTAATTTCTATTATTGGGAGAAAATTATTCTAAATACAACATCTATCTAATAATTATTAAAATGACATTTTAAATTCAGTTTTATTTCTCCTCCGAATTACTTATAATAACTAGCTAAGTACAAAAGGCAAACTTTAATTTCAGTTGTTATAGGTCAAAGATGTCATAAGGAAAACTTTTAGCATAATAGAACTTGAAAAACTATTTTAGAAAATATATTTAGCTAAAATGCATGCAAAATGATTTATTTATTTATTAATGATACTTCAATAGTACAAGCAGGATTATCATCATGATAGCATCATTGATTTATCTAGACCATACATTGCTGCTATGACAATAAGTTACATTTATATTGTGCTTCTCCATTTACACAAACACTTTGATCACAAGAGTGAGCTAGGTATTGCAAATATTATTTCCCCTTGTAGAGATGGGAAAACTGAGCCCCAAAGTAGTTATAAATGGTTGGTTTAGGGCCTCATAGTAAGTAGTAGAATTAAAATTCAAACCTCCTGGGTCTTTTGATTCCATATTTAGTTTTCTTTCCATTACACCATACTGCCTGTAGATGTAATTAACATCGATTACTTGATTCTGGCTTGATGTCTTTTGCTAATCAAACAATGTTTTCTATCTCTGGTTTCTGTGGTCTTCCTGTCCCCCCTGAGGTCTCTCATCGTTTTTCTCAGATTTAATTTTCTCACTCATTGTCACTTCTACTCCAGTGCTTTAATAAAGGGGTAGAGGTGATCCTAAATTCTTGAAGCATCTGCCAGGAGAGTTAGGCTTTGGAATGTCCTAACTCACTGGTAGTGACTTTGAGCATGGGCCTTTATGAGTCTTAAGCAGTGGAGAGCAGACTTTGAGTAAATTATTTAACCTTTTTGGATCTGTTTCCTCATTTATAAAATGAGTTGATCTCTGAGACCAGGTCAACCAGGTCAGGAGAGATTTATTTCCACATTTGGCTGCTCCAGTAATAACAAAAAGCTCCACTAATGTGTAGAGAAGTTGCAATCTGTGTAAGTGATGGAATTACAGTCTTTTGAAATCCTTTAGCAATAGGAGATAATTCTTTTGTGAAATAAGATAAAACGTGAGGTTGAATTGAATGGAGAAAACTTTTAATGTTAATAATAATCCATATAGATACATTTTACGTGTATATACACCATGTAATGTATATAGATATAAATTATTAATACTACCTAATTGGCAGCAAGTGTTTAAAATTTTAAAAATCATTTTAAGACTAACATAGCTTACAATATTTGAAGTAATTGAGTTAATGATAAGCCTTTAGTATAAAAAATAATTCATATTTTCTTTTTTTTTTAATATATTTTATTTGATCATTTCCAAATTCATATTTTCTAACAGTTGTTTATTTTTAGATTTTAATTGATCATTACTCTTGCAAAATTAAGAGTGCATTTTACTAAGGATATTTCACTATATACTGAATAAAACCTTTTTAAACATTGTGGTACATGTTAAACTGTCTCTTTTTTTTCTCAAATTCTCAGAAGTGCCCTCTACTGGTCAACATTATGCTTTTAATACTACATTTTAATTCATACTAGAATTTTTAAATTCTGATTTATTTATGTACATGGTAATTTTAGAAAAATGTGGCAGCCTCAGAATCTTTCTTATTCTTAGAAACTCATTCAATAGTTAAAGTTTAATGGTTTATTCTAAATTTTTTAATTGTCTAATATAAGCATACATATATAAACTTTATTAGTAAATACACAATCGAAACAATATAATTATGTCTATTTTGTTGAACTTAATGGAGCATTCTGAAAATCATTTCACACTAGGAAGTTAGGTTAATGTTAGAATAGTCAATCAACATTTATTAAGTATTGTATGCCAGACTCTGAGCTCCAGGTATTGGGGATACAAATAAGAAGAATGAAACATCTACTCTCAAGGATTTTTTATATCAGTGTGGTGACAATACTATATATAAACGTTAGCAATACAAAGAGAATGGATAAAAGTAAATGCATGATTTTAGTAGAGAGGGTACTACATTTTCATCTAGCTTATGCTGATGGTAAAAGAGACATATTGTTTTGTTGCCAAACTTCCTTTGAGAAACTTCTGAACCTAACTATTTCTTTCCATTGAACTTGGAAGATCAAAAATCATATAACACTTTTGTTAGTTTGTCACACTTTAGACATTTTATAATATGAAATTTGAAAACAAACCTCAAAGTTGATCAGTCCATCAAAATAAATTTATTAAAGTACCTATTATGTCAGGCACTATTTGTTACTTTAGTGGCTTGTATGACCTCATTTCTCCAGAGGAACAGAGCTGAAAGTATCCACTCCTCATCCAATATGAACCTGGTTCCTATCTTCCTAAAAATCTTTCATAGCAAGTCTACCTAACATTACCAGAGGCACACTAGGTCTTTATGTTGGTACCAGTACTGCATGAAGGCTATCAACTGGTTATCCATCACTCTTTCTATTTCAATAGCCCCTGATTTTTTTAGTTGTATAACTCTGATATTTTTACACTGCTTGTGCATAGTTTTTGTTGTTAGTAATGGATGGCAAAATATCTACACATCTACACTTATACATCTCTTCTCTGGATAATCCTGTAGTTCTTTGGAAATCATAATAGATTTGCAAAAGGATTTTTTAAAATTTTTGAGATTGGGTCTCCTGATTTCATTGGTATAGGCAATTTCTTCTTAGCAAACAAATTTTCTCAGTGCAGATTGGTACTTGTTCTACAGTTTATGATCTTGCAAAACTGTTTGGGGCCATGAGAGGTTTAATGACTTGCCTAGGGTCACATGCTATAATGCATCAGAGGCAGAATTTAAACTTGGTCTTCCTTATTCAGAGACTAGCCCTTTTTTTCAGCAGTCTCTCAAGGTTGTTGATTTTAAAAGATGGGATTTTGTTTTAGAGAGAAACTTGGGATTGTTTTATAAAACACTATGCAGTTTTCCATATGCAATTTAAGATGCTCTTTCCCTTTTTAATTTGGAGCCCAGATCATTGTCCATATTCAGCATCTAAATATGACATTCATTCTGATGGACCAGTTCAATAGCCTGTCTTACCAAATGCTTTGTAAAGTCTGGATAATAGGTTATTCTTTAGCTTCCTGGTTTTCTTCTTTAATTGTTAGGCCAAACTCTTGAGTGATTGTCAGTCATTATTGTCCAATAGGATTATTTAAAGACTTCAGTCTTTAGGGAACCCTTTTATTTGAGCTGGATTGGATAGGTCCCTAGGACAGTAGTAAATTCCAGTATGTGTTAATTTTTTTGGACTTTGCTCTTTATTTAATTCACCCAAAGTTATCAGGAAATCCTATAAGATCTTGGCATATTAAGCTAAAAGCACATCTTTTTGGAAGACAGCTTTTAATCTTAGATTTTGCTTTACTGAATCAGAATTTTTTAAAAAAGAGTAGATAGTGAGTTCTTATTCTTTATACTTTTCAGTTGTGTGTATAAAGATGAGATCTAATGTAGAATATTGTTTGTGATTTTCATCTAATATGTCCTAGATACTGTGTTATAGTTAAGTTTTTGTAGAGGTAAGAAAATAGAAGAGTTGTTGTTTATATCCTTCTAGTCATTTTTTCCGCAGCAGTAATATCCTCTAGGATTTTTTTGTTCCAGTCAATGCCTTCAAAAATATGTTGACTAAGGTGCAGCTAGACTCTGTAGATTGAGAACCAGACCTAGAAATGAGAGGTCCTGGGTTCCAATGTGACCTAAGATGCTTTTTAGCTGTGTGATCATGGGCAAGTCATTTAAACCCCCATTGCATAGCCTTTTGCCACTGTTCTGCTTTGGAGCCAGTATATAGTATTGATTCTAAGACAGAAGATAAAGGTGTTTGTTTGTTTTTTTTAAACCCTTACCTTCTGTCTTAGAACCAATACTGTGTATTGGTTCTAAGGCAGAAGAGAGGTATGGGCTAGGTAATGGGGGTTAAGTGACTTGCCCAGGGTCACACAGCTAGGAAGTGCCTGAGGTCAAATTTGAACCCACTCCCATCTCTAGGCCTGGCTCTCAATCTACTGAGTCACCCAGCTTCCCCCAAGATAAAGATTTTTAAAAAATATGTTGTACTCCAACATCAAATTCTGTTGGGTATACTTTGCCTACTCTAACTGTTCTTATATTTTCTTTTCTTTACCAGTAGAATATAAGCTCCTTGTGGTCAGTGACAGTTTTTGTTTTGTCTTTGAATCCCTAGCTTAGCATATATTGAGCATCTAATGAATTTAATGCTTATTAAGTTGAATTTAAGTGCGTTTTCTACTTTCTTCTGTAGAACATTGAGTAGAATCAGTGTGTGGTGGGTCCACTCCCATTGATAAGGAAAATAGTTATAGAAATGGTGATAGATCTTTGCCTTTTTTTTTTTAATCTGTTTCTCTACTTACCAGTTCATCTTCAAATGGGGAGGGAAAAATAAACATGTATATAGTAAGTACTGTTTGCTGGTCATAAGTACTTTTTACAGATTATTTTATTTGATCCTCACAACAACCCTATGAAGTAGATGCTATTATCCTCATTTTACAGCTAAAGAAACTGAGGCAAACAGGTGATTTGCCCAGGGTCACACAACTAAGTGTTTTAGGTTGGATTTAAATTTAGGTCTTTTTGACTTCAGGCCTAGCATTCTAACCATCTAATCTGTCTTAATTGGGTCTTTCAGCAAGCTTTCTATAAATTTGTCATTCCCTCCTCTCTGTGGCTTTTAAATCTTTCACCATTCCCCATCCCCACCCCCATTTTAGTTTTGCTAATTAGTTTCTATTCTAAAATATTTGTTCTTAACTTACTGTTTGAAAGGTTTTTAGCCTTATAATCTCCTAATTTATATCAATTTTCTAACCTGGAAAAGCCAGTGACCTAGTCTTTTGCCATGAGACCACAAATTATTTTTTAAAAAATTTCTTTGTTTTATTTTTCCTCAAATCCATGTAAAAACAATTTAAAAACATATTAGTTCCTAATCCTCTCCCACCATCCCTCCTTTCCTTACTTATTGCCTTTCTTTCCCAAGACTTACGATAAGCAATCTGATACAGATTTTACATGTGCACTCATGTAAAACATTTTTCCAAATTAGTTTGTGGAATAGATCTCAAATGACTTAAAAAAAAATGAAATACAGTAGTATATTTTGGTATGCATTCAGACTCCATCACTTATTTCTCTGAGGGCAGATGACATTTTTCATTGCGAGTCTGGGATTGTCTTGGATTGCTAGGAATAAATATGTTGTTCTCAATTATCAAAAAATAGTTACTGTGTACAATGAATGTTGTTTTGGTTCTCCTCACTTGACTTTGTATCAGTTTATGTGAGACTTTACAAATTTTTCTGAAATCATCCCACCTGTCATTTCTTATAGCACCATAGTAGTCCACAAAATCTTAAGCCACATCTTGTTCTCCTTTATGATGCCCTGTTATTCTATGCCCTGTTCTCAAATTCGGTTCTTTTGTGTCTAGAAACTTTCAGGATAGAAACTTCTAGTTTCTTAACTGAGAAGTTAGAAATAATTAAACTCATTTCAGTGAAACCCTACTTCCCTTAAAACATCTGAGCCACTCTGATCCAGAGACACATGCTATGATGAGGTAATAATTCAATAGTTTTCCTTTCCTACCTCTTGGCAGTTCTGTTCTGGAGGTTTTAGTCCCAGCCCTAGTAGGAGAGAGTTGATGAATTGCTCTCATATTTTTCCTTTGTTCTTTACTCCTTTGGGTGTCTCCAGTTGGGTCACATGGCCTTTTCTTTTGGGCCTTCCATTGGACACATTAAATAAATGGGTCTTGTTGCTTTCAACATTTACTCACTTGCCCAATTTTTTTGCTAAGCCATTTTATTCTCTGCAATAGATTTTGTCAGTCAGTTAGCCTTCTTTAGGAAATATTTGTAAATTGTTTTGATATCTGTTCCTTTCTCCATTTTCTGTCAACAGAATATTTTAGGTTAGATCAGTTGTTTTAATTGCATGGTATATCTCCTTATTTTTATCTTAGTATGGGGTTGATTTTGATTTTTACTCTAACAAGTTAGTCTGTACATATTTGATTTAGAAATAACCACATGAGTAACCCATTGTTTTTTTGTCCAAAATAGTTTCATTTTTGATATTCATTGTTTGCCATGTTTAGCACCTTCTGAATCTTTTTTGAAGAATTTATGATGTGTATATACATTTTTGGCATCTTCCATTCCTTAATCCTCACCTCATTTCTAATATATTTTTCAACATCTTACCCAGTGCTTACCTTTACAATGAAATTACTAAGTATTAATTATGTATTGTTTTAATTTGGAGCGTCTTACTGTGTATGTTCTTCTAGGACTTTTCTACCTCTTTATCCTCTGCAACTGATGTCACATAAGTTTCCATGTATACTACCATAAGAGATGACAAAAGATCCTCATTACCTTAAGATACACAAAACCAACTCTTATGTTTTGCTTTTCCATAAAGAACCTCCTTCTGTTTAGGTGCGGCTTCCTTATATCTTCTGGTTTCAATATTCAAGCAACAATATTAGTCTTTTTTGTTGTTGTTAGTCTTAAATGATTCACTTGCCTTCATTTGGTAGTGTAACAACTTGCTGGTCAATGGACTTCACATTTAGAATATTAACAGTTCATTTTAATGGTTGCATATGGTATAAAAACTACTGTCTTTAGAATGCATTTGGTTCCTTTTTTGTCACCTTTACTGCAAAAAGGGAAGAGGAGATAAACAAAAGCATGATGGCTATTTTCGTTTTTATCTTGTGTTAGTTGCCATAAGAATTCATCATTTGATGATGAGCAGACTAGTAATGAGCATCTTTCTTCTAAGCTGGGCTTTTCCTAGAAAAGCAAACATAATCTGTTGGTAGGACTGTACACAGACTTTCTGTAATGGTAAAATTTACCAGAACTGCTACTCTGCTCTCATAGCTTTCAAGGACCCAGTGTTTTTGCCATTTCCCAATTAGGGTTTTGAATAAGACTTCATGACAGCTTAAATTTGAGTAGTATTGTCTATTTAGTAAATATTTGAATTACTGTGAGCATAACTTAAGAGAGTCTATGCATTAGAAATTTGTTCAATATTTCACATATCCAGGTCTGATTACACCTAGGTTTGTGGAAGCATACATATTTTAAATTGTTCTATGGAATAAGAAAAGTACATATGGATAGTAGTAATAATGATTGTACTTGTTTGTGATGGGGATTAGACATTGCTTTATAGTATTTTAGACCTGGGTTTCAGTATTTTTTTTAAACCCTTACCTTCTGTCTTGAAATCAATACTGTGTATTGGTTCTAAGGCAGATGAGTGGTAAGGGTTATAGCCCTAGTCACCTAGCTAGGAAATGTCTGAGGCCAGATTGGGAGGTTCAACTTTAGTACCCCACAACACTAGGACCTCCTGTCTTTAGACCTGGCTCTTAATCCACTGAGCCACCTAGCTGCCCCCTTCAGTATTTTTTAAATTAAAAAATTTAACTTCTGTTTCTAGTGATATATAATAAGATCAAAGAAAGACAGAATAAGCTAAATAAATAAATAAATGACATTAAGCCCCCAAAGCCCTTAACTTAGCTAAAAGCATTAAAAGTGGTTCCAAAGGATCTTAGATACAATTGTAGCTTTACCATTTAGAAGTTGTTAATAAAAGTACATTTTCTTGAATAAGTTAACACTAACATTCTCTGCTTTGTAGGTAGGCTTTTTGCCAATACTTTCTGGTACTGATTCCATATATGATTGAAGTCAGTGTATGTATTATGTTCTTTTGGTTTCACTTTTTTATTCTACATTATTTCATTTCTTTTCATTTTTATTTGTATTTTATATATGTCATTCCCTGTAGTTGTACCCTTTCTTTACCTCTTAATTAGTTGTGTTACTTAGGGTAACTTAAATTCTTTGGACTCTATTTCATTATGTATAAAATAAGGGGAGAGCTTTAGAAAGTTTAAGTTTCATCATCCCTTCTTGCTCAAAGTTCTATTATTTGAATTTCTTCTATTATTATATTGTTTCAGTTAATGTGTAAGGAAGAGTAACTTTTTTTTAATTTCAAAAAGAAAAATGGAAATCCCTCTGCTATTTAAAAGGTCCCTGAAAGTTTTAAAGCCTTAGCAGTATAAGATCTTTTAAATCCTTTCTTCTCTATGAGCCTATGTGATCCCCATGCCCAACCTTTTTAAAGCCTTCAGCTAATCTAGTAACTTGATGAAGATCTATAAAGACAAGGCCTATCTTTTCCCTATACAGCCTCCAATTAGATTCAGCATTTTTAAAGGGCCTTCCTTGTTCAAGGTACTTTTCTAGAAGGGTCTGAAATCTTAGAATAACCACATTTCTATATCTGCTTTAGTATGTACATTGACAAATAGCTCTCAGATATAAATTCTGGCAATTCTTAATATTTTTGTTTAAAAAATATTATATTTAAATAATGGCTAACTTAGGTGTTTGCTTAGAATTGAAGTCTTCAATATGATGATACTGAGTTAGAAGGTATATAACTAGTTTAAACTCGGCAGAGATGGGGTAGATCAGTTTCAGAATGTGTCCTAATGTCTGTCTCCCATTGTTACCTCTACTTCCTTTTCTTTGACTTTCTAATGTCTTTTCCCATTTCTGGTAATAACACTGGGCCTATGAGGATCTCTGGGAAAGATGTGATTGTTAGGAACCTAGTGGTAATATTGCAATGGGCAACTTTTTTTAACCTTTCTTATTTGGTGGCATTGTTCTATCTTTATGGATGCCTCATTCTTCCTTTGCTAGTCTGAATACTTTTTAGTTAGAAACTCTTCAGAGCTTAAAATGATCATGCACCCTATTAATCATCATAAGATTTTTCTGCTTGCCAGGAGGCACACCTAAGAAACATAGTGGTATTAATGATTGTACCTGTTTGTGATGGGGATTAGGCATTGTTTTATAGCGTTTTAGACCTGGGTTTCAGTATTTTTTTTTAACCCTTATCTTCTGTCTTAGAATCAAAAAAGTAAAAAGTTGGTTCCAAAGTATAAGATGTTTCTTAGGTGTGCCTCCTGACAACCAGAAAAATCTTATGATTGTCAGATAAGTGATTTTATTGGTATGATACTTCTACCATTGATTCAAATGATAGTCCCTTCATGCTTTTGAGGATGATCTTCATGAATTACTTTGGTGTAACAGATTTCACTTGGTAGCCAAACCTCTGGAGCCTACCCTTCTAAGCTTATATTTATATGACAAAACTTAAAATCCAGCATAGACCCATCCTCAAATCCTTTCTAGCATGTGTTTCCCTGACTTACTCTTTGAGGACCTGTGATAATTGTCATACTGCAGGGAAGAATGAGAGTAACACTTAAGTAGAATATAATAGGTTGACCAGAACAAATTTAAATGTAAAATCTCTATATTTACGATACTCTATTTAAGTGATTTTTGTACTTTAATATGCTTGGTAGTATCACCACATCTCTGTATAGCACCCAGATAAAAAGTAAAAAAGATGTATTGTAATAACCAGACTCTGTTTCTCCTTTCTCAGGATTCCTACAGGAAACAAGTAGTAATTGATGGAGAGACCTGTCTCTTGGATATTCTCGACACAGCAGGTCAAGAGGAATACAGTGCAATGAGGGACCAGTACATGAGGACTGGGGAGGGCTTTTTATGTGTATTTGCCATAAATAATACTAAATCATTTGAAGATATTCACCATTATAGGTGGGTTTAAAACAGACAAATCAATTTTAGAAAACACCACTGGAGAACTGTGTAATTGCTTTGATCTGTGCAAATTTGTGAATTTTATAACTGTAGAAATTGTAAATATTGTAAAAAATAGTTAACATTGATTAAAATTGCCTGTCTGCAACAGGTATTTTTACAACTAGACAAAATTTTATTACTAAAAGGGCATGTTACTTAAAATCTATTACCTTAAGAGATTGATTTCCTGGCATTCTTTCTTCTGAAACTGTTTCTCCTACTGTTTTTCTAGCTACTGTTTTCTGATGAGGGAATGAGTTGCTCTGCATAGGTTGTGGAAGTTAATGGAAATCTCCAGGTCTGCAGGAGAAAACTAAGAAGAACACTGGTCTAAAGTGTAATGTGGGATGGCTACACTGATGATCCAGGATATATGTTTTAAAGCTATAAAAATTTTTTCATAAACTTAGTTCCCCTCCCAAATCACTTTAAAAAAAGCAATCAGGACTAGTAGTTCTTAGATTCAGAGAACTATAGTAAAAAAAAAAAAGGTTGTATTAAACTATTTCCCATGGAGCTATTCATGTGCTCATCCCTTCTGATGGGTCATAAATTCTTGCTTATAACCTTTATAGCTGCTAGGGGTTAGGAGAAGGAAGGAGAAATTTACTCTACCACTTTCTTAAAGTCCTACAACAGTGTGAAAGCCTTTTCTCCTCATTCCTCCTATAACCTATTAATGCAGTTGTTCCTTACTTAGTCACTAGTCATCTTTGAAACAGCCTAATAATTATAGGGATGAATATGGGCTTTCCACATCATTCCAGTTCAACCTCTGCACAAGTCCTTTAGTGAAGAACTAGATCACCTGTGTCCTATATGGGCCCAGAGTATATGCTCAATTCCATGGAAATCATTCCAGTCCAACTCCTATTAGTCTAGTAACAGAAGAGATTTTTAATCCCTCATAAGGATTAAATTCAGTAATAATAATAGCCTATGTTTATATTGAACTTGAATGTTTTCAAAGTGTTTTCTTTATAACAACCCTGAAAAGTAAGTAGTATAATTAAACCCATTTTATCGATGAAGAAACAGACTCGTGGAAGTTAACTTCTTAATCAGTCTTGCAGTCATATCTAATTCTTTGTGACTCTATGTACCATATTATCAATGGGGTTTTCTTGGCAAAGATATTGAGTGGTTTGCCACGTCTTCCTCCTCATCCAGTCAGAAGGAAATTGAGGCAAATGGGTTCAAACAACCTTGTCCAGGTTTACATTGCTAGTAAGTGTCTGAAGTCATATTTTGCCTCATAGAAAGTTTTCCTAACTTCAAATCTAGTACTCTTATCTTCCATGCCACTTAGCTGCCCAGAAGTTATCTTATTTGCCTATAATCACATAACCTACGAGTATCAAGAGCCAGACTTCAACTCTGGTCCTCTGATTCAAAGACTAGTGTTCTTTGCATTGTACTATGTTGCCTCCTCTCTCTTAATAGACAAAACATTTATATAAAATGCTTTAAAGATCTCCTATGAAGGAAACTCACCACTTTATTAGGTAACCCATTATATTTTTTGGATAGCAGATTATTGTGATGTTTGTGTACTGGGGTGAAATTTGTATCCCCATAATTTCTATCTTGGTTTTTGTTCTTTCTGTTGATATAGCACAGAATAAGCTTAATAAGTCAAAATTATATTCTTTTATGGGAGGAAGGAACTATGTTGTTCTTAGGCCTTCTTTAGGCTTTACATCCTCATTTCCTTTCATTCTTACACGATATAGTTTTTAGGTCCCTCTGACTTTTATGAGCCTCTTTTGGAGTTGTTATATACCTCCTGAAACACCTAGAACTGAATATATAGTATTTCAAGTCATGGTACAGTGCAGTATATAGAACTATTAATTCTTTGATCTAGTCTTGGTTCTTATTGTTATGCTTTCTGTGTCTTATTTTTGGACACTGCTATATCACACCATAATTTTCCAAACAACTAAAATTAAGTTTTTTTTTTGTTTTTTAAACATCAACTTTTCTAGTTACATCTTTTCATTCCTTAATTGATTTTTTTCAGCCTGAGCTTAGCACTTTATATTTTCCTTTATTTCATCTTATTTTCAAGCCCTCGTTCAAAGATGTTGAGATTTTTTATTGTGATTTTTATATTCACCATATTGATTACCTAACCTAATTTTGTTATCTACAGATTTGTTAAAGAATGCCTTCTATGTCTTTACTCAAATTTTGATGAAATTATTGAACTTTAGAAGAGTTGAGGACAGATCCTTTTGATCTCTAAGTGGACAGTCTAATCTCTAAATGGATCTCTGACGTTTAATTGGACATTCATCAGTTAAAATAGCATGCTTTGAATAGAGTTGTATAATCAGTTGTGAATCATAGAATCATAGATTGAGCTGGAAAGTACCTTAGAGACTATTTAATCCTTAATTTTATAAAAGAGGAGCTGAGCCCCAGAGAGTCAGTCAACTAGCATTTATTAAGCTCTTCCTACTCTGTGCCAGACAATGTGCACTGGAGATAAAAAGAAAGGCAACAGATGTTTCCTGCTCTTCAGGAGAGCTCCCACTCTAATGCAGAGACAACATGCAAACAGCTATGTACAATTGCATACATGACTAATTAAGGGTAATCTCAGAGGGAAGATTAAGGAGTCCAAGAAAAACATTTTGCAGAAGGTATGACTTAAACCAAAACTTGAGAGGAAGAGGGAGAAAAGTGCAGGCATAAGGGGATAAACCTGTGAAAATCCATTCAGTCAAGAGATGAACAGTGTCTTATGTGTGAGATACCTCCAGGAGACCAGCTGTCACTAGATTACAGAACATGTGGAGTAGAGGGTAAGGTGTAAGAAGACTAGAAAGGTGGAAGGGGTCAGGCGATGAAGAGCTTTAAAAGCCTGGTAGGTTTTATATTTTATAACAGAAGAACAATTTGATGGTGAAAGTGGAGGATAGATTGGTTTCTCTGTTTCAAGTGTCTCCCCAATCCAATCAGTAGGCTATTGGAAAAAGCAAGGGGTGTGAGGTGATGAGAACCTACTTTAGGGTGGTTACAGTGTCAGAGGAAAGAAGGTGATATATAGGAGAGATATTATGAAGGGAAAATGACAGGACTTGATAATTGCCTGTATATTGTTAAATGGCTTGCCCAGGGTTACACAGTTAAGTGTCTAAAGTAGGATTTAAACCTAGATTTTCTTGATTCCCAAGTCCAATATGCTATCTGCTGAAGTCTACATTCTTTCAGATTGTAATATTACCCAGGCCACATTTCTCTTGTCATAGCCATAAGGATATAAGATATTCAGTTCTGCTAGATAACTTACTAAAATCAAGAAACACTCAACTCTGTGACATCTCCCTCATTGGTGAGCCATCCATCAAGCTCTATTTCCACTGTTATCCATTTTTTAACATACCAAACAGATGATCAAATTGACCTTCCATTTTAAATAGTTAAAGCTTGATAATCTTAAGTGCTGAAGATCCAAAAAAAAATATTATTTGAATAAATCTAGGTTTTCATGGAGATAGGTCAAAATGGAACATTAGATTATTTAAAATGTCCTTACTTCCTTTCTAGCCAATTCATAAAATTAGCCAATTATAATCTTAGGGCCTAAAAAAGATTAATTAGGTGGAATTCAAGATCTGCAGTGTCCCTTTTGTAGATTTCAAATATAGAAGGTAAAAGTACTGACAATAGAAAATACTACTATTCAATAGGTTCACACTGTGAAGAAAAAATAATTCACTTATTTTGGAGCCACCATCAAAAAAGATGAAGTCAATTAATAGTTTATATAGTGGCTTTTTGCTTATTTCAATACTAAGTACAAAATTTCTTGAAATGACTTGTAATCTCTATAGGTGAGAGTAGCAATTTAAGCATTAAGACAAAGCATTAGAGAGCTTTTGAATTAAAATTTCTTTCAAGAACTTGGCAATAGGATAAATTGACAACTTTTAAAATTTTGTTTAAATGTCTGAGTGTTAAGTTTATTTTATTTTTAGACATTCTTTGAAAGTGGCAATCTACATATGGTATGCAAATATCCTATATTAAAGCCATTATTCATGATAACAATCCATAGTATGCTTTATATTCAACCACACTGTATCACAGAGTTTAGATATAATGTAATTTTCCAAAAACCAAGATAAGATTGAGATCTAACATTGTACCTGTAACTGTTTTTATAGACCTAATTAAGGATGTTAGATGGAGTAAGCTTGTATATGAAAATTCTATCCCCCACAGCATCTAGAGAGCCATAGTAGAAAGGATGCTAGATTTGGAATAATTCCCTAACCATGATTGGGGGGGGGGGGGCAAATTGAAAAACAGATAGGAAAAGCAATTTAAGATTCATATAGTAGATTTGTTTAGTGTCTTATATTAGAAATTGGCACTTTCAAATTCTTGGGCACTTTAGCACCATACCACAAAAATGCCTTTTCAGAAAAGTAAAATAGAAATAACAGACATAATTCCTACTCTTACCCCAGTCACTCATCACTTACAGTAACCATAGGACAGGAACAGAAACATTCATTATTGAAATTATAGTCTACTTTGAAACATGAATCCCCTTCTCCCCCAAAATCACAAAAATAATTTCCTATCCACCTCAGCTTCAGGTTAAATAAGGCTTATAGTAGGCATTGAATTTCAGTGGGTTTAAAAATTATTGAAGAATTTGACCATTTTGGGATAGGGACACAGGAAAAATGAATAAAGCTTTTAAGTGGTCATTGCATTTTATAAGCACAAACTTAAGTTCTATTTGCATTTTGAAGTAATAATTTTAAAACTAGGGCTTATTTTCTAAACAACTTTTAAATATATTTGAGTGTGGAATTTTTCATTTCCATTATATTTCAGCATGTTTTTTTGTCTTGAAGTTACAAAATTATATCTCTGGCATTCTTCTTTTTTGAAGTTTATATTTTAAAATGAAGATTTCCCCTCTCACCCCTACCCCCATGTCTTTATTTCTCTCCCTTTCTCCTCCCTTTCCCCTTTTAAATTTTGTAATACAAAAAAATCGGAACAAATTTTGAATTCTTTATTCAGCCTCAGTTGAAGAAAAATTAGAATTTGTTATATGGGGAAACTGGGAATTAGAATCCATTATTAGCCTGCTTATACTAAAATTAAATTTTTTATCAAGTATTAGAAGATATTTTCCTTCTACTTAAATGTCTCTGAATTACATAACTTTCTTTTTCTTTTTCTTTTTCTACCCCAGAGAACAAATAAAAAGAGTTAAAGATTCTGAAGATGTACCCATGGTTCTCGTAGGAAATAAATGTGATTTACCTTCCAGAACAGTAGATACAAAACAAGCTCAGGACTTAGCAAGAAGTTATGGAATTCCTTTCATTGAAACATCAGCAAAAACAAGACAGGTAAGTAAAACCACAACAAATACAAACTAATTGTTGAGACCAGAAAGTATAACAATTCACACCTGCCATTTATCTATTGCCTATGGTAAATTATGATTAAATTTAGCTTTTGTGGATTAATAAATGTATATGCTGCTTAAAATATCTGATGCTTAAATTAATCATTTCATATGGAAATCCATGAATTTTCTTTCTTCTAATCTGGAAAAGTAGGTGATTTGTTCAAATAAAAATAAAAGATTATTGTCCTTGTCCAGGGATCTTTATCCTATGAATATATATATACATATATATAAAATTTTCAATTCAACCATATAGCTTAATTGATCACTCTGAGTGTGCTTAATGTTAAAGATTCGAGTGTATCATTCTAAGAATTCTAGTTTTAACTTTAAAATTTTTATTCTCTATTGATGCTTCTAGAATAGGCAAGATTTTTAAATTTCATTATTTTTTAACATTTTTACTTTTCCCTTGATAGAAGTTAATTTAAAGGAAGCAGAGATTTTTAAAACAAAGGATATTTAAAAATAATAATTTTACAGAATTAGTCATTATTTTGTAGTATTAAACTGAACATGAAGATTTGCATTTAAAAATATATAAATTGCTAATGTCGAATTTTCAGTTAAAGCAGTATTAACAGCTATAAAATAGTTATATTTGTTATAAATTCATATAGAATTTTATAAAATAGAAACTTGCAAAAATATTTAAAATGAACATGTTCAGAGGATATAAAATATGGAAAAAGCTCTTAAATATGTGAAAAATATAACACTACATATAGTGTTTGCATATGCCTTTAAATTTTTATGTATAAAAAATAAAAATTAGACTCATTTTATCAAGCAAGAATTATATATTTTAAGATTGTTATACATTAAGGCATTTATACGTATTCTGGGAAAATACATATTTAGTTTTATTACTAAATTTGAGACCATTTTACTTATCATGTAAAATGCTATCTATAGATTCAAAAAGTATTTGCAAAACTATGTGCTGGGTCTTTTTTTTTTTTAACCCATACCTTCCATCTTAAAATCAATTCTGTGTATTGGTTCCAAGGCAGAAAAGCAGTAAGGCCTAGGCAATGGGGGTCAGCCCAGGGTCACACAGCTAGGAAGAATCTGAGGTGTCAGATTTGAATCCAGGACCTCCCATCTCTAGGCCTGGCTCTCAATCCACTAAGCCACTCAGCTAGGTCTTTTAAGAGATGATATCTGCTAAAAGTAGTATACATTATTGGAGAGACAAAAATATACACATAAGCAATAGTTAAATAAAAATATAAGACAAACGAGTGATTGTACTAAAGGAGTGGTATAGAGAGTAAGGGCTTTTGGATTTCAGAGAATTTACCCTAGCATAAGAAGCACTTATCCTTTCATTTCTAAGAGCATAAGTTACAGAACAGTTACTATTGTCTGCATTGAGGAAGGAGTTTTCTTACCCTGTATTTCCCCTAAAGTGATGAAATGGCAGGTTCAAACAAAGTAGAAATAACTGAAAATTATATAAGCATTTTTGAAGCATATAGAGATTTACATAGACCTTTCCATGGAATTTAAATCCTAGTTAGGAATTGTTCATTTTATTTTCAGAAAAATATTTATCATTGAATATACATGTATTTGTGGCATGCTTGATATTTCAAGACTTTATTAAATTTCTTTTTTTTTTTTTAAACCCTTAACTTCTGTCTTGGGTATTGACTCCAAGGCAGAAGAGTGGTAAGGGCTAGGCAATGGGGGTCAAGTGACTTGCCCAGGGTCACGCAGCTGGGAAGTGTCTGAGGTCAGATTTGAACCTAGGACCTCCTGTCTCTAGGCCTGGCTCTCAATCCACTGAACTACCCAGCTGTGTCCCCCTTTATTAAATTTCTTAAGGGGATAAGAGAGGGAAAACAACTTGTGTGACATACTAGCTAGTTTATATTTTAGTATTCTTATTAGGGGAATTATAGATTTGTATAGATTGTACAGATGAAGTTTGAAAATGCAAAATTTACAACTAAGAAATACAATATTAGGAATTTATTTTCATGGAATCAAGGTGTTTTGTGTACTTTAACCAAAAATAGGTAAATTTTAGTAGTCCGTTACAATTAGGGAAGATATTTGGTATATTAACTTTATCTTAAAGGAATTTTGCTGTCTGTCTATAGTAAAAGTTAAAGCATTTGAGGATACGACTGGGATACAGCTCTACTACTTTTTTCCTAGAGTAGAATGTAAGCTTCTTTAGGGTAGCAATTGTTTTTTGTTGTTGTTCTGGCCTCAGAATCTATTCAAGTACTTTGTACGTAGAAGATACTCAATATATTTTTATTGTATTTAGTTATGAAGGAAATATAGCAGTATCCCGAGGATTAGCTGAATTTGTGTTGTTTTGAGTTTAGAACATTAAAAAGACATTTGGGCCTCTTGATCAAGTTATTAGTGCTGAATTTACTACTTATTTAGCTATGTGACTATAGCCATTTAAGTTAAAATGTCTAGGTAGGGCATAATTTTTATCTAAAACGACGGGATGTGATAAAATAGGCTGTTTCTAATATTTCCTCAGGGTCACACATATTGTCTTCAGCATTTCCACTAGTGTTCCTATCCTAACTATATTGGCAACTGGCAGCAGGCTAACCATTGATAATATGACAATCAAGTAAAACGGTTCCTTGGAGTAATACAGATTGACACCTCCATCAAACTAGTGACATTGGTGGAAAGAAAAGAATCTCCCTCCTTGAAGAAAAATTATTGTATGTAGCCTTGCTGGGCTTAGGTAAAGAGAGAACAAAGGCAAAAAGGAAACTTGGTTCTCAGTCCAGTCACAGTGACATTCTTTCCAAAGAAATGGATATGGAGCCAGAATGGCAGCTTAGTATCAGTGAAAGCTGAAACTGCTCTGAAAGTCGTTCTAAAGAAATGGATATTTGTTTGAACATTTATAACTTTAAAAAGGTTTTTTAGAGCAATAAGCATGTATCCTCTCACTTTATAGACAAAAAAGGTGAAAGACCCTAGACTTGCCTAATATTTTATAGAAACTACAAATCAAAGGCAGGAAAAAAGGGAAACAATTCTCTGAAGGGAACCTCTGACTTGCCTCTTACTGTGATAGTAAGCTAATGACTGCAGGATAAAGCAAAGAATCTTAATACCCTATTTCCCACTTCATTTTATGATAATCATTTGCCATTTTCAAGTAAAGTATTATGGTATTCGTATTTTATTTTTTAAATGTCCATTTTCTTTAATATATGATTGAGGACTAAAATTTCTTGCCTATGAGTTTATCTTCAAATGATGATAGAAATTGATGGGAAGATAAGATTGATTTGATAGAAACTTGTCCTATTTTAAGGCTCTCATATAATCACCTTGCTAAATAAATCTGATTTTGAGCTCTGCTTTTAGTGAAGATTTTCAAACTATACCCAGATTCTTAAACTTACAAATTCATGTTACTAAGCTATTCATTTCATCTTTTGAGTGGTCATAATGTAATTTCCTTAGAAATTATCTTGTGAAAAACTTTCTTAGGCTTAAAAATATTAATTAAGGAGACAGCTGGGTGGCTCAGTGAATTGAGAGTCAGGTCTAGAGATGGGAGGTCCTGAGTTCAAATATGGCCTCAGACACTTCCTAGCTTTGTTACCCATGGCAGGTCACTTAACCCCATTTCCTAGCCTTTAATTGCTCTTCTGCCTTGAAACCAATACATAGTATTGATTCTAAGATGGAAGGTAAGGGTTTAAATATATATAAATTGGATATAATTTTAGGCCTTTTTTTAGTATGCTTAGGTTTTATTTACTTGTTTACTTTTAAGTCCTTACCTTCTGTTTTAGAATCAATGCTAAGGATCAGTTCCAAGGCAGAAGAGCAGGTACAGCAAGGGTTGGTTAATTGCAGTTGTTTCTTTCCCAGGGTCACACAGCTAGGAAAGGTCTAAGGCTAGATTTGATCCAAATGCCTCGCTCTCTATCCACTGAGTTACCAGCTGCCCCTTTATCAGGAGATTTTAAAGAGCTTTTCTAAGTACTTATAGAGAGCTTAAAATGTGTATTGTGATTCTTATACCAAAAGATACAAAGCTTTCAATAATAGTAATATACTTCCTACTACGTGCAAAAGTCTTGGACTCAGCCATGTGTTTGACACCTCTGACAGAGAATTTCTCAGGTCAGGAAACAAAGTCTCTTTACCAATGCAAGTCAGCACCTTCTCTGCAACTCCGAGGCTCTGGAAAAGTTGCCTAATGCACCAAAAGACTTAAAGAAACTTTTCTAGGGCCACACAGCCAGCTCATAACATGGTAGGACTCAATCTAGGCCAGTGATGGCAAACCTTTTAGAAATGGAGTTCCAGGCTCCCCCCTCCCCCCAGTGACATCGTGTTGTGCCCCTCCCCCCATTGAGTGCTGGGTGTGGCTCCCCTTTGCCCCACACAGGGGAGGAAGAAAGTGCTCCTACTGAGGTGCTGGAGGAGGGGTGGGGAAGTGAGGAATGTCTTCTGTCATGATGGGGAGCAGCTCCGCCCAAATCCCTCTGCCTTTTTAGTAACAAACTCTGTGTGTGTGTGTGTGTGTGTGTGTGTGTGTACGTGTGCACGTGTGCACATGCGGGCGCCCGCCAAGTGCTGTCTTTGGCACCAGTGCCATAGGTTAGCCATCATTGACCTAGGTCTTAATTTTTTTTTTTTTTAATAAACCCTTACCTTCCGTCTTGGAGTCGGTACTGTGTATTGGCTTCAAGGCAGAAGAGTGGTCAGGGCTAGGCAATGGGGGTCAAGTGAGTTGCCCAGGGTCACACAGCTGGGAAGTGTTTGAGGCCAGATTTGAACCTAGGACCTCCCATCTCTAGGTCTGACTCTCAATCCACTAAACTACCCAGCTGCCCCCAGGTCTTCTTAATTTTGAGGATGACTTTCTATCCTTCCCATCCCACCCTATTATTAATTGGTATAATAGTGTATTAACTTAAAACTTAGATTCAGGTTACATATTTAAATGAAGAGCATTATTTTTAGTGGTTAAATTTCTGACTCATAAGTTTAAATGAAGGTCATTATTTAGTGGAAAACTCTAGGCAATAGAACACTAAACTAAAAGGTCATACTTTCTGTCCAACTTTTTATAGGTTAGCATGTTAGCATCAAAAAAAAATTTTTTTTAAATCCTTACGTTCTTTCTTAGAATCAATTTGGTGTGTTAGTTTCAAGGCAGAAGAGCAGTTAAAGGCTAGGCAGTAGGGGTTAAGTGACTTGCCCAGGGTAACAAAGCTAGGAAGTGTCTGAGATAGGATTTGAACCTAGGACCTATAAGTTTGACTGTTAATCCACTGAGCCACCTAGTTGTCCTCTGTACTTTTGGTTTTGAATTAAATATTTCTAAAACCATATATTTAAACATATTCATTTTTTTCTCTGACCTAATATTGATGATATGCCTGAGAAATTCTTAATACATTACAGAAATTTGAAAAGATAATGATCAGAGGATAATTTCCATCCATTACACTGATCTAGGCAGTGTTTAAAATGTTCACTAAATAGCCAAATTTTATGAGCTATATATTACTGTATAGTTCATAATTATATAATTATTAGAGTCAGCTAGGTGCCAAAGTTCTGGATCTGAATTCTGGAAGAACTTGAGTTCAGATTCAACCCTATTATGTTTTTTTAGATGTGTGGTCCTGGGCAAGTCACTTAACCTGCCTGCCTCAGATTTTTCCTTAAAGGTAAAATCAGGATCATCTGCCTTAATATAGTGCTGTGAAGAAAAAATGAGATATTTGTAAAGCAGATTGCAAACTTTGAAGCTATAGTATAAATGCTATCTATCTATCTATTATTATTTTATTATAAATATTATATATTATTATTTTATTTTAAAATAATTTAAAACTAAAGATGTTTTTATAACAAATCCTTCTTTGTGTGTGTACACTTAGGCACACTTACATACATAATGGCCTCCAATGCTGTCTACACCAATAATTCCCAAAGTATGGTTATTAACCAAGGTATACTAGAAATTCTAAGGCAGATTTGACCTTTGGGCATTAATAGTACTTTAGTAGATATCAACTTAACTAGACTAGAATGTAGCTCATGAAAGATATCTCATTTAGAAGAGACCAGTTAGGTAAAAAGGTGATATAGGCATAGGCAGATTAGTATTGCACATAATATATTCCAGAAATTGGCAACTGGTATAAGATAATGAGTAGAAACAAATGTGACTATTTCTGAAGTGTACTATGAATTAAATAATTGAAGTGTTTAAGAAACAGTTGTTAGGAAGGCATATATTATAGTAAAGTTGGGAAAACTTTGACATCTGGATACTTATTGCAACTCTGCCCAAAGTTACTAATTTCTTCATTCCTTTAGTGATAATTTTTATCCACCCCAAATTGGAAGAAGCAGCAAGGGTTACTATTTTCAATCTGATTTTCATCAGAAAACAGCTGGTTCACAAGATGGAAATAGGAAGTTTTGACAGAATTAATTTTTGGTGGAGAAAAGCCAGCCTTGTTTCACATGTATCCCTGATTTGGGAAGAGCATATTTCTAGGGATTAAAAGAAAAGATAAGATGGAAGTATCCAGTGAACTAAAATTTTACAAAGGAATGCATATCATTCCTTTGTAATGCAAATAATGCAAAACTAATGACACAAAATAATTCTGAGGAAGAAAATAAGTTGTTTGAAATTCGATCAATATAAATGTATAGAGAACTTACTGCCCAATTTAGACTTTTTAAAAAAGCTACATATAGGAGAGGTAGCAATAGTATCCAGAATAAGAGAACTGCCCTTTGGTACTATAAGATATGGTTGCCAAGTCATTTTCAGCCATAGTCTTTGAATACTGTAATACATGGAGATAACCAAATACTACTTTGATTATTCTGCTTGACATCCTAGAGCTATATTGGTGAACCTATGGCATGTGTGCCGGATGGGGCTGCTCCCTTTCCGAGTACTTCCTCCCCTGTGTGGGATAAGGCAGGGGAGCTCACATGTAGCTGAGGATTGCAGTTTGGGCACTCGGTCTCTAAAAGGTTCGCCATCATTGTTGCAGAGAAAGGATCATGGATGGAAATTACAGAGAAACCGGTTCAATTTAGGGGGAAAAGTCATAATGATTAGAGATATCCATAAGGGAATGAGTGTCCCAAGAGCAAATGGTTTCATAGAATCACAGATTTAGTGATAGAAAGGACTTCAGAGAACTAACTTCCTATTCCTCCCCCACCCTATTTTTTAGATAAGGAAATAGGTTCAAAAAGAAATGATTTGTCCAGGGTCACACAAGGTGACTATTTGGATGCAAAACCAGTGTCTCTGATTCTGATATAGCTCACTTTCCAGAGCTACCTTTTCATTTTTAAAAACTATATCTAAGAGTAAGCTTCAGTTAAGTGTTAAAACCTTAGCATCAGCTAATTTTTCCTTTAACAAAGAAGAATACTTACTCATGCCTTCTGGCATAAACAGACTGAGAGGTAAAGAATAGAGCTATAGTTAGGTACTATAGGGAATATAGAAACTTTTAAATTTATCTAGTTAAATTGAAATACTAAGCATTTAATAAGTATTAGACATTGTGGCACCACCTACATGGTATGGGTACAAAAAAAAAATAAGGCAGGACCAGTTCCTCTTAAGAACCTTACCATCCAATAGAAATTGAGAGAGGTAGGTACACTCATGAACCTTTCCTTGGGGAAAGATCCAGTTTTTTAATTGTACCTAGACAGTTCAGATATAGGTAAACTCCAGGCCTGTCATAGGCAAAATGCTTCAGTGGATCTGTGACCTCATCAGGGTTACCTAGGTAGATAATGTCCTCCTAGGAAACCATTCCCCAGCAGCCCACCCAATGAGCTCAGGATTCTTGCTTGCATTCTCTTGGCATGTCATAGATGGATACCAATGGAACATATAGGCTTAATCATCAGTCATCCCTTCTTTCACTAATGTGATCAGACCTTTCTCTCTAGTCAAACCTCTGCTTTTCCTGTGTAATTCAAGAAAATGACTTTACAATTTCTGTTTTTCATCTATTGTCTTCTGTCTAGTTTCATCCTTAAATGCCCTTAGGATATATTGTTTAGTTGTATCTCTTGCCAAGCTTTTTAATTTTCCACTTACTGTTTCTTGCTATTTTATAAGGTGGTTCTAATAATCTTCCATTGTCTCCTCTTAAAATTTATGAACAAGTTTAAAAGTCAAGAATCGATGTTGCCCTTGGCCATTCTCTTTTCTTCAAATAGTGTTTGATGATTGAAAGTTCTTTGAGCAAAGGCCAGATGGTCCTATTGTGGTGATTCTTACTGAGGTGCAGGTTGGTCTACAGGGCTTCTGAAACAATTTCCACCTTTGAATATTCTTTTATTGTTGACACTCCATATATAGTCAACCTGTGTGTGTGTGTGTATAAAATAGAGTATATCTATCTATCTATATAGCGCGCACACACACACACACACACACACACAGCTAATGTAAATTAGATTACCTGGTTCTTTTTAGAGCATTTGTCTTAATTAGGCAACTTATGCTAGATTATACTGGCCCTTCTGAGTGAATAAATGGTAATTCTAGGGGTAGCAACTGTTGAAACTAATACTAGAATTCAGAGAGTTGGTATTATGCCATACATTTTACTGAAAATAAGTTGGCATTCTCAGTTTAGTGATAACAGTAAAAAAGGATTACAGGCCTAATCAAACACTGTTCATTCTTGGTTGATTTTTAGAAATTTCAGTTTTGAGAATTAAAGGACTATTAATTTTTTAAAGTCAAATAGGTCACTTTTCATAGATTTATGGTCCATTTTCAAGAAATGAAAGTTGTTAAAAATACTCTCATTTGCAGAATTGTTTGAATTATATTTTAAAAGGAAAATAATCAATGCCAACTATAAGTAAGGAAATCTTCAGGTGTTAAATTCCTCTAACTTAATAGAAGAATCTGTAAATTTTGTTCAGTAGATTAAGATTTAGGGTTATATAGCTCTAGGGCAAAAAGGGACCTCAGAAGCCTGAAACTTTCTGTGTTTCTTAGAAGCATGGAAGTCTTTATTTTTTTCAATCACCAAATACTTGCTTATTAAGTACTTAGTGTGAGCCAGTGTCTCTGGGCTCTGGAGATAGAAACAATCCCTAACTGTAAAGTGATTAAATAAGTTTTGCATTCTAAGGTTTGTTTGGTTTTGATTTTTGAGTGTGTGTATGTATAACTATTCTCTGATCTACTTCTCATTAAAAAATATTTACTATAAGAACAAAGTTTTAACAATAAAAGTTCATAATATAGCACATAGCATTATTTAGATTAGTAAGTAAATCATTTATTAAGTCCTTGCCATGTACCAGGCACTATGCCAGGCTCTGGTAAAAACAAAAATCTGTCCTCAATGACAACACATAAAAGGGAACTATAGGAGGTGGGGGTGGGGACAGCACCCTGTGCAGGGGAAATATGGAAAAGTAGTTTGGAAAGTTGGAAGCAGATTTGAGTTAGGACTGCATATGTTTATTGTGGATATTTCTTCAAATGGAGGTTTTTTAGGAAGGAACTCTCCAATCAGAAGAGGCAGCAAGGGTAGAGGTGTTTGTATCAAAGACTTTAGTGTAGAGGTGAAAAGTGGAGGTAATTGGTGACAATTTATTCAGAAATGTGGAAGGATAAATTCTGAAGTCTGAGTTTAAGATAGTATCTTGAAAATCATTTGGGGATTTTTTTTTTTAAGCAAGTAATAGTTTTCTCCTTGAGTATTTTCATACCCACAGATACATATTAAATTGTACTCTTCTTTACTCTTTCTTTCTCCATTGCCCAGCAGCTTCCTATGTTTTCCCAGTCTTATCCACACACCTTCCAAATGGATACACCTAAAGTACAGTTCTGATCATGCCATTCAAAATAGAAAACATCTTCCCCATTTAGAACAAGGACAGTATCAGGTTAGTAACCTAGGAATAATCCTTGATTCCATTTCCCTCCCCACTTCTAATCAGCTGTCAGTTCTTAATGATACTACTGCTACAGCATTGCCTGAATCAGCTATCTCTATTTTTACTTACAAGGTCAGTACCCTAGTTCAGGTTTTCATTTTCTCTCACCAGGACTATTGCAGTAGCCTTAATGTTCTGTCTCCAGTTTCTCCCTTCAAAAATATTTTTTTCCACAACTGACAAAATTATTCCTAAAATATAGGTCTGAGCATGTCATTCTCCTCAAAAACTCTCACTGACTAATATTGTCACAAGGATAAAAACAAACAAACAAAAAAACCAAATGGCTTTGTGCTAGAATTTATAGCTCTCCATAATCTAGCCTCAGATTACTTTATTTGTTCCTTCTTATCACTTTCCAGCCAAAGTGGCCCAGTAACAGTTTTTCTGAACTCACCATATAATCCCCATTCCCCAGTATAGTCACTGTTCAGCACATCATTCCAGACTTAGCTTAACTATGTAATAATGAAGGTATTGAAGAGGATAGAAGAGGTACAGAAATGCAAAAGCTTGATTCAGTTTTCCTTTCCACAAGTACCACCTTCCTGGATCTTCCCAACCTTTTTCTTCAAGTGATCTAGTATGTACTCACTTGTAGACATGTTGTATTTCCCTAGTAGAATGCAAGTTCCTTGAGGTTGGGGACTTTTTTTTTTCCCTTGTATCCTCTGAGCCTAATGTAGTCATTGAATATAGTAGGCACTAAATACCATTTGAATGTTAACACTTAGGGAGCCTCTTAAATGATGTCTTTATCAGTAACAGTGAAAGACTTGTCTTTTTTTATTTGGCGGAATATAGGGTATGTTTTGGCCTTTGATCTCAGACTTCAGCCTATAGAAACAGGAAGTTAAAATAATTTTCAGTCTCTTAAAAGTTTTTACTTTTCAAGCTATAAATTCTAGCTTCCTTTTATATCATTTGAACTGAAATGAAAGCATTATTTAGCTTCTGTATCACATAATATGAAAATTTCTAATCCTAATTCAATTATCTTTATTGTAAATTGGCTCCTATTAAAAGGAAACATGATGCATACAACTGGCTTTAAAATTTCAGTAATAAAAACTTTTAAATATGTTGTGTAAAATTTTTCCCAAGTCCTTGGAATATGAAAACTTACCACTTTGTAAGTATATGGAGTACTTTGTTATGAATACCAAAACTTTAGCTAAATGTAAACGAATGGAAGGAATTATAAGGCGCATACAATAAATAGAAAATTCACATCTCTGTGAAGTCCCTTGATTAATTGTAAAATCAGCATAAAAGAGATAAGTATAGTTAAGAAAGGAAATTGTAGCTAATTGGCTCTTTAGGTTCTTTATTTTCATAACAATTAAGTAAACATTCTCTTGATAATGAAACTCATTTTGAAATGACCTCCCAATGATAAAAATCTTAGTTATAATTCCAGTAATGAAATTTGTGCTGCTGCTGCTGGTGGTGGTGGTGGTGGTGGTGATGGTAATTCTTTTGAATTAATGTCTTCCTATTCTCTCTCTGCATTGTTAGAACCAAAATCACACCTTTATTTAATGGTGATGGGTATGTTTGTGCTAAAAAAAAATTCAAGCCCTCAGCCTAAATTGAGCAGTAGTCTTTTTATGTTCCTGCAACAGAATAGTAAGAGCACAACAATGTTATTTTTTTTCATAGCATTTATTCTGGCACTTGCACATAGTTCCTAAAAATGATTTATTTTCCTTTTGATAGTAATAAAAATTAAATTTTTCTAATGTATCAAGAAAATGAGCTTTTACTTGATTTTTTGAAAGTATTTGAATTTTTCTAGTTAAGGTTTATTAAGACATTCCTTTGTAAAAAGAATTTAAGTACATTATTTTAAAATTCAAGACCACTTCTAATCATCTTATTTTCTTCATGATAATCTTAATTTTTAAAAAATGTTCTTGCCCTTTGAATGAATTGATACTAATGATAGGTATAAAACTAATCATAGAAAACATAGAACCATTATGGTTTTAAATGGGAAAACTTGCATTTATAGAATTTTGTTCAAGTTTTGTCTATCTTAAGCTCAAATTGTATTTAAGAAAAGAGCAATCATCTTTTCAAGCAAAATGTTTTGTTTGAGGAGAAAATTGTAATCTCAATTCAGAGTGAATCAGATTTATTATTTACAAGATTGTCATTGAAATATTTGAAATCTTATGGAAATGTCAATATAACTATTGAAGATATTGCATAAGGTTTTAGAAGCTTTTGCTCTGAAAAAATAGAAGGTAAAACTTGTATTTGACAAAGTTCAAAGTTATAGTTTTACCATTATAATTTAAATTTCTTCTGTAGTAGTATTGGCCACCTTCTTGAATGGGTCAATGTTGATTGGCCTGTCTCATTTGACACTTAATCTTTTATTGGAAGAAAAGATTTGAAAGTACTTTTTTGAATCCCTCTTGCCTTCAAGAGGCTAGATGGAAAATAAAGACTAATGAATGATAGTTTTTGCAAAGTGCTATAAACTGTTATCTTATTTGAATATGTTCTATCCTCCAAATTTATTTTTAGGACTTTATTGAAGATAAAAACTTGTTTCATTCAAAATGGATTTGATTCTCAAATATTTCTAGCTATGGCTAGACTGTAGATGATAAATATAATATAAATATAATAATATAATATAAATATAATCAGTGGCAAATTATCAGTTATTTTTCCTAAGGCCAAATGGGCGTAATTCATTCTATTACTGCTACTATGCTAGAAATAAGATAAAATATAATGTTACACAGAAGAGAGAACTTTAAAATTGTTTCCTACTTTTTTTTTACTACTTTTCTAAAAGTTTGTATTAATGCTTAGTAAAAGGGGGAAATACATATATAAAAGATACATATACACAAAAAATTTTTTAGTTTTGATAAACTCTTCTCCCATTCATACTGATAAGCAATTTTAAAATAATCCAGTATTCTTGCTTAGATGGGAAAATTCCAACCCCCTCTCTTTAAAAAACAAACAAACCAAAAACCATGGTAAATTATGTTATCCCATTTTTTTTTCAAGTGAAGCTCACTTATTCAATTTTATTCCACATGGCTATCCCAATAAATTATTTTTAGCAATGATACAAACCTTTAAAGGAGTTGTGTTTTACAATGCAGAGAGTGGAGGATGCTTTTTATACATTGGTGAGAGAGATTCGGCAATACAGATTGAAAAAAATCACCAAAGAAGAAAAGACTCCTGGCTGTGTGAAAATTAAAAAATGCATTGTAATGTAATCTGGTAAGTTGAGCAAATTAAATTTTGGCAGAAAGCTGATGGTCTTTTAAAGGTAATAGTATATAAAATCTTAGAATTGCTTGTGGTGGTGTATATAGCATTTCTAATTTGAAGAATAATTTTAAAATGTTTACTTTCACTGTTAAAAATTGCTCTAAATTCAAATTATGCAGGAAATTTTTGACAGAAAACTTAGATTTTGTTTTTAAAGCTAAATCATTCCTAGGTCATAATTGCCTAATATGTAAAATGTGGACATGGGAGTAGTAAATCAGATGAGGAAATGAGTCTGGGGATGTTAAGTGACTTCCCTAAGGTCACATCTAGTCAGTGTGTTTGTTGATCAGACTGAATTAGATAACATGCAGTTCACACACACACACACACACACACACACACACACAGAGATTTATGATTTCCTTAAGGTTTTATTTAATATTCTTTGGCACAAGTGAGAAGGGAGTTTAAAATTCTGAATTTAGTATGTTTTTTATTAGACTGAGTAGCAATCATTTGTGATCTATATTGTAGGAACTTGGAAAGAATGAAACCTCCCAAAGATAACAAATGTATTCTCCTAACTGTAGGTTCTAGTCCAGTAGGTTCTAGTCCAGTCTATAGTCCAAGCGTGAGTATAAAAGAAATAGTTTAATGTCTCATGAATAGTTGTTACTAACTAAATTTTTCTAAGGTTGAACTCTGAAACTGTTCTGCCTTGCTTTTCAGGGGAAAAATGATAAAATTAATTTATTAAAGCTCATGATACTCTTGGACATCGGGAATTGAAATCTTTGAAATTATTTTCTAAATAATATAACGACAAAATTAGTCTTTTTGTTTTACTTCTAAGTGTTGATTTTAATAAGTCCCCTTAAGGTTACAGTCTCTAAGTCATTTTTCATAAAGACTTGTGATAAGAATGTATATAAGCCTTCTTCTGATGCCTGCCTCTTGGTATGGTGAACATGGGATCTTGAAGACTATGCCTGCAGAGCATAAGCTGGAAAGGTATCAAATATAAGCCTGGTGACCAAGTATATTAAGTGATATCTAGATAAATTCAGAAAGACTTATCACCACATTGAATGCAAATTGATGATAAAAAGTTTTGGCCATAGCAGATCTAAAAGTCACAGAAACTGACTTTTGTCAATGGAGGGAATACTAAAACCAAAGAAGGTTAGATTATTGAAGTCTTGAAGTATTTTAGGTGTATATAACAGTTTATTGCTTGAATGTTGAATTTCCTACCAGCATTTGGGCACTGCTAAGAATTATCTTACTGAATGAAAAATTATTTTATTAAATGTCTGCTATGAGCCAAAGCACTGGGTTAAGTGTTGGGGATACTAGAAATAGAATAGTGAATAAAAATAGAAAATTGAAAATTGAAAAATAGTCCCTGAATTGAAAATAGTCCCTGATCTTAAGAGCTTACAATCTAAATAAGAGGAGACAATACACATAGGGATGATTTAGCTCCAACTCAGGTGGAAAGGCTCTGTGGTCTGTGTAGCAGCAAAGCAGATGAGGAAAGAACAGATTGAGTACAAAGCTTTAGTCAAAGCTGTTTTTAGTGCTATTATATTTTAAATGTTAGTTTTGAATTTTGGAAGCATTTTTTCTCCCCTTTATGTAATTTTTATTTATACTGCTCCTTTACTTAACCTGGTACAATTTAGGAATAACTTATTTTTTGTTACATGGTCTGTTGGATGCTGATGAAATTGTTAAAATGTTAAAAGCAAATGCTTTAAGGCTATGAAAAACCCTCAACTAAACTTCTAGATGTTACTGACTCTGAACATGTAATCATCACTGTTGGATGGAACATAATTTAGAAAAAGATACTAACTTATCTACTTGCCAATCACTGTTTCCTGCCACGTGATAAGATCTACTTGCCCTCCACCCAAGTATATTGTTAGGGTTAATATAATCTGAATGAACACACTCTAAATGAAATGATTGTTAATATTGTTTTTAACATAGCTGAAAGAATCTCAGTAGTACAATGTATTAAATGTCAAACTCAACATCTTGGGAATGTGTACTGTTGCTTTTTATGTAACACTAATGTAGTAAAACACTGGTAGAAATTAAAACTTTAAACATCAAATAATTTATAAATTTTCCAAAATATTAGTAAACACATAGATGATGCCATTCTAATAATAGTGGCCTGACAGGTTTAGTAATAGATGTTAGACTTTTGTTCCTACGGCTCCCTCTAGTGTTTAGTTTTGAAGTATTTATGTTTGTGTATTTTTAAATTAATCAAATTAATATTTTATGTTCTGTATTATACAACTCTTATTTTTAGTAGTGGCAAAGCGAAAAGGTATAAATGTTATTTGATTACAAGAAACTCAAAATCATCTGCGGGGAGGGGAGGTGGCAGCAAGATCAGTGAGACCTATTCCATATTTCAGACTTCCATTCTTATAGCATGCTATTTTGCCATTCAATTAAATAATTTATCAAGTTATAAATGGTTGCATATGGAATTCCATTTTAACAGATTTTCTTTACCATCTTCCAGACATAGCTTATATTTGACAGCCTTCTGAAGAACCTGACATTCTTAATAATTAGTCACATCATTTCAAAATTATAGTTGCTTTCTAGTATATATAAACTAATAAGAGCAATGATTCTGTTCCTAAGGTTATTTTAACTAACAATTAATAACTTAAATATTTTGCTGAAAATTTATGTACATATTTTACTTAGTATATATATATATATATATATATATATATATATAAATAAACTGTTTTTGGATGAAAATGTTAGCCAACATTTATATAGCTTAAGTGGCAAGGTCCAAGTTTTAGGGAAATTGAGATTTAACATGCAAAAATACATTCAGACTTTTAAAGGTTTCTAAATAAGGAAGCACAATCTATATAGATAGATTCACATTTTTAGTTCCCTTTTATAAAAGCTATTTGTCAGCTTAAAAATTTAGGTCTTGATTACAACTGTTTGTGTAAAATTCAAGCATACTGTATTAATGTAGGCAGTGATATATTACTGAAATAATGCTATTTTTTTCAAACAAATTATTATACTGTTTAATGATGGCCTCAATATATTAATACTATAAACAATTTTGCTCCCACCCTACCCAGCCCCGTTTGTATTTTAACTAGCAACACAAACACAAGAATAAGTGCTCTCACCTGAAATTATGAAAAGGGAAATAACCTAAAAGTATAAAATATGATCATTTAAAAATCTTAAAATGCTTCTGTATATTTTTCCATAAATTTAAATTCTTTACACAGGATCAGTCTTAATGTCTCTATCAGCAAAATGTTCCCTATTTATTCAGCATGTAAGATTAGTAGCAATACAGCTCTTACTAAATTAACTTTGTGATCACCTCTTATGTATTTCAGGGTGTTGATGATGCCTTCTACACATTAGTTCGTGAAATTCGAAAACATAAAGAAAAGATGAGCAAAGATGGTAAAAAGAAGAAAAAGAAGTCAAAGACAAAGTGTATAATTATGTAAATAAAATTTGTACTTTTTTCTCAAAGCATACTTAAGATAATTTTTTGTACATTATACTAAATTATTAGCATTTGTTTTTTAGCATTACCTAGTTTTCTTTCTGCTTCATGCAAACTCTTAGCTTTTATCTGAATGCTTATTTTAAAATGACAGTGGAAACTTTATTCCTCTAAGTGCCAGTATTCCCTTAGTGTTGGTTCTTGAACTAGCAATGCCTGTGAAAAAGAAATTGAATATCTGAGATTTTCCCTCTTGGGATTTTGGTGCATGCACACTTGCTATATAACTTTCTATTTTTTCCTTACCAGTTATGAACTTAGGTGTTTTAACAAATTAATGAAGTATATAATGCTACACAGTTTTTCAATGATCCCTGCCTGTATTGTGTTTTTTTCTGGTAATGGATTAGTTATTAAGTATTTTGACTTCAATTGAAACTTAAATAATTGGCTTTATTAACCTTGAAGATATAAAACCTCTTAAAGTCTTCCTGTAAATTCACCTTAGAGATATCAAGTTGTGTAGTTTCGGATGCCTTTACTGAATGTAAAAGTATGTCATTTGGAATTTTTAAAGCATTTCCACTGCTACTATTTGTCATAGTCACTCCTTTAAAAATATATTTTTTCTATAAAAAAGGAAATAAAATAAAAAAGAGGCAGTGGAAAATAGTTAAGGGCCTTTTTATTTTCCTACTTTAAATTGATTCTTTCAGGTGGACTCTCAGTGGCTTTTACTTTTAAGGAAGACCTAGTATATGTTAGAGCAGAGGTGGCAAACTTGTAACCCTTGAGGTGCTAGCTCCCAAGTGAGACAAGAACTAGGTTAAAATGTAATTAGGAAATATATAAATGCAACATAGATAATGTTAATTGGGGTTTTTTTAACTCAATAGCACCTTCAGAGATCTATTTATATTTGACACCACCACACTAGAAGGACATCTGAGGTTACATTAAGACACTACTCTTTAAAGATGGGGAAAAAAATATGAAGTGCACACAGGTCATAATCCTCATTTCTTATTGCTTTTTCTCAATGGCTTTAGTTCTTTCTTTGAACTTAACTCTTTATAAATAATTCAGTTTTCCTTTGGATTTGAATCAAAGAATACATTAGCTTTAACTGTCAGAAATTAACTAGAAACTAAAATGCATCTCATAGAAATTGAATGAAGTTTTACATTCTGGATAAAATTAACTGTAACTTTTCTTAAATGTTACTAAATTTAGGATCGTGGAGCATTGTCTAGCCTATCAAGATATATGCAGTACACCAAGGGAAAGAAATGGCCATACTTAAGAGTTGCAATGCATAAAGGGATTCAAATGTATTTTCTGTAGGGTTCTTGAATTTTTGATGAAGCAGGGCAATTTAAAAAATCAACTATAGGACCGATAAGTTATTCTTCATTACCTAAGTTGTGAACGGTTTGAGGAAAAGTTTTTGTAGAATTAAAGGGGTGGAGGGTGGGGGAAAGAAAGAATCCTAGAAGATAAGCATTATCTAATTATAATAGCCTTAAAATTCAAAATTCAATTATTGACATTGAGAAAATTGATCTAGTCTTAGAATCCCTATAACATGTTTGTGGAAGAATGTAGCAGATATGGATAGTATGCTTTTTGAGTCATTATACAAAAATTAGGAGTTCTAGGTTCTTTTTGAATTGAACTGAGTCACACTGCATAAGAATTTAGAACCTAACTTTTGTAGAGTATCGAAATATTTGCCACTTTTGTGCGTTTTTTTAAAACATTTGTAGAAACCTGGGGCGTTAAGTTGCAGTTTGCACAACCTGATCTTATTTGTATTCCAGTGGATTTCTTTTAATATGTTTTCTAAGAACATCTCAGATTTGTTTTGATGGCAACAACAACAATTAACATCTTAAGTTACTGTATGAGAAATCATTATCAATTCTACTTGTCAGGAAGTAATACTTTATGGTAGCTTTATGTAATCTCAAAAATCACCTAAGAAAGCAACCAGCAATTAATAAGTTAAAATTTTAGTTTTTTAATTAACTGTTATGTGTAATTAGAATCTGTTACCCTAAAAACCAAAATTCCCAGCACCCCACTCTCTTCACTTTTATGTGCTGACATAGGGAGGATATAAGTGTAGCCCCACCTCTCACTCTCTTCCTGTGCTAGGGTTTGATAGAGGTGGTGGGAGGTGAGAGCCAGGGGACTTTTTGCTCACATCATCTTAATTTTGTTAGAGAATTAGTTTTTTTTACTTCTATTTCCTTTTTATTCCTTCTATTTCAAGTGATTATTAATAAACTTTATAAAATATAATTCCTGGAGTGTTGGATATTAATTTAAATCCTACAGTTATAATCTTGGGTGTTAGGAATTTCATGTAGAGAAAAATCAAATAACATGAAACTATACTGTGACTAGTTCAGTAGAGAAAATAATTACTGTTTCTCCAATTAACATACTCAAATTAGTTCCTGAATTTTGTGTTAATTATATAGATTGAGATCTGTGTGTCAGTAACAGCTCTAAGTGCCTAAGTGGAATATTGATAATGAACATACAGATTTACTTAAGAGAAACAGGTGATGGCTTGGAGGAATGTCATTACAGACTCTTTGGGTAAAAAAAAAATGCTACATTATGCTACATGGGCTACATGATCTAAAAGTTCCTAATTCCACTGTCTTTTGTTATCATGTTGAAAATAGTTTTTCTTTTTTTTCTTTTTTTGAGTGCCAGCTTCCTACTAGAAACTATTTCTTAATGTAACATGTTTACCTGGAATGTATTTTAACTATTTTTGTATAGTGTAAACTGAAACATGCACATTTTGTACATTGTGCTTTTTTTGTGTGTGTGGGGGCATATGCAGTGTGATCCAGTTTTTCTCCATCATTTGGTTGGGTTGACCTAGAAATTTTGGTCATACCAGACATAAAAATTTAAAATGACCACTGTTTTAACTAAAATTAACTTTTAAATGTTTATAGGAGTATGTGCTGTGAAGTGATCTGAAATCGTCATATTTTTGTCTTAAACTGTACTGCTCCTAATTATTGTAATGTAATAAAGTTATTGTGACTCTACTACTACTTGTTTGTTTCCTGGGAATTGGGAGTTGACTTCAAAAATAATTCATGTTCTAAAATTTGTGCTATCAAGTTATATATTAAAGCACTTATATTTTTAGAGGATTTCCCCCAAGGGAAATATAATTAGATCATTTCATCATTGACATTCATTAGTCATAAACTGATTGCTACCTTGCACATGTGCCTTAAATGGGTTTATATTCATCATACTCTATTGTATTTACTGTGTATCTTTAGAATATACTAAAAATTCTTGTTATTTTGTACTTTAGCACCAGATGAAGCCATCTATTTTTCTTAAGTAGTACAGCAGTTTGATCTTAAAACAGATGATTAAATAAAAATTATGTCATCAATGCATAACAACTCACCTGATTCTAAAAGGAATTTGGTAACAGTAATAAAACTATTACATTTTTAGTCTGTGGTTCTCATGATGATCAATGCAAATGCCAAAGTAAGTTTCAGTTTGATCTAATTCCAATGATTAGTTGGAAGCTACCTTCCAGAATGATTAAGTTATCATAGAGAACTTACTTTTGTGTGTGTGTATTATCCAGATTGATGGATGATGTTCAGTCATTTCAGTTGTGTCAAACTCTGTGACCCTATTTATGGTTTTCTTATTTAGCAAAGAGAAAGTAGTGGTTTGCCAGGTCCTCCAGCCTCATTTTATATATGAAGAACTGAGGCAAACAGGGTGAAAAGTAATTTGCCCAGAATCACATAGTAAATGTCTGAGGCAGATTTGAACTCAGGAAAATAAGTCTTCCTTATTACTCCAGGCCTGGTGTACTATCCACTGACCATCTATCTAAGTGCTCATAGATTGTCAGATATCCATAAGATGTTTTTTTGGACTACAGAAAGTAGCCATTTCATTCTTGGGTGTTAATATTTAGTTTCCTTTCAAGTGAACCCTTAATACCTTATTGCACTTTTAACCCAAAAAACCAAAAACAAAAAAAAACCCTTTGACAACTCCTTTAAAAATTATAGAATGGGGGCAGCTGGGTGCCTCAGAGGATTGAGAGTCAGGCCTAGAAACAGGAGCTGCTCAGTTCAATCTGGCCTCAGACATTTCCTAGCTATGTGACCCTGGGCAAGTAACTTAATCCCCATTGCCCCATTGCCTAGCCTTTACCACTCTTCTGCCTTGGAACCAATAGTGGTTTTAAAAAAATTATAGAATAAATGAAATGTTGAGTTGGGTGAATGAAAATCTAGAACTTAATACCTTTGGTAAATTCATTTGCAATGCAAGATGCCATCCTTTGTAACAGAATCAATGAATACAAAACAAAAATGTACTACTAAGACATTCATCGCCTAAAACAATTTCATCCAAAAGTATTTAAGGAATAGTGAACATTTTCATTCATGATTTTCAGTGTTAAGTAATGATGGAAGTTTAAAGTTGCTATTTGGTAAACTAAGCAATGAATTTTTTGCCAAATCAGTGTTTTGACAGGTGCTGTAATTAAAAACAAAACAAAACAAACAAAAGGACACAAATCTTGGCTGGGGAAACGTTGAGTACAGATTTATAGACATAGTTTCAAAATAATTTTTAAAGTTGAGGAAGGCAGTTCAGGTATGCTGAGCATTTTTATACCATTCCTATATATGTTATGATGCAGTATTTGGCTTCCATCTAAAGATATGCTGCCAATTATTGCTCAGACAACCTAATCAGTAACCTTACATTTGCAACAATAACAATTCACTTAGTTTCGTTGTCTTGGTAGTAACGTTGCTTCATAGCTCTGTATTTTCTAAGGAAGTACAAGGCTTCTAGTTCTTTTATTACAAATTCTCCTCGTAAAATAAGTTCTTTGATCTTCTCTGGGTCCTTCACATCTTTGTTTTTAAGGAATGCTGCCTTCAAACGTCTTTTAAAGTAGTCTGCTCCTTTTGGATATTCTCTTCCAACATGCAGTAGCTTAAAAACAAATATTTTATATTCCTAAATAATTTGCAGCATATAGCATTAAGATGATTAGAATTAGTAATAGATACTTACATTTTTATAAAGAGTCAAAACTTCTCCTCTTAGTGAGTTGGCCATTTTCATTTATCACTGAAAATATCCACTGTCTTTATACATAAATACACATACCTGGAAAATTGATATTTTGTAAATATATATTTTAACCTAATCAATAAAAAATTTAGAGCACTTCTTAGCAAAGGAAGATTATATGCCACATTCTGAAAAATTAAACATGAAGCATCAGATTTGCATTTGGGCTTAATAAGATCTAGAAAGCATTTATATCTACTCCCACATATTAATGAGGAAACTAGGCCAAGAAAAAAATTTGCATAGGCAGAAAGGGAAAGACTTCGAAAAATCTTTTGAGAAGCTATCTGTAAATGTTATAATTTGACCCATACAATCCTTTTTCATTTCAAGATATCAGATCTCTTCCCTTGTATCATATATATATGCATAACCTTAATGAATTTTGCATGAATACTTTTAGTTCAACACTTGCTTGGAAGACTTGTTCTCCTGCTACTTTTCTCCCCTATATATGCCTCCCTTGAAGTGGTCAGCCATCCTTTTTCTGTTTTCTTCATCTAAAGTTCCTTCCCATCCCTAGATCTTGTGACTTTCAAATGAATCAATCAACAAGCAAGTATTAAGCACCTACTGCTATGTGCAAATGCCTAGGAATACAAATATAGTAGAATGAAACAGTCCCTACTATGTAACAAAAATCCATTTTTAACTGTGAATAGCTTTCTTGAAAAAAATAATTTGAAAAGAAGTTACACTTTTTACCACCCTGAAACCAATAAAAATAGCTTTAGAGCAGAGTTAACTTGAAATCCATGAAAATTTTTGAAAAAAAATTTTAATTTATCAATAGTTTCCTTTGTTAATAACCCTGTATATCCTATACATTTAAAAATATTGAGAATGGGTCCATCATACCCTAAAAAAGGGGGGTGCATAGTTGTGTGTTTATTTGGTCCAGATGTTCAGTTTCATCAATGTACAAAACAACCTTTGTGGAGATTTCCTTAACCTGATTTAGTTAAATCCTATTTCTATAGCCCTAAAGAGTTGCCTGGGCCACTGGAAGATTAAACAGTTTATAGTCACAGAGGTAGTATGATGTGAGAGGTAAGCTTTGAACCCAGGTTTTTCTGTCTCCAAGGCCAGTCCTACTATCCACTTTGCTATACTGCCTCTCAGTTGTGTGTTTTTTTTAATGCTCATAGACTGTAGTCCAATCCATGCTAAACTTATAATGTCAAATTACATGTTATGCCTATAAGTATTAAGTGTCAAAGGTAATATTTAAACCCAGGTCCTCTGACTTCAGAGGTAGCATTTTTTCTATACCATGCTGAGCCTTTAAATATTTCACTACTGAAAAATGAAAGCTTTGCCCCTCATTTAAAAAACTTTTAACTTCTATGCAGATAAGTTGTCACCTTTGCTTTTCATAAACACTCATTTTCAACCTATCAGTTACATATTTGGCATGTTTCCTTCTTTCCACCCTAATCACTTTTTTTTTTGCATATCTCATCATCCCAATCAGCTTACTTCCACACTGTTTATGTGTATACTCCTTCTAACTTCTCTATTAAAATTTTTTTTTTAGAATTACAAATATTCTCTTTCCATGTAGGAATACACATTTTAATGTTACTGAGTCCCTTAAATTTTCTCTTATCTTTTTAGGCTTTTCTTGGGTATTGTGTTTGGACTTCAAATTGTTTGTTTGGATCTGATCTTTTCATCAGGAAAGCTTGGAAATGTTCTATTTTATTGAATGGTCATTTTTTTCCCCCTGAAAGAATATATTAGTTTTGCTGGGTAGGTGATTCTGGGTTGTAAGTCTAGATCTTTCATCTTTCAGGATATCATATTCCACACCTTCTGATCCTTTAATGTGGGGGCTGCTAAGTCCTATGTTCTCCTGATTAAAGCTCCATGAGTTGTTTCTTTTGGGTTGTTTGAAGTATTTTCTCCTTGGCTTGGAGGCTCTTAAATTTAGCCATTATATTCCTGGGAGTTGTCATTTTGGAATTTCTTTCTGGAGGTTATCTGGAGATTCTTTTAGTTTCTATATTACTTTCTTGTTCAGGAATATCAGGGTGGTTTTCTTTGTTATTTTTTTGCATTATGATGAACAGGCCTTTTTTTTTTTTAATCATGACTTTACAGGTAGTCCAATAATTCTTAAATTGTCTCTCCTGGATCTATTTCCAGGTCAGTTATTTTTTCAATGCTATAGTTCATATTTTCTTTTGTTCCCTCCCCATTCTTTTGTTTTATTGTTTCTTGATGTCTCATAAAATCATTAGCTTCTAGTTGCCCAATTCTGATTTTTATGGAATGATTTTCTTCTGTGAGCTTTTGAGCCTCCTTTTTCATTCGGCCCATTCTTGCAGTGCTTTCATTTCTCTTCCCCATTTTTCCCTCTGCTGCTTTACTGACTTTTGAAATCCTTTTTGAGCTCTTCTAGAATTAGAGTCCAATTAATATTTTAACTTGAAGTTTTGTGTGTGTGTGTGCGTGCACATTTTGCTTTGTCTCCTGTGTCTGTGCCTTGCTCTGTTTCCATTAAAAAAAAATTCTGTGCTTAGGTGTTTTTTTTTTTAATGTTTACTCATTTTCCCAGCTTTTTACTTTTATTTTAAAGATAGGCTCTGTTCTTGGGTAGGAGAGGGCACTCTCTTAAATTTCAGTTCTTCCTGAATGCAATCAAAGCTTAGCCTTATTTCTGGGTTTCTGCAATTTTCAGTTCTTCTGATGGCCTGTGGGCTGGGAGCCCTGAGAGCCACCTCTCACTGCTCATTTAATCACTCCATGAGACTACTGATAGCTCAAAGTTTAGGCAGGGTCTAGATCAGGGGTCTCAAAACTACGGCCCAAGGGCCACATGGCCATTTATCCGGCCCTCACTGCACTTCCGGAAGGAGCACCTCTTTAATTGGTGGTCAGTGAAAGGGGCATTGTATGTGGTGGCACCGCACAGCATTACTCATGTACAATACTACTTCCAGTGACATAATCCTTTGCCTGGTGCCTTGTTCTGAGAGTAACTGAATGAGAAGGAGGCATCACACAAAGGATTATGTGGCTGCACAATGGAAGACATCAGCATGGTGAGCAGTGATCTGGGGGAGGGGATTAAGCAATGTGTATACTGCTTCCAGGTATAATGGTGGTGGTAATGGGCTTGTGCAAAGTGTGACAGGCCCATCACAGCCAGTGTGCAGCCTCTGCTATCTCAGACAGTGGTATACAGATTGTTCATAGTTGTTTTTTTAAATCTTGCCCTCCAACAATCTGAGGGACAGTGAACTGGCCCCCTGTGTAAAAAGTTTGGGGACCCCTGGTCTAGATGTTAGCTAGGGCCCAGATTCAGAACCTGGAACAGTAGATGGGGGAGAGGGGCAAGGGGGCTTGCTGTTGGCTTGCTTCTTACTCTTGTTGTAGACTACTGATGGATATGTTCCCCTCTCACCCCTGTGACCCAGACACTCTCTGCCTACTTTTCAAGTTGTTCTTTTCTCTGCATGAAAGTTGCTTCACTCTTATTTCCTTGTTGTTTTTTTCACTCCTGTATTCATTTTGTGGCATTATTTTAAGATCGGTTGGAAAGGATTCACATGATGGTTTTGAGCTTCCCTGCTTCTACTCCACCTCCTGGAAACCTATAATCACTTCTTGTCTGGATTCTTATAATAGCCTCCTAAGATCTTTATGCTTCTAAACTATATCCTCTAATCCTTCACATAGCTACAAAAATCATCTTCCTAAGGCTTAGGAAAAACTTAGTAGCTCCCAGTTATCCAATGATAAAAATAAAAGTACTTCAGCATTATTTTAATGTTCCCCACTATCTGTTTCTAGCCCACCATTCTAGACTTATTACTTCTATGTTCCAGCCAAAACAGAACTCAGATGAAGTTCTATCTCCGGCTTGAAAATGCACGAGAACACATTCTCCATAAATCCTTATAACTACTATTACTAATGGCTAATATATGGTATCTACTGCTTGCCAAGCACTGTGCTAAGTACTTGACAAATACCTCATTTGGTCCTCAAAGCAGACTTGCAAAGTAGTTAGTGGTATTGCTGTTCAATCGTTTCAATTATGTTTGTGATTATTGGGGATTTTTTTGGCAAAGATGTAGAGCGGTTTGCCTTTTCCTTCTCCAGCTCATTTTACAGACCAGGAAACTTGAGACAAACAGGGTTAAGTAACTTGCCCAGGGTCACATAGCTAGTGTCTGTAGGCAGATTTGAACTCAGAAAAATGAGTCTTCTGATTCCTAGTCCAGAGCTATATCTAGAGTCATCTCATTGCCCTAAATGTTATCAGCCCTTCATTTTACAGATGAGGAAAAAGACAATATTAAGCAACTTTCCCTAGGATCAAATAGCTGAGGGTCTAAGGTAGGATTTGAACTCAGGTATTCTTCATCAAAGTACATCCACTGTGCCAACTAGCTACCTTCTATGGTCCCTCGGGTACCACCTCCTCGTGAAACTTTCAGTGACACCCTCACTCCTTAGTACTTTTTCCTGTACCAAATCACCTTCTATTTTATTTATCTGCAATCTCCCAAGACCTACTTTCTTTTTGTCTTTATCTGCATCACCCAAAATATGTACCTTGCTGATACTATGTTTATTGAATTACCCTGAATCATCACATTGGATGAATCAGTTGAAGCCTGTTTAATGGATTAAGAATGAAGGAGTCAGAAATCACCACAGTCTAGATTTCTTGTTGGGTTGAGCACCAAAGAACACAGATTTCTGTAATTTCTATGGGCAGTGAATTCAAGTTGTGTTTTACAATCTAAGTAACAAATTTTCACTTTCTTCCTCCACAAAATCATAAGTTAAACCACTATCAATTCTAAAATGATCTAGATGCTTAAATTCTTTATTTGCTATGTTTTAGCGAATGGCATTTAGTTAAGAGGTCAATTCCAATGTCCCAAACCACTTCTGTTACTTCTGTAATAGCATTTAATATGCCTGGGTATCTTTTTTCCATTCTCATTTGTTATGCTGTATTTCAAACTATAATTTGGAGTCCTAATGTCAGTCTTTTCAAAAGGCTGACAATAGCCCTTTGCCTTCTCTTAAAAGTAAAGTGACACTAGAGAAAAAAAATTTTTTCCCAACTGCTAATACTGTGTAAGACTTTTCAGCCAATATTGTATAATCTGAATACTTTCTAATATATTTGGTCTAAGAAAGCATTTTGTTTTCTGTCTCAATTCTTAATACAGGAAAAATGCATACTTCACTTAGGATCAACTTTTAAACAACTTTTTATCTGTTTGCATATATCTGGTACAAATAAAAGAGATCTACTCTTTTATAATATATATATGCTATAATATATAGTATAATAAATAATTCCACAAAAGAATCTACATTCATAGGAATTAAGTGCTGGAAGGGTCTTCATTCTAGTCCTGGGATTTTCTGTTTATGTGTTTGAGTGAAGGACAAATCCTTTCTCAGTCAACCAGCATTTGTTACCCATTATGGTGACAGCCACTATGCTGAATAGCAGAATGCATTCCAAATGCATTCAATAAAACGGATACAGAGGGAACCAGTTATACTGAAATACAGTTGTTGTTAAGTTTACAGATCCCTGGTAAAGAATATTTGGATGAGTCCACCCAGCCCCATTATTTTACCGAAGAGACTACTGAGGCCTAGGAAGGTCAAAGGAACTTGCTAGGAAGCAGCAGGGCTGGGATTCTAATCTGGGCAAGCGGTTTTTTCCAACTTCCCGTTCTTATACATGGCTCAAGTCTCCGAATCCCCCCTTTTTTACAATAACTGCCATAGAACGGGGAGAGCTGAATCTACCACCGGCTTATGCAGTAGACTCAGAACCTTGTGAGTCACCCTGACTCAATCTTTAGGCCCGATCCAATCAAAGCAGGAGAAAACCTTAGAATGGGAGATACTTCCTCCCACCTCCCACCTCCTCCTCCTCCCGAACCCTGGCTCCGGCCCCGGCCTACTCAAGAAAACCTAAAACCGCAGAGGGAACGAGGCTACTCCCAGGGGAAAGAGAAAAGGAGAAGAGAACTTCGCACCCGCTCGGTGGATACCGATAGCCCGTTTCCCTCCTAGATACAGACCAACGAACAGCCCAAAACACTTCACCTTCTGCCGCAAACACCAACGCTTTCCGGCAGCACCACCTGCTGAGGCTGTAAAACTCAAGTCGTCCCCCGTGAACGCCCCTCCCTAGAGAACGAATGGGAAGGTCAGAGAGAGGGGGCGGTGTCGCGAGGGGGATGGGCGGGGCGGGGCGAATTGCGAAGAGCGGTTGCGCAGCGAAGCCCGGGCAAGTCTGGACTCGAGGAGCTGCGGGAGCGAGACTTCCACCACCTGGTGGGAAAGGGGCGGGACCCAGAAGATTTCAGTGCGACTGCGCAGGAGTTGATAGGAGTCTGGTAGTCCTGGCAACGAGAGGGCCATTTGTCAATAGTGTTTGAACTCCCGCATCTGGCTCTGACGGAAGTGATAAACGCTGCAATCATGGTGAGCTCGGGAGATACGAAAAAAAAAAACCAGGTTGTGGGGGTGGAGAATGGAAGTTAATAAGCTTTGTCTCCTTACTAAAGTCTAAGTGAATGGGTGGGTTAGAGCTATAAGATAGAGTTAGGCAGAGGCTGAATCTATGGATCTATGGATTATATATGTATAATATTGTGTCCCGAAAATCTTAGTGCAGTTTTATGCTATAAAACTTTAAAATGCATCCAGACTTGAGCACTCGGTGTACAGCGGTATGTATGTAGGGATGGATGCGGAGGCTCAGAAGCATAGCAGGTGGTATAACCTTCAAGTTCTTTCGATCCTCTGCAGAGTTAGGAACTCAAGAACTCACAATTTTTCAGCAGCTCGTTGTGGAGCCAAGTAAAGCAAGTGTTCACCGAAATAACGAACAAACGAATTAATGCACATGGGACATGTACGATGTTTCAGTTTGCTTTAAAATAAGACAAGACAAAAAAAAATTGCCCCGGGCTAGCAACATTTGACAATTGGTAATAAACTTTCTCATCAAATGCCTTTAAGATGAACACCATGTACATTTTATGGCATTTCTGCAAATTAAAAATTGATAAAATGTGTTGCAAACCTCAAAGAATTATATAAATGCTAGCTATTGTTCATATTATGGGCAGCTAGGAGGCATCGTGGATAGAGTGCCAGGTCTAGAGTCAAGAGGACTCAAGTTCCTGAGTTCAAATTTGTTCACAGACACTAACTTGTGTGACCCCCTGCAAGTCACTTAACTCAGTTTGTCTCAAATTTCTTGGTCTGTAAAATGAGTTGGAGAAGGAAATGGTAAACCACTCCAGTGTCTTTGCCAAGAAAACTCCAAATGGGGTCACAAATTGCCAGATAAGACTGAATAACATATTCATTTTGTCCTTTTGTATAAGTAAATTAATCTATTTTGAGTTCTTGGAGGAATTAATATGCTGTTAGACTACTCTTAGTGTACACCTGCTTGTGTTACATCTCAATTTCTGTGGGAACCTGTTTGTGTTTTGGAGGGTTTTTTTGGTGTAAATACTTATTAACTTCATAATCTTTTGTTTTCCCCCAAATTCTAGGGTCCCAAAAAAAAGGTAGGTTGAAATGATTATTTTCTCAAATTAGATAGCTAACTGCATGAAGACATTTTCTCATCACAAGTTCATTTATTGTTCATCTTTATTGAACTTTAAATGCTCCTTTCAATTTATGTAATAAAAACTTAAGATCATTAACAAACAGTATGTAGTTGTTTGAATGGCATTAGAGACCTTTTTTAAAAAATCCTCAAAACTGCTAAGATTGAGAATTAAAACATGTTGTTTTTGTTTTACATAGAATATTTAAGATAAATTATCTTCATTCCAAGGTGACAGCTTGTGATGCTTATTATTTCCATACTAAAATTTCAAATGGGTCACCTAATATATGCCTGATTAGTTATACTATGAAGTGATGTGGTATTCTGTAGTAAAGAACTGAAGCCTTTGTGTGTGATTGATGTTTCCAAGGTATTTGGTTTTAATGAATGAGCTTGAACTATTTAAATCTTACAGAATGTTTTTTGCTCTGCTTTGAAGAATAAATTTTATTTTCTCTATGCCAAAAACATTCTGGACATATTCATCAAAAAACTGATCTGTCATCCTTGCAAGCTAAAAATTCACTTGTAAATTTAAAACAATATTCATGTTTTATGACTTCTCTTTTTGCTTAAGTTGTAAATATAATTTTTATCAGAAATTTAGAGTGGAAATTCCCTCCACTGATGCAGATCTACAACCCAATTTGTAGTCTTCAAGAATTGCTTGATGTCGCTAAAAGTTAAATTAACCCATAGTGACATAACTAGATGCCAGAAATCTTGATTCCAAAGCTGGTTCTTCTTCCAGTCAACCATTGTCCTAGGATCTAAGGGATAATTTCTGTGGTTTGAAAGGTAATAAACTGCTCATTCCCCCATATTTAGAAGCAAATACAATTTAAATGGATTATATAGAAGGAAGTATTGTTATCTTGACAGTAAAAAAAAAGTGAAAGCAGAGTACAAAGTATAACTACTTATAAGACACAGAACAGATATATGAGTACCAAGATGATGGAGAGACATACTAAAACACAATTATTTCTGAATGTTCCTTCCTGGCTGTGTGATGAATCTTTTGAGCTACTGAGCTTTGCAAACATTTAGCATACTAGAACAGCCTTAGACAAAGGAAGCTGTTTTCTGGAGCAGGGGCCAGTTTCTCAAAATTAACCTAAGGATGATATGAATTCTACTGAGAGGAAGATTTTTTCTCAGGGTGGGTGGCAATATCAATAAAGTTGCTAATATCCTGAGAAGGATCTTTGAAGAAGCCACATTTTTCTTAAAAAGGTGCTCATAAAAGGGGTGGGGAGCAAAAATTTCAAAACTTTGAATTTGTAATAGGACAGCCAAGAAGTTACAAGCAGTTATGATCTACTTAAAAAATTTTAATGTTCAAGTATAAGGATTACAGTATACAACACTTAAAAAATGGAGTTCCTAGAGAATTGACCTTAGTTGGGGTAGAATTTCCTGTATTAATATGTTTTTGTTTGTTGTTTTTTGTTTACAACTCTCTGTGATCCTATTGTGGGGGTTTCTTGGCAAAAATACTGGAGTGGTTTGCCATTTCCTTCTTTAGCTTTTTTTTACAGATGAAGAAACTGAGGCAAATAAGGTTAAACATTTGCCCAGGATCATATTTCTAGTGTCTAAGGCCATATCTCAGTTCAGGAAAATTAGTCTATCCACTGTTCTTCCTAGCTGCCCCATTTTAGTGTAAAAGTAGTAATAAATGGATCCAATCCTATGCTTGATGGGGTCATTGCTTGCGTCATTCCATCTTTAAGCAGAAATATATAAATCAATTGTACTTTGAAGATAAGGCAGCTTGGTGGTACAGTGGATAGAGTGCCAGTCCTGGAGTCAGGAAGACTCATCTTCTACAGGTCAAATCTACCCTCATACACTAGCTATGTGACCCTAGACAAGTCACTTTACCCTGTTTGCCTCCGTTTCCTCATCTGTAAATTGAGCCAGAAAAATAAAATGGCAAACCATTCCAGTATCTTTGACAATAAAATCTCAAGTAGGGTCATAAAGAGTTGCTAACAACTGAAAAACTTTGAATTATGAAGTAGGTTCACAACATTTACATAAGGTGTTGATCAATAAAAAGGCTACTTATAAGCTATGTGCTGCTTTTAAAGATATGTATTACCTATTAGGGTTCATAGAAGGAGAATACAAGTGATCTGTCTATATGTGGAGCATATGTAATAGCACTGAAGCTACTCTTTGTTTGAATGGGATACCTAATAGGTAAGGGTGCCTTACTCTAGCTTCAGTCTGACTGGTACTGGGTTTGGAGTCTTCTTCACACCAGGACCATGGCACATTTAGCTGTTAACTTCTTTTGGCCTTTATTTCCACAATAAAGCTGGAGCCTTCTTTTTCCACTGAGTTCTTAGGTGGATGAAAGTCAAATAGCTGGCTGTAGGGTACAAAAGTGGAGGCAATACCTATTTGCCCTATGCACTCACTAATATCTGAGGAAACATGAATTTCTCAGGAATCACTGAGTGCCTAGAAGATCATGGCTGACTCCTGGACTTCTGGCTGGTACCTAGTAAGCCCTTTTCTGACACTAGATCCAAGAGTAAGGTTTTTAACCCTGTCCTCTTGGAGAGTCAGGATTTGGCTCAAAATTGTCTCTATATGAGCTGATGGCCATATCCTTTCAATGCTACCCATTCTTTAGCCAAACAAAATAGCATTTCTCACTTAAACATGGAGCCTCATACAAATAAGGGCATTCTGTACCTTATAAAGTAGCATATTTACATATAAGAAGACCAACTAAGACACTGGATTTGCCACTAGAGAACAAATTGCCTCTGTACCTTTTGCCTAGCCACTTATTTGTATAGGCCTACTAAGTAACCCCTAGATTAAAAAAAAGGGGAGGGGGGAAGGGAAGAATCCTGAATCTCATAGCTATTTGTGGATTATTTGAGCAGGCAACCATTACCTATTTATATAGCCTAGCCTTTGTATATACAGATTTGGGAAATGTATTGAACTGTCACCAATTTCTTAGAATGAATTCTTTCTCTAAGGGTCATTAGGGCTAGACTAGGAAGAATTGTTGAAGTGATAGGCTAAAGCTAGGATGAACTTGCTTTACCTCTTGTCTGAATATGGTCACTGCTTTTTTCCGCAAGAACACAGTAATACCCCAAACAAGAATTTTAGGACCCTGAACCTAGAGGCAATTGAGACCATAGATGACCCCCTGAGGTATAAGCACTGGGAGTCCAGAGGAAGCAGTCCAACAGTAGAGTTTTTTCTCCTCCCCAACTCTTTCCCTCATGCTAGAAAATTTCAACATACACATCAACTCTCCTTCAAATAACCCCTCACTTCTCCAACCTTCTCACTTCTCATGAGCTAATTGCACCCAACCTTAGCCACACACAAAGATAGTGATACTTTAGCTTGTCATCGAGCACCAATGTGCTCCCTCTTCTCCCTTCATCCTCATTTCCTATCACTCTGCTGTTTTCTTCCTTTATCCCTTTATCACATAATGATACATAATGTTTCTCCTTACCAAGATTAACCCTTCTGCTTGTTCAAATGATCCCATTTCGTCCTTTCTCCTTCAACGGATTGTTCCCTAGGTCATCTCCACCGTTTCACTTAATTATTTACTTATTTATTTTAAATCCTTAACCTTCCATCTTAGAATCACTACTTTGTATTGGTTCCAAGGCAGAAGAGCAGTAAGAGCTAGGCAATGGGGGTCAAGTGACTTGCCCAGGGTCTGTTAAGATTAAAATTTGGGGGCCAAGCTGTGGCAGGTAAAAATTAGTTTCTCTGTCAAGGAGTATTATATTTTATGAGGTTTATTTAAGATTAAGAGTTTAAGAAAATACAAGTAAGAAAGCACATGTCTAGGTGGGTCGAGAGGCCGAGAGTTCTATTCAACCTCACCTACATCATGAGATGTGTCTGCTTGCAAGCAGAAACAGGAAGAGAGAGCTCAGTAGGCTTTTACAACCAGTTAAATAGAACTTTTGATCCTGCCCGGGTGAGAATCTCAGTGAGATTACAAAGCATCCTGGGAAGAGTCCAAGGACTTCTGGGGATTGGAGTCCTAGGTTCAAATCTCCATTTTTTACAGGTCACAGAGGTAGAAAGTATATGAGACCAGATTTGAACCTAGAACCTCCTGTCTCTAGGTCTGGCTCTCAATCCACTGAGCCACCCAGATACCCCCTATTTCACTTATTTTTAATCTCTATCTACTGGTCATTTCCTGTTGCCTACACATATGCCCATTTTGCCTTCTTAAAAACACCTCACTTGATCGTTCAGTTCCTGCTATCATTCTCTTTTCTGTCTTTTGTAGCTAAGCTCCTCAAAAAGGTTTTCTCCATTTTTTTTCTTCTCTTAAACTCTTCTTACCCTTACAATCAGACTTCTTATCTTATCATTCACCTGAAACTACTATCTCCAAAGTTATTAATGTTATGATTAACTTTATCAGACTGATTTTGGGCTAAGAATATAAGTTCATTGATTATGTCAGGTTTATTGGTTAGGCCAGCATCATAACCAGTGAAATGATCTAGGTCTCCATGGCTCCCTCTTGCTGCCAGGGGATGACCTGAGCTGCCCCCAGGCAGTCTAATAAATAGATTTTTTTAGGAGTGTATTATTCAGCCCCTCCCTCAAACATTCCAAGACATCTTTAATTGGGGATAGCTAGTTAAGAGGTGGTCCAAGACCCTCAGCCCTCCCCCAACCCCACAGGTGAAGTTTTGTACCTACACAAAAAGCCCTTTGGCTCTTCATTTATTAGCCAAATTAATTCAGTTATAAAGGAAAACATTCTTTGGGATTCCCAAGAACAAAGAAAAAGTAAAAAAGCAGCAGATTAGGTGGTATCTGGGACCTAGATCCCAGAGACACAAGAATACACAGTAATTCTCCCTAATATATAGGATTTGATACTTTTTTGTAAAATAAATTCTCACACTAATAATATTTTAGTTGTCTAATCTGGTGGCTATTTCTCTCTCCTCATCCTCCTTGACTAGTTGTAGTCTTTGCCACCAGATCCCTCTTTCCTCCTGGATATTTTCTTCTCTCAAGATTTTCAGAATACTACTCTCTCCTGGTTTTCTGCCTACTTATTTAATAGACTCTTCTCTAACTCTTTTATTGGATCATCTTTGAGATCACACCCTCCAGTAAAAGGCATCCTTCAGGGTTCTGCTCTCACACACTTCTTTTATGCTACTTCACTTGGTGATCTCATTATCTCTCATTAATTATTATCTCTGTGCTGGTGATACTCCTACCTATCTATCTTTCTCTTGTATCTCTACTGATCCCCACTCTCTCATCTCCAGCTGCTTTTAGGTATCTTGAACTGTATAATTCAGTACATATCTTAAACAATATATCCAAAATGGAACTCTCTATCTTTCCCTCTAAATCCTCCCTCTCTACATAATCTTTCCTATTATGGTAGAGGGCAACATCTATCTTCCCAGTCCCTTAATCTTGCAACCTAGGAGTCATCCTGGATTCCTATCTTTCCTCCCCGTTTTGCTTTCACCTTTTGCAACATCTCTCCAACATAACCCCTGTCTTCCCCTAATACTATCACCACTTCATACTTGGATGACTGTAATAGCCTGTTGGAGGATATGCTTGTTCCAAGTCCATTCCCATTCCAATCTTTCCTCCATCCAGCCACTAAAGTGATTTCTTTAAGGCCAGGTCCAGTCATGTCCTGCCCCCATTGGCTTCCTAAGACTTCAGAATCAAATATAAAATGCTCTGTTTGGCATTCAGAGTTCTTCATAACCCTATGTTTCCAGTCTGCTTAGACTTTATCCCCAACATATATTCTCTAATTCAGTGACACTGACCTCCTGGCTGTTCCACAAATTAGACACTCCTCTCAGCTCTGGGTATTTTCTCTGGCTGTTCTCCATGCTTGGAATGCTTTCTTTTCTCCCTTCTGACTACTGACCTCCTTGACTTCAATCCCAATTAAAGTTCCATCTTTTATAGGAAGCCATCCCTAATCACTATTAGATCCAGTGCCTTCTGTTAATTATTTTCTGTTCTGCATATAGCTTCCTTTGTATATGTTTGTATGCCTCACTCCCATTAGATTGCAAATTCCTTGAGAGCAGGGACTCTTCTTTTTGCACCAAGAATTCCTGGCACATTTTAGCTTAAGAAGGGTTTATTGGCATTGACTTTGGAATTGTGAACTGCCTTGGCTATATGTATTCCCTACACTTGTGTCTTAGTACTCATGGACACAATATATATTTTTGGGAGTGTGTTCCTTGGGTTTATGGGAAGGGATTTTGTAAAACTACTTTTCTTGCCATGCCATCTGAATAAATGATTTTGCTGAGAACTAGGAAAAAAAAAAGAAATCTTGATTCCTTAGGAAGAAACTGACTTCCTGACTAATTGATGTGACTTGGACAACACCAGAATATACTTGGCTGAGAGTAGACATATTCTTTGTTTCTGGCTGCTACTATATGCAGTCATCATTCCTCCTCTGAAGTCCACTCCATTCATCCTATTTAGAGCTTTACTGTCATTGTCTACTGATTTCCAGAACACTTTTCTTTCTCGAGTTCCAGTACTTGACTCCCAGGACTCCTGTTCTAAACCTTGATCTCATATTTGAGGAAACCAATATACACACAACTTGGCTTCCCAAACTCATCAACTCCTTTGATAAATATATTTTTACTATTCCTGAGATACTTCTAGGGAAAAGTCATACCCTAGAGTTCTTTAATACTCATACCACTAATGATCTCATATTCCTCTCACTGATCATGAGCTCCTAGCTTTCCCCTTTTTTTGTGCCTCAAATTCATTTTTAGATTTTTACTAATGCCTTTTGTTTTTATGACCGTGTAACAAATAAAAAGGGGTCTGGCTAGAGTAATAATCATTGTTAATAAAATAGAGAGGAGAGAGAGAGAGAGAGAGAGAGAGAGAGAGAGAGAGAGAGAGAGAGAGAGAGAGAGAGAGAGAGAGAGAGGTAGCAGTCCAAATAGAACTTGCCATAAATCAAGTCCTCTTTCCAGCATTGGCTTCAGGTTTAGTATTGGAATGAAACAGTCTCCACTTACCACTTGACAAAAAAGAAGATTACTGAACAATAGCATGGAAAAGATATTCAGCAAGATCATAGCTCTGGCTGAGGTAGACATAGGCGCTCTCTTCTTCCCCTTTGATAGAGGAGTATGACTGGTAATCCAGGATACTGATTTCTTAGGGTTCATCTTTTAATGTTCTAGGCAACTAGAAAACAGCAATAATGGCTTAAGTCTAAACCTCCTGGACCAATCAAGCCTTGGGGACAGTTTCCCTGCCTTTAGAGAAAAACACTAGCCTAGCCTACATGGCAAGACCCCTACTGGATTTTGTTTGTACCACAGATGTAACTGCATACATTAGTAAATGTCAATTATACTTTATTTTGATGTATATTTGAGAAATTAGCTTACTGTTAGTATTTTTTTGTTATGGGCTTGTATGAAAATATAATAGCCATATGCATACCAGTTAGAAATGCATTTTTTTCATATTTTTAAAATTTGTTTTTGAAGAAAGGTTATATATCACTATTGCTCCATGTGCATGTGATTGATCCTGCATGCGCTTAATCAGTAAAGCACCTTGTCAGATGATTGTCAACCATTTGTAATATCAAAGTGGTTGTGATGTAAATGGTACTGTGAGATGACTACCTGTGATCTAATGATGATCATTCTTGATTTAGTGAATGTTAATATCTGTTATGATGCACCTTATGCATATTTACAGACATTTACTTCATTTTGCATGGATTGCACAGCATTAAACTGAGGGGGAGAATATGGCAAATTCCATTGCCTTTGGGGCAGAGGCAAAGTCACATGAAAGTTTGGAGATGAGGCCAAGACTTTCAGTTTGAATCTACAAACTAGTCCCTTCATCTTTGAAGTTAGTTGTTGATTTTGCCCTTGGGAAAACTTCTAGTCAATGATTCTTTCCATTTGGCCTTCCACCCAACACTTCCACCTATTTCTTTTCATGAACTATGAAAAGAAAGGCAGGATGCCGAGGTACATGCTTGTCAGCCAGTCTGGTTTATGGTAAACTGGTAGACACAACTTTCAGACTGACATTTTAGGGGCAGCAATTCGTTGTGCTTCCGCCTGCTGTGACCAGACCTAGGTGGAAAAGGGATCTTCCCTACAACTTGGGCTTGGCTGCCAGGAAGAGTTAGGTCTGGAACCAAGAGGGATTCCAGGCTCCTACCTCACCTATGGAAAGAGCTTTTGGACACATCTCTTGCCTCTACTCTTTTCACTACTTAGAATAATTGTATTAATTTGTCTGAGAGAGCAAGGGATTTCTCAGGTGCCATTTGGAGCAAGAACGTTCATCCCTTTTTTCTTATTTAAATCTTTAAAGCTTTCCATTTTAGTAATTTTGGCACATATTCTAGATTGTGCTCCTAAACCTACCTTGAACATGCATCAGGAATATTGTCTGACAAAACAGCTGAAGAATGCGAGGGTACATAGTCCAAGTTTGTAGCAAGAGTACCCTCTAGTGAGCAAAGACAACATTGCAGCTTTTAGGGAAATCAGCTCCTCTTTGTACATGGGATTAAAAATTAATGAATCGACTGAAATAAATAAAGATTATAAATAATATGGTAGTTGCCAATTCAGAGTATTATTGCTCAAAGTCAAAATGACTTTAATAGCCTTTATTTACAAAAGAGGTGGAGTGAAAGCAGAGAAATACAAAAGGGTAGAAAAGATATTAACTTATCTAACTAAATATTGCTCCTGTGCTCAACTCAGCCAGGACTGTTGACCTTCAACCAGAATTAAACTCTCTTCAAAATATGGGAAGCGAAAGCCATCTATTCACTAACCCAAGTTCCCTCCAAGAGGCAGGCCAAGATAATGACTCTAGCTGAAGGTGACTCCTGAGGCCGACTTTCTTCCTTGAGCTAACCTTCTTGAAGCTGACTTCCTTCTCCAAGTTGAACCCCTAGCCCCAGAAAATCAGGGCCTTTTATAGTGGCTTCTTGTCCCTTCCCCTCTTCACAAGGACCAATCACAGGATCCTTCTGGAGGTGTGAATTCTTATCAAAAGGGTTCACAGTTTCCTGACTGATTGAGTTTCTGAGGGTATGAATTTACTAAGTGGTTTGTGAGCTTCTCCATCTAGTTCAAGCTTGTGTTGATTCAATCAAAAGGTATACAAAGGAGAGTTAATCTTGTCTTCACAATCTAGTGAGGTACTAAGTAGGAGTACTTAAGTTAGTGTTAACCAAAGAGTTAACTCCAACTAGGCAAAGAGAATAAAGGATTCCCTTTTTACAAGTGTAAACTTAAAATGGACAAAGAGAACCAATAATTTCCTTTCACAATACCCACCAAGTACCTTCTGAACTGGCTACTGGGATGCTGGCTAGAGAAGGTACTCAGTTTCCTAGTTGATATTGGTATAAAGAAAGTTGGACTTAGAGCCAGGAAGACCTGAATTTGATTCCTGCCTCAGATGCTTATTAGCTCTATAACTCAGTGCTAGTCACTGAACCTTTCTGAAACTTAGTTCTTCATCTGTGAAATGGAATTGGATTTGATGGCCTTCAGAGTCCTTTGCAGCTTTAAATCTGTGATTCCATGATCCTGCCACATATTGTCCAATTACAACTGGATCTTCATTGATGCCTCACAAACCTTTTATTGTTCTGATGGTCTATATCACCTTTCCCATGATTCACTTTACTCCCTCTATACTGACAGGTATCAATCAGGATACCAGGGCAGAAAACAGTACAGGTTTTTCCAGAGCATGGTCTCTGGGGGTGGATGAGGAAGTTTATAAGGAGGTAGCTGAACAGGAGACAATGAAGTAAATCATGGCCAGAGATTTCTTGGAAAATAAGTAAGCCAAGGCCTACCAGTATATAAGTAATTCTTAGAAAAAAATGTGTGGAGATAACAGTCATCTCTTTAGTTCTCTATCCTTGTCAATAATTTAGAGAAGAATGTGTGTTACTGAGGATTTTTGCAACTTTTAAGCTCCAACCTTCCTCTGTGAGCATAAAAAGAGTTGATGTTTGCAAATGGATATATACATGCATAGTGATTGGTAAATGGAGATCTTTTTCTATTTAGTCTTTGTGGACATTCTCCCAACTTCCAATTTAGGTCAATATAAATATATGAAATCCAAAGGGAGAAGCTGTTACTCCTTAAAGTTTTGGAATTATGCCTAAAAAAAAAACAAAAAACTACTAAACTGTCCATACCCTTTAACCCAGCAATTAGTAGGTCTACCCTCCAAAGAGATCAAAGAAAGACAAAAATGACTCGTGTACAAAAATACTGATAGTAGCTCTTTTTTTTTTTTGTGATGGCAAAGAAAAGAATTGAAGATTGAAGGGATGCCCATCAATTGGGGATGACTGAATAAAGTATGATATGTGAATATTATGGAAGATAAGAAATGCTATAAAAATGAGGGAGGACTGTTTTTTAAGAAAAACTTGGGAAGATGGCCACAAATCAAAATTGTATATAGTAACAGCAATATCAACTTTGAAAGATCAACAAGAGGACCACACACAGTTCCAAAGCATTCATGCTGTCCACTTCCAAAAAGAAAGCTGATGGACTCAGATTGCAGATGGAAACATTTTCTCCTCTTTCTTTACAATTTTCTTTATTTTTGGCTATAGTTAATGTGGGGAATTTATTTTGCATTATTGTAGGTATTTGTAGTGAGTGGTTTTCCTGGCCTCAATGGGAGAGGGAAAGAGAAGAAGAGAATATGGTACTAAAAATAAAATTGAATTTAAAAAAAAAAGGAAAAACTCCATAGGATACTTTATTTATCTCCCCTCCTAACTCTACAGTTTCATTATTTATCTACTATCCCCAAACCATTGGGAAGATTTCGACACATTTCCAAAACTGTGATAATGCTCAGCACAGACCAAATGAATAATTTCTTTTTTTGGTAGTACCCTAGCTTCCTGTAGATAACAGAATTTGCATCCTAACTAACCCCAGATAAGGTTGAGTGCCCATCCTATTCTTGTTATCCCATTCAGCCAATAACTGCCTAGGAATCCTTGGGACCCAGGAAAATGAAACATTTTCAAAATGAGAGCAATAGGGACCCTTTTTACATAAAAGAGGGAAACTTTTTCTTGTAACCCATGGGGATTATTCATTCCTTCCCCAATACCCTTTTAGGAGCCCCCTGATCTTTCCTTTCTCCCCTCTCTTAATATGAGGCCAAAAGACTCTGTGGTCCCAGATGGTTGGTGGGTTATCCAATTCAAGAAACCTGTGGAATATCTCATTTTAACATTTATCTGTCCTAGATGGGTCTACAAAGGCCAGACTTTAAAAAACTTCTTAAATTCATAAGTTTTATGCCTCTAATGTTTCTTTTTCCCTATGGGTTTGATGATTGTTTTGTTAGGTTTCTTCCTCTCATAATCCTCTTTTTGCATTCATAAAAATGGACTTCCCTAGAAAATGGAGTCCCTTGGACACCCTCTCCTGTAATGGATATTCCTCTTGACATTCTCTGACCTCTTTAACCCTATTCAACCAGGGTGAAAATTAAGCTTACTCTTTGATCTTCCTTCCTATTTTTAGACCATTCCCTTCCACCATCATTTAGTAACTTCAGCTTCCAAGTTCACTCTAGAGGCAGCTAGATGGCTCAGTGGATAGAGTGCCAGGCCCTGGAATCAAGAAAACTTATCTTCCTTGTGAAGATTAAATTAATTCCCCTGCCCATTTTTTAGATTTAATCACCAAAAGTGTAAACACCCCATTCACACTTGAGCGGGGGAGGTCTGGTGCAAGAATGGGTGACAAATCAGAATCAAACTGACTGCTCCCTGGGCAGTCCTAAGCAAAACTTCAACTGTAATTGGTAGACATAAAAGTAGAGGAAGGCACAGGAAGTGATGCAAAAGAAAATGTCTTTAAAAAGGGAGTTACAATTTCCTGTGGGAGAACATCTTCTGGGAGTTCTCAAGTTCTTTGTGCTTGGGACGTCTGACTGCTCTCTTCTTCTGGAGTTCTGAGTTGGAGTTGGAGGCCAAGGAAGAATCTGCTGACAGGACCTGAGACCCTGTACTTGGTGAGACATCCTTGAATCTCTCCCTTTGGACTGACACGTGGTGAGTGAAAAGAGATGACTCCTTTCCTGGATATCTTCTAAAGAAACTAGCCTCAGGAGAGAGGCATCCTGCATCTCCAGGTCCTAGGCTACAAGGGCTGAGGCCTCTCTGACTAAGGACTAAAGTCCCCTGCCTGTTTTGAGCCAGGGGTCAGAGCATAATATTTAGTGCTTAGGCCAGATACCTTACCCTATCCTCTCTCTCATTTCTTACTTTCACTCTATATTATGTAAATAAACTGTTAAATAAATCCCTTTGGAATTTTATAAAATTCCTGGTGACCCTATTTTTATTTTATTTTTTTTAAACATTATTTTATTTGGTCGTTTTCATACACTATTTACTGGAAACAAAAATCATTTTCTTTTCCTCCCCTCCCCCCCCCCCCTTTCCCTCTCCCATAGCAGACGCATGATTCCACTGGTTATCACATGTGTTCTTGACTCGAACCCATTTCCCTGTTGTTGGAATTTGCATTATAGTGTTCATTTAGAGTCTCTCCTCAGTCTTATCTCCTCCAACCCTGTAATCAAGCAGTTGCTTTTCATCGGTGTTTTTACTCCCACAGTTTATCCTCTGCTTGTGGGTAGTATTTTTTTTTAGATCCCTGCAGATTGTTCAGGGAAATTGCATTGATACTAATGGAGAAGTCCATCACCTTGATTGTACCACAATGTATCAGTCTCTGTGTATAATGTTTTCCTGGTTCTGCTCCTTTCGCTCTGCATCACTTCCTGGAGGTCGTTCCAGTCTCCATGGAATTCCTCCACTTTATTATTCCTTTTAGCACAATAGTATTCCATCACCAACATATACCACAATTTGTTCAGCCATTCTCCAATTGATGGGCATCCCCTCATTTTCCAATTTTTGGCCACCACAAAGAGCGCAGCTATGAATATTTTTGTACAAGTCTTTTTGTCCATTATCTCTTTGGGGTACAAGCCCAGCAGTGCTATAGCTGGAAGTGACCCTATTTTTAAATAATCCATTACAACCTTTTATAAAAACCCCTTTTCCCCTTACATCCTGATTTCCAATTTGGCCTCATACACTTAACAAAGCATGTGATTTTGAACAAATCACCTAGCCTCTATTTGCCTCAATTTCTTCATCTGTACAATGGGATAATAATGGCATCTTACCTCCAAAAATTATGAAGATAAAATTAAGTATTTGTTAAGTGCTTTGTTAAACCTTAAAGTTTTATATATAAATTCTTGCTATTATTATTATGACCAAATTTATTTACCTTTCCAGATTAATGCCCAGGTCATTTTCTCTTTTTTCCTTAAAGAGTTCTATGCCTGGCTCATTGTCTTCCTTTCCAACTAAAAACACACCCTTTTCATGAGGGACTTCAATAGACATGTTAATATTTCTTCAAACAAGCCAGTGGCCAGTTCATCAACTTTCTAATTCCCATCACTCACTTCAGCCACATATGACAATAGTCATGCTCCTTGATCCCATAATCACCTACAAGTGTTCTATCTATACAAAATGATAGCAGAAATGCTTTTCATCATAACCTCCTATTCTTTCATTTCTCCCTGTGCTTCCTGCTACCTCAACCAGTTCTTTGATTTTATTATAATCTCTAGTGACTTCACTCTTCCTTGTTTCTCAAATCCATCACCTTTGTTCTGGCTTCACTTTCCTTCAGTCTTCTGTAGTTAGTCTTTTGAACTCCATTCTGTTTTCTGCTTTTGAATCTCTTGCATCACCCTTCATCCCTTTCTAAACCCCAACCTTAGATTGTCTTTACCTTCCATCTTTTCCTATGTATAGATAGCTATATGACAATGGAACAAATCTGTGCTGATGAGGTTTATTACAAATAAATGCTATCTAATTTCAGATGAACTCTCCCTGCCACCTTCCAAGTTGATTACTTCTTCTTATTGCATTCATCAGAGCCTCTGTTCCAATCTTCATCTCTCTCTAAGGGATCCTTCTCTTCAGTGGATCTTGTCTCAGAGAAAGCTGAGGCAATCAGGAGCTTGAACTTTCTTTTTCTTTCACTTTCTGCACCCCAGACCTCCTTAGCATCTTCATTTTTACTTCCTTTGCTCTAGTTCCCAAATAAGTATATATTTTTTTATGTACCAAAGTTAACCCTTCTCCATCTCCCATAAACTTGCCTCTTCATTCTTCTTTCTTCTTCCTTCTATAATTGTCAGTCTTTCTGTTGTGATAACTTGATATTATCTGGTTCCAGAGGGTGTTAGGCTCCAACTAATCTTTAAAAATAGAGGAATTTATTGAGTGAATGGCCAGGAGGCAGGTGCAGGGGAAATCTGCCTCCCTGAGGAGAAGGGATCCAGGATTTTTATACCTTAAAGGAACACAGAGACTAAGTGACCCAGAAAGGAAGATGGGGAGGGGGACAAACAGGGAGGATTCCTATGTGTGGTGCCTTGGTGTCTGGGGTAGAAACACAGGTATACATTATTTATGACATATTAGTCCCTTACCATAAAGGAGGGTGAGTTACATATCTGATCTTGTTACTAAAAAGGCAGAGGATCTTAGGTGGAGCTGTTCCCCTCCCCCTCTCCATATGACATCTTTTTTCACATCCCCTGCCTTTCTGCCCAGCAGCCCAATGGGAACACATATGGAGTAAGGGATGGGAGGGAAGATGGTTCACAAGTGGCAGAGTTGGAGGGGAGCAGAGTGCCTGAGCCATTCCCTTCCCCCTCTCTACACTTGCTGAGCACATTCCTCACTTCACCCACTCTTCTGCCCAGCAGCCCAATGGGAGCACTTCTTTCCTCCCCTAGGTGGGGCAAGGGGGGTGGGGGACAGAGCTTGCCAGGCATTGGGGGGGGGGGAATGGCACTCCATTTCTAAAAGGTTCACCATCACGGTCTTAGAGAATGCAGTAGTATATGACATACAAACAGAAGGTATTGATCCATGCTAAAATTAAGGAAAATGCATCTAAAATAGAAGGAAATGTCTCTCTCAGAATATTTTGTTCAAGCAATCATCTCTTTGGTTGCATCTGGGTCAAGTTTCTTTGGCCACCTGTGGAGTCCAAGATTAAGAACTCTGTACTCTTTTAACCTAGGGTTCCTCTAGTCTAGAGGCTAGGGGTGTCCCATGCCACCTCCACCTCTCCCTTCCTTTCTTCTTTTTCAGCTTCTTTTCTATTGCCTTCAAACATCCTGGGATCTCACATCCTTAAAGGGGGGGGGGGAAGCCCTTCAATTGATAATATTGCCTTCATAAGCTTTTATTTTCTTTTTATTCTTAAGCTTATTTTTATTTTTTCCATTCTATCACTGCCAAACTTCTAGAAAAATATATCTACATAAGTAAAACTGCTTAAGTTTCCAGTGATCTCTGAGCTGCTAAATCCAAAAGCCTCTTCTTGACCATTCTGTAGTTTTTTGTACTGTTGGCCAATTCTTCCACCTCTACACTTTTTTTCCTCAGGTTTTTCTGACCCTGCATTCTTGATTCCTCTCCTTTTCCCCAACTATTTCTTCTTAATTTCTTTGGTTGAATCATCATCTATGTCCCACCTCCTTTTGTATGAGTATATACCCCAGCATCCTCTTTTCTTCTCTCCCTGTCTGTTCTCTTTTGGTGTTTTCTACAGTCATGTTTAGAATTCTCCAAGCAGATGACTTGCAAACCTACATATACAACTTTCATCTCTTTCTAAAAATACCAGGCTCAGTATCTCTAAATGTTTGCTGCACATCTCCATATGAATGTCCTATAGGTAACTCCAATTCAACACAGTCAAACAGAGCTCATTATTTTGTCTTCAACAATCTATCATTCTTAATTTATTTCTTTCTGTGGTGGATATCATTGTATTTTCAGTCACTTTGGTTCAAAACCTAGGAGTCATCTTTGATTCTTCATTGCTATCTATCTCCCCATATTCAATAGTTTGCCATATTTTGTTAATTTTATCATTACAACATCCCATATATTTATATCTTCTCTCCACTTACAGGGTCGCCACCCTTTTTTAAGTCAAACCAACAAACATTTATTATGTACTTTCTTTTTTCTTTTTTTTTAAACCCTTACCTTCTGTCTGGGAGTCAATACTATGTATTGGCTCCAAGGAAGAAGAGTGGTAAGGACTAGGCAATGGGGGTCAAGTGACTTGCCCAGGGTCACACAGCTAGGAAGTGGCTGAGGCCAGATTTGAACCTAGGACCTCCAGTCTCTAGGCTTGGTTCTCAATCCACTGAGCTACCTAGCTGCCCCCTATTATGTACTTCCTATTCACCAGGCTCTGTACTAAGATAGTCCCTGCTATCAAGATTCTTGTATATTATATTAAGATATAAAGTTAACCCATAAAGAGGAGGTGAAAAATGGGCATGGGGAGGGGATATTGTAAGGAGAGTATAATGTTTATGCAGGTAGAATTAAGGATGGATGGATGGATGATCTGGGTCTTCCTCAAAATGGAAATTCTGGGAGGAATTATAAAAAGGAATTCTTTGATCTCTCTGAGTTTACACTTGTGAAAGGGAATCCTTTGTTAATCATAAAGTGCCAAATAAAAGTGAATTTTGCTATTATTATTAGCCATGAAGTACTTAGAAAAATAATTTTTTACAAAATAGATTTACTGATACAAAATGCTTAGTTCACATTGTTTCTGACAGTGCTTCTTGAAAGCAAATATATATTTCAGATAAACTATTTTTTGGAAATGATGCTATCAGTTTACACAGTCTTTTTATGTACTGAAACCATTATTAAGGGTAAGAAAGAGGGTGAGAAGAAAAAGAAACTCACCAAAAGTGAACGACTGAAACTGCAACAAGAAGAGGAAGAAAGAAGACTGAAGGAGGAAGGTACAACACATAGAATTAATGTTGTTGTAAAATGGCAGATAGAGCCTGGATTTCTAGGAGTTGAACAAATCATTTTATTGTTTAACTTTATGATAATATATATGATAAGGGCTTAAATGCACAATCAATCAATGAGTATTTATGAAACATTTGTCATGTACCCAGGCCCTGTGCTAGGTACAGATATATAATAGATATAAACATATGTATATCTATAAATCTATTAATGTATATTAAATATAAATAATATATACTAGATATACACATATATTATACATCTATAAATATATAATAAATGCAAACTAGATATAAAGGCTACCATGACATAAGTTTTGTCCTCTTATAGTTTATATCCTATGGGAGGAGACAGCAATTAGTTGAAATATTAGAAATGTAATTGAAAAATTAAAATTAATTCAATAAGTAAAATGCTCACCAAAATTTGTTCCAGATTACATTAAACCTCAAGGTAATTTTTCTGGTTGGCAGCTAGGTGGCACAGTTGATAAGACTGCCAGGTCTGGAATCAGGGAGACTTCTCTTCCCAAGTTCAAGTATGACCTCAAGTATGTGTGTCCCTGGACAAGTCACTTGCCTAGTCTGCCTCAGTTTCTTCATCTGTAAGATGAGATGGAGAAGGGAAAGTCACATCTCTCCAGTATCTTTACCACGAAAACCTCAAATGGGGCACCAAGAGTCAGACAAGACTGAAACTTCTGAACAACAACAACAATTTTCTGGTCATATATAGTTGTCTAACCAAAGGAGGTTCTCGCACTTTAAACTGTTTGTTGTTTTTGTTGTTGTTGAGTCTTTAGCAAAAACTTAGATTCTTTTGAAAATGCTGTAAAGTCCCAAGAGTTAAAATATTTGTGGTAATTTTAAGCACTTAAAAAGTAGTGCCCATTGGTTGATGTGGCTTTTTTAAAAAACAGCTATTTAGAGGAATCTAGTTACTGGAACATAATGAACAAAGTCATGAACTCAGAATTTTAATCTAAATTCTTATATTGCCTTTTTAATGTAATCTGGCATAAATTCCTTTGTGTTTTCATTATAAAATGGAAAATAGCATCATATCTGCTTATTAGAAATTCGAACATTAGAAATATCATATTAAAACAAACCCATAATGCATCTAACTTGACATTTTTATCTGATAGCTATTAGCAAGGAAAGATACTAGAGATATACCTTGAAGATTCCATTTTCCCCCTAAACAGTATATTATGAATCTATCAATCACCTGATCCTTTAAGCCCTTCCAGAACATATCGATATTTTCTCTCTATACAATCTCTAAAGGTAAGAATGTTTTATTAGGATATTTTGTATGTTGTAAGTACCTCGTTCACCTTTGTATTCCCATTACTCATATTATAGTGTTATAGATCTATTCCAACTCAAGCTTCATTTTGTTCAAGACTGAATTATCTTAAACTTTTTAGTTCATCTTCATATTAAAGCAAATTCCATTCCCACTATCATTCAGCAACATTTCTCCCCAAAGCAATCACTAGTTTCTTTCTTTCTTCTCTCTCCCTTTTTTCCGTTCTCCTTTTCACCCCCTTATTACCCCTCTCCTCTGTCTGGTGGAAGGGTTGTAACTTTTATGAACCATTTAGTAAAGGCAGAGCTTGTCCTTTAAAATGCCCCAATGGTGTTTTGGGTGGCAATACTTACATAACCCAGATTGCATTGCTCGCCAGCTCCAGGATGGGGGAAGGAGAGAGGGAGACAGACATTTTGGAGCATATAATCTCAGAAAACTTATGTGGAAACTTGTTATGTGTAATTGGTAAAAAAAAAAATAAAAGAAAATAAATAAAGGGCCCCTTAAGTCTTTGTAAATAAAAATGAGTTCAGGTCATTTTAAGTATTCTTAAGTGCCTGCATTCCTGATACACACTGATGTTTTCTTCTTCAGAGGAAGCCCGTTTGAAAGCTGAACGGGAAGCAGCAGAGAAACTTGAAAGAGAACAAGTTGAAAAGCGCAAGTGGGAGGAATTGGTAGAAAAGGTCAGTTCACAACTTCGCAGGAATACCAGAATCCTAGAACTGGGGAGGAGCTGGAAGGAGCCAACAGGTGGCCCAGTCTAGCTTTCTCTTCTCTAAGGGCACCATGATGTACAGAAATACTTTGCTTCCTTGTGTACATGCTGAAGGCTTCTGGTATGTATAGAATGTAAGAGCTGAGAGGGGGGTCTTGATGTCAGCACTGCCTTGCACAAAGTAGCCACTTGAGTTTGTTTGTATTATGTGGAGGGAAACAAGTAGAAGGAGCTCTGGTTGTGAAGGCAGAGGTTGTACCTGTGTTCGAATCCTGCTCCTGCTGCTTAGGTAATCATGTGGGTGTTGATTTCCTCCTTTGTGCTTGGACTAGAGGGCCAGTGAGGTCCTTTCAAGCTCTCAATCTGTGATTCTTATCTTATTTAATTGATTTGAAAAGAGTCACCGTTTCTGGGTCAGTTTGTCTCTCCTTGCACATTTCTGGGTCAAGAAACTCACATTTTTAAAAGTTTAAATGGCAGCACAACAGGGTGACTGAATGGCCCGAGAGCCAGGCCTAGAGATGGGAAGTCCTGGATTTAAATCTAGCCAAAGACACTTTCTAACTGTGTGACCCCGGGCAAGTCACTGAATCCCATTTGCCTACCCCTTGCCCTTCTGTGTTAGAGTTGGAAGGAAGTCAATAGAGGAATGCACAAGCGTTTATTAAACACTCACTCTAATGCAGACACTGTGCTAAGCATGGGGAATATAACACTAACTGAAAGAACTCCCATGGCAATGGGCAAAGACAATATGTATAAAAGGACGGAGGCTGAAGTCAGGAAGCCCAAGTTGGAGGCTCAGCAAGAGTGGAATCCACAAGCTGGCCCAGCTGGCTGCATGTGGCAGGGGAGTCCTAGGTGGGAGCCTCAGGGACTGCTATCCTGGACAGAAACTGGGAAATGGGGAAGCAGGGGTCTGGGAGTTCTGTTGAATTGGAGGCACCTATGGAACAGAGTTGGAAATATGAGGATGATCTACCTAGATTTGGGAGTCATCGGCAAGGAGAGGATAGTGGGGTCCTTGGGAGCTCAGGAGATGGTAGGAGAGAGTGGGAACAGAGAGGAGGGCACAGGACAGTCTTGGTATAAGCACACAGCGGGGGTGGGGGGGTAGGGGGGGAAGGGATTCCTGTGACTTGGGAGGAGGATTGAGAAGCAGCAGTCAGGGATCCTCAGGATGTCTGACTGAATGGGGGCAGATCATCCAGCTCTCACTTTACAATGTTAGCAAAAAGGTGATGTTTTCATCAGACTGAATAATGATTTTTAAAATCTAATGAGAAACTATAGTGATTGTTTCTACTCTATAAATGCACAAAGCCAATCTAGAAGTCTACAACAAAGTAAATGTCAAGCCATTACAGGCCAACAAATTGGCAGTCCTTCATTGTGATCAGAAATGGGTCAGAAACACATGTATCGTACAGGTCTTTGTGTCTGAAGGTAGCAAACAAGAGAGGAAGGACCCCTGAGAAAGCCCTAGTAAAGTTGCAAAATCCCAAAATGGACAGAAAGCCCTAAAGCAGGGACATTAAAATTGTTGGGGGGCACGGGGGGGAATCTGTCGCACAGCATGGTAAAACTCATATGAAAAAAGCCCCAGGAGCTAGGCTCTCTGAGGTCCCCAACACTGTCTTGAACTGTCAAGAGATACCTGAAGTTCTAGCACCCTGAACTTAAAAGATCCAATGTGATCTAACCTTGAAAGATAATGGTTAGGAGAGGAAGAACCCAGAGGATCCAGAGTGAGACCAAGTAAGGCTGACCATACTACCGGAAAGTGTAGCAGGCATTTGAATCTCATCCTTGCACAAGTACCTAAATTTAGAAACCAAAGATGGAGAGACGACTAAATAATACTGATCAGTATAAAAAATTATTCATGATCTATCCTGGTCCAAAAGAAGGAGAAATTAGCTCTATAACAACTGCAAGGAGAGACTCAAAGGAAAAATGGATTTTCTACCAAGATGATAGGATTAACTAGAAGTAAATAAAGCAAACTTTGAAAGTCAAATCAAATCTATGGAGGAAAGAATTGGAAGAAACAGCTGAGAAGAGAATATAGTAAACCACATCCATGTAATGGATTCCATGAAAGTAGAATAAGCCAAACAGAAACCAAGGAGTCCATTAGATAGCAAGAAATGTTAAGAAAAAAAAATAAAAGATTGAAAAAATAGAAGAAAAATTAAGACATCTGATATTTTTTAAATGGGTGAAGGAAAGAGAAAGATAACTAAAGAATCATTTTGGCATCATTTAAGAATCACTGGATTACCTGAATATCATGGTTAAAAAAAAAAAGGACTGGACACTATATTTTATTTTATTTTTTTAAACCCTTACTTTCCATCTTGGAGTCAATACTGTGTAGTGGCTCCAAGGCAGAAGAGTGGTAAGGGCTAGGCAATGGGGGTCAAGTGACTTGCCCAGGGTCACACAGCTAGGAAGTGGCTGAGGCCAGATTTGAACCTAGGTCCTCCCGTCTCTAGGCCTGGTTCTCAATCCACTGAGCTACCCAGATGCCCCCTTGGGCACTATATTTTAAAACATCATAAATGAAAAGTGTTCGGGTCTATTAGATCCAGAGAGCAAAGTGAAAACAGAAAGAAAGCAATTTCTGCCAAAAAGAAATTCTGAAAGGAAAAGTCTCAGGAAAGCCATAGCCCATTTAAATCCAAAGCTCCCATATCAAAGGGAAGATACTTTAAGCATAAGGAATTTAAGCAAGAAAGGATCCACTCTAAAGATTACACAAGATCTGGCAGCTTCTGTAATTAAGATGAGGAGATCTTAAAATACAATATTCTAAAAAGCAAAAAGAGAGAGGCTTAAGACTGAGAATAACTTACCCTACAAAGAGGAATAGAATCCTAATGGGGGAAAAAATGAGTTTTTAATGGAATAAAAGTCTTCTATGCATTTCTGATGAAAAAAAACAGAACCCTGAGAAGGAACTTCAAAATACAAACACAAGTGCCCAGAGGAATCTAGAAAGGTAAATAAATGTAAATAAGCATTTGAAAGGCACTTGCCCTATATGATAGTATAGTGCTAACATTCTAACAGAAAGAGAAGGAACAAATATCACTTCAGATTTTTAATGTCTGAGGGAATATTGAGAGAGCTAAATAAGAGAAACAGAGGTCATGAAGGTTGGTTCTGTTATTTTCTTTTTTAATCTCTTACCTTCAATCTTGGAATTAATACTGTGGCAGAAGAATGGGTAAGGGTGAAGCAGTGGGGAGTTAAGTGACTTGCCCAGGGTCACACAGCTATATAAGTATCTGAGGCTAGATTTGAACCTAGGACCTCTTTTCTCTAGGCCTGGCTCTCAATCCACTGAGTCATCTAGTTGTCCCCAGTTGGTTCTATTCTGAGAATTGAAGAAGGGAAAGATAAGGTAAGGTAAAAGGAATACACTAGTATTGAATGCAGGAAGAAGAGGTAAAACTTATTCATTCCCATAATTGAGCTACATAAGAAGAGTATCTCTACATGAAATTAGGAGCAGGGAGACTGCATCTATCAGATGAACCTCACTTTTCTGAAATGAACAAAGGATGTTGGTCTCACAGCCACAGTCTGGTGTAGAAAGACATCAAACAACAGAAAAAGAGTATCTGCCCTGCCTCATAGAGGCAGTTTTCCCCCAAGAGTTCCTTATACCAACGAAATCCCAGGTTCAGTCCCTTCTGGGCCAGCTCCAGCCAACTTTTCTCAAGCTTCCTTCTTGAACTCTCTGGAGACTAGGATGCTGTGAATCACCCTCTGCTCCCCAGTTCTGAGCATTTTCTCTAGCCCGACTCTCTGCTAGGACTGGCTTCTCTGGCTTCCTTTCAAATCCAACTAAAACCTCATCTTCTGTAGGAAGCCTTGCCCATCCCCTCCTCTCCACTTCCTCTCTGCCCAATGATAGCTCCTTTGTTCCCATTATGGATGTTTCTCCACAGTGGGATGATAAGCTCCTGGAGAACAGGGATTATTTTTTTACTTTAGTTTATGCATCCCCAGTGCTTAGCATAGCGTCTGGCAAATTGCAAATACTTAAAAAAATGTTTATTGACTGACTATCTATTTCTAGGTCTATTTCTCATTTCCCTGCTCAAATATAACCTCCTTGAATCCAGGGACTTTGTCCTTTGGTCTTTGTATCCTTGGGGTCTAGCCTAATGCCAGGATCTAAGTGCACATAAACTCTTGGAGATTGATTGCTTCATGAGGACAGGGGTTTCACAGGGCACGGCAGAAGGGGAAGGAGGAGCTGCCAAATATGTGCAAGGGTAGAGAGTTGCCAAGAAAGTGATAACTGCTATACATTTAAATTGTATTTGTGCTCATTTTAGTATGGTTATCTGAAACTGCACAAGGAAGTTAAATTTGGTGCTATTAATGATTAAATAGAAAGCTAAAAGTTACATTAAGCAATTCTCACTATTGCTCCTGTGCTCACAGGATCAACTTCGGAGAACTGAAGAATTTGAGGAACTTTTTTTATTAGAGAAATGTTTTATTGATGCAGAGAAATGGAAAAAGGAGGTTAGAAACCTTTCAAAGGTAAGCTTAAAAACAAAACAAAACAACAACCTTACCTTCTCTCTTAGAACTAATAATAAGTAATGGTTCCAAGGCAGAAGACGGTTAAGGGCTAGGCAACTGGGGTTAAGTGACTTGCCCAGGGTCACACAGCTATGAAGTGTCTGAGATAAGATTCAAACCTGCGTCCTCTGGTCTCCAGGCCTGGCTTTCTATTCATAGAGCCACCTAGCTGCCCCCTAGGTAAGGTTACTTTCATAAAACACTTAAAATTTTAATTTATAATAATATTTGAAAGACAAATTATGTGTTCAGACTGGTGTTAAGGAGGTAATATACTATAGACAGATTCAAAAGGACCTAAAATTGATTAACATGATCCTTCTCTTACTAATTATTGGCTTTGGGCACATTAAATTCTTTCAGACTTTCCCATCTGTAAAACAGGATTAATACTTAGACTTCTGATTTCAAGGGTTGCCTTGAAGTTACTATTTTCCTCTTTAGAGGGATGGGAACCAGATCAATGATTTCAGTAGAACCTCCCTCTCCCAGTGGCTGTCAGCACTTTATCTGCAGTTTAACTTATCAAACTGTCCAGAGAACTGAGAGATTAAGTGACTTGTCTGAGGCCACACAGACAACACATAGCAGAGATAGTATTTGGACTCAGGTCTTCCCAGCTACCACACCATTCTATATAAATTCAAGTTATTGTCCCTTGTGGGTACCAAGGACTCTACAGCTCCCTTCCCAGGTTATTAGAGGCAGGACTCAGATTCTTCCCCATCACTAGTGCTTTCTTTCTAGGATCACCTCCCCCTTATGCTGACTACCACAGATACATAGCTGTGTCAAGCTTGTCTCTCCCAGGAGACTGAGCTCCTTGAAGCCGGGGGCCTTATTGTTTTGCACTATCTAGCACATAAATGCTTGTTGACTGATTGACTCACAACTTAGTGGGCATTTGATGAATTTTTGGTGAATTCTGGGGAGGCCAGGATTGTATGAACTGAGTGATTTCATGGGTCATAATAACAATCATTTTGTATTTATTGAGTGACTTCCAGTTGGCAAAGTGCTTTCTTTACAACTCAGTGAGGTAGGATAGAACAAACATTATGGTCTACATTTTACAGAAGAGGAAATTGAGACTTGGAGAAGTTAAATGACTTATCTACAGTTACAGTATTAGTAAGTGGCTAAGACTTTTGGCTTTAGATCCAATACATTTTCCACGGTATCATACTGTTTCTGTGAACTGGAAAAAGTCAGGGAGCAGGAAAAGAATATAAAACTTGAATTTTATATGAGCAGTGACTATGAGTAAGGCCTAGCTGCTCTGAAGTTTTCTGTTTTAATAAAATTGTGAAAAAATAATCTGGGAAAAAATTAAGATTGATGAATGCACCAATGATGGAGTATGTGAACTGGTCCAATCATTCTAGAAAGTGATTTGAAGCCATATCTAAAAAGTTGCTAATAACCTTTAACCCAGGCATATGTGTAGTAGGACCATTTCCAAAAAAGATCAAAGAACAAAGAAATGTACAAAAATATTTTTAGTAGCTCTTTTTATGGTGGCAAAAAATTGGATATTGAGGGAATGTTCATCAATTGGAGAAAGGCTACACAAGTTGTGGTATATGACAGTGATGGTATATTATTGTGCTATAAGGAATGATGAAGGTGATAGTTTCGGGAAAAACCTGAGAAGGCTTGTATGAACTGATGCAAAGTAAAGTGAACAGAACCAAGAGAACAATTTATACAATAGTAATATTGTAAAGATAACTACATGACTGTGTCAACACAATTCAAAAGGACCCATGATGAAAAGGGCAGCTTGGCGGCACAACAGATAGATTCAGGAAGACTTGAGTTTAAAATCTAGCCTCAGATATTTATTCTATGTGATCCTTGACAAGTCACTTAAGCCAATTTTCCTCACTTCCCTCCTCTGCAAAATGAGCTGGAGAAGGAAATGGAAAATCTCTCTAGTATCTCTGTCAAGAAAATCCCATTAAGGGGTCACAAAGAGTCAGAGAACTGAAATGACTAAACAACAATGTTTTGAAACATGCTTTCCATCTTGCAGTAGAGAATGCATAGACTTAATTAAAGCATGTTTTCTACTCTTTATCTTTCTTTTTCTCTCTGTCTTTTATATATGGCTTATGGGGGAATTAGTTTTGTAACATGAATCTATTTATAATGAATTTTGTTTTTCTTGTCTTCTGAAACGGAGGAAAAGGAGCAAGAGGGAGGGAGAAAATCTGAAACTGAAAATAAAATAAAATTGAATTTTAAAGAAAATAAGAGAGAAAAGAAATAAAGAACCATAGCTTGTTTTAATGGGTCAAATACTAAACCTGGTATTGGGAAGACCTGAGTTCATATTCTAACTCTGACACTAAGCTGTGTATCCATGGACAAGTAATAGAATCCCTGGTGTGGCCACCTCAGGGGGCTGGTAAGCATTTTCCTTGGCTGTCCCTCATGTATAGAACTTATTCTTTTCTCTTGGCTTTCCCAATATCCTTCAAAGCTAAACAAAAGACTCACTTTCTGTAAAAAGGCTTTCTTCTTGCTTACTCTTAGTACCTTCCATCTGAAATGATCTCCAATTTTTTCTACATTTATCTTGTTTGTACATAGTTGTTTGTATGTTGCCTCTCTCCCAAGGAAGACTATGAGTTCCCTTGATATTTGAGACTGTGTATGTGTGTTTTCCTCTTTCTTTGCATCTCTATCACTTAGCATGGTGCTGGACAATATTAGACACCATACACGCTTTTTAACTTGTTGGTTTGAACTTCAGTTTCCTCCTTTGTAACATGGGGATAATAATAGTTTTGATAACTTTCAAAAGATTGTCGTGAGGCTCAAATGAACCATTTTATAAAGCCTTAAGGTGATGGATGTCAATTATTATAAATCTACATTCACTGGCACAGAAAGAAAGTCCTGAAAAACATTCATGTAATCAGGAAGGACTTCTGAGAGAGGAGCTGGAAAGGTCAGATACTCTGGAGCTGTCCCACATTGTAAGCCAATCAATGAGATATCTTTGGGAAACCTAGGATTCCATCAAGTACAGTGCATAATGGAGACTTTCCCCCAGATTCTAGCTGGATGAACCCAAAGATCCAAACAGTAGGAGCTGGATAAACAAGGATGCTCTTATTTAATAATGTTTAAAATATTTTAAGGTTTATAATTGCTTTGCATACTTGATTTCAGTTGATCCTCGATAGTGAATCATGAAAGCTTTGGTAATCACAGATTAAATGTACATATTTTTGCATTGGTAAACAACCAGAATTTCATAGAGCTTGCCTTAAAATGTTGTTTTATATTTTTGTTTAAGTTTTGTCAGTGAAGAACTTGACTATTTTTTTTTTTTTGTTTTGCTTTGTTCTGTTTTTTGCAGTGGTTTCATTATATCAAGTGTGATGGAAGTCCAGATCCTTCTGTAGCCCCAGAGATGAATACTTTCATTAGTTTATGGAAAGAAAAGGAAAATGAAGATATTGATGCTGTGATAAAACAGAGTAAATTAGTGCTAGAAGTAAGTGTTGAAGTATGATCTAAATTCTAAATATTCAGTAAGGATATGGAATATAAAATTACACATGTACTTTGTTCTTTATTAATCATTAATCCCATAACATATGGTTAGTTCAGTATGGGGTCTTTTTAGAGCTTTCACAATCCTGCCAATGCATTTTAGTTCAAAGATACTTAAAATTCTGGTTAGGGGCTAACATGAATAACACAGACAAACACACAACATTTACAGCATTGTTTCCATGAAACTGAATTATTTTATTTAAAAATCAAATTACTTTCCATTGCCAGATAACAGGAAGCAGTGTTTTTTTTTTCTTCCTAAACAAAATTATAATGCAAATGACTGTTGAGTTAAGGTTAGTGTCACCATCATCCCTAAAAGGTATCATAGCTGTGTCAGTGGGGCTCCCTGTTCAGATTCCAACATCGATCCTTCTCTCAAGTACCTTATATTCTGACCATAACCAGCTTGTATCTTTTTTACTTATTTTTGGAACCCTTTCATTAGCCTCCCTATTTCTCTCCTCAGTGTCATCCTTCTGACCTTCCTTTGCCTTTTGCCTTTTGTAAAAGTATGAGGAGCAAAAACATCAGGAATAGACCAGATCTGGTCATACCAGTGAGATAGAGGGATAGAGGGAGCAACAAAAGTAGGAACAAGGAAGAAACAAAGAAATGAACAAGATTAGAGCAGGAGCTCCTGAAGGAGAGGAATGACAAGTAGATAAGGGATTTGTAACTCCTTTAATGAATTTATGGGCCTAAGCTTAGGAATTTCATCAGTTGGAAAATAATTAGGGCCTTGACACTCATCGAATACCTGAACTCCTTAATTTTAAGAAAAATCTTCCATTTTCTCCTATCCTGAATTATTTTTTAAAATGTGTATATGTTATATGAATGTAGGAAGGATATATTATTTCTCAATATAAAATGTGGACTATTCATTCTCTTCCACTTCCCCTTTTAATGTAGAAATATGTTTACATTTTAGTTAATTGAGAAACTGGAATTAGTTCTGTTGGATACTCCACCACACGAGTTGACAGATAACCAAGTGGCTCAATACCAAACATCAATTATGGAACTGCGGGAACTTCTTCACTTTAAATTCAATGAAGCCACAGAAACTTTACTTAGAGTAAGTGTGATATATTATTAGCTTCACTTAATTTTTACAAGTATTTGAAATTAAAGTACCACAGGAAATTTTTGCTGTGAAACAAAGAAATCCAGTTTTTTCATACACAGTCTAATACTCTATTATAGCATTGACTGGAATTGACAACATTATGTTAACTAACTTATGTTAACTATATTAAATAATTATATTGATTATTATATTATTTATATTATATTACTAAATATATTATTAATATAAATAATTTATGTTAAATAAACTTGGTACAAAAACCTTAGTTGCTAAAAGACTATAGTACATTCATTTTGAATTTACGATTCAAAAATGGTAGAGGGAACAGTGTGTAGGGGACACAAATAGCCTGAGAGAATGCATGGCCAAAGCACCTCCTGTTTCTAGGATGGTTGACTTATTCCTAGCCTTCCATCTCAGAGCTGAGGTCACTTCTCTGGCAGCATCCTTATATTAGAGGCTACTGTACTTCAAGCTAGTTCCATCCTCTTTTATTGTATCTTCTTTATTAGGTTTCTCATTTCAAGTTCTTCAATGTCTTCCATTTGTCTTAATACTGAATTACAACTGCTTATGTGATCATAAGAAGGAACCTCAGCTCCTTTAGCCATGTTAGGCAACTTTTTAGGGTCTCAACCTCACCCCCTCATTTAGGTTTAATCTGTCTTTTGAATTCTGGTGCTTTGCTTCTACCACAACTACTATTTGTTCACCCCAGTTTACTCTTGAAAAAAATTCCTTTCAATTTTTTTCAATCTCCCATATGTGTTATCAAGGCAAATAATTTTTGAAATGCAAATGTCCAATACTGAAAGATTGAAAGGAACTAGATAGGACTATTAACCTTTTCTTTTACGTTCATGACAGCAACAAAATTGTTGGTTTCCTTACAATGTGTCCTGCATGATATTTGCCCTCAAGAAGTTCATGATCCAAAGAACATAGTCTTTGGATTTTCCTTTCTATCTGTCTCATCTCTATTGAACCTATCTATTGAAAGAACCGTGGCACTGAAGTCAAAAGACTTGAGTTCATAGCCCACTCCTGAGACTTACTACTTGAGGAAAGTCTCTTTGGACCTCAGTTTCCTCATATGAAAAATGAGGGGGGGGGTGATTAGAAGACCTATGAGATTCCTTATAACTATATGATCCTGTTGTCACTACCGAGATGATTAAGTAGTTAATAGTTTTGATTAGGATATTTTTTTTCCTTCCCAAAAAACTTCAATGGTTCCCTAGTAGATGCTAGGATCAATTATAAACTCTTCTTTTAGGCATTCAAAATTCTTCAAAATTTAGCTCCAACTTACCTTCTCAGCATTATTATACATTATCCCTTTCCCCACACTCCAGAGTCTAGCCTTACTGGCCTTCTTACTGTTTTTCATCACAGCTCAAGTAGTTTTCTAAAAGAAACTGTTCCTGTTTCTCCCAACTGCAAGAAAATTTCCCTTCAGGATGCTATCCACATCCAGAGGAAGAACTGTGGAAGCAGAAATACAGAAGAAAAACAACTGCTTGATCACATTGATTGATGGGGATATGATTGGGGATGTAGACTCTAAATGATCACCCTAGTGAAAATATTAATAATATGGAAATAGGTCTCGATCAATGACACTTGAATCACATAACCATGGAAAAATTTTCTTAATGAATTAAATAAAATTGAAAAAAATTAAGAAAAAGAAAATTTCCCTTTAAATTCATTGGCATTTATTTTTGTATGTACAGATACATGTACATGTTGTCTTCCCCCAAAAGAATGCAAGCTCCCTGAAGGTAGAGACTATTTTCCTTTTGCCTTTGTATCTCTTGTGTCTAATATAGTTCTTAGCACATGGTAAGTGCTTAATAAATGCCTCTTGATGAACTCATTGATTGTTGCAGTTTTGAAGCTTTATTTTTTGTTATTGTTGCTTTATTTTTACAGCAAGCCAGTTCTTTTGGAGATACTGACAGTGGAAATATGGAGATGATCATTAAAGATGAAAACGTCACTTTGTATGTTTGGGCAAACCTTAAGAAGAATCCTAAGTAATTCTATATATTTTTTTCTTTTAGGCAGAAAAAAAAATCAAACTGTCATAGTCAAGTTAAAAAGAATTTCTTCTATAAATGCTAGAAATGTTCCCTGTATTTCCTTATCAAAAAGATTTGAGAATTGCAGTTGATAATCTCCTAATACATGATTCATAATAAGTAAGCAGATAAAGAGCAATCCCTGTCCTCATGAAACTTATAGTCTTGGAGACTATAGAACTATCATATTTGGCTTTCTTTTCTTGCCATTTCGGTTTTATGTGAGTTGAATGAAACTTACTTTTCTCCAGTTTACAGCAAGATCAGTATGAGTCAACAGCATGCCATGACAGCCAGAAAAGGAATGCAATTTTAGGATTCAGGTTGCTTCCTGAGACTTGTCAAAGCTGACAACCACTCTCTGAGGGAATGAATAATACTGGTGAAACAAACTTAGAATAGAAAGCATTTTTAATGGATCGTCCTCAGCAACTAATTGAAGGAATTGGAGGCACAGGCGTTATTTTCATCAATGCCCCCTTTTGAAGGTTAGGTACATTATAGGAGAAAACATTTGGAAGGAGAACAAACATCTGGCTATGAAGAAGGCACTGAAAAATGAGATTTAGATTTTGGGGACTATATCTTAAGATAAAGAAGCATGGCTTCAAACTGGGAGTAGAATGTTTAATGAGGACAAAGAAAGCACATTTGCTTAAAGACTTGATGGTCTGATTTAGAAGGTATTAAACTGAAAAAGGAGAGAGAAATTTGCCCAGATAAAGTTGCCAAATCATATACTGAAGAAAGCAACAATATGACACAATAATTTGCAGGAGAAAATCTGATAGTGTGACTTGAATATGACGATATAAAGGGTTTACTTAAAAGGGATGTTTAAATTTTTTAAACATATGTATGAATATATATATATGCATATATATTTATAAATGGTGATCCCAAGGTATAAAACATGGGGAAAAGTGAGAATATAAGAGGAAGAAGAACCAGAAGAGACATTATGGTGAGAATATGCTATAAACGAACTAATTGGAAGACTTCTTTCTACCTGTGTGACTTAGGGAAAATTAATATAACTTTCTGAGTTTTATCATCTTCAAAACTAATCAAATGTCCTTCCATCTTATCTGTTAACTTTAAATACTAAAATGTTATTGACTTGTTAGTGAATTAGATTCTTGGAGGGAAATAACTCCCATCTTAGTATTCAAAATAGATAAGGAGGCCGCCTGAGGAACAGCAAAGAGTGTGGGATGTTGGTTTGAATTCTGCCCTGGACATTTATCCATTAAGTCCCTTGTTGGGAATCTTTGAGTAATTATGGAGAATGGTAATGGTGCTGTGGGACTACTAAGTTTACATACCAGCTTTTAAAAAAGGGAAGACAGTAGATCCTTCAAACTATAGGCAAATAAATTGGTCATTCATTCTTTTTTTTTTTAAGCCTTTACCTTCCATCTTGGAATCAATACTGTGTATTGGTTACAAGGCAGAAAAGTGGTAAGGGCTAGGCAATGGGGGTCAAGTGATTTGACCAGGGTCACACAGCTAGGAAGTGGCTGAGGCCAGATTTGAACCCAGTACCTCCCATCTCTAGGCCTGGCTCTCAATCCACTGAGCTACCCAGCTTCCCCCTGGACATTGCTTCGTGGAGAAATTCTAGAACACATTATTTTCATAGACTTTTAGAAGTTTTGATCTCTTATTAGTTTATTCAGGCAGTATTTATTTAAAAAAAAAACAAGAAGTCATTCCAGGCCACTGTCATGCTTACTTACATTTCAGCATATTAAGAACATGTCAGACACACCATGGTTGGCTTTGATTGAGGCATTGGGATGAGTCTCTCTTGGCATCTGTGTACTTCTTGCTTTCAGTCTTTTAATTCTCTCTCCAAATTGTTCTTCTCTAGCCCTCATTTCTTTTCTCATTTTTTCTTCTTCTACTGTTCTCATTTCTTTTAAAATATTCTCATTTTATCTCTTCCAGAAATTCTAGATGGACTTGTCCAAGTTGTGATTTTCTTTGAAGCTTTGCTTATAGATGTTTGGAGTTACTCTCTTTTTCTGGGTTTGTAACTTAAACATTTCTGTCACCAACAGAGCTCATATTGGTGTGATTCTTTTTTTGTTTATTCATTCTTTCAGACTACTTCCTGACTTCACACTTTATTTTTGGATCAGGCTCTGCCTACTTCTGTGGAGAATATCTAGGCTAACTTTTATCCTCTTAGATCCTTCAGTTTCTTTCTTAGGGATATATAGGTAGATCCCAATCTCATCCCCAATGTCTCCCGATCTCTCCTTCTATCTCTCAATGTTGATCTGGATTGGAATGTCTGATTTTTTTCTTAGATTTCTCAATCAGACTTCAGTTTGGTAATTTTCTAGATCTTTGTGGAGCTGTGTTGGATGAACTGAGCTGAACTTCTTTTTGCCGCCATCATCTCAGCTTCATCTCTTCTTTGTATCCTTATAGTCAAGATAAAAACTGTGTTACAATATGTTTTAGTAAATTTTGGAACTGATTGAGTAACTCTTGAGTGGTAATTCATGGATAAAAATTAAACAAGTGGGAAAGCTGCAGAAGAGTGCTTTGAGGTAGCTATCTTTAGATTTTTTTTTTTGAAAAAACATCTTTTTATTGATGGTTTTTGTTTTTTACATTACATTCATTCTGAAAATATCCCAGTGAGTCACTCCATGGAACAAAACTTAAAGAGAAAAGAACAGTTCAGCAGAACTAATATAATGAATCTGTCTGACATTGTATTCAATATTTCATAACCATACCCCTCTACCTTTTCAATGAAGCGCGTGAGATGTATTTTTCTCAACTGTGCTCAAGGATCAAACTTGATCATTACAATTAGTTTTGCTTTATTTCCTTTCTGTTTATTTTATTGTAATAATTTGTGTATATAGATCTATTCTTTTCTAAGATTTTTATAAATGACTTGGATAAAAACATAAATGATCTGTTTATCAAAACAACTCGGATAGAGTGGATAAGTAATACATAAGATGGCAAAAGTTGGGATCAGAAAAGATATTGCTAGACTAAAATGAGGAATCATAGCTAAGAGAGTAAAATTTGAAAGAGCTCCACGTAAATTCCTGTTCTTCAGTGGCAAAAAGAAAAGGCACAAGAATCTAAGGACACAAATAGAATGGAGTTCATGTAGGAACCGACCTCACCTCCTATCAGAAAACAAAACCTTGAGGAAAATTGTGACATGTGAAAGGTTAGAGGTGGTTTAAACCCAATTATTCTTGGCTTTGAGGCTGCTTCTGGTATCCACTAAGTCATGCTGCCTCCATTATAATGCCATTTTGAGATTTACTCATAGAAGCAATGTCCCAAACAAGGCAATATATTGATAGTCTTGTATCATCTGTCATGGCCAAATTGTGCCTGAATTCCCATGTCTATTTAGGGGGCTAGGCTTGGGGAAGGACATTAACAAGCTCAGGCAGGTCTAGAGAAGAGTGGCCACAATGGTGAGAGACAGAAACCATCCCATGAGCAGAATCCTCTGGACTTCAACATGCCCTCAGGAGCCTGACCATGCTATAAAATCATATCATCCCTGAAGTCTTGAGTAGCCCTGCTCTGCTCTGAGAGGGTGGAAGGTGGGGAGTGGAGAGGATGGGGTCTAGAACAGTCACCTCTTCATTTCCTAGCAGGCTACATTCCTCTGGTCACCAGCTCATCCCTGCTGCCTCTTCTCCTGTTCTTCCCACCTTTTCATTGTCCATCTCTTTAGGTTATCATCCTCCATTAGATTGTCAGCTACTTGGGGGCAGGGATTGTTTTTTGTCTTTGTATCCACAGTTCTTAGCATTGTGCCTGGCACATAAAATGTTTATCGACTGATGGATTGACTGGATGAAAGTCCAGGAATTTTTAGTTTTGAAAAATTGATGGGGGGATGAGAGTCACATTAAAGGGATTGGGAGAAAATGATTAGATTCTAAATATCTGAATGATTGTTAACCTTGAAAAGGAATCAGGCTTATTTTGCTTAGAGCTAAAGGGGAACAGGGTTTTGGGGGGGATTTCCCCCCTCACCTCAACAAGCATTTATATCCTGGAACCTATGTTCCAGGAACCATGCTAAGCTTTTTACAAATATTAATTCAATTGATCTTTACTACAAGCTTGAGGAGTGGGAGTTGTTATGGTTCCCTTGTCCTCTTTGAAAATGAAGGATGAATAACAATAATGATTGAGGAAACTAAGGTAGATATTAAATGACTTGCCCAGGATCACATGGCTAGCAAGGGTCTTCCTGACTCCAGGTCCAGCTTTAAACATTTCCTATTTGTGTGGCCTTGGGCACCAGTTAGGTGGTTAAGAGGCAGTTAATTGGTGTGTTGGATATAGTGCTGGGTCTGGAGTCAGGAACACCTTGAGTTCAAATCTGGCCTCACACACTTAACTAGATGTGTGACCTTAAGCAAGTCATTCAACCTCTGCTTTAATGTCCTCATCTGTAAAATGTATATATTTATATGTAAATATATGTGAAGTGCTTTGTAAACCTTGAAGTATTGTTTAAATGCAAATTGTTATCATCATCATCATCATTAGTTACATGCTACCCATAGGCCTAGAAACGAAATTTATTTATTTATTTATTTTAAAGCCTTTTTCCAGGGTTATATGATTATGCTGTCTCCCTCCCCTCTTTCCTCCTTGCTCCTAGAGCTGAAAAGCAATTCCACTGGGTTATACATGTATTATCACTCAATACCTATTTCCATATTATTCATTTTTGTAATAAAGTAATCTTTTAAAAACCAAAACCCTTTAGGGGTTTTATCATATCCATAGAAACAAGTGATAAGTCATGTTTTTCCCCTGTGCCAGAAACTAATTCTAATTAACATTTATTATTAACAGATATAAAACGATCAAATTTGGAGACACAGACATTGGATTTACTATTCCAAAGCTACTAGCATCAAGTGATACTGCTGTCCGAATCTTCCACACTAATTACGATCATATTTCTCCACTATCTGTGGTTCCAAGGCCAGTAAAAACTGAAATCATCGATGCAATTATTGAAGATTTTACAAACATAGAAACGACTCAGGAAGAAGCAGTTCCTCAGGAGGGCTCAGAGGAGGTGGCTGAAGAGCAAGAACTTGAGATAGTTCCCACAGTTCCTGAAGGAGAAGTAAAAATGGAGGAATCTACCCTTTTCATTAGACAGGTAGGAAGGTCTCAAAAATAGGGGAAAGCCTTCTCATGTCACTGGTGTCATTGATAAAATTATTACATTTTTATAGAATTCTCTTGATTTTTTTCTATGATAATCTTAAAGCAACGTGAATGAGATAATTTTTTCTGTCAATTTAAACTTCCTTTCCTTGGTCTCATTTTGCTCTTCTCCTTGCAATTAATCACAAAGGAGGCAGATTAATGTTGATGACCTCAAGTGCCCCTTTACATAGTGAGTTTTCTCTTAAACCTGTGATTAACCTTTTTTTTGTATGTCATATTTTAATTTTCAAGGCATTAAAGGAGAATGTCATTTTGGCAAAGTGAGAAATTGTTTTACAGTGTGAATAATCACGCCTTCATTTTTAAGTTTGTTGTTAGGGTTTTTGCATCATTGTTTTTTAAAAGCCAGAGCATGTCAGTGTTTATAATTATATTTCATACATATTATATTATATACTTATATGATATTATATATACTTATATAATAATACATATTATATTTATATTCCTCTTGATGAAAATTGCATATTCTCTGACTATATTAGTAGCCACATTTCTTTGTAATGATTAAAACTCTTGAGGCAATATTTCTTCATTTTAAAATAATTTATTAATTGGCCTCTCAAAACATCCTAAACTGGCCAGATGACTCCCTCCATAATCTGAACAGGCTCCCAAAAGAATGAACTCCTCTCCTGTAGCTATTTATATATGCCTCATGAGTTTATCACTTACTTTCTCTCCTGGACATCCTGAGACTTCTCTGACTAGTAAGTAGACACTGAGGAGGTGGACTTAGAGACCTCAATTCCTCCCTCCTTACTTCATCACAGGAAGAGAAAGGTCTTTGTCCACAAAAGGAGCATGCCAATCCGCCCTTCCCTCCTTCCACCCCCACAATCCCCCCCCCCCCCCCCAATCTCCCCACTGTGGCTAGGCAGTCCAACATGGCTTCAGAGCTTCCTTTAACTCTCTAAGTTGGTCATGGTTTACCCTGCCTCAATTCTTTTAAGATCTAAACAAAATAAAGGACGTTCTCAACCTATTTTCATAGACTGGGGGAGAAACTGTTTCATCCTGACCCTAGATTAGGGATCCCCAAACTTTTTACACAGGCGGCCAATTCACTGTCCCTCAGACTATTGGAGGGCCCGACTATAAAAACCTAACCCTAACCCTAACTGGGCAGCAGTATACACAGTGCAGAATCCCTTCCCCCAGATCGCTGCTCACCATGCTGACGTCTTCCAATGTGCAGCCACAGAATCCTTTGCACAGTGCCTCATTCTAAGGTGCCATGCAAAGGATTATGTCACTGGAAGTAATACTGAGCAAGGCTGCCCTTTGTGGCGCCACCACATACAGTGCTCCTCTCACTGACCACCAATGAAAGAGGTGTCCCTTCTGGAAGTGCGGTGGGGGCCAGATACATGGCCTCAGGGGTTCACATGTGGCCCGTAGGTGGGTAGTTTAGGGACCCCTGCCCTAGAATATAAGACTATTCTTAAGGGAGCTAAAGGGAAAATTATTTCACAATTTGATATTAATTTTCTACTTCGTCCATCCTCTTTCACTTCATCTCTGTTTTTTTCTTCTCTCCTTTGCTCATTCCCCAATACTTCTAAGTTTCAAATAGCTTATTGTCTTCAGTGATTTCCCTATGAATTTTGTGATACTTTTCCAGGTTATAGAACTTTTTTTAGATGCAGGCAATTATTGTTTGGGGGCATCTAGATGACACAATGAATAGAGTGCATGGCCTGGAATCAGAAAGATTTATCTTTCAGAGGTCAAATGTGGCCTGAGACACTTAGTAGTTGTGTGACCCTAGGCAAGTCACTTAATCTTGTTCACTTTGGTGTCCTTATCGATTGAATGAGCTAGAGAAGGAAATGGCAAACTATTCTAGTATCTTTGTCAAGAAAATCCCAAATGGGGTCATGCAGAATCAGACATAACTGAATAAGATTTTTGTTATAAAATAATAAAAAATACCAAACTTTCCTTCCTTGTCCTCCAAAGCATGAAATGTATTTTTTTACCATTTCTGTATGTTATCAACAAAATGACTACAGAATATATAAAATACTTGAGTCCTACCAAGTATATCAAAATGCCATCCAAGACACATATTGGAACTATATGATTATAATTATAAAACACTCTATAGAAATTTAAAAAACCCAATTAATTAAAGAAATATTAATGATTTATCTATGAGTAATTAATTACATTTAAATTATCACAAACATGTAATATTACATAATTTTATTTATTCTGTGTTATATTAATCAAGCTACCAAGAATTGCTTGATAATGCTACAAAAATAATAACAAATTCATCTAAAGGAACACAAGGTTAAGGACCACAAGTAGTATATGTCAAAATATATTGCAAAGAAGTTATCAAAATTACTTGGTCCCGGTTAAGGAATACAGAAGTAATTCTGTGTTATAGTTTAGATACACAGCATACAGAAGCATAAAATTCAGTGATCTAACATTTAATAATTCTAAAAAATGCATTTATTGGGTGAGGAGGGACTCCTTATTTGACATAAACTTCTGGGAAAACTTCAAAGCACATTGGCAGGAATCAGGTAAAGACAAATGTTTCTTTGCTAAATCTTTTGATGTTTTATTAGAATCTTTGGCTATCTGGGTCTTTTCTTGACTTCATTTAACATTCTTTTTTGTTCATCCTTTTGTTATTTATTTGTTTGCTTATTAATTTCTCAGTAAATAACAGCATAGTCCAGCGAAATAAATTTGCATACTGGTCATTTCTGAAATGTATATCTTTCTAAAAAGTATTTTAAGTTCAACCTTTTTGTCAAGTGATTAATGTGTATTTTTCCCTCTTCATTTCTTTTGGCCTAATAGTTTATTGTGGGATTGATCAGATTTCTAATGTATTTTAAAGTTGTTTTTTTCTTTAATGTTGTTATCATAATGCAAATTGTTCTGCTGTTTTTGCTCACTTTGTTGACCTTCAGTTTAGAGATCTTCTCAGTATCCTGAAACTTCCCATTTCTTCACTTATCTTCCTGCTCTGCTTCTAGCATGGAGGACTTAATAATAAGATTTCATCACATTTACATATTACAGTTTGTTTAGCCATTCTCCAAAACGAGAAAACCTCCTAAATTTTCAATTTTGGACATTGCCTTAAGTTTCCAATTACTGGCTAAGCCAAAAAGAACTACTATAAATATTTTTGTACACAGATCTTTTTTCCTCTTTCTTTGATATCTTTTTGGTATAGGCCTGCTGGTGGTATGATTGGGTCAAATGATATACATAGGTTAGTAACTTTTGGAGCAAAGTTCTAAAGTACTTTCTGGAATGGCTGGACCAATTCATAGCTCTGCTAACAATCACTTTTCTATAAATTCTTCAACATGTTTTCTTCTGTTCATTGTTGCCAGCCTAATAGTTGGGAGACTCAAAGTTTTAATTTCTCTAATTGTTAATGATTTGAAACATGTTTTCATATGATTTTTAGTCAGTTTGAAAACTGTCCATATCTTTTGATGCACTGCTGGGGAACACCTCTTTTTCTTATAAATTCAAATAAATTCATGATATATCTTGAAAACTCAGTATCCTGTTGTAAGGGGGAAAGGGGTTAATTTTTAAAAAGGGGTTGGACTTTATTATTTAAGAGTATGGTCGCCAGGAATTTAATTAATTCCAAAAAGATTTATTTACAATTTATTTACAAAATGTAGAAAGAGTGAAGCAAGAAATCAGAGAGAGGATGAGGTAAGATATCTAGCCTGAGTACAAAGTAATTTATCTCCAACCCCTGGCTCAAAAACTAGGCAGGGGAGTTTAGTCCTCACTGGGATAGGCCTCAGCCCTTGTAGCCAAGACCTGGGGAAATCTCTTCAGAAAAATCCAGCAGTTAAAGGTCAGCTTTCACTCACCACATGTCAGTCCAGTCAGCAGATCCTTCTGCTCCTCTTCCCCATCCTCAACAGGAAAGCATGAAGAATTGAATTCCAGCAGAAGTAAAGTTGAACTCTGCTCTAAGAATCTCAAACTCTGTGTAGTACTCTCTCTTTCAAAGGCATTTTCTCTTGTTTCACTTCCCCTAATTCCATGTCTTCCAATCACAACTGACGCTCTGCTCTAGGACTGCCCAGAAGGCAGTTGGTCAATTCTGATTCTCTACCCAGTATCGCACATGTAGGTCACAGACCTATACCTCCCACTTCATGATTAATTGGTATATTTGCACTTTTGGTGATTAGATCTAAAAGGGAAGATCTTCATATTTAACTTTTAAGTACTGTGTTTGCCCTTTTTGTGATTGAATCTAAAAATAAGCAGGTCTCCATACTTAACTTTTAAGTAGGATGTTTACACTTGTGGGTATTAAAAATCTAAAAATAGACATGAGTTACAATTTAAGTCTTCACAATCAGGGAAGAGCTAAGTACCTTCATTGTTATAATCAGGAGAGAACCAAATCCAATCTTCATACCATATACATTTAAATCAAACGTGTCCAAACTGAACTCATTATCTTTCTCCCCAAATTCTCTTGTCTTCCTAAATTCCCTATTACTGTTGGGGGAACCACCACCATCCCAGTCATCCAATCTCAGAAACTCCTAAGTGTTATCCTCAACTCCTCAGTCTCTCTCATCATATATCTAATCTTTTGCCAAGGCCACTTGACTCTAACTTTGAAATATCTCACCTAAAACCTTGCTCTCTTCTGACACTGCAACAGCTCTGGTGTAGACCCTCACCACATTAGGTCTGGACTATTGCATTACTTTTCTATTTGCTCACCCCATCTCAAGTGTTTCCTTTCTCCAGTCCATCCTCCACTCGGCTACAAAAGAAATCTTTCTAACAATCTGGCCATATCACCCTCCCCTGCTATTCAACAAACTGGTGGCTCCCTCTTACCTCCAGTATCAAATATAAAATCTCTGTTTAGCTTTTAAAGTCATTTTAACTTGTTCCCTCTCTTATCTTATCTTATTCTCATACCTTGCTCTTTTATACTCTGCTTTCCAGTGCAGACCACTGGGTCTAGCCTCTTTGATATTCACTGAACTAATGTTCATTCTTTCTCTGGACTGAGCATTTTTGCTGACTGTTCAGGGAAGACAAATAAACCCCAAGAAGTTCCAAAGGCTTACTGGTACTCATGTTCTTCAAATATGCAGAGCAAATTAGTAAAATATCTCTTTGTAAACACCTTGCACAAGTTTCATACTTTTTGATGAAATCTGCAAAAATTTTGGGCAGCTAAATTGCACACTGGACAGTGTCAGCCCAAGTCAGGAAAACTCATCTTCCTGAGTTCAAATCTGGTCTCAGACACCCACCAGTTTTATGACCCTGTGCAATTCACCTAACCCTGCTTACCTTAATTTATTCTCCTGAAGTATGATCTAGAGAAGGATATGTCAAACCATTTTATTTTCTTTGCTGCAAAAAACCCTAAATGGGGTCCAGAAGAGTCAGACACAATTGAAATGACTAAACAACAAAATCATCAATTTTAGAATAGTAAAACTGGTTTATCAACTCTAGTGTTCTTTTTTGACCTATATACTCAGAAACATTATGTAAGATATTCATGGCCATTGATAGCAATGCATTTTAGGTAGCACCTGCTACTTCCTAGTTCCATATGGAGTACTACTCCATTGCACAGCTCTAACTTCTGTCATTGCTTAAGCAGCAAGGAACTTTTTGCAGTTTGGAGTTTCAGACAAGCAGAATCATTACCTTTCTTTTTGGCTTGCATTATTTCTCTTAGTACTTCATCACCCATCTGTTCTTTCTGATATCTGCTGATGACTATAGCAAGGAAGATTGGTTCAATATCACAAGATTCACACACACATTGACATTGGCATGAAGTCTGCTAAAAGTCCCAAACTATCTATCTATATACTTCTACCCAGTTATAGGCCAGTACCTTTAGTGTAAAGATTACTCTCATATTTTATTCTTCTATCATCACAGTTCTGCTCATTCTGGACAATGGCAAATCAATCCACATTGTCTGAATCCACATTAGTTTGACACTGAAATTATAAATGGTCAATGCTGCTATCTATGTCTCACAAGAGAATCTAACTTGGAACTGGTCAAGATATGTTAATGGATGGTTATCAATATTCACTTGGGGTTTTGTTCCATGTCCATAATCTTTGAATTTCTCTATGATGTCCAAGAACTTAAACTTATAGGCAGGATAGAGAGATTCACTGTTAGACTTCTGTTGGTGAATGTAATTGGTCTTTGGTGACCATTGATTCTTTGGTATAGGACAGCTCCTTACAGGCTGGCATCTTGTACCAGATGGCAACATCTTTCATAGCTAGAATTTCTTTGAGATCTAAGAGAGGAGGGGAAAGAGGGGAGAATGAAGTGTTATTTCTTTAAGAAGTAACTGAGTTTCCCAGTGAATACCTCCCTTGAGTTTCTACATATTCTGCTTTGCCAGGAATATACCTATATTCATATTGGAATCAATATTCCTCAGCTGAGTTTGACAAAAAAGAATTTTTACATTTAATTTTTAAATAAAATTAAGAGACACATGATGACATGAGTATTTCCATATTCAAAGTAGATTGTACATAAAACTGCAAACCTTAATTTTGTACAGATTGCTTTTCTTTTAAGTATATTGAGGCTCCCCAAACCCGTGAGAAGCCTCAAGGTAGGAAGATAGAAAAAGGATAGAAGTTTTGGATACCCCGAGGGGTGTGGTGGAGCCAAGTTATAGATATGAGGTGGCAGAAATGAGTCAGAAACCCGGCCTTATTGATTATAATAGGGCCACAGCATAACCCTGATCTTTAGGATATTGCAGAGGCATGATCCATCCTGATATCCACAATTAATACCACACAGGTTGGAGACATGATAGAGAAAAGAGAGTGCCTGGCCAAAAATCCAGGTCCCAGGTGGGAGAGGTAGATAAGGAAAGGAATTAAAGATGGAGCTTGGCCAGAGGCCAACCTAACCACCTAACCTAGGGGAAGCTGGGGTCAAGGGTCAGAGGCTTTCCCAGCCATGCACAAGACTGAGCATGCTCTCTTCTAAGACAATCTTTACATTCTGTTTCCCTTGTCCCTAGATAGGTGTGGACTGCTACATATATAATAAACTAAGTGTATAATTATCAATGCTGTTTTGCTTATCTGTGTTTTTTTACTTCCTTCCTTTTATTCTCTTCTGTGCATTTACAAAAATATTTAAGTGACTATCTTTTCTTTCTTTTTTTCTTTTACTTGTCAGGCCTATTCTTATCCCCCTTTCATTTCTCACTGCACCTCCTAAAAATGAAAGAAGAAAATAGAAAAACAAAACCATTTTAACAAATATGTGTGGTCAAAAAAAAGAAATACCCCCATTGCTTATGTCTGAAAATGGGTTGTTGTTGTTTTATAATCTTGAATCTATCATGTCTGTGTCAAGAAGAGGGTGAGCTCTTGAAATTGACTAACATTCCTGGGAGTTGTCATTTGGGGATTTATTGCAAGAGGTGATCTGTGGATTCTTTAAAGTTCTATTTAATCCTCTTGTTCAAGAATATCAGGATAATTATCTTTGATAATTTCTTGATATCTAGGCTTTTTTTCAAAATCATGACTTTCAGGTAGTCCAATAATTCTTAAATTATCTCTACTCGATCTATTTTCCACGTCAGTTGATTTTTCAATGAGATGTTTCGTATTTTCTTCTATTTTTCATTCTTTTGATTTTGTTTTATTGTTTCTTAATGTCTCATAGAGTCATTAGCTTCTATTTGCCAATTCTAATTTTTAAAGAATGAATTTCTCCCATGACCTTTTGATCCTTATTTTCCAGTTTGTCTATTCTACTTTTCATGAAACTCTTTTCTTCATTGGATTTTTGTGCCTCTTTGTCCAGTTGATCAATTTTGCTTTTTAAGCTGTTATTTTCTTTTTGCATTACATTCATTTCTTTTTCCCATTTTTACTTCAACCAGTCTTATTTGATTTTTTAAGTTCTTCCAATGCCTGAGACCAATTCCCATTTTTCTTTGAAGTTTTGCATATGGTTGCTTGGATTTCATTGTTCCATATGAATTCTGTGCCTTGCTCTTTTGTCCCCATAGAGATTTTCTATGGTTAGGTGTTTCTTTTGCTATTTGCTCATTTTCTCAGCCTCTTTTTGTCTGTGTACTAGAGTTCTGAAAGCTGCTGATTCTTTCTCCTCTGCTGATGGCTTATAGGACTCAGCACTCTGAGCTATTTTGCCCAGGGTCAAAGGGCTTCATCACAGCACAGACTTACAAGGGCTAAGAGCTACAGACTTCTGGGTCTCACTGCAAGTTGTTGCCTGGACCTGGGACTTCAAGGGGTGGGTCTGGAGTGTGGGATGCTCTGTTATTGGTATAGTTAGGATCCCAGAATCCCAAAGCTGGCCTATGCCCAGGCTTGGAACCTGAAGCTATAGGTGGGGGTGGCTGGCCAACACTCTTCTTTTTGCGGTTTTACTTCCAGTTCCCCCTTATCCCATGAAACTTGACCTTCTTTGCTTACCTTTCAAGTTGTGTTCAGCAGAAGAGCCCCCTTGCTCTGTCTTGCTATTGGTTTTTGACTTTTGTTGTTTTGAAGCACTTTTAAAAGATTGACTTAGAAGGATTGTCAGAGCAGTTTCGGCTGCCATCTTAGCTCCATTCAGATTACAGCTGTTCTGTTTAGCTTTTGATAGGGTTTCCTTTACCTTCCTTCTTACCACCCTTTTCCCTTTTCTCTTTGTCCTTTCTTCTTTTCCTTTCTTATTGGGTAAGCTGAATTTTGATACCCAACTGTATGTGTGTATATGTAGTTCTTTCTTTAACTAGTTGAGATGAGAGTGATATTTATGTATTGCCCACTTCCCCTGATTTTATGTTTCTTATAGGTATTTTGTGCTTCCCAAATTCTAGTTACTGTCCTCCTGGTCTAGCTTCTATTTCTTACTCAAGTAGCACCTTAGTTACTTCTTTACCATGGATCTTGTATAAATGGAGATTTTGAACCTTTGACTTCATTCCCTAGAAGTCCTTAGTATTTCCCAAAATACCCTATAATCTCTCCTGTGTCTCCATGTTGGCAAGATCACATTATTGGTATTTAACTGGCTGTAAGTCCTCCCATGCCCTCTTGAGAATGATGCAGCTATGATGGTGGTGTGATAAGGTGGGGATTTTGAAATGGCTAACCAGTCATGGGCACGTGGTTCTTATTTTGTATCCTCTTTATTCCTTGATTTCTAATGATCATTTAATAAACTGTCTAAAATATAATATTTTTTATTATTAAGATATTATTTTAATTTTTACAGTTGGTGACCACAAAGGTGTGTGTGTGTGTGTGTGTGTGTGTGTGTGTGTGTTATCTCCCTCAGAATCTGATATGAGGAATTTTTTTTGTTGCTTTTTTAGTTGTTTAGAGAGTTGTTTAAGCAGAATATAATTTTCTTGCCTATCTCTTTTCATAATATTTTTTTACTGTCCTCTTTCCTGAAATCATGATTTCTGCCTTTGCTTTTGTGAGTTAATTTGTAGCATATAAATTTTATTGCAGAAAGATAAAAATCTTTTTTTACCTTGTTTGAATCTTTCTGTTTTAAATGTATTTCTTGTAAACAATATATTGTTGAATTGTTTCTAATTTACTCTCTATCCTCCTAAATCTTGAGTGATTTGGACTATACATCCTTGCTTCTTTTTGGCTTCTTATAGTATATTTTCTTTGACCTGGAAGCTCTAGATTTTGGCTATGGATTTCTTACACATTTTCATTTGGGGGATGATGGGTGAGTTCATCTCATTCATCCTCATGATTGTGAATTCTAATAATGTATTTCTTTATCTAGTCCTTTCGCACTTTTTTCTCCCTTTCTTTCATACAAAAAAGGTTTTAAAAGGGAAAGTGTGAGCTTAACAGCACTAGGAATCTAGGTGGCCTCATTCAAAATCCAGATTGCACATTATGTTGTGCCAATCCTGGGACTTACAATTGCAGGAGGAAAAAATTAGACAATATATAGATAGTATCCACCTAGGTTCCATTCTTATCTCCAAGATTTCCTAGTTGGTATCTGTAGGCAAATCATTTAACTTCTCTGGTTGTTTTCTCCTCTGTAAAACGAGGTGACTGATTGATTCCTTCTCTGTTACTTTGTCCTTTGGTTCAAATAGTTCTGGGCAGTTTCTCTTTATGGTCTCTCATTTCTTTAAACCCTTACCTTCCATCTTAGAATCAATACATAGTATTGTATACAATACAATATCAATACAATACTATGTATTGAATCTAAGACAGAAGAGTGCTAAGGGCTAGGCAAAGGGGGTTAAGTGACTTGCCTAGAGTAACACAGTTGGGAAGTGTCTGAAGCCAGATTTGAACCTAGGACCTCCCATCTCTACTCCTGGCTCTCAATCCACAGAGTCACCCAGCTGCCCCCTATGATCTCTTGAGATAAGGTAAATGGGCTTTTTTAGCTTTCAAGTAAGGTAATGATATAAACATCATTTCTTCTTCAATGGCTTTCCAAATTAGTTATTTTAGATAATATATATGTTACTTTTTTTTGGTCTTGATTTTATTTTAAAATTTCTGGTTGTCTTATAGATATTGCCTTTCTTTTTTTTAAACTTTTTTTTCAATTATGTATAGAAATAATTTTAAACATTTTTTTCCAACATTTTGAATTCAGTTTCTATCCCTTCCTCTCTCCATGCCAACCCTTCCCAAAGTGGTAAATAGTCTTATATAGGTTATACTAGTGCTTTTAATCAATACATATTTTCATATTCCCCATGCCATGACAGAAGACACATATCACACATACAATAACAATCTGATGAAGAAAAGTAAAGAAAAGATAATATGCTTTAATCTATTGTTGATTCCAGCAATTCATTCTTTGGTTGGGGATAGCATCTTTTATCATGAGTCCTTGGGGTTGTCTTGGAATCTTGTTTTGCTGATAATAGTTTAGTCCTTCACAGTTGATCATTGTACAGTATTTCTGTTATATTATATTATATATGTGTATATATATATGTATATATAACATATATACATATATATATACACTGTTCTCTTGGTTCTGCTCATCTCACTTTGCATCAGTTCATTTAATTCTTTCCAGATTTTTCTGAGCTCATCCTGTTCATTATTTTTGATAGTAAAATAGTATTCCATTACAGCCATATACTACAACTTTTTAGTCATTCCTCACTTGATGTTTACCCCTTCAGTTTCCAGTTCTTTGTCCCTAGCATTGCTAAACTTTTTTTGTATAGTAGGTCCTTTTCTACCTATCTCTGATCTCTTTGAGGTAGAGAACCAATAGTGGTATTGCCGGTTCAAGGATATGCATAGTTTTATGGTCCTTTGGGCATGGTTCCATATTGCTTTCGAGAATGGTTGAATCAGTTCACTGTGTATTGTGTCCCAATTTTCCCACATCCCCTCCATCTCTCATTTTCATTTTTGTTCATATTAGCCAGACTGATAGATATGAGGTGGTATCTCAGAGTTGTTTTAATTTGCATTTCTAATGCAATATTACATCTAACCAATAATTATTTGGAGCAATTACTCATGATTGGGATATAGTCTATGTCTTTCTTATAAGAAGTGTTCCACCTCAATATTTTCAAGAACCCAATTAGAAGATAGTATTTTCCCTTCCTTTTAGAACTCCATGCAAGAAACACACATGAGAAAAGTAGATACATATAGGCTCAAAGTAAGAGGATGGAGCCATATATAGTGGGCATCAACTGATGAAAAGAAGGCAGGAGTCGCAATCATGGTATCTGACAAAGCCAAAGTAAAAATAGATCTGATTAAAAGGGATAGGGATGGTAATTACATCCTGATAAAAGGCAGTATAGACAATGAAGAAATATCAATACTCAACATGTATTCACCAAATGGCATAGCATCCAAATTTCTAAAGGAGAAACTAGTGGAACTCAAGGTTGAAATAGATAGAAAAACTATACTAGTAGGAGACCTGAACCTTCCTCTGTCAGAACTAGATAAATCAAACCAAAAAATAAATAAGAAAGAGGTAAGAGAAGTGAATGAAATCTTGGAAAAATTAGAGTTAGTAGATATGTGGAGAAAAATAAATAGGGACAAAAAGGAATACACCTTCTTTTCAGGAACACATGATAATTCACAAAAATTGACCATGTATTAGGACATAAAAACATTACAAACAAGTGCAATAGAGCATAAATAATAAATGCAACCTTCTCAGATAACAATGCAATGAAAATAATAATTAGTAAGGGCACATGGAGAAGCAAATAAAAAATTAATTGGAAATTAAGCAATATGATTCTCCAAAATCAATTAGTTAAAGAACAAATCATAGAAACAATTAAAATTTCATTGGAGAAAATGACAATGATGAGACATGCTTTCAAAACCTATGGGATGCAGCCAAAGCAGTACTCGGGGGGAAATTTATATCCTTGAGTTCATATATTAACAAACTAGAGAGGGCAGAGGTCAATGAATTGGGCATGAAAATTAAAAAACTAGAAAGTGAACAAATTAAAAATCCTCAGATAAAGACTAAATTAGAGATCCTAAAAATCAAAGGAGAAATTAATAAAATTGAAAGTCAAAGAACTATTGATTTAATAAATAAGACTAGAAGCTGGTACTTTGAAAAAACAAATAAAATAGACAAAGTACTTGTCACTCTAATTAAAAAAAGGAAAGAAGAAAACTAAATTGACAGTACCCAAGATGAAAAGGGAGATCTCATCTCTAATTAAGAGGAAATTAAGGCAATCATTAAAAACTATTATGCCCAATTATATGGCAACAAATATGGCAATCTAGGTGATATGGTTGAATATTTACAAAAATATAAATTGCCTAGAATAACAGAGGAAGAAATAGATTACCTAAACAACCCCATATCAGAAAAAGAAAGTGAACAAGCCATCAAAGAACTCCCTAAGAAAAAATCCCCAGGTCCAGAAGATTCACAAATGAATTCTATCAAACAGTCAAAGAATAACTAATCCCAATATTATACAAACTATTTGACAGAATAAGCAAAGAAGGAGTTCTACCGAATTCCTTTTATGACACAAATATGATTCTGATTCCAAAGCCAGACAGGTCAAAAACAGAGAAAGAAAGTTATAGACCAATCTCCTTAATGAATATAGGTGAAAAAATCTTAAATAGGATACTAGCAAAAAGATTCCAGCAAGTCATCACAAGTCACTATGACCAGGTAGGATTCATACCAGGAATGCAAGGATGGTTCAATATTAGGAAAACCATCCACATAATTGACCATAATAACAAACAAACTGACAAAAATCATATAATTATCTCAATAGATGCAGAAAAAGTCTTTGACAAAATACAACACCCATTCCTATTGAAAATACTAGAAAGTATAGGAATAGAAAGGCCTTTCCCAAAAACAATAAACAGTATATATCTAAAACCATCAGCAAACATCATCTGTAATGGGGATAAACTAGAAGCCTTCCCAATAAGATCAGGAGTGAAAAAAGGATGCCCATTATCACCTCTATTATTTAACATTGTAATAGAAACACTAGCTGTAGCAATTAGAGGGAAAAAAAAGAAATTGAAGGTATTAAATAGGCAATGAGGAGACCAAGCCTATCCCTTGTAATATGTTATAATCTCCTTCCTAGTATTTTATTTAAATTTTTCACATTAATATTCTTAGGGATATTGGTCTATACTTTGCTTATTCTAGTTCTTCCTGGTTTAAGTATCAGTACCATATTTGTATTATAAATGGACTTTGGGAGAATTCCTTCTTCCTCTATTTTTCCAAATGGCTTATTTAGTTTTGGAGTTAATTGATCTTTGAATGTTGACAAAATTAACTTGTGAATCCATCTGGCCCTGGGGCTTTTTTTTTAGGGAATATTTTGATGATTTATTCAGTTTCTTTTTCTGTGATAGAGTTGTTTAAATATTCTATTTCCTCTTTTGTTAATCTTAGCAGTTTGTATTTTTGTAAATCTTTATCTATTTCATTTAGATTTATTGATATGAGTTGGACAAAATAACTCCTAATAATTTCTTTAATTTATTCTTTTTGGGTTGTGATTTCACCTTTTTTGTATCTGATACTGGTAATTTGGTTTTATTCTTTCTTTTTAAAAATCAAAATAACCATTATTTTATTTTATTTTTCATAAAACCAGCTTCTTGTCTTATTTATTAGATCACTGGTCTTTTTACTTCCAATTTTATTTATCTCTCTGTTGATTTTCAGGACAATTGGGGATTTTTTATTTGTACTTTTTCTGATTTTTTTATTTGCATACTGTAAAAATGGAGATTTTAACTCCAGAGTTCAATCCCCAGAAGTCCTTGGGAGTTCCCAGAATTCCCTATAATCTCACCGGAGATACCCACCTGGGCTGAGAACAAAATGGGTATTTAAACTGACTGTACTGCTTACTTGGTCTTTCTCTCTCTGCTTCTGCTTCTAGGCTCACGTGTCTCTCTACAGGGCAGGCAAAATGTAGTGAGTAGGTTAAACGTGCTTTTCTTATTTTGTATTTCTTTATTTCTTAATTCTAATAATCTTTAATAAACCTCTAAAAATATAATACTTTTAGTAGAGAAACTAATTTAATTTTAACAATACCCAATTCATTGATCTACTCTTTCTCTATTTTATTTATTTAAGCATTTAAAGAAATAAATTTCCTCCTAAGTACAACTTTGGCTGCATCCCTTAAATTTTGATATGTTATCTCTTCATTCTTATTTTCTTTAATGAAATTATTAATTATTTCTATGAATTGTTCTTTAATGAGTATCTATTCTTGAGGATAAAATTGAGTTTCTAATTATTTTTCAGTCTTTTTGCTGCCCTTTGTTGAATGTAATTTTTATCTCATTATGGTCAGAAAGGGATACATTTAATATTGCTTCTTTTCTATATTTTTTAAGGTTTTATGCCCTCTTTTATGATCAGTTTTATTGAGAATGCCATGTACCACTGAGAAAAACTTATATTCCTTTCTGTTCCCATTCATTTTTCTCCAGAAGTCTATATTATATAATTTTTCTAAAGTTCTATCTACTTCCTTACCTTTTTATTTATTCTTTGATTCAACTTATCTTCTTCTGAGAGGGGAAGTTTGAAGTGTCCCACATTGTACTAATATTAGTTACCTATCAGCAGCCCCCCCCACCCCCCATGGATTTACCCTGTTGCCTGGAGACCGGACTCAGAGACCCAGAGAGAGCACTGGGGGACTGGCTCTGGAGGCGTTAAGAACAAGTCCTAGAGCAGATAACTCCTGGAGCGGATAATGGAGCTGAGTAACCCCAGCAAAGTGAAGCCTCAACTCGAGCTAGAGGGACATGACAGGAAGAAGGCAGTATCTGCGGACCCCCTCCCCAGGCAGGACTTACCTTCCGCCCCAGCACTCAGGCTGCCTCCTGATGGATTAATATTTCTCAACATATAATTAAATATTGTTTTTGTGATTAATCACTATGTTTAAATTATGTTTGATTTGTAGCAATGAGAATACATATTGCACATCAGGTATTTACATTCTGAATCATAACTGTAGCAAAATTACAATTTTGAAGTAGCCATCAAAATAATTTTTTGGTTTGGGGTCACCGCAACATGAGGAACTGTATTGCAGGGTCACGGCATTAGAAAGGTTGAGAACCACTGTCCTAAGAGAAAGGAGATGGAGGATTTTCCTCTGTGTGTTTGTGGAGGATTTCTGGTGACAGCTGGTTTGAAAACATCTTGTGAGCTGATAAAGATTTGAAGGAGAAAAACAGACAAGAGTAGGAAAAAACTCAGGTGTTTCCCTGGTCTGACCAGTGGGGGCAGAAGAGAATGACAATTACCCTGAATCATGGAATGAAACTTTATCCTGTCAGTGAATTGAGCTTGGAGACTGGAGAGAGAGACTGAGAAGCTAAATTGATTTTAAGATAAATATAAAAATACTTATAATTAGATTATATAGTTTAGAAATTTATATTTAAGATAGATTTAAGGAGATTAGCATAGGCTTGGGTTTCTTAAACCAAAGACATTTCATGCGAAGTTTTAGTGGGTTTTTTTGGGGAATTAGTTAGGTTTTAGTATAGGAATATTTATAAAACACCTTTCTTTTTCCTTGTTCTTTCCTTGAACCTTATAATTACAACTAAATAGGATTTTACCAAGCTCAACCATCTTTTCAACTGTCAGCTACAGGATCCCTACCCAAGAGCCTGTCTATAACCAACTAAATAGTGGCAAATTACAATATAATTCAATATCTAGGGTTAATATAGCCCCCAAATTACTCTATGGTGCCTTTTAAAAAATCATCATGTATATCCTTCCTTACCTCTTTTGATTAGGTACATTTTAATTTTGCTTTGTATGCGATCATGATTGTTACCCTGTTTTTTTATTTTTTTATTTTAATTGGAACATAATAGATTCTACTTTGGTCCCTTATTTTTATTCTGTGTGTTTCACTGCTTTAATGGTGTCTCTTGTAGACAACATATTATGGGATATTGGTTTTTAATCTGCTCTGCTATCCTTTTCAATTTAATTGGTGAGTCCATCCTATTCATATTCATAGTTATGATTACTAATTGTGTGCTTTCTTCTATCTTATTCTCCTCTCTTTATCTTTTTCTTTTTCTCCTTTCAGACTTTTCCTTTTCATAAATGTTTTCTTTCTGACCACTGCCTCTCCCAATTCACCCTCCTTTTGTCTACTCCCTCTTATTTCTATTTCCCTCTTATTTTCCTACAGATTAATGTAGGTTCCTATAGCTGTAGCTGAGTACAGTTGTCATTCCCACTTTGAGCTAATTCTGATGAGAATAAAAAATCTAGCATTTCCAGTCACCACCCCTAATCCCCATCTACTTCTTCACACTATTTACTCTTAGGATCCTCTTCATGTGAGAAAATTTATCCCCTTTTATCTTTCCTTTTCTTTTCTCCTGTATTGGAGACTCAATTACTAGGGTATTTAAGGTAAAGAGAAAAGCTGGAACAATGACTCTAAGAAATAAGGTCAAGGAGAGACTGAATTCTCAATTCTCCCCCCCACCCCCATCCACTTCCTGCTTCCTTCTGTTGATCTTAGTGGCTACTCAGAGATGGTAAATTACAGCAGCTCTCAACAGACTAGTTTCACTTCAAAAAATTCTGGAAAAGGATTTATTTTAAAGGAAGAAAGGGTAGGGAGTGGGAAATAAGGGTAGAGGGAATTTGGGATTTCTCTAATCTATTATAAATTCACTATCAAGAAAGTAGAGTTGAATTGTCTTTAAGGGAATATTGTTAATATTTTTAAAAGATCTTTAGAGCTAAGCCCAAGTCTTCAAGTTGAAACAAGTAACCAGAAACTACAGAGTAAATCTCTCTGTCAGCTTTCTTCCTCAGAGTCTCAAGGAAGAAGAAGTGAGTAAAATCAGCTTGTGTGCCAGTTTATTCAAACTGCCTTCTCCCTGGCCACATTCTTCTTTGGAATTTTTCTGATTGACAGATCTTCAAAGTACCATGGCTTGCACTTGCTTGCAAGTCTTTTCTGTAGCAGTAATCAGATTTTTACACTCCCCATGTGTTCCTCTTTCCCATTCCTTGAGTTTATTTTATTTTTTAGATATTTACCCATTTTATTCTTACTCCCTGATTTCTATGCACATATATTCTTATTGTCTTAAGTGATAATGTTCTTAAGTACCTTAAGTACTTTAAGAATATTGAATACTTTAAGTAACTTAAGGATCTCAAGTATCTTACATTTCTTAAGTATGTTAATGATCACCTTCCCAGGTATGAATTGTTGAAACCATTAAGTTTCACTTTTCTGTTTACCTTTTTATGCTTTTCTTGAGTGTTGAATTTGGTCATTGGATTTTCTTTTCAGCTAAAGTTTTTAGTCAGGAACGCTTGGCAGTCCTCTATTTCATTATCACTATTTTTGGAGAATTATGCTCAGTTCCTCTGGGTTTATAATTCTTTATTGTAAGCCTAGAACCATTGCCTTTTGGAATATTGGATTCAATTTCTTTAATGTAGAAGCTCTGGTCTTGTATAATCCTGACTGTAGTTCTTTCATATTTGAATGGTTTCCTTTTGGCTGCTTGCAGTACTTTTTCCTTGCTCTGGGAGTTTTAAAATTTTGCTTTAATAATCCTGGGATGTTTTATTTTAGGGTCTCTTTCAGGAGGCAATTAGGGAATTCTTTCCATTTTTATTCCTCCTCCCCTTCCTCCATTTGAGGATATCAGGCTGATCTTATATTATTCTTTCTTGTAACATGGTGTCCAAGCTCTTGTTATTTTTACTATAACTTTCAGGTACTCTGATGATTCTTAGATTGTCTTTCCTAGATCTATTTTCCAGGTCAGTGTTTCTTCACTGAAGTATTTCAGATTTCTTCTATTTTTTGTTATTCTTTGATTTTATCTCATTATTTTCTGATGCCTTATGGAATCACTAACTTTCATTTGCTCAATATTATTTTTAGGGAGTTATTGTATTCCTGGAGCTTTTGTTTTTCCTTTTCTATTTGATGCATTCTGGTTTCCAAGTTGTTGAATCTTTCATTTCTTTTATTCACTCTGCTACTTTTAATAGAGTTTGCAAAGTTAATCATGCCAGAAAGATTAGGCATGGCTTATGTGATATGATTTCAGATATTTTGGAAAGTCTCTAAGGAACAAGAGTAAAGGTAAAGGACAAAAAGGACAACCCAGGGCAAGGATATTAAGCCATTGGAATACTTGGGGGTTGGGAAGTGTAAGAAGGATGTTATTCACTCCTGAATCCCTAATGTAATTAGTAATATGCTTTATGACTACATATATTTTATTAGGTAACAATACATCTTTTAGTCATATAATCATCAATCAAAGGTATAAGCTAAGTATAAATATGTACTTAATCAATTTAGGAGTAATAAAATGCTTTTGATCCATTGGATAAAATTAGATGATGACACACGGGATGAGTATAGGTTTTGGTTGAGAGAAAATTACTTGTATGTGTATATTAGAAAATGGATTCCAGCAGGAAAACAGTCAAGTTTTAAGTGATTTGAAGGAGAAGACTTCTTTCTCTCACATTAGAAAGCAATATAGGAATAATCCACACATATCCATGAATAGAGAGTAAAAAGTGAGAAGATGACTTGGACTTTCCATCGTCACTGGAAGCAGTATCCCTGAAACAAAAGTGACTGACAGTAGTGACTACACAAAGGCTGAAAGATGGACAAATTAGATACACAGAGGACATAAAGACTTAGACCCTCTGGGTCCAAAATAGTTCTATTTAAGAGAAAATTCATGAGCACTCTAAAGAGAGAAAAGGACTGCCAGGTACTGCAAGCCATGAGTTACCTCCTTGTTATATATGCTCTATAAGTTTGAGACCATTCTTCCCAGGGACCTTGCATGTGCAAGGGAGGAGAGAGTGCTCTCAGTTTGGGGGGAGATGCTATACATGCTTAGTAAATCCCTTCCTAAAAAGCTAATCCTGACTGGCTAATGATCAGTGGGGAACATAGCATGTGAGAACTCATGAGCAACAGTACTAGAAAACCATCAAATCACTCAAAGTTACCCCAGAACATTTAGAAGAAGATTAGTTGGCTACCCTCAGGTGCTATAGTTTGTCAATGTAAACGGGAGCTACCAAAGTAGCACTGGAAGTGCTACTCCAAAACAATTCATCTTATTTACAACTTTATCTAAAACTGACCATGAGTGTCCATTAATCTTTACTTCAGTAAATCTCATAAATTTTTTTAGCTGTTTGTACTGCTCTTATGTACTTATCATGTTCTACTTTATATTATAACTATCTGCATATGTTGTTGTATCCCTTCCTCATTAGATAGTTCCTTGAAAACAGGAATCATGTCTTACTTACTTTTTTAATCTCCCCTATTCTAACATAGTACCTTTCCCAAAATAGTCTTCTTTTTAATAAATGTTTGTATTTGATCCACCTGTGAATGTGTTTTTCCTAGAGCAATCTTAGTGTGTCAAAAGAAGAAGTTGAATCAAAAAAAGAAGAACCTGTAGTAAAACGATCAAAGAAAGAACAAATTTTACCAGGTAAATGGCCAAATTGTCATTCTTTTGAGTAATTGAAACTTATGGATTTAATCTTATATTTTCTCCTAAGCAAAATAAGAACATAGGTCTAATAGATTTAGAGTTTAAAGGAATATTTGGAGTCATCTAATAGCTATTGTTATAATTTGGAAATAATAAAAATGACAATGCTTTCTCTTTTATATATGTTTGTACACATATATAAATAAATGTGCTCTAATTGATTTGACCTTTTAGAAGCTAGGTGGTGCAAAGCATCAGGATTAGAGTCAGGAAGACCTAAGCTCAATTTGGCCTCAGACACTAACTTGGGCAAGTCATTTAATCCTGTTTGCCTCAGTTTCCTCAACTGTAAAATTATCTGGAGAAGGAAATGGCAAACGAGACCAGTACTTTTGTCAGAAAACTCACAAATGGAGTCACTAAGAATTGGATACAACTGAAAAGACTCGACAACAAGTTGACCTTTTTACACAGACCTGAAAGAAGTAGTACAGTTTGGTGTATGGTTGGTCAAGAGTCAACAACAAGGAGTAAATAATGGATAGCTGAGAGGCTCCTCTAATATCTTTGTGATATCAGGAAAAAAATGAGATAGATACTTTGCACATTAGGTGAATATATAGGAGTATCTGAATAAGAGTCACACAAGATGACCAGGCATAGATTGGTTATGTTCTGAATCAAAGACCATCAAAATTTATGTATTTGTGTATTTAAGAAACTCTATATTTTATTTATTTCATTTTTAAAAATTTTTTGGAAATATTTATTTAATTAGTCAATTTAGAACATTATTCCTTGGTTACAAGAATCATATTCTTTCCCTCCCCTCCCCCCACTTCTTCCCAGAATGGATGTGCAATTCCACTGAGTTTTACATGTGTCCTTGATCAAAACCTATGTTCATGTTGATTGCTCATGGGTAGGATGAGCTAACATAATAAAAATGACAATCCTACCCAAATTAATTTACTTATTCAGTGCCATATCCATTGAACTACCAAGAAACTTTTTTACTGAATTAGAAAAAAACCATAACAAAGTTCATTTGGAAGAATCAAAGTTCAAGGATATCCAGGGAAATCATGAAAAAAATGTGAAGGAAGGAGGACTTGCAGTCCCAGATCTCAAACTATACTATAAAGCAGTGGTCATCAAAACAATTTGGTACTGGCTAAGAGACAGAAAGGAGGATCGGTGGAATAGACTTGGGGTAAGTGACCTCAGCAAGACAGTCTATGATAAGCCCAAAGATCCCAGCTTCAGGAACCAAAATCCACTGCTGGGAAAATTGAAAGACAGTATGGGAGAGATTAGGTTTGGATCAACATCTCACACCCTACACCAAGATAAACTCAGAATGGGTGAATGACCTGAATATAAAGAAGGAAAGTATAAGCAATTTAGGCGAACAGAGATTAGTATACATGTCAGATCTCTGGGAAGGGAAAGACTTTAAAACCAAGCAAGAGTTAGAAAAATATCACAAAATGTAAAATCAATAATTTTGATTGCATCAAATTAAAAAGTTTTTGTACAAACAAAACCAAATGCAACGAAAATTAGAAGGGAAGCAACAAATTGGCAAACAATCTTCATAACAAAAACCTCTGACAAAGGTCTAATTACTCAAATTTATAAAGAACTAAATAAATTGTACAAAAAAATCAAGCCATTCTCCAATTGATAAATGGGCAAGGGACATGAACAGGCAGTTTTCAGCCAAAGAAATCAAAACTTTTAATAAGCACATGAAAAAGTGTTCCAAATCTCTTATAATCAGAGAAATGCAAATCAAAACAACTCTGAGGTATCACCTCACACCTAGCAGATTGGCTAACATGACAGCAAAGAAAAGTAATGAATGCTGGATGTGGCAAAGTTGGGACATTAATTCATTGCTCATGGAGTTGTGAATTAATCCAACCATTCTGGAGGGCAATTTGGAACTATGCCCGAAGGGCGATAAAAGACTGTTTGCCCTTTGATCCAGCCATAGCACTGCTGGGTTTGTACCCCTAAGAGATAATAAGGAAAAAGACTTATATGAGAATATTCATAGCTGTGCTCTTTGTGGTGGCCAAAACTTGGAAAATGAGGAGATGCCCTTCAATTGGGGAATGGCTGAACAAATTGTGGTATATGTTGGTGATGGAATACTATTGTGCTCAAAGGAATAATAAAGTAGAGGAATTCCATGGGAACTGGAACAACCTCCAGGAATTGATGCAGAGCAAAAGGAGCAGAACCAGGAGAACATTGTACACAGAGATGGATACACTGTGGTACAATTGAATGTAATGGACTTCTCCATTAGTGGCAATGCAGTGATCTGAACAACTTGGAGCCATCTACGAGAAAAAACACTATCCACATTCAGAGGAAAAACTGTGGGAGTAGAAACACAGAAGAAAAAACAACTGCTTCAATACATGGGTTGAGGGGATATGATTGGGGATGTAGACTCTGACTGAACATCATAATGCAAACACCAACAACATGGAAATAGGTTTTTATCAAGGACACAAGTAATACCCAATGAAATTGCGTGTGGGTTGTGGGAAGGGTGGGGTGAGGGGAAGGAGGGAAATAATATAATTTTTGTAATCAAGGAATAATGTTCAAAATTGACTAAATAAATTAACTTAAATTTAAAAAATTTTTTTTAAAAAAACATTGAAAGACATACCTGAAATTATGTAGTGAGCAGAACCAGCAGAACATTATATGTAGCAACAAAAATATTGTTTGAAGAAAGACTTGTGTATGACCCCCCTCCAGAGAAAGAATTGATAAATAGAAACAAGCAAGACATAGTTTTATATATACTGTAAAAATAAATTGGCAAATTGTAAAAATAAAATATTTTGATAGAAAAACTGTTCAGTATAGGTTCAAAACTTTTTGGATACTTTTGATAAATATAATCAAAAGTATCCTCAGTGATGAAGTAAAGCTCAAATGTGAACTTCCCTTCAGAGCCAGGTGCAAGGATGCTAAAGAGACTCTTATTATAAAAATAAAATATTTATTGAAATATATAAGGATAAAGAAGGATTTCTCATTCTAATGGATTCTAAATCCACCCAAATAAACTCCTGGTTCCGCAAGGAACTGTTTCTCCTGTGATTCACAGGCTACACTAATCCTCCCTGATCTGACTAACCCAAATTTATACTATCTAAATAAAACTACTGCTATTATCCTTATAAATCTTAACTTTGCCTTCAAATTATAAAATAGCAAAGGCTAACTGGTTGAGTCTCAAGAATCAAGTTAGGACTCTGAGTCTCCTAAGAGACTCAGAGTCCAAACCAAAGAGCAGGTTTTTCTTTGGTCTTCTCAGAGTTAAACAATCTATAAAAACCACAATAGATATTCAATAGTGTTTCCCATGTTGGGAAAGGAAAACATTGAACTCCTTCAGGTCCTTCCCTCAGACAGAGAAAGAGGCAAAGATATTACCTCCTCCAGCCTGGAGAGAGAGTCTCTGAGTGTACGTCTCTGCCAGCTGCTAGAGCCCAATTCCCAACTGCCAGAGAGAAACTGACACAGAAAAATGGTTATAACTGTCAACACCTGAAATCAACATGCTCTCTCAGCTCTGCTTCAAACTCTAGTTCTTTTCTCAAGCCAGTCACTTTACTTCATATCTCTAAACTAATAAAACAAAACTTATTTTCTAATATCATCCTTAAAATACATATATCATTTTGTCAGATGATGCCCCTTCTCTTAAGGGGTGGGGGAGGAGGGAGTTACCTGAGTATTATGAAAGAAACAAATAAATAAGTTTAAAAAATAAATACATATTCTAATAAAGGAAGATAACACACAGAAGAGTGGTAGCCAAGAACAAGTAGTTTTGCTCTGGGGAGTCACAGGGATGATGAATTGATATATCCAGTTATTGATCAACATGTCATTTCAGGAAGCAATTGTAGTGATTAGATTACTGTCCCCAGAATAAGAGTTGGAAAGTTTATATATGGGGGGGGGGCATGAAAGTGGAGAAAGTTAAGCATGAAGAGATAAGACTCTGGCAGAATGGCTCAAATGGACAAGTAGATGGGATATGAAGGGGAAACATGGTCAGAAATCAATTAGATGATAGAAGTTTGCATTCACTCAGTCCTCAAACAAGATGTCCATTCAAGAGGGTAGGAAGACCAAAGAATGGATTAATTTCCCCAGGGACCAGGGAGTCTTTAGTTTACATGGGATCACAAGATCATAGATTAAGCAAAAGGATTCTTACCCAAGCATCTCATTTTATGGATGAGGAAACAAGTCAGAAAGGTTGTGTCTTGCTCAAGTTCACACAGATAATAAATGGCACAAATAGGATTTGAAAAGAAGTCTTCTCTCCAAATCCAGAGTTTTGAACAGAGAGCCTTGTTCCCTTTACTTCTCTGTGCTGTCATCTTTATAACCTTTCCATAATTTTTTAATCAAGTAAGCTTCTTATAACCAATATGACCCATCTGTTAGGTGATGATCACTTTTGATTTATGCATCAAACTATTTTCAATAGAACTCTCTCTTTATAGCATAGTCTGAAGGTAACTAACACCCTTTCTATGAGGATCATTTTTGGACAGTATTGTTTCTTCCCTTCTCCCAGAAATGATGACTATGAAATTAGCCAAGAATGAGAAGAAAGAGAACCAAAGTGGATAGAAGGTCAAATACTGCATGTGGTCCAATTAAAAGCTTCTTTAGGAATTTTAATTAATACTATTTGCCTGGTCTTCACAGGTTAAAAATCAATTGTGACCTTCATCTTTCATTTGTCATAAAAGTAAAAAAAATGATTTTAAAGTTGAATGTTTTAGTAATATTGCAAAGTTTTAATAATTGTTAGCTAAAAAGCAAAAAAAATGCTGCAGGTAAAAGAGTCTTTGGAAAGTATCTAGTTCAATCCCTCTTACTTTTTATTTCTATTATTATAATTATTATATTTTACTATTATTAAAGTAAAAACACTAGAAATATAGGAATAGAAGGGTCTTTCCTAAAAATAATAAACAGTATATATCTAAAACCATCAGCAAATATCATCTGCAATGGGGATAAAATAGATGCATTCCCAATAAGATCAGGAGTGAAAAAAGGATGCTCATTATCACCTTTATTATTTAACATTGTACTAGAAACACTAGCAGTAGCAATTAGAGAAGAAAAAAAATTGAAGGCATTAAAATAGGCAATGAGGAGACCAAGTTATCACTCTTTGCGGATGATATGATGGTCTACCTAAAGAATCCTAGAGAATAAACAAAAAAGCTAATCAAAATAATCAACAACTAGCAAAGTTGCAGTATACAAAATAAACCCACATAAGTCATCAGCATTCCTATATATTTCCAACACATCTCAGCAGCAAGAAATAGAAAGAGAAACCCCATTCAAAATCACCTTAGACAAAATAAAATATTTAGGAATCTATTTCCCGAGACAAAGAAAGGAACTATATGAACACAACTACAAACACTCTCCACACAATTAAAACTAGACTTGAGCAATTGGAAAAACATTAACTGCTCATGGGTAGGATGAGCCAATATAATAAAAATGAACATCCTAACCAAACTGATCTATCTATTTAGTGCCATACCCATTGAACTTCCAAAAAATTTCTTTACTGAATTAACTCTAATTTTTCTAAGATTTCATTCACTTCTTTTACCTCTTTCTTATTTATTTTTTGATTTTATTTATCTAAATTTGATAGTGGTTGGTTCAGATCTCCCACTAATATGGTTTTCCTGTCTATTTCCTCCTTCAATTCTCCTAGTTTCTCCATTAGAAATTTGGGTGCTATGCCATTTGGTGCATACATGTGGATTAGTGATATTTCCTCATTGTCAATAGTCCCTTTTAACAAAAATATATTTACCTTCCCTATCCCTTTTAATCAGGTGTATTTTTGCTTTGGCTTTGTCAGATATCATGATTGCAACTCCTGCCTTCTTTATATCAGTTGAGACCCAAAAGATCTTACTCCATCCTTTAATTCTCACCTTGTGAGTATCTACCCTCCTCATGTGTGTTTCTTGAAGATAACATATGTTAGGGTTTTGGATTCTAACCCATTCTGCTATTTGTCTACATTTTATGGGTTAGTTCATCCCATTCCTGTTCAAAGTTATGATTGTCACTTGTGGATTCCCTGGCATTTGGTATTCTTCCCTAATTCTGACCTTTCTTCTTTAGCTATAACCTTTTAAGACAGTGATTTACTTTAAATCAGTCCCCCTAGTCCCCTCCCTTGATATGTTTCCCTTTCTAGCCCTTCCCTTTTTGGTCCCTTCCCCTCCCCCCTCTCCTTCCCTCCCTTTTTGTGTTCCCTCCCCCTCTACCCCCCTTGGTTTTCCCTTCTCCCTTACCCTGTTGGATAAGATAAAATTCAAGATCCCAATGGATCTAGATGCTCTTCCCTCTCAGAGTTGATTTCATTGAGAGTAAGGTTTAAGTAAAAACTCTCTTCCTCTCCTTCTTATAGGAGAATTCTTCTCTTCCCCTTCCCATGTGTATCTTTGTGTGAGAAAGATTATTCTATTTAGTTTTTTTTCTATTTCTTGGAGTATATCTTAGTAACACCAATGATTACCCCCTTCCCTTTTTCTTTTTATTCCCCCCTTTCTCTATATCGTCTTGATGCCCCAAACTTTCCCTATGCATGATTCTTCTTACTAGTCTAATGATGCATACAATTTTTGAGAGTTACACATTACATTTTCCCCACATATTAATATATATAATTTGATATAGATATAGTCCTTATAGAAGAGAGTTTGAATAAAAGAAAAAGATAACACTTTTCTCCTTTTTCCTTTCCTTCATATTTACCTTTTCAAGTTTTCCTTGTTCTCTGTGTTTGGATGTCAAACTTTCCACAGAGCTCTGGTCTTTTCTTTACAAACACTTGGAAATCTTGTATTTTGTTGAATGCCCATACTTTCCCCTGCAAGTATATAGTCAGTTTTGATGGATAGCTGATTCTTGGTTGAAGATCTAGCTATCTTGCTTTTCTGAATATCACGTTCCATGCCTTACAGTTGTTCAGAGTGGAAATTGTTAGGTCCTGTGTGACTCTGATTGGTGTTTCTTTATATCTAAATTGTCTTTTTCTGGCTTCTTGTAAGATTTTTTCTTTTGCTTGGAAGCTTTGGAATTTGGCAATTGCATTCCTGGGAGTTGTCTTTTGGGGATTTATTGTAGAGGGTGTTCTGTGAACTCTTTCAATGCATATTTTGTCCCCTTGTTCTATAATCTCTGGGCAGTTTTCTTTGATGATATAATGTATTATGGTATCAAGATTACTGTTTATTTCTGGCTTTTCTGGTAGACCAATGATTCTCAGATTGTCTCTCCTTCCTCTGTTTTCTAGGTCTGTCACCTTGTCAGTGAGTTATTTTATGTTATCTTCTAATTCTTAAGTCTTTTGACTTTGCTTCATTAATTCTTGCTCTTTTGCAAGATCATTGTCTTCCAGTTGCCTGATTCTGATCTTTAAAGACTGGTTTTCCTTTTCAATTTGGTCTGACCTGTTTTTTGAAGCTTTAAGTTGTTTCTGCATTTGTATATTTTGATCTCTCAGATTGCTGAGTTCCTTTTGCATTGTTTCCCATTTTTCCTGCCAGAAGGCTTCCATCTTTTTGATAATTTCCAATTTAAATTCTTCAACAGCTTGTGGAGAATTTCCATTTCTTATGGAAGGTTTTGGAGCATTTGTTTGTGTTTCCTCTTCTATCTCCTCTGTAATTTGCACTTTTGCTCCATAAAATGTGTCCAAAGTCACCTCCTTCTTCTTTCTTTCCTTGGTGTTTGGAGGCTGTTGCACTTCTGCACTGTTTGCCATCTCTATGGTTTTTTCTCCCCTTTCCAGTCAGAAATATGAGTGAGGAGGGCTGCCTCTCAGCGTGTGCTTCTGCTGATCCTAGGCTTTAGCCCCAGGCAGATTGTTCATTCTCCACAGCTTTGCTGTCTTCCCTGGGAAGCCCAGGGTCTGCCCTTCCCTGCCTGCCGGTGTTTTGGGTGTTACTGCTCTCAGTTCTCTCCAGCTGCTTCTCTGCTGCCTTACTTCCATGCTCTGAGCCTGGCACAGCACTGTCCACAAGGTACCCCAGTGCTTTTGCATGCCCTGAGTTCCTGCACTCTAGGGGGGGAGGGGTCCTGGCCTCCCTGAGCTCTGAGGGCTCCTGATGGGATTAGGTTCAACTGAGTTGGTCTGGATGTGCTCCAAGGCAAAAACCTCTGATGAGACTCCAATGGAAGGACACAGCCACGGGGCTACAGGCTTCCCCCGTCTCTCTCAGGCTGCTTCCCTGATTTCAGTGTTGGACGCCCTGAGCCTGACCCAGGTTGCTTTCAAGGTACACCTTTTAGAACATCACCTTTGCTGGCCTTGAGGTTCCTGTCCTTTCAGAAGACCCTGCACTCTAAGGGAGGAAGGGTCCTGGACTCCCCAAGCTCTGAGGACTCCTGATGGGATTAGGTTCAACTGGGTTGGTCTGGATGTGCCCCGAGGCAAAAACCTCTGATGAGACTCCAATGGAAGGACACAGCCACGGGGCTACAGGCTCCCCCCTGTCTCTCTTCAGCTGCTTCCCTGCTTTCAGTGTTGGACGCCCTGAGCCTGACCCAGGTTGCTTTCAAGGTGCACCCTTCAGAATAGAACCTTTGCTGGCTCTGAGGTTCCCACTGCTGCTAGGAGCTCAGCGCTCTGGGTTAGGGGGGAGGGGTCCTGGGACCTTCCTTCTGCCTTCTCCTTAGACCCGAGTGTTCTAGGATTCAGGCTTTTGGGGAGCGTACCTTTTGATTTGAGTCCAGAAGGAGGGTTCCGTGGCTCTGTCCTGTTGTTGAGTTTGAATTTCAGTCCCCTAGGAGCATTCAGTTTGTGATCGATAAGGAAGGGTTTTCAGAGGTCTGAACTTTTGCTGCTTCTAAGCCATCATCTTGACTGGAAGTCCGAAAAATAATTTCTTTTTAATATGTAGGACTTGAATTAATTTGAAATATGATCAACTTTTAGGTCCAGTGGAAACAATACCAGAGGTTCCACAAGCAGAGGTTCCCACTGATGAAGAGGTAGTTGATTTAAAAGGATTCACACCCCTTGGTGGAATATACCACTTGAATATACTACAGCTTCCACCACAAGCTAAACAAATAAAAGGCTGGACCATTGTGGAAGTAGGTACTTCTTCCTGTAGCACAATCATTTAAAAAAAGTATCCATCATTTTTACCTTTTCTTAAAGGGCCTAAAATATTGCAAATATAGGGCGGGAAATGTTTACATTTATATACTGGAAATGAGTCTAATATTAAATGGAAAATCTGTCAGAAGAATAAATTATAAAGTAAAATTGAATACATACATCTTAACTCAATTTTTAATCCTTAGAATATGTTTATAGATGGGATTTAGATAGATAAGTACAAAGAATCAGTTTTTACTAATTTGTTTTTTTTACTAATTTGTTAATCAGAAAATTTAATTCAATTAAGTATGGTATAGTTACTGTGTGTAGCCCAAATTAAGTATAACTTTAGTGAAGAGAGTACAGTTGACCTTTGCTATATTGCTTCACTATATTACAGGGTTTTCAAAAAATCTAATTCTGTATCACGGAGTTTTGTAGGTAAAAACCATACTGTACAAAATGGAAATGCAGTACTGCCACTACTGCTTGTGCAAGTTTGCTAACGTGCCATTGTACACAGCATACCATTGGCTGAAAGGCAACCAACCACAGCATTGTGTTCTGTATCCTGGGCACTGATTGGCTCAGTGCTTATAAGAGTATAGAAAAGGTTTATAGGAGAGTGGGAAGGGTTTATAAAGCCTTAAAATAATAAAATAAATATAATTCTGCCACTTTGTGAATTTTCACCTATTGTGGCAGGTCTCTAGAATATAACTCCCAGGATAGGTGAGGGATGACTAGTCTTTACTGATCTTAAAATACTTGATAAGTTTGAATGTTACTGCTCCCTTTTGGTTCTCTTCCTATCTATCTTATCTCTTATATGCATGGGTCATCTTGGATCTTCTATTTTTAAATCACTTACTAATTGCGGATATAGTGCAAGGCTCTGTCCTGAGACCTCTCTCACTTGTAACCTCATCAGCTCTGATGGATTCAATGATCTTATTTAAAGGAAATAACTCTCACTCCTCTCTATCCAGCCTTAGCTTCCCTTCTGAGCTCTAGTCCTGAAGTCCCTGTCTATTGGATATTTTGAATTGGATATCAGATAGGTATCTTAAACTCAACATTTCTAAAATAGAATTTATCTTTCCCACCCACAAACCCACCCTTTATCAGCTACAGAACTGGGCCTGAGTCAGGAAGACCTGAGTTCAAATCTAGCCTTAGACACTTATTAGCAACCTGGGCCAGTCATTTAACCTCTGCTGGCCTCAGTTTCCTGAACTGTAAAATGTGGATCATGAAGAATTTACCTCATAAAAGTGGCTGAAAGGATCAAATTGGATTACTTGTGAAGCCCTTAGCACAGTGTCCAGCATTTTAGTACATACTAATTCTGCCCCCTCCCTTCTAAATTTCTCTATTATATCTTGAGAGCACCACCAGATTTCTAATCTCCAAGGTTTGAAACCTTGGTGTTACCCTTGACTTTTTTTCTCATTTACCCCACATATCCCACAGACCCAGCTATCTATCCTCTCTAAGCACATTTTAAAGATTACTAATTAGGTTAACATGTATGTATTAGATTGTATCTCATAGTTTTCTCTTCCCACAGTTCCCTTGCCAGTTTTTGTTATTTCTATATTCCCAAGGGCTACCACCCTTATTAAGACCCTCAATAGGACCTCTGGCTTATTACCAGTTACTTGGATTATTTTAACAGCCTCTTAATTGGTTTCTCTGCCTCGTGTGTCTATCCACTCCAATCCATTTTCCACACCGATAATGAAGCAGTTTTCTTTTTTTCTTTAAAACGTTACTTTCTGTTTTAGGATTAATACTAGATATTGGTTCCAAGGCAGAAAGGCATTAAGGGCTGAGCAATTGGGGTTAAGTGCTTTGCCTAGGGTCACACAACTAGAAAGAGTGTGAGGTCATATTTGAACCCAGGATCTCCAGTCTCCAGACCTGGCTGTCTCCACTGAGCTGCCTAGTTGCCACAGATGACATTTCCTTAGTTATTTAGATGTTATCTCCTCCATTAGAATATAAGCTCCTGGAGGGCAGGGTCTTTGTATGTGTACCCAGGACTTAGCACACTCCTTGGCACTTAACAAATAAAATAAATACTAAATAAAAACAAAATGTTTTTAAAAAATAAAAAAAAAATTATAAATAAATAAAATTTAATTAATAAACAATTTGTTGGGCAACTGAGTTAAGAGAACTCAAGTTGGAGGCAACTTGACCATTGGGAGCTTCTCTCAATAGCAGGAGTTAATAGACTTATCCAAAGCTGCCCGGACCAGCTGCCTTCCCGCTAGCCTCACCCTCCAAACTCCCCAACCCTCATCCCTACCCCACCCCCACCCCCTGCAGCCTCTTAACAACTCCTCTAATGGTTTGTTGGTCTGTTTGTTTGTTTTCTCTTGGCTTTAAAATCTTTCTCACTGCCTTCCTGTAATTTCTCTCCCAGCTGCCTTTGCTGAGGTTCACTACCCCCTATACCCCCCCATCCCCCACCCCCACCCACGGCCACCCTTCGAAGCTTCCCACTTCAGTTCCTTGGGACATAAATAGAGCCTGCCATGTCGACAAAGAACCACAATACAGTACAGCAGGTAAGCACCTAGGTGAAGGTCAAAGGCCGTGGAATTCACCACCTGAGCGGAAGCCCCTTTTTGGTGTCTTTGTCCTTTTGTCCAGTGCGTTTGGCACGGGGCCTGGCCCTCATGAAGGAGATATACATCCTACTTGATTGGCTCAGGAAAGAAGCTGGCAGCCACCTCCCTCTGTCAGTGTCCTTACCCAGATTCCTGAGTGGGAACATTGATGGCACCATAGAGCAGTGATAGCAGAGGGTCTGCAGGAATCCTGTCCTATCTTCTAATTTCAAGCGTCCTTCTCAAACTACTTGATATTTAACTACTTCATATACATTTGCATTTATTCACTTTATGTTTACTATATGTATACACACACTTATGTAGTTAAGTATTTTATAGGTAATTTTCTCTCCCATTACAGTAAGACCATGGGTGGCAGCTGGGGTAGCTCAGTGGATTGAGAGCCAGGCCCAGAGACAGGAGGTTCTGGGTTCAAATTTTGCCTCAGACACTTCCTAGCTGTGTGACCCTGGGCAAGTCACTTGACCCCCATTGCCTAGCCCTTACCAATCTTTTGCCTTGGAACTAATACCTAGTATTGATTCTAAAATGGAAGGTAAAGGTTTAAACAAACAAAAACAAAAACAAACAATAAGACCATGGTTGAGTAGGGATTATTTCAAGAACCTTGTAGAGAGGAGATGCTAAGTAAATGGTTGTTGGGAGCAACTAGGTGGCTTAGTGGACAAAGAGCCAGACCTGTAGACAGACCTCAGACCCTTCCTAGCTGTGTGCTCTTGGACCAGTCCCTTAATTCCAATTGCCTAGCCTTTAACAGCTCTTCTGCCTTGGAACTATAAGGGGGAAAAGGGGTTTATTTTTTAAAGGATTGGATTTTATATTTTAAGAGTGTGGTCCCCAGGAATTTAATGAATTCCAAAGAAATTTTATTTACAATTTCATTACAAAATGTAGAAATAGTGAAGCAAGAAATCAGAGAGAGGATAAGGTAAGATATCTAGCCTCCTCACTAAGTAATTTATCTCTGATCCCTCCAGGCAGGGAGAATTAGTTTCAGTCAACCTCAGCAAAGCCAAGGACCTGAGAAATGTCTCTCAAGAGTAGGTCTTTCCTGAGGCCAGTCTCGTCAGAGAAAAACCAGAAGTTAAGAGTCATCCATTCACTTACCACAAGTCAGTCCAGTCAGCAGATTCTTTATCAGCCTCACCAGGAAAACAAGGTCTCAGGTACAGTTAGGAGATCCTTCTGCCCTTCTTCACCAGTCTCAACTCGAAAGCATGAAGAATTCAATTCTCACAGGAAGTAACAGCTCCTTTTAAAGATATTTTCTCTTAAATCACTTCCTGTGTCTTTCTCCAATTCTACATCTACCAATCACAGTTGAAGTCCTGTTCTAAGATTACCCAGAAGGCAGTTAGTCGATTATGATTCATTACCCAGTATTGCAGGTAGGTCACAGATCTCCCACTTCATGATTAAGTGGGATATTTGCACTTTTGGTGATTAGATCAAAATGGGCAGATCTTCATACTTAACTTTTAAGTACTGTGTTTACACTTATGAGGATTAAATCTAAAACTAGACAAGGGTTACAATTTAATCTTTACAATGAGGGGAGATGTAGCAGTCCAGACCATAGGCATTATGGAGAGACAAGGAATGTGAGTGAGCTCATGGCCATCCTGTGCATGGCAATAAATTTTATTGCCAGCGTGGCTGAAGTTTAGGCGCGAAACCTGGCTTTCCTTTGTCTCACTCTCCCGGGGATAATAACCCCACCTTCACCTTGTCATAAGTTGCATTATCCAATGGGAATACCCCAGGTAACTCATCCATATGTATTGAGGTATCATATAACTGTTCAATATGTATTGAGCTGTCAAGACTATAAATAAACGAGCCCCAGCAAGCTCCCCCCACTTGAAGATCTTCTCCCCTGCCTGTCTCTCTTTCTCTCTCTCTTCTCTATCTTTCTCACTAAGGCCTGGCCTTTAGGCCAGGCCTGCCTTACTTCCTCTCTTTCTCCTAATGCTACCTAGCATTATCTACCTCCTGTAGTTTCTGATCTCCTTTCCATCTGAGCTAGCATTATCCTCTGACCAGTATGGTGTTAAATCGAGATCATTGGGTGGTTTTAGCCTGAATAGTCACACTCAGTGGTCGGAGCTTAGCTGTGGCTCATACAAATAATATTTGTCTACTGACTCGGTTATTCACATCTCTAAAGTCGTCTCGTTCACGCCCTTCGCGGGATCAATACTTCTACTCTATCTCTATCCTCTCTCTTTCACCCCTTGCAGCCTCTCGCAGGCCGGGAGGCTACAGGAGAGTTAAGTATTTTCATTGTTATAATCAGGGGAGAGTTAAATTTAATCTTCACAGAACTGATATTTAATATTGATTCTAAGACAGATGGTAAGAGTTTGGTTGTTGGTTGATGTATTGATTGCTTGATTCCAGCTAGGGAGATGAGGAAAGGCTTCCTGGAGGAAGTGGTGCTTGAGTCCAGTCTTGATAGGATTTCTATAGGTCTAGATGTGAGGAAAAAGACATTCCAGGTAGAGGAAATGTCATTGATAAAGACGCAGTCGTGGAAAAGCAGAATTTGTGTTCATAGGACTATAAGCAGGATAGTCCATCTGGAATAGAAGATGTAAAGGAAGATAGTATGAGTGAAGTTAGAAAAGTAATTTGGGGTCTGATTGTGGGAAAGATTTGAAAGCTGGACTAAAGAGATTGTACTTCATTTGTACTAACTACCTACACCTGTGCGTGTGTATGTGTATATGCTAGAGCCAGCTCAAAATAGCTTGAGAGAGCTGATTGTTGTTGTTTTTTCCCCTAGGTATCTCCCTCCCTTCCTCCCCTCCCCGAACAAGAAGAGGCATCGCTTGACAAAAAAAAAAAAGTATATATAAACTGTCTTTTGTATTCCTATTTATTAGTTCTTTCTTTGGAGGTGGATATTTGCATGTTATTCTTCAAACATCAATTATATATTTGTATATGGTGTTCTCTTGGTTCTCCTCTTTCACTTGGTTCTCCTCTTTCACTATTCATAAATTCATGTAGGTCTTCCCATGTTTTGTTTTGTTTTTAATTAACTTGATCCTCATTTCTTCTGGTGGAGTAGTATTCCATCACAATCATATACCACAATTTGTCCAGCCATTCCCCAGTTGATGGGCATCCTCTCACTTTCCAGTTTTTTGCCACCACAAAAGAGAGCTACTATCAACACCATAGAACAGATAGGGTCTATTCCCTGTTCCCTGAGCTTTTCACCTTGAGCTTAAGAGAGATGATTGTTAAATCTCCAATGAAAGAATTTATGCCATGGGTATCAGCAAATGCTATAAATCAGGGCTTGATTTATTGTTTTATTGATTGTCTAGACTTAAGAAAACAATGGAAGAAAATAATGCAGATTAAACTTTTAAAGTGTGTCATTTGTTAATTTCCTGGAGAACAACCCCTCACTGAGTATATCCCATTTCTCCTTGGATAGATAATGGACTCTGCACGTGGTAATGTTTATTTGAATTGTCCATAGTATCTAGGACTTGTACAGAATAGTCAGTTATTAAATATTTGCAGAAAGAATGGATAGAGATAAGAACTGAGCTTGTGATTTCACTGATAAAGGAAACTTGCAGATGAGGAGACTCCCTCTATTAATGTAAGTCAGTACCTTCTCTGCAACACAATCTTAAAGATGAAGTAATCTGACCATTGTCATGCAGCCAGAAGCAGAACTGAACCCTAGGGCACCGAGCTCAGAGGCCAGCTCTCTATCTCTACCTGGCCTGGACTACTGGATAAATGAGAAAACAGAGGAATGAATAACATGAAGTCTGGGGTTGCGGTAGTTTTAATCTTCTCCAGTATAACTTTATCTTTTAAAAGAGACTCAACTGTAAGGCATTAAGGACATTGACAATATGGTTTATGATATTTAGAAATGCTGTGAGGCCCATCCTACAATTAGTGATGTTTGTCTTTTTTTTTAAAGCTCATCAGTGGAGGTTTGCAGAAATTTGTATATCCTCCAGAGCATACGGATGATAATCCTGAATCAGAAAACCATCATAAACCTATTGAGTTTGTCATTACAATAAATAGAAATGTTGTGTTTTTCGAGAAACCCATGATGGCCCGATGGGATACAGAAGGTATGGTCTTGAAAGCTCAGAGTAAAAAAAGATAAATTCTTCATTCAGAATCAAGCTGGAAAATTATGTGATACTAATTCTAGGTCTACAGTTGCCTGGGGGGAAGAAAAGGGAATGGAGATTATACCCACTAGGGCTGAAGTCTTACCTCTACTTCGAAGCTGTGTGACTGTGGGCAGGTCACTTCTTCTCCCTATGTGTGTTTCTTTTTCTGTAAAATGGGGATGGTAACGTTTTCAGACAGCTAGGTAGTATAATGGTTAGAGCACCAGACCTAGAGTTTGGAAGACTCAGATCTGGCCTCAGACACTATCTGGGTGACCCTGGGCAAGTCACTTCATGCTGTTTGCTTTAGTTTCCTCATCTATAAAATGAGGTGGAGAAGGAAATGGCAAACCACACTGGTATCTTTGCCAAAAAACAAACAAGTAAACCCATGTAGGGTTCCTGAAATGACTCAACAACAGCAAATAACATTTTCATTATTTACCCTTGAGGGCTTTTTTGGAAGTGTACTTAAATAAACTCTACATAAATGTGCGTCATAAGTACTTATAAATTTCATAACTCATTGTGACAGAAACTTGAAACCATAACATTGATTTTATTTTCATTATTAAAACATTGTCAGAAGGTTTACTATTTGTCACTGAATCCAAGTAGTTACTTTGTGGTTGTGTCCACATTAAATTGAACTGAAAATTAAATTAGGAGTAGAAGTATTTAACCAGATTAAGTAAAAAACAAATTCCTTGCACCTGAATAGCTAAATTGAAATGTCTGTTTTTGTGGCTTAAATTATCTCTTATTTGCCATAGCTTTCTATTTTGCTTAACTTACATAGACAATGAAGATTCTTTTCATGACCCAATGTTAAAAGGTACATTTCCTCAAATTATTAAGGCATTAAAAATAATTTCAGAAATTGCCTAAATTCTTTTTTGTCACATATTTGTTTTTTTGTTTTAATTTTTTTTTATGTTTTAATTTTGTTTTATTTATTTAATTATTTTTTTATGTTTTAATTTTGTTTTAATTTAAACTCTTACCTCCTGTTTTAGTATCAATTCCAATACAGAAGAGTGGCAAAGGCTAGGCAATTAGGGTTAAGTGACTTGCACTGTCATATAGCCAGGAAATGTTTGAAATCAGATTTGAACTCAGGACCTCCAAACTTCAAGCCTGCATTCTATCCACTGTGCTTCTTAGGTGCCCCACATGTCATTCTTTTTTTTCTGTATATTTTTTAAATGTTTATTTATTTAGTCAATTTAGAATATTTTTCCATGGTTACAAGAATCATATTCATTCCCTCCCCTCCACCCAATCCTTCCTGTAACTGACATGCAATTCCACTGGGTTTTATATGTGTTTTTGATCAAAACCCATTTCCATATTATTGACCCACATGTCATTCTTAATGACAACCTTTTGATTGTATTGTATGGTTTTTCAATGTACAAATATATCCACTGATATCAAATCAAGTGGTAATAAGGACATTGCTACATCTGGTGCAATGATCAAAACATCCTGGGTTCTTTCTGTGAAGATTGGATTTAGCTATCTTCTGATTGTAACAATGAAGACACTCTCTTTAACAAAATCAGGAATGTCTACACCCATACTTAAGGATTAAGTATTCAGTAGAATGGCCTTTAACAGACATGTGCAGAAACAGCTGACAGACCCCTGGGCTGTCCTAAGTCAAGCTAAGCTACCATTGGTACAAATGAGATGCAGGAAAGTGATGTAAAACCATCCACATATTTTGCGTCACTTCATCTCTTTCGCCTCCTTCCCCGGAGATGTGGCTCTGGCTGGCAGCATGCTAAGCGTTCCCACATTTTGGTGCAGTGGAAACTATTTGTCTGGGTTTGGACGGTGAGTTTGCCCTTGAGCTAATTCAGGTTCAGGCATCTTAGCTAAGCCCTCTTGGAGTTCAGGCTGATTCCTTCCTCCTTTACTCTCCAAACTTTATCTTCCTAGAAGCCTCTAATCTTCCTCCTGGCACAGGCCAGGTGGGAGAAATCCTACACCTTTTCCCTCTCCCTTCTCCTTAATTTTTTTCCTCTCTATTAATTAAAGTCACCATAAATTTCCAGCTGTCTTGGGTATTTTATTTGGGATATCCCATGGAGACCAATAATTAATATAGTTTAGGTCACAATGCTAAAATTATCCTTTATATTTCCCAGTTTGGAAAGATTGCTACACATCTGGGCTTTTTAAAGAAAATACTGTGCTTTCTTGTTCATAGCCTTCCATAAATTCTCCAGAGATCATATACCCAACATAATAGAGACCTTCTTGTGATGGACCTTCAAATATCTATGAGGCTAGCACAATACTTGGTTGGTCCATCTAGTATTCCTTGCTCTTTTAAAAAAATTTTTAAACTCTTACCTTCCATCTTATTATCAATATAATGTATTCATTCTAAGACAGAAGAGGGCCAAAGAAGGCTAGGCAATGGGAGTTAAGTGACTTGCCCAGGGTCACACAGCTGGGAAGTGTCATATTTGAACCCAGGACCTGTCATCTCTATGCCTGGCTCTAAATCCACTTAGCCACTCAGCTGCCCCCCCCCCCCCCATCCCTTGCTCTTGATGCATAACCAGTCCATTTCTTCCATTTATACATGTTGTGAATGTCTTTTGCATATGCCATCATTGGTAATGTTAAAGACTCCTATCACATGTTGATATGTCTGTTTATTTTTGGATCACCAGCAATGTATTTGAAGATCATTGTATTCATTTTGTCATGTATAGCTCTCTAGCATCATGTGGAATTTTGGGGGGGCACTGCCTGCACCTGTGATTTCATTAGTATAGGGTACTCTTAGAGAGGAATTTCCCCTACCAAAATGTGTTACCATATTTTCTATAATTTGCAATATTATAGGGTTACCTGGAGACACAGGGATTCATTGATTTATCCTGGGTCACAAAGCCAATATGCATTAGGAATTTTAAAAGATTAAAATTTAAACATAGGAGACAGATTTGAAAACTCTGCTATTTCCAAGTTTCTCAATTTTTGTTGAATTTATTTTATATGAAAAATTCATATAACTTTTCTTTATCCACTATAAAGGCAAAGCCTGGCGAACTGATGGCTTTATCAGTCTCTACTATGACATGGCGGAAAGGAACATATCTTTCAGTTTGGAAACTGTTTATCCTGTCACACTGATTCAAGATAATCACATTCATATGCCGTATGAGTCATGGGAACTGAGACCAGTTGGTGATAATGAAGTAATTTTAAATGTTACTACAACATTTACTGATATTGACATACATGTTAAGGTAAATTATTATGTGCCTACAAATCATATATTAAATTTATTTATTTATTTATATTATATATTTATTTGTGGTAAAATAGATAGAAGTGGCTGTTAACACTTGTTAACATTGTTAATTGTTAATGATGATTGTTTCTGTTTTGTGCTTACAGATATTAATATTTTATAATCCCATTTAAGTCTTCAGTCAGAATTTACAAATTAGAAATTAATATAGTGATGGGATTTAATAAGTTTGACAACCATCCATAGACTTTGTCCAAGTTCTTTGACAAATTCTGGAAAGGGACAATGAGATGGGTCAAGAATTGAACAGGAACAGGACTGTGTATTGCTTTAAAGGGATTCTTGGTTGTCTCGATCATGCCAAGCTTCTCTCTGAAACAAAGGTTCACCTTTTAGACCAGTATTCTGCCAGTGCTGATGTATAGCTTTGAGCTGTTGATTACCATACTACCATAATCTTCAAGGAACTGAATTTAGAGGCAATGGAAAAAAATGCATGGTAAGCACAAACAGGTACACAAAAGAAATAATATAAAGGTGGTCAAACAGAAATATATTATCAGAAAAAAGGATAGACTGGTCAAGTAGTTACAGCAGGAACAAATAGTAGTCTGCTACTGCATTGCTACCCACACAATATCAAGAGAGTACAAGAAAAGCCCCTAGAGCATTAGATGGACCTCCATGGCAGATTTATGCATAGATGGAAAAAAGGGGAAAAGGACAGACAAGTACGTATGGGGTGTTGTCTACATTCCTGGAGTCCCTCCACTGTCAGGGTCCATTTAGAGTTTTTGAGGATAACAACTAGATATTCTACAACATAAATTACAATGACCCATTATTACATTCTAAGATTTCCAGAATCATGATAGGAATTATTGTATAAAGTAAAAACATATATTAAAGCAATGTTATCTGTTAAAAATGAGCAATGGACTTAGAGTCAGAGGATCATAGATCCAGAGCTAGGAAGGAACTCAGAAATCATCAAGTCTACTTCTCTCATTTTACAAATAAGGCAACTGAGGCCCAGAGAAGCTAAATGACTTGCCAAAGGACATATAATTAAAGCCAGGATTTGAATCCAAATATTTTACTCCAAATTTAGTTAACTTTTCATTAGAGAACTTCAACTGAGTTCTTACCACTGTCTAGGAACTCTTTATTGATGTAGTGTTGATTCCCTAGCCCTTCCCTATAGATCTATTCCAAATTTCTCCCTTTGCTAAAACCCCATTTTTTTTGCATCCATCTCACCTACTGACTTTACTCTCAGTTGATGAACTTACTAAATGGAACATATTAAATGAGATATAATTACAAGATATTGATGATCTTTACTCTTAATACAAGAGTTCTATATCAGGTGTCTTATTTAGCTGGGTCTCACCTTATAAACATTTTTCTACACCCACTAATTCTCCCACTTCACATCTCAGGAACCAATCATAGTTACTTAATTTGTCTGGCACTGCCTATGGAGCAGTGCTTGTGGGATCAATTTCCTGTCTCATTGGTTTCAACTTCCTTACTCTAAGGGTATGTCAGTACTTGTAATCAATGCTAAAGGATCTTCAAATTTCAGACTGATTGCATTAAAGAAAAAAAAGGATATATTTCATCCCAGCAACCTATCTTTTTATCCTGCTCTCTGGTTTCTGAGGATATATCTCTTTTAAGGCTTATCTGTCCAAATGTGCCTTCTATTCTCTCTGTTCTTGATTTTTTTTATGGCTATTATTCCCATATTCATCCCCTCATTGCACTTTTCACCTCTGCTTCCCCTATCTGAATATGTGCAGACCTGTTCTTTCTTTAAACAAACCTTATGTGGTTTTGATTATTTCTGCCAATCAAAAGCAAGTACTTCAGAATACATTTTTGCATTGAGATATGAATCAGTGGCTAGACGAGAAAACTGTCTGAGAATGGGACTTGGATTTCTGGTCCATGGCTTAAGATATGGCATGAGGGTAAATTCTTGGCCAAAGATGGAATGCTTCTAACAAGGGTCAGTAAAAATGTATTTGCCTAGAATCTTGGAAATCTATCTGAGTATATTTAAACTGAAAAAGAAGGGCTATACTAAAAATTTGGGATCTATTAATTTAGGTACCACGAGATTGGCTACAATGTATAACAAAGACTAGCAGTACAGATATATAGTAGTTGACAGGAGACAAATCCCATGAATGGACCCAGCAATCAAACCCATGATTTCAGATATTTTTGTAGAAATGTACAATGTATGAGTAATAGGTCAGATGAACTAGAAGCCCTAAGATCCAGAAGCAATTTTGATCATGTAGGCATTGAAACAGTGACAATGGAATAAGACCTATGACTAAAATATAACTCTGAAAGGGTTCCTTATTCACAAGGAATTACAAGGAATAGGCTAGCTAAAGGTCATGAGTGTGGGAATTAGGGGGAGGGAGGGAGGGAAATGAAAGGTGTGCAAAGTAGCATTATACAGTACTTTAAAGAGACATAAATATGAGGAAATGTCAGAATCGGAATAGTAAACATTTAGGTGAATTCAGTTTAACAAACAGAAGCATACATGATTTCACTTGCACAAAAAAGAGAAAATATATGAGGAGGTCAGAAAATAATATTTCCGCCCTCTCAAGAAGGCATGATATGGTAGTGATGAGAGGCTTAATGATTTGAACATGTTCTGGAACTTACTTTCTCTTCATTGCTTTTTTTTTCCCTCCCCTCCTTATTCTTTGCCTCCCTTTTCTTTATCTCTTTCCTCTTGCTTTGCTAAAAACAGCAGCTAATAATTTCTTAGCTTGTTTCTTGGCCCAATTTCACTTTTCAAAAGGTGGAGAAAACATTTAGCTTTATTTGTCATGTAGAAGAATAAAAACTGCCATTTCCCCTATATTTATTTTGCTTGGTTCTTGAAGACCTAAGTAGAAGTAAGAAATAGAAGTAGAGTGTTTTATTTCAGCTTGTTAAAAAGGGGAAAAAAATAACGAGAGCTATCTCAAATTGGAATTCACTGTTTCAGAAGATGGTGGGGTTCCCCTTGACTAAAAATCTGTAAGCAAAGCTTGATGGTCACTTCAGGACAAGGCTGGATACTGTATTGTAGAAGGGATTCTCTCTCAGGCAAGTGTTGAATTATATGGTCTGGGAAATCCCTTCCAATATTCCTCTGGGACTCTTATTTTGATTCTTCTTTGTAGTCTGAAGGTGATACTGGGTTCTCAAAGGCTATGTATGCTACAATCGGTTTTACCAAATGAGAATGACCTTGAGTATGGGCCAAAGTACTAGGAAAAAAATCTTTTTTATAAAAGGGTACTTTTATCTTTTCTAGTTAACAAGCATTTTAAAGTTAATCTGTTCCTCCTATTGAGCAATTAAAACAAAAAAAGTAAGAAAAGAAAGCTCGTAATATATAGCTGTATAATTTGGGGAAAAAAATTCCCATGTCCAAAAATGTATGTCTCTTTCTGCATTTTAAGTTCAGCATCTCTCTTTCAGGAGAAGTGAGTGGTATATTTCATCTTCTTTTTTAAAACTCCTGGTTATTCTTATAATAATTGATTCCCCGTCCCCCAAAAATAATAGTTGATTCCTCCTTCCCTCATTACATTTAATAGTAACTTATAACATTCATTTAACATTTTTTTGAGTTCCAAATTCTCTCTCTCCTTCTCACCCTTCTTCCCTTCCTGAGACGGTAAATAATCTGATATAGATTTTACATGTGTAATCATGTAAACCATTTTCCCTTATTAGTCATTTTGTGGAAGGAGGAAGAAGAAACATGTTTGGTCTGCATTCAGATTCCATCAGTTTTTTCTCTGGAGATGGATGGCATTTTTCATCATGAGTCTCTGGGCTTGTTTTGGATCACTGTATTGCTGAGAATAATTAGATCAATTTATGGTTATTAATTATTGCATTGATCAGAGTTGTAAGGTTTTTAAAAGCTGTTTTTCTCTATAATGCTATCATTGTATAAATTGTTCTAATTCTGCTCAATTCATTCTGCATCAGTTCATGTAGGTCTGCCTAAGCTTCCCTGGAAACAGTCCATTTCATCATTTCTTACTACACAATAATATTCTATTGCATTTAAATTCCATAATTTGTCTAGTCATCCCCCAATAGGAAGAACATATAAACTGACAGTGAAGTAAAAAAGTAAAAGAGCATTAATGAGACATTTAAAAAAATAAAATAATGAATAGTGTTTCTGCTCCAGCTTCCCTTAAAGAGCTGCCTGATTTCTCAACCTTATAACTGAAATCTCTAACTTAAAGTTGGAACTTTTCTTTGCTGTTAATTCCATCAAAAAAGCAATTACAGGGGGCAGCTGGGTAGCTCAGTGGATTGAGAACCAGGCCTAGAGACGGGAGGTCCTAGGTTCAAATTCGGCCTCAGCCACTTCCTAGCTGTGTGACCCTGGGCAAGTCACTTGACCCCCATTGCCTAGCCCTTACCACTCTTCTGCCTTGGAGCCAATACACAGTATTGACTCCAAGACGGAAGGTAGGGGTTTAAAAAAAAAAAAGCAATTACAACTCTGACATTATACATTATTTAAGTCTTAGCTTCAAGTTGAGTAGGATAACACATTTACCAGGTTATCTATAGTTAGAAGTCAAGATTTTAACTGTTACAGGTTTCTTGCTACTTTTCTTTTTCATTCTTTTCTTTTCTTTTTGGTGGGGTAAAGGAGATGGCAGAAGAGACAGTGGTTCAGATTTATAATTTCATCCATTTAGGCAACTCCATTGTAAAACTTCCTATACCGATGAATACACCCAAGAAACTTGACCAGAACTTCTAGGCTTGTGTTTAAATTTAATAGAAGTGGAAATTTTTAGAAATGTTTTTCTTTGGATAGATTATTTTAGCCAAATATTCAGGAGTTTTGTATAACATATAATTCATTTAGTAGACCAACTCTTATTATTTGAGTCATGGAACTTAAAGCCGGGAGGGTCCTTTAAGTTCATCTAGTCCATTCTCATTTTACAGATGAAGAAGGACCCAAGTAGTTTTCCCAAGACCACACAATCAGTGACAGCACTTACTAGATTAGAAGCTTCATAAAGAAATGATTTTTTAAAAAAGAATTCATTAAAAGTTTTAAAATATTATACATTAGTTTTTCAAGTAAGCTTAATTATTTTTTGAGTATATTTTATTTTGAAATTTCTACTTTTTCCTTGAAAACAGGATAGCCAATGTATGCTAGCTGCAGTTGAAGTAGGTGAAAATTATGAGCTTTCTCATCTGTTAAAAAAATGGATGAATATTTCTTCTTTAATAATTGCTATGAAACAAACTGGATTAAATATCTTTCCATCTGAATACTCTGGTGCTTATGTTGCTGTGAATGACAAGGTAAAAATTTCTTTTAAAGTTAAATGTATTGATGATTTTGAATTTAACATTCCTTATATATGTAAATGTGCACACACACACACACTTTAAGGAGTTCAAGAACATTTGATAGCCTTACTTATCCAGGGGCATAGAAAGAAGTGGAAGAATAAATATAACTGCTCATTCATTGAATCTTCTAACATATGAGTGTCACTGGCAGGGTTAGAAACTGAGTCTAGGTCTTTAACTTCCAAATATTTGATCTAAGTGCTGTTATTATAAGTTACTTTTCTCTGAAATTTAATCCTCTAATAAAAACACACAGCCCATCCATGGCTATTATTATGAAAAATGGATCAAGCATTTGTAAAAATAATAACTGACACGTGCTTTAAGGTTTGCAAAGTGCCTCAAATCTGTTACCCTATTGGAGCTTCTTGGTCCCTTAAGGCAAGTTTTACAGGTATTATTGCTCTTATCTTAAGGGAGAGGCATTTAATGAGCTATCCATAGACACCAAAATAGTATCAGAGGCAGAGCTCAAAGCCTAAGTCTTCCTGATTGGATTATTCTGCCCATATTGCAGATAAAGAAGCTGAGGCACAGAGAGGTTGAGTGTCTTGCCCTATGGCAAGCAGTGTGGGTCACACAGTAAGTATCAGAAGTTATATTTGAATTCAGGACTTCTTGACCCCAAGTCCAAAAGTCTACCCCCTGGGCAATGTAGCTTCTTCATGAGTAAGTCCACTGACTGCAGGCTCAGAGAGGAAGTATTGCAAGAACTGTCAGTCCCATTGCTGGTTTTCACCAGATCCCTTGGGAATCCTATAATAAGTATTCTTCCTAGTAAAATGCAAACTCTTTGAGGGCAGGCAATATTTTTGTCTTTGTATCCTTAGTACCTGGCACAAGGCCTTTCTCCTAGCAGGTACTTACTAAAGGCTTACTAACCTGAATAAATGTGTTTGTATCATTTAATCTTGCTTGCTTTATTTCGATGTCAGAGAAACAAAGAAAAATGCTGGCTTTCCAGAAACCAGAAGCCTTTATTAAATATCCAAACTTTTCAGAAATCTTACTTGGGGCCCAGCATGGTGGTAGAAATAAAACTCAACAAGAGTAGGGAGCTGTGAAATCCCAGGAAAGTAATTTCATCTCATAGAAAGGCTTTTAAAACCCCCTTGCTTTCTTGTGGCCAGCTTTAAGTGCTATGCTCCTGTGGGCCTCTAGAGATAATGTGAGAGGGTGAATAGAAATGGCATTGGATTTGGATTGAGAGAAGACCACGGTTGTGTCAAAGCTCTGACACTAATGTTTATTAGAGAAAAAAAAAATATGGCAACCCTTATAAGCCTTAAAGCTTTCTATAAGTAGGAATGATGATGATTATTGAAGGCAGTTTAGAATCAAGAAGACCTGGGTTCAGATCTCCCCTCTGACATTTGTTGTATGACCATATGACCCAGGCATGTCATTATTCACCTCTCTCTGCCTCAGGCAGCTCCCTAGAATTAATTAAGTTGGAATTCGGTTTCAGTCGATCAGAACTAGGTATTGTCTGCCTTCACCGACCCATTTTATCATCTTGACATCCTAGTCATCCCATTCGATGTGACTTCTCCATGAAAGCACTGCACCATCCGTCCTGAGGCTTTAGGTGACATATCCTTAGCACCAAAAGGATGCTTGATTTCTACAATCACGAGGCAAGGCGCATTGTGCAGTCCAGACAGAATGGCTCTCTAGATCAGTCATTACAGATCTTGCATTTTGCAAGCATCATCAGTCTAGCTGAATTCCTATATTCATGAATGTTATAGAAAACTAACAGCATGGGTAGATGTACTATGACATAAATGCATGTTTGTGTAAACAAAATGTGTGGGAGTGACTCAGAATGCCCAAAGAAATCTTCCCTCCTTCCAAGTGATGAATACCTTGTTAATGCTTACATAGGTAGTATAGGATTAATTCCTTTTGTGTTTATATTGTAGGATCCATTAGTAGAAATGAAAACTTATCGACAAATGGCCCTTTTGGCATCTTCCTTTTCTTTCTGTTGGAGTAAATGGAATCAGGCATGTGGTCCTCAAAATGTCATTTTGAAGGTATATTTTCCAAAGTTCAAATTTATCCTTCAATGTCATTAGAAAGAAGGTTCTGTATAATGTCTTAGGAGCCGAGTAAAAGAGAAAGATAACATTAATTTCTCCTTCTAAGACATGAAAAAAATTTATCAAAAGCATTTCAACAAACATTCAGCCACTAAAATGTATAAGGCATTGGGCTGGAAGTGGAAATAAAAAGACAAAGATGAAAAAATCCTTAACTTATGAAAAGCTGACATTCTACTGACAGGAAAGGGAAGATAAAGTATGGGCCCAGATAAATAAATATGAGGGAATTTGAGAGAAGAGAGAGGACTATCAATGACTAGAGATCTAGGAAAGCTTCACAGAGGAGGTGGCACTTGAGCTGGATCCTGAAGGAGAGTAAGCATTTTAGGAGGAAGGGAGGAAGTGGAGGGATATTCAAAGTGTGGAGAGATAACTTGTGCAAATGTAGAGAGAGGATGTAGAGTTTTGGGACCAATCACAAATCCAATTTTTTAGAACAGAGGATACATAAAAGGAATTATTGTGAAATGAGGCTATAAAGGTAGGTTAGACCCAGATTGTTGAGGGCTTATAAATCCAATTTTATTCTTGAGGAAAGTGCATTACTGAAAGTTTTTGAGTAAAGGAGTGGTAGATTTAGATTTGTATTGCAGGAAGATTATTTTGGGAGATGAATTGGAAAGAGGAGGGATTAGAGACCATTAGACATCTATTACAGTGGCACAAACGATGAGGGAGGATTTGAAAAAGGGTAGTAGTTGCATGAGTAGGGAAAGGGGACAAAAGGGGAAGTAAGAGATTTTGGCAATAGAGATCAAAGAGCTAAAACTGTGGAGGAGGGAATGTTCTATTTCTATTTTAGAAGAGGTTAATATGATAGAATACATAGGCAGAGATGTTAAGCAGATAGCCGATGTAGGACTGGGTGAGTATATAGATTTTTGTAAAATATTCAGTTGTTTCAGTCATGTCTGAGTCTTGGTGACCCCATTAGGGATTTTCTTGGCAAAGAGACTATAGTGGTTTGTCATTTCCTTATCTAGCTCATTTTATAGATGAGGAATGGAGACAAACGGGGTTAAGTGACTTGCCCAGGGTCACACAGCTAATAAGTATCTGAGGCCAGATTTTAACTTCCAAAGATAAACCATCCTGACTTCAGTCCTGGCACTCTATCTGCTGTGTTGCCTACCTACCTAGACATAGGAGTCATCTTTAGAGAGGTGATAACTAAACCAATAGATGAAATTACCAGGTATAAAGTACATGTAGAAAAGAGGGCCCACCACAGAACCTTGTGAGACACCTACATGTAGGGGATAAATGATGAATCAGAAGAGCAGCTGGAGGAGACGGCAGAATCTTAGTGAGAGAAGAGTATCAAAGAGGAAGGAATGGTTGAAAGTGTCAAAAGCAGCAGAGTTGAAAATTAAGAAAAAGTAACAATGGGGTTTAACAGCTGAGATTTTTGGCAACTCTTGACACTAAAGCAACAATGGAGTAATGGTGGAGATGACATAGAACTGATGTTGAAGATTTACGTTTTGACCTTAGCCACTTAGCTTAAGTTTAATGAAGACACCGGGAATAGGAATGAAGAAGATTGAAATTATGAGAGTGGAAGGGAGAGAAGGGAGGGACTGGGATGGAGAAAAATACAGTGGTCCAGGTACTCAACTCGTAGAAAGGAAGGAAAATGCCCTGATAGATTATAGTCACTGGAATATGGACTGAGTAATGTAAAAGGATGATGTGAACATCCCAAGAAATAAGGTTGCCAAATGAATGCAGCTAATGGAGTGTCTGGAAATGGCTGTGGGGAATAAGTGTTTGCTTGCTCTTCCCCCTCACCTGCTTGGTCAGGATGCACGAGTGGAGCCAGCATCTTATAGGGAGGTGGGTAGGGATAGAGGACAGCTTGCCAAAGTTTTCAAAAGGTCCAGAAGCTAGAAGGGGAATTTGTCAATGTTTAAAAAACCATAGGAGAGCAACCTTAAAACAATATCAGATTATCAAAAACTGAGCTATGTTAGCTAAGAGATCCCCAAGTGATATGAACTCATTTTGGTTAAAGCTGATGTCTGTGGCATCTGTGTCCTGATACAATGATTCCGGCTTTTAAATATATCATATCAATGGCTGTGATATTTATTTCTCTGAGAGAATTATGGGATACAAAAAAAGCAGTCCCTCATTTTCAGAACTCCCTGGAAACAAAATCCCAGGATCTTATCAAGGTCCAACAGCTTAACACTGGGCACTCTTTAGTTCAAGCTGGATGTGCATAAAATCAAATTTACAACAGAAGAACAAATGTTTTTGAAATAAGAATTCATAACTGGGCAATTATAATTAGACAACATTTTTATTTTTATTTTTTAAAAATCCTTACCTTCTGTCTTGGAATCAATACTGTGTATTGGCTCCAAGGCAGAAGAGTGGTAAGAGCTAGGCAATGGGGGTTAAGTGACTTTCCCAGGATCACACAGATGGGAAGTTTCTGAGGCCAGATTTGAACCCAGGACCTCCCATCTCTAGGTCTGACTCTCAATCCACTGAGTCACCCAGTTGCCCCAACATTTTTATTTTTTAATGAACTCTGTTACTTGGAAAAGTACCAGTAAGCGTCCACATAACCCTCCACAATTGGGCAATATCGCAGTTTTGTAACTCCTAGAATTCTTTGTTCTTTCATAGGTGGGTGAACTTCTCAAAAAGGAGTATGTTGAGGATGATGAGTGGTCCATTTATATGTATAATGGTGAAAGAGCACAAAAACTCAAGATTAATGAATCCAGTAATACATTTTCAGGAGAGTTAGAAGAACATACTGAATTACATTCTACTTTGTATCACATGATCAAGGATTTTGCTAGTAAAGAAGCGATGGAGAAAATCAGGAATTCAAACTACCTATTTGTCGATGCAGTATGCAAACTACTACTCTCTGTTAGAGTACTAACCTATTCTTAATGCCTTACAAATGGTGGAATTTTGGTGAGTCAAGTACATTTGGAAAAAATCAAGTATTCATTCAGCTAAATATTGCAAGAGAAATGTAACTTAAAATTTCCCATTAAAGTTGTCTACTCAGCATTTTTACACACAGATTTTATTTTTGAAAAACAGAACATTTAGGCATGTTGAAAATTTCAAATACCATCATATTAAAACTATAATGATTCTTTATTTCTTCAACATTCCATAACGGATAAAACCGTACAAACTTTTTGATAAGGTTCACTTTAAAATTCACAGATTTTCTAGTACTTTGAGAAGAGTACAATATTCATTCGCTTAGCTTTATAAAATTATCAGGGATGTAAGAATGACAGAAGCATTTCTAAAAGGTGGTGATTTTCTACATTTCACTTTTCATGTTAAAATTATAAAACAAACTTTCCAGAGTAAAGCCATTGATTTACAAGTTCAGATACTGAAGCTTTAAAAATCAATATGTGATTGCTGTTATTAAACATGTTGCCATCATACTGGTGGGGGCCCCTTGTGTTGGAGTTTGGTATAAGGCCATAAAACTTGTTGGAGGGAAGTCCAGGAGCCCCCATTTTCTACAGGAGCAGCATCTACAGTTCTTTGGAAAAATCGGCCTGTGAGAAAACTCATAAAAGCTGCAAATAGTACAATAACCACAAACGAAATCCAGAGAGTTATATTTATCTTTCGAAAGGAGGTCTTGAGATCAGATGCCCAGGTTGCTCCTATGTCACAACTATGAGGAAATTGCAAATACAGGAAGTTGATTATGCCAGTGCAATGTATCTATTAATGGTACTTTTGTTAAATATACTAAAAAGTCTTTGGTATACTTTATATATGCTCTATAAATCAACACTGTGTCACTGCAACTTACTACAAATTATTCTGCTTCCCCTCTCCTTAAGATAACTTTAAATGAAATTTCTTTTGTGAAGAAAATCAGACTCATATCCTACAAGTATAAAGGTACTACTCTTAATAACATATAGGAGCTAACCTGCATAGGGCTTGAGATATGTCTATAGATAGAGAGAGAGACAGACAGACAGACAGACAGACAGACAGATAGACAGACAAACAGACAGAGGGATATCTTTACCAAACATGTCTGAAGTAGAGGAAAAAAAATTTCTGGTCAGAAGTAAAGGGACTTAGAATTTAAGAATTTAATTTTTAGCTACATTCATGCAAAGCAATATATATGCATATATATGTATGTATATATATATAATTTGCATCTTTTAGCAAATATACAACTTACAGTGAAGAAACATCCCATCTGGACTGATTTTTACTCTTTTCAGGAAGACTTAGTTTTCTTGTTTTCTCTAAAACTTCCTCAGTAGGTGGTTCTGATTCTTCTTTATCTCTGAATAAATCAGTTTCATTATTTAAGATGACAAGAACTCATTGTGCAAAATGAAAATAATGTTAAATTATAGCTACAGACAATGATTTAAATATATTTGAGAAAATATGATTACAAAATTATTCTAAAAAGTTTCTGATTTAATTCATTTATTTGTTTAATTTTTAAATCTATCTTTGAGAGTATTTTTTAGTCATACCTAACAGTCTATGGTATCAAAAGCATGATAATTCAGGTCTTTCTTCCCAAAGATCCTGATTAATTTAAAATAGTTTTAAAATTTAGAATAAATTGACCAGGAAAAGGACTTTATGGAACCATTAATATTTTTAAACAAATAAAGATGTATGTAATCTTCTCTGAAAAAATATGTGAATAAAAATAGTAGCTAATATTTACCTAGCATTTCAATATTTGCAAAGTGCATGCATTATAAACCCAAGAGATAAATGATATGGCTATTGTTACCTCTATTTTCTATGTCAAGAAACTATGGCTCATATACATTAAGTAACTTGGCCACACTCTCTTAAATAGTGTTACCTGACTCAGGTCATGTAGGTTGAAATTCAGTGTTCTTTCCATGACACCATGATGATTGATAAATTGATAATGGTCACCTTCCCACAGACTGGATTTGAACCAGCAACCTGAAGAGTTCCTAGGAGCTCCATTTCAACAAACTATAGGCTATCATTTCAATAAGCTAATAGTAACTAAAGAATTTCTTAAAATTAAATCATTTTCATTGAGTTGTACCTATTTGGTTTTGTATTTTCAACTGTTTGTTTGTCCAGCAACACAAAATTATAATGCCAAAGTGGATTACTTAACATTTTTTTTCAGTATGAGATGTACCAAAAGAATCTATAATAATTTTATTTCGGTTTTTGTAAAAGGAAGATAAAATCCTATTAAGTCCTCAGGAAGCACATCAGGAAGCACAACTAAGTTGGCTTTTTGTTTATTTACATTCACACTGTAAATCTGCATTACATTAGCAAATCCCCCCAATATGATGGATATTAATTGTTAAAATCTGTTTTTCAATGTAGCTTAAAAATATATGCTAATGTTGAAGTGTTTATAATAGCTTTTTAATAGGACTCACTTACTTTAAATCACATTTGTCTCCCTCATCATCAGCCCAGGAATATGTACTAATAAAGCGTTGAAGTGATGGACGGCGTTCACTTTGTTTTGGTCCCAAAATACGCCTGAATTTTAAAAAAAACTACAGTTCATTTTGCATCATTGAAATGATTTAAACAACTCTTATTTCACATAAAACCAAGGAAAAATATGATGCATTTTATTCATGGACAAATCAATTTTTTTGTGTGATAGATGACTTTGCAAAAATAATGTAACAGTTAAAGGTCACATTTATTGGTATGTATTTCAAATACACATTTACTCAATTAAAAATAGGCCTAAATTCCCCCAAATGGGGAACAGTCATAGACTTACCAACTAGGTCTTCTACAGAGGCGGTCATTTTTTTCCATTCCTGACATCTTGAGTAGTTGATGGTTTTAAAAGAAAAATTTGAATGTTAATTTGATGAGCTTCTATTTTTCCTATTTAAAAACTTTTGCTCTTGAACGAAAATATTGGGAATTTTCTTACCAATCCTGTATTTCCAATATTCCTGGGCAAGGTTGCAATGCTGGGTTTTCGAAAAGATAATGGCTATAAACATACGTACACAGAGACACACACATATGTACACATGATTATAGTTCTTTGACAAAATTAGAATTATAAAATGGTATGATGCATTTTAATGATCTCCTGAGATTTAGATGAATCAAATATATTCCCATTTACTGAAGTTATTTCAATTAAAGTCTAACCCACATTTCAAGGTAAAGTAGAAAATAAAAACTGAATGTCTGTTGTGATGAAGTCCCAAGTCTTCCAACTTTTATAGAACAGTATTCATAGCCTATGGAAGAATGCCACATACAAGATACAGGAGAGCTCTTTTGTAGCAGTTCCCAAAAGAAAATGTTCACATTTGTTATCTACTCTCTGCAGAGAGCCTAGCTGTTTTGGTTAAATATTTAAACACAGAAAAGACTACAAGTTTAAAAATCTGGGCAATATGGAGTCTTCAACTACCTATCTTTGTTGGCTTTGATATTTTAACAATTAATCGTATTTATCTTATATATAAGCTTTAAACAGATATACCTAACTTTTTCTAACAGGGAAATTCAACAACTAAGTGTCTTATGTGCAAGAAAGATAGAATGTGAAGGAAATACTAAAATACCATGAATTCACAATTTAAGAGGGGATAAAAACAAACAAAAACTATAATACAAAATAAAATACAAGATACACTACGGAGAGTGATATTTCTGAGGAAGAAAATAAAGTTTTTGGTTGGATGGAACAGAGAAGGCTTCAGGGTGACAATTTTTACTTAGTACCCATATCGCTGGGTTGTGATAGCAAATGAAATAACATATAAAAAGTTCTTTTCAATCTTAAAGTGCTATGCAAATACTGGCTATTGGTTTCTCTTGCTTAGAAAGAAAGATATAGCTGAAAATTTCTACTTCATAGCTTTTAATTTAAGAAATCAAACCTCTACAGTAAGGAATCATAAAGGTGTGGAAACAAGAAAAAGGTTAGGAGGGGAAAAAATAAAACCATAATGCTATAAAGCTCATTAAATACTTTCAAATCTATGAGAGGAGGCAACGAAGGTATTTTTGTATTTGAGTAAGCTGATGCTCAAGCAAGTTAATCTGCCCAAAGTCATGCAGCTAATATGTGTTGGATCTGGCATTTTGAATTTTCTGACTCTTAAGTCCAGGACTTGTTCCACCAACACCATGCCATCTCCACAAAGCTGCAAAAGCAGATCAAGAATAGTGCTGAAGAACCAGGAGAACATTGTACACAGAGACAAACACACTGTGGTATAATCGAACGTAATGGACTTCTCCATTAGTGTCAATGCAATGTCCCTGAACAATCTGCAGGGATCTAGGAGAAAAAACACTATCCATAAGCAGAGGACAAACTGAGGGAGTAGAAACAACGAGGAAAAGCAACTGCCTGACTACAATGGCTGAGGGGACATGACAGAGGAGAGACTCTAAATGAACACTCTAATGCAAATATTAACAACATGACAATGGGTTGGAATCAAGAACACATGTGATACCCAGTGGAATCACACGTCGGCTACGGGGGTTGGGGGGAGGAAAAGAAAATGATCTTTGTCTTTAATGAATAATGCATGGAAATGATCAAATAAAATACTATAAAATTAAAAAAAAAAGAATAGTGCTGAGTTTGAACTAATATCAATGAGTATTCTGATGTTGCAAACCATTAAGAATGGAGCCTAGGGAACAAAAGTAGACATTTATCTAGCTTTTACCAGGCCCAAATCTGTTAAGTCAAACTAAAAATATTGAATTAACTTTGACTAATATAGAAATAAGAGAATGATTACCCCATCCTACACACAGTCTTTTTTTAAAGACAATGTGAACAAACAATAAATCTCCAAAGTTATAAATTGTTTTTGTAATCACATTGAAATTAAATAAATGAACTTTCTCATTTACTTTAAATTATTTTGGGTTTCTGTTTCAAATTCAAATATTTAATTTAAAAATTTCAGCTTTGCAAATATTACAGTTTTTAGGTAAATAAAAAATCTAAAGATCTTATGTTTGATATTTTCAAAGTTACCTTGGCTTTTGAAAAAAGGAAATAAATTTTAACCTATAAAAATGTCATTATGAAAAAATGGAAAGAAAGCATCTAAAATATTTTTTTTTATTTCTAGGGAACTAAAATGTTTAGATTTATATTTTCCAAAGGAAATATTCTGTAAAATAACTTTATTACAGTAAGACACATGAAATGCTGGGAGGCAATTTGGAACTGTGCCCAAAGGGCTTTAAAAGAATGCATACCTTTTGATCCAGCAATATCACTACTAGGTTTGTACCCTAAAGAGATAATGAAAAATGTTTGTACAAAAATATTCATAGCCATGCTCTTTGTGGTGGCAAAAAAATTGGAAAATGAGGAGGTGGCCTTTAATTGGGGAATGGCTGAACAAACTGAGGTATATGATGGTGATGGAATACTACTGTACTGTAAGGAATGATGAACTGGAGGATTTCTATATGAACTGGAAGAACCTCCAGGAACTGATGCAAAATGAAATGAGCAGAACCAAGAGAATATTATACACAGAAAGTGAAACGTGGAAAAATACAATGTAACGGACTTTGCTACTACAAGACAATCCAAAGGGACCTGTGGAGAAAGAATGCTATCCACATGGAGAGAAAGAAATGTGGAAGTAGAAACACAGAAGAAAAACAAATGACATCATTTAATTATGTGGATGTGTGATTTGGGGGTTTGCTTTTAAAAGATTGCTCTATTGCAAAAATGAATAATATGGAAATAGGTATAAAGTGATATCATTTGTATAATCCAGTGGAAGTGCTTATTGGATCCAGGAGTGGGGAGGGCAGAGGACAGTGAAAGAAAATGAAATATGTAAACATGGAAAAATATTTTAAAATTTAAATTTAAAAAGACATGAATTAGGTGTGAGGTATGAGTACCAAAAAAACAGTGTGGCTTTGTGGAACAAGCTGCACTGCTTTATGAGCATATTTTGTAATTTATGCACTAGTTATAGCTTAGCAATAAATAACAGAATCTATTTGCTTCATTATATAAGTGGATCAGATTATTTCCTCTTGTGTTCCCTGTTTCTTTGGATGATTTGATCTCTTCCATCTTGGGTTTGAATTTTGTTTTGTTAGGTGGTTTTTTTGTTTGTTTTCATTGTTCTAACCTATGATTCCCATAGTTTAAGGAATTCCTAGTGTAGAATCTCCTTCCACTGACACAGCTTGTCAATTCACCTATAACTTTTACAAAGTTACCTGGAAGCAACATATAGCTGAAAAGACCATTCTATGATTACATGGCTTATATGTGCCAAAGGCAGGACTTAGAATCCAGGTTTTCTTGATTCCAAAGCCAACATACCTTCCCACTGTACACCTAAATATAAACTGATCTATCTATTCAAACAAGACATTATTTAAAAGTAGCATTTAAGAAAAATGTTAATAAAGCCATTTTAATGCACTAAATGAACTTATCAATTGTGATTAATTTTGTAAAACAAGTTATTAATTACTGCATAATTATCTTAGCAACAGGATATATTGCAAAAAAACAAAATGAAAGTCAGAAGATCTAGATCCCAGACCTGCTTCTTCTACAAACTAGATGTATGACCTTAGGCAAATTACTGAACTTCTCTGGCTCTTGAATAATATGAAAGTGCTTGACCATACAGCCTCCAAGCTCTCTTCTTATTTTATAATTCAAATAGTCTATAATTTTATGGAATCTAGATTGTTATGTATAGGGTAAGACAGTTTATACCAAGACACTATGGAATAAATAGTAAATAATAAACATTTCATAAACTCTTTGAAATTTCATTCAGCTTTAATTACCTTAGAATTTAGAGATGGTGAACGGTTTTTAGTTGGGATGTCATCTGAAGGGAAAAGCAAATATTATTAAAGCTATATATGTATATATATATGTGTATGTATGTATAAACAGTTGACATTAAAGCAACAGTTTTCCATTTTTGACTACTTCCAGTAGATTTCAAATATAAATAAACATTAAAAAAGAAGTCAGTAAATTCAATAACTAAAGCTTAGAAAATGATTACAGTTTAAAATTTATTATAATCATTTAATAGCCTTTAAACATTTCCTACCTCAAGTCCAATAGGAAGAGGTAGAAAAAGAAATTCCATTCAAAAGAACAGCAAAATGTATGAAAACATCAGTAATTCAGCTACTACTAAGAAATACACAGGAATGATATCAATATAGTTATAAGACATTCTTTACCAAAATACAGACAAATGATTGGCGAGAGATGAATTGCTCATGGTTGGGCCATCCCAATATAATAAAAAGGAATTTACTACCAAAATTAATTTACAGATTCAGTACCACATGAATCAAACTACCAAAGAATAAGAAAATTCATCTGGTCAAGAACCTAAAATAAAGAGACAGTTCATAAATCACAAAATGACAAACATAAAAGTAAAAATAATCAGGAAGGAATACAGGAAGAAAGGTAACAAAAATCATCACAGTGGTTGTGGCCTTCAAGGTTTTGAATCCAGGGAGCAGGATTAGATATGGACAAATGCTAAAGTATCCAACTGTGTAGTTTTCATTTGCTCTGAAATCCAAATGATTTTCTGTGGCATCTGGCTAGGAACCTCTTTGCCATCCCCAGAGGCAGACACATCCTCTGAACATCATCACTGCATATAATCAAGGATCTGTTATTTTCTTATATACTGGAAACAAGGGTGTTTTGACCCTGGAGAGCTTTGCTGTGGCGTTTCTGGCTAGGACCCTGCCTAGCACTTTCAATAAAGCCAAGAATTCACATTCCACATGCTGGTGTTCTACAGTGTGCAGATATCCTTTCTCCCTACATAAAGAGAAGATAGTGGTGACCATGGAGATGTGCACCATCTTGACCTCTAGTGCTAGAATTTTGAGTTGGATTTTTTAAACACTTAATATTCATCTTAGAATCAATACTGTGTATTGGTCCCAAGGCAGAAGAACGATAGGGGCTAGGCAATGGAGGTTAAATAATTGTCCAGGGTCACACAGCTAGGAAGTGTCTGAGACCAGATTTCAACCCAAAACTTCCTGTCTCTAGGCCTGGCTCTTTATCTATTGAGCTACCTAGCTGTCTCCTGTACCTTTATTCTTAAATGCTATGTAATTCTTCTGAGTCCAGAAGGAAAAACATGGAAAAGGATAAAGAACAAAATGGATTTTAGGCATAGGAATCCTTCTAGGATTGCTTCAAAATCCATGCCAGAGGTAAAAGGGACTTGAAAAATAAAAACATCACTCTGGCACAAAAATGAAATGGATGAACATTTAACAGACAGAAAATTCCTCGTTAGTGATGTGAGAAACTGTTCAGAATCAGCTGTCTTTGTTCAACCACTAGAATAAAAATAAGAAGGGAAATATCGCTCATTATATTAAAAAAACTAGAGATTAATTTCCCTAATGAATATTGATACATAAATTTATATAAAATACTACCAAGGACATTATAGCAATAAGACCAGGTTGAATTTATACCAGGAATAAAGGTTTAATTTTAGGAAAACTAGAAACATAATTGATCATCTCAGTAACAAAAACAATAAAAATCAAATGATTATGTCAACAGATACAGAAAAAGCTGTTGAAAAATACAATATTCCTATTAAAAACACTAAAAAGCATAGGGATAAATGCACCTTTTCTGAAAATGGTAAGTTATATCTATTTAAACCAAAAGTAAGCATTATCTGAAAGCTTTTCCAGTAAGATCTTGGATAAGACAAGGATATAAATGATGATTAATATTCATAGAAATTACCCAAAGAAATGGTAGTGATAGCAATAAGATAAGAAACAGATTGAAGCCAAAAGGAAAGGCAATAAAGGGGGAAAAAACTATCACTTTTTGCAGATGATATAGAAGAGAATGAAAATCCCTGACCCCTTGACTCTTCTTAAATAAGACCCCAGATAGAATTAACCAGTGAATAGTGAAAGGAAGTGATTGATTTCAGATAATGATTAATAACAGTATAGTAGCTATATTTATAAGATTATTAAGCATATTGAATGTAATTTATTTAGCTGTTTTCTCTGTAACTTCATGTTAGCTATTGTTTCTAAAACTTCCTATAAGCCAGCAAACCAGCATTTTGCAATAGGCTATAGCTCAGAAGACCTGTGTCCTTTAAGTGGAAGATGTACAGGTTGTCCCCTCTGAGCAGAAGGCTTGACCATATATGGCACATAGAGATATCTGATACAGAACATTTTCTTGAATAAAAGATGCCTTGTAAATATATTTCTCTGTGTTCCACTATCCTAGGGTTGGTGGTTGACTATTGGGGTGTGATCTTGAATGATATAATATTAAGGTATAAAAAAGGGAGAAAACTCTCATTCAATTGTCTTAGGTGGGAGGAAACCTAATAACCCAGCTTTGCTGGTCTCTCTCAATAAACTTGTTATTGGCTTGGAGCTTTGCCTCTTTGTTTCCTTATTGGCTGAAAAAATATTCATCCCAATTTGGTGGTATACTCAGAGAACCTTAGAGAGTCAATTAAAAATCTAGCTAAAACTATGATCAACTTTAGCAAAGTTGCAGGATTACAAAATAAACCCACACAAATCATCAGCATTTCTACATATTACCAACAAAACCTAGCAGAAAGAGATAGAAAGAGAAATTTCATTTAAAATAACTACAGACAGTATAAAATACATGGAGGTCCACTTCCCCAGAAATACACAGGAACTCTATGAACACAATTATAAAATAGTCTTCATACAAATAAAAACAGATCTAAGCAATTGGAGAAATATTCATTGCTCACCAGTAGACCAAGCTAATGTAATAAAAATGAAGACATTACCTACACGAATTTATTTATTTTTGGGCCATACAACAGAACTACAAAAATTTATTTTCTCAATATAGGAAAAATAACAAAATTAATTTGGAGGAAAAAAGTTCAAGAATATCAAGAAATTCAATTTAAAAAGTGAAGAATATTATTAGCCTACCTATACCAGATTTCAAGTTGTACTACAAAATGGTAATAACCAAAACAATGTGGCACTGGATAAGAAAAAGAGTGGTTGATTAGTGGAATAGTGTAGGCATATAATATACAGGAATAAATTACCACAATTATCTAGTGTTTGATAAAATCCAAAGATCTGAGCTACGGGGATGAGAATTCACTATTTGACAAAAACTTCTGAAAAACTAGAAAGCAGACTGGCAGAAAGTAAGCATACAGTACCATCTTATGCCATTCACCAAGAATGGATTTAGACATAAAAGATAATATCTTAAGCAAATTAGAGGAGCATGGAAGAAATTACATATCAGATATATGGAGAAAAGGAATTCATGACTGGCAAGACATAGGGAGGTTCATTAGAAGTAAAATGGATTATTTTGATTACAGAAATTTAAAAAGTTGTTACACACAAAAAAACCCCCAATGCAGCCAAAATGAGATTAACAGAAAACTGGAGAAATACTTTGCAGCAGATTTTCCTGATAAGGGTTTAATTTTCAAATATATAGAGAGCTGGTGCAAGGGAAGGTGCAAAGAAGAGTGCAAGGAGAGATTGACAGCTCTCAAGCCTGGATTCTCTTAGAGAGCTGGCTGGGTCAAGATTCTAAGCTATTGGAGGAACAGCTTTCAACTGTCTGTCTGAAGCTGGATTTCAACACTGAAGTTGTGAATCTGGGACTCTCCCTAGAAAACCCATCTTTCAAGCTCTCTGCCTTAGATTATCATCAAGAAGAGATTGAGAGGAAATCTCTTCATTCTGGTGGACAGCGTGATTTTGGAAGAGAATTTCTCCCTTTCCTGAATCTTCTAAGGACTTTGTAACTGGATTTCTGCAGCCTGACCCACCAAGGACTCTGGGGAGAATATCTGGGCTTCCCGTTTAGACTTTATCTATTAGTTAAATTTTAGTTTAGTTTAGTTTAGACAGGTTAAACTTAGTATAGAAACTATATTGGGTTAAGTATCTGGGGTTTAATAGTCAGATGGTCTATTAACCCCTTTCCTTCCCCATCATTCCCTTCCTTTATTAATAAACTTATTTATATAATTATGTTTTCCCTTTTCTATACCCTTGCCCTCTCCTAAAATCCTCATATGACAGAGCTGAGCCAAATTCATAAACAAAAGCACAATTCCTCAACTGATAAATGGTAAAAGGATATTTTTTCAGAAGAAGAAATGAAAGCCATTAAATGAAAAACACTCTAAATCACTAATATTTAGAGAATTGCAAATTAAAATGACTCAGTGGTACCACCTCACAACCATCAGATTGGCTAATATACCAGAAAAGGAAAAAGACAAATACTGGAAGGGTTGTGGAAAAATAGAAACACTAATGCACTGTTGGCAGAACAGTGAACTTGTCCAACCATTCTGGAGAACAATTTGGAACTGTGTCCAAAGAGGTATTAAAGCTGTTCAGATCCTCTAATACAAAAATACCACTACAAAGTCTATACCCCAAGGAGAACAAAGAAAAAAAAAAGACCCGTATGTTAAAAAAAATGTTTATTCCGCTCTTTTTGTGGTGGCAAAGAATTGGAAACTGAAGAGAACCCATCAATTGAGAAATGGTTGAACAAGCTAGGTATATGAATGTGATAGAATATTATTGTGCAGTAAGAAATAATGAAGGGGTTGGTTTCAGAAAAACCTGGAAAGGCTTACATGAACTGATGCAAGAGTAAAGTGAACAATTTACACAGTAATAGAAATGTTGTAAAGATAATTAGTCCTAAGAGGCTTAAAAACTCTATTCAATAAAATGATCCACCACAACTCCAAAAGACTCATAATATAAAATGCTATCTACTTCCAATTAGAGAACTGACAGAATCCAAATATAAATTTAAGCATTTTTTCCTTTCACATTTCCAAATCAAGGTTGTCATGTGGGATTATTTCTTGAAAAGTGAGTATATAATTCAAATTCAAAGAGATTCTATCTATATTAAAATTTGATCAGTGAGGAAGTATCACCTAAATCTGTCCAACACAATCTTATACATTTATTTTTACTTTAAAACAACAATAGCAACGAACAGTGAGAGCCTAACGTTATGTTATAATTTCCTCCAGCATTCCCTGTCCTACCTCCCCTGTCTACCTGCCCCCTCACCCTGCCTCCCAAGTCCCTTCAGTTCATTGTGCTGGAGAGCCAGAATCAGTTAGGTACAGGAGCCTACATCCCAAGGTGTTTGTTTTGCCTCCTAGGCACATGCTTGGAAACAGAAGCAATAATAATTCAGGACAAAACTATCCTAGAGGACCACCAGGATTAGACAAGTGATCAGCAGCAAGCAAACTTTCCTTCCGTTCTGGTGATATTATTAGGATAACTTCTCCATTTTCTCAGGAGAAGCACATTTAGACTGGGAAAATAACGCGGCTGTGGAACTAAGCTCTATTATTAAAGGCTCAATGAATTCTTCTATCCAACACATTATAGGAGAACGAATACAGATTGTTCGAAAAACAAAAGTGGGGAAGTTTGAAAACATTCTTGATTACCTTCATCTTCAAGGGTGCTAAACGGCCTTTCATTCTGAAGGAGGGCTTGTTTCAGCTCTTCTAATTCAGCGTGTTCTTTGGCATACATTCGTTTCAAGTTTTCAACATGCTGAATCATCACTTCCACTGCCTTACTGACTCGGCTTTCCTGATAAAGGAAAAAAATGCTTTTTTAAAAAAATAGTTCCTTTTTGTAAGGAGGAAGGAGACTGTGCAATCAGCTCTCATTTAAGTCTATGTTAAATATCAACTTCAGAACAACAAAAATATCAATAAATAGATCCTATTAAATATTTAAAAATGTGGACTCATAAAGTCTTTTCTTCATATCTCTATGAGCTAGGCAGGAGAGGCATTATCAACATTTTAGAGATGAGGATACTCAAACAAAAGATCTTGTCCAGGATGTCAGTGCTAGTAAGTAGTAGAGGAGACACTTCAATCCAAGTTTTCTCATTTCTAATTTTACTCAAAAATCTTAATGCAGTTTTAGAACTGTACTAAGACTTTCGGGCTTCCCTATATCATAAGTGGAAGGGCCCTTAGACTTCACAAAATCCAATCCCCTCATTTTATTGATGAAGGAATTTGAATGTTACAGCTGAAGATACTGCCCAATGTTAAAAAAAAAAATCTAGTAAATGGTAGAACCCAGACCTCCAAACCAATGATCTTTGACCAAGAATTTAGGATACTTTTAAAATATCTCAACTTCTCCTCCAATCTTCCTCCACCCCTTCCATGCTATGGCTCTTTTCTGAGAGACGGAACAAAAGAACAGGTTATCCACACATCAGGCAAAAGGATGAGACCAAAGTTAGTACTTAATGGCTTCTTCCCTCTTTTTTAAGTGCTGTATTTTGAAGGGTTTGTCTGTTTGTTTTTACTTATTTTACTTAGTATTAGAAAAAAGCAAGCACAGCTCAGCACCTAGGTCAATAAGTTTTGGTTCCAATCAGGCATCTTTCTGCTATTTTACTTATTTGAAAAACTCAAACAAAACCTTTCCCATTCAGTAAATTTGCTTCCTCCCATTCTGTATCCCTCCTATCTTCCGACTTCCTCGATCTTTGTGACCTAATTTCCACATTAAGTGCTAGCCTTTTCCTATTATCTCTTCCTGTACTCATCCCTTTTCTGCTTTTCTACTGGGCCTGATTCCTATAGGCATCATTTTTTAGCTTGTATACCCATATTCTTTCAATAAACACGAAAGTAAAAAAAATAATTTGTAATATGAACTCCATATTCATAATTAATACATTCTATATTCAGAGGTAGAAGATGATAGTGGTTAGAGACCCAGCCTTGGAACCAGGAAGATCTGGGTTCAAGTCCTTCCTCTGATACAAACTCATTTTGTGACCTTTAACCCTTCAGGGCTCTGGACAATTCTCTAAGCCTGTAAGTTGCAGAGAAGGGGCTGAACTACAACAGCAGAGGGGATTTCCATTCCCTTTTAAATCACAAGACCATTCTCTCTTCCTGTTCCATATGTGTCAGCTCAATTTGACAAACATTTATTAAAAATCAATTATGTGCAAGGTACTGCACAGATTTCAGAAAGGTCCCTGACTTAAAGAAACTTGCCCTCTCCTGAATAGGTACAATAGGAGCAAAGAGAAGTAAATACAGGGCTACTTAAGGAGAAAGAGAGTAAGACTTAACTAGATCAGAGAAGAGCTTACAAAGGAGGCAGAGCCTTGAAGATGGGTATTTTGAGAGGTAGAAATTAGGTGAGAGGGCATTTCAGGCACAGGGGAATTTAGGGAATAGCCTAAAGTCCATTTAGCCCAAAAGAGAGGGACCACATGATGGGGAGTAAACTGAAATCAGGATGGAAAGGCATATTAGAGCCTTTATATATATAGAGAGGCTTTCAGATGAAAGGCTGAGTCTGCAAAGGCTGAGTCATTGGACTACCTGAAAACCACTATCAAAAAAAAATCTAGATGTCATATTTCAAGAAATCATAAAAGAAACTATCCACATCACTTAAAACCTTAAAACTAATCTCTTTTAAAAGGGGCAAAGTAGAAATAGAAAGAATTTCCTAAAGGAAACTTTCATATGAAAACTTGATTTTAAAGTCAGAACTTCCAGGTCAAAGAGAAAAAAAAGTACTGAAGCAGACAGAAAAACTTCAAATACTCAGGATCCATCACTATGAAGAAGTAAAGAGTTTAGAATGTGATATTCCTGAAAGCAAAGGTTTATAATCAGCAATAACTTATGCAGAAAAACTGAGTATAATTCTATAGGAGGAAATTTTTGATCTTTAATAAGATGGAGGACTTTTAAACATTCACAATGAAAAAATCAGTTATGACAAAACTTTGAAGTGAAAACATAGGAGACAAGAAAAGTTTAAATGGGTAAAGATGGGTAAGCAACCATAGTGATAAAAAAAGATACATTATTTATGTTCTTATATGGAGAGATGACACATGTCCCTTCAGAACACAATTTTTAAAAGTATAGAGGGAGGTAGCTAGATGGTCCAGTGGATAGAGAGTCAGGCCCAGGGACAGGAGGTCCTGGGTTCAAATCTGGATTCATTTTCTAGCTGTGTGACCATGGGTAAGTCACTTCAATTCCTTTTGCCTTAATCCATTGGAGAAGGAAATGGCAAAGGACTTCATTATCTTTGCCAAGAGAACCCCATGGGCAGTATGGTTCATAGGGCACAAAGAGTCAGACATCACCCCAACACCAATAATGTATTATTTTGCTTGATTAAATATATATATATATACATATATTCATAATAAGTATTTTGTTTTTCCTTCTCAACTGAGGGGCATATGTAGGAAGTATGTAGGAAGTAGATTTTTCAATGACTAGAAAAAAATAAGATTTAATGTTTTAAAGTTAAATATTAAGAAACCCCACTATGGTCTTCCAGACAATGTAGCCCTCTTCCTGCTATACTATACTATTGCATATTATAAACATCTGTGATTTTGTCTTATGTCTCTTACAAAAGTAGAATGTTCCTATAGAAAAAGAGTAGGGCTAAGTTCCCTGAGGGCAGGGATTATGTGTCTCATTCATTCACATATCCCCCACATCCTCTTTAAGAGCAGATATACAATAAATGATTGTCTTGAACTGAAATCTATGTTTTGGGGGGTAATTTGACCAATAATTTTTATGACTACATTAACCCACTCCATGGTTTACACTGGAAAAAAAGATATAATTTAGTATTTATCATTTTAAGTTCCATTCTTTCTTCTATAAATGTAAAAGCAAACATTTCTTGCTTCTAGAGAATGTATGGGACCATTGCCTTTAACAGACTTATGATCATATTTTATAATAATAGGTCTGAAATTTTAGACAGAACACAGATTCTTCGTTTTCTGGGGAATGAGATCACCTCTGGGTGAGAAACAAAGCTGAGTGCTGGCTCAAACATTTGTGTAAAGCTAGATTTATTCATTGCCTAATGGAACCATCGATAGGGTCTCTAATCAGAAACCCCTCATAAAAAGAAAGGAACCTGATGGTTCTTCAGTTTCACTCTAGTCTAGAATTCATACCCTGGAAGTGCTGTAAGTCTCTTAGGACTCTTAGTTTAAGGAATGTTCAGGCCAGTCATGTTTCATTCCTCCATGCTGCACACTGAACTTACTCCTTTATGGTTGGTTCCGCACTAGGAGCCTTTCTCTCCTGACCTCCCTCTTTTCAGTTTTCTTTTCTATATTGTCTTCTCCTATTATAATGCTCTTGAAGGACAGGGGCTGTCTTTGTTTCTCTTCTACTTGTACTTATGTTCTTAGGATTTAACATAGTGTCTGGCACATAGGAAACACTTAATAAATGTGCGTTGTCTGACTCCTTGATAATGCACAGTATCCTGTTTAAATCTCCCCTCTGGTCTACTCTCTTCTTCAGCTTAGAAAAACCATTTGTACTTCTGCTTATTTGACCTGCTTTCCTGGAAACTGCAGTCTTATATACAAGAAAGTAGATAAGAAAACTCTGCAGGGCTAGAAAGTAGTTGTGTAACCTAAAGCTCTTCTCCCAAGCCTCATTCTAGAAGATGTGTAAGATGTAGCTGCAAAAAGAATATTCCTTCAGGAAATTTCAAGTTAAATATTTTTGTATTGGATAGCCCATGTTTTGTACCCAGTCGTGCAAATCCAAAGCCATTATGATACTTTTCTTTGCTTGATCAGATGTTTAATAGCTCCTTTTTTTTCCTTTTGAAAAAAGTGGCACAGTGGATAGAGTGCGGGACCTACAGTCAGAAAGACTCATCTTCCTGAGTTCAAATCTGGCTTCAGACACTTAATAGCTGTATGACCCTAGGCAAGTCACTTAATCCTGTTTACTTAAGTTAAAATGATCTGGAGAAAGAAATGGCAAATCCCCTCCAGTATTTTTGGCAAGGAAACACCAAATGGGGTCACAAAAAGTCATTCAAAAGCAATTTTTTTGGTTTGTTTTTTGCTGTTCTCACTCCCAGAGTTCAGAGCACATAGAGAATGACCATTTACAAAGGAGGTTCTAATGGTTCTGGTTCTGTAGAGTCAATAAAAAGATTCTGTCAGAACCAAGACCCAAGCCAATCACTGCCTCAAGGTCTGGGAGGGACTGATTTGAAACAAAGGATACTGATTACATGCATCAGAGGCAAGGTCTCCCCTGTCTAAAAACAGATAAGCCAGGCATCATGAGCCACAAAAAAACTGTTGGTTCTTACCTTGGTATGGGTGAGTAGGGACTCTCCAGCCACAGAGGAACCTGCCCCTAATCTGAAAACGCGTGAGGTACCTCTTTAGGTTTCCTGTGCTCCCTGATCCCCTGAGAGGCATGCAGTTCTACCAAAACCTTCTTCTACAAAAACCTTGCTTATATGAATGTACAAGTTGTGCAATGACTTGTACTTTCTCTTCAATAATGCACATATAGGTTTACCACATGAACATTCCCCTAGAGAGCATTTACTACTGAATATTGAGGCAACAGGCAGGGGAGAAGGATTACTTCTCCAGCCTCTGAAAATTTAGTTCAGCATATATTTAGACAAGAAAAATCCTCAGAGTTTGTCCAGGTTGTCCAAATAGAAATTTTTAAAGTTTCAAATTTTGGTTGACTAAGAAGTTAGGTAATCTAGTAACTTGGGAAATCAAAACCTTTAATTTATTCCATTTACAAAGTAAATAATTTAGAGTTACCTGATTAATGGCTCCCAGCATCTCTGCCTTGCTAGCAACTCTTGTTGTACACTGGTTAAGAAACTTTAAATTCTTCTCCAGCTTCTTAATGGTTTCCTGGGCTTGGTTATCATCTTCACAGAGAGGTATTAAAGACTGTATAAAAGGGAAAAAAACTATCATCTATCAGGAATAGCAAATATTGCATTTCAGACAAATCGGGGCTTAAAAATGAAAAATGTAACAGCACTGGAGATACATTTTTTGTTTTCTTTGTTGTTTTTTCTGAAAACAAAACAAAAACAAAAAACCAACAACTTACCTTCTGTCTTAGAATCAAGATTGTGTATAGGTTCCAAGGCAGAAGCGTGGTAAGAGCTAAAGAATGGGGGTCAAGTGACTTGCCCAAGGTCACACACCTATAGAAGTGTCTGAGGCCAGATTTTAACCCCTGAACCTCCCATCTCTGAGTTTGGCTTTCAATCCAAAGAGCCACCTTGCTGGCCCCTAGAGGTACATTTTTGAATGGCTCCCTCCAAAAAACCCAACTTCAAAGTACAAGATGGAGAAAGTGTGGTTAGATAACATTTTATCTGAAAAAAATCTGAAAGCTTTAGTATAATATAAACACCATATGAATCATGAGTGTGATATAGCAGTTTTTAAAAGTTCATTTGATCTTAGCCTGCATTACAATACAAATAGTTTTTGTCTAGGATTAAGAACATGACAATCCCACTATGTTCTAGCATGGTAAGATTTTATCTATAGTTTAAGTACTACCATTTAGGAAAAATATTGTTAAATCAGAGAATATCCAAAGAAGGGCAACTAGGATTGTAAAAGACCTAAAGATAAAACAAAATGAGGATCTTCTTTAGCTACTTGGACGTTTAACCCAAAGAAAATATTTAGGAAGCATGTAATAGCTGAGTACTACCAACACTGTCATGTAAAAGAGATATTATGTTTGGTCTCTCTAACTATAGAGGGCAAAACCAGAAACAATATGTGGAAATTATAGAACCATCACAATATTTAGGCTAGATAAAATTTCCTAAGCTTTCTAGGCTTGACAAATTTCCTAGCACCTAAAGATATCTGAAAATGGAACATGATATGGTGGATCACTCCTCACCAGAGATTTCTAAGTAAAGGCCAGGTAACTTTCTGAAAATATCATAGAAGGGATTCTTATTTAGATATGAGGTGAACCAGATGGCCTCTCTGATCTCTTCCAACCCTATTTCTGTGGACTATATGAGAGGATTAAGAAGGTGGTTAGAATAACAACACACATATATAAGGACATATGGTTACTAAGCTGCTTTAACCATATTATCTTACTTGATCCTCACAACAATCCTGTAATATGAGCAATGCACATTATTCTTATTCTTCAGAAAAGGAAACTGAGGCTCAGAGAGCTTAAATGACTAGCTCAAAGTTATACAGCCAAAAAATAGATGAGCAAGGATTGAAATCTTCTGACCAAAGAGTATATTAATTACTTAATATGGCTTTAACGCCTGAATATATCAAGAGGAAACAATATCAAATTCAATACTAGAATATATTAAAATGAATCAATAAACACTAAAGATGACTACTATGTGTAAAGCATTCTATTTGGCACCACAAATAGAGAAATAAAACAATTCCTGCCTTCTAGGCACTTTCTACCGAACACAAAAACATACAAATAAGTAGTTATAAGCTAATGTGAAAGAGTAAGAGAAAATAACTCTTAGAAGGATTAAGGAAGGCTTCACAGAGGAAGTAGCATAGATGCTTAGACTTGATCAAAATTCTCTGAAAGATAAAAAGAACTGTTCATAGTTTATTCAAACTATGAATTCTGTCTGGGTTCTAGAGTATAAATATAAGGACCTAAATATTCTTAGACTAACCTTTAATAACTTCAAACAGTTATTGATCTCCTTCTTTAGATTCTCTTCAGCCAGATTCCGAGACCGCTCTTCAAGTTTGACTCTTTTCTCCAAGGTAAACCAGTCACACTTAAATCCCAAAGATAATCTCAGAAATTCAGCCTGTCATGGAAAAAATATAAAAGGGATATAGGTTTGAAGAGAAAAAATGAGTAAATATAAAATTTAACTGTAAAGAAAGACTACATCAAGATCACTATTCCATTTACTATCAACAGAGACATAAACAAATTCGATATATCCATGGCTCTCAGTGAAGTTGTTCCTTAATAAGCCAAATTCCAGTGTGACTAACTGAAGAGGAAAGGATTCATGATCCGGGGATATTAGTGTAAACTTAAGGATCTTTTTAGTAAAAGGCAAATATAGAAAATGTTTTATACTTACCTCTACCTCTTTTTCATTTGTAGAAATGCTGCTGAACAAGAAAGAGAAGGACTTAAAAAAAAACACCCCAGGAAAGCAAAAAGAAACATAAATGGATTGTGATAAAATGAACTTACTGGTCATTTTGTTTAAAGTTGACTGATTTAATTCCAGTTACTGGCCTAGTAGAAGCAGCAGTTTCTATTAAGGGGGGAAAAGGACATTATTTGGTTAAATCACATTAACTACTTGATAGCCCCTTGATTTGGCTTAGTTGTACCCCCTAAAGCAAGAGAGGCAAAAGGATGTCATTCAAAAAGCTGTTAGCTTTAGTAATATCGCTTACAGTTTGTCTTGATGATTATAGTGAGAACAACATTAAAACCACACTGGTTCCCATGATGAAACTAAACAAAATATTAAAAAAATATATTAAATATATTAAATATTTTAAAAATATCTGAAATATGGTTTGAGTTTCTCAGGTTCATGAATGTCCCAGCTCATCTGATTGGAGCTGATTGCTAATATATATATATATATGACACTATTTCTTAGCAGAAATATATACTGGCAAAATTCAAAGCCCTTAATAAATCCATATCGATTGGCTCCAATGTGTTGATTGGATACTTATCAATAAAGAAAAAAATAAAGATTAAACTACCAGCAGAGGAGCTTGGAACTTAGCACCCCTTTGGGAGAAGGGTTTGTTTTATATTTACTTCAAAAACATGTCAGAAATTATAGCTCAAAAATTGAAATGGCAATTAAAATGGTTCTGACCTGTGTAGAGGCAGGTGCCAGTGATGGAATATAACCATCTGACAGTAACATTTTAAATCAAAAGTGCTTAGGTTTATGGGAAACAGGTAGGCTTTTCCGAATGATCTCCTATGTTAGTGAAGGTGAACTTATGGCACAGGAGCCAAAGATGGCCTGCAGAGCACTCTCTGTGTGCATATGGCTGCCCTCCCCATTCCAGAGTTCATTACTAGAAAGGCAAAGGGACTTTGGTGGGGTGGCTCCCCTCCCTCTCTCCACTGTGCTCAATGACATTTTTTCACCTCCTTCTTCCTCTCCCCCAGCAGCCCAATGGGAACACTTCCTCCCTCCCCTATGTGGGGTAAGGGTGAGGCAGGGAGTGCCCAGCACTCAATGGGGGTGACAGGCATGGCACTTGATCTGGGGGATGATATGGGGGTAGAGCCCCAGCACTCCATCTCTAAAAGGTTCCCCATCATTGTTCTATGTTGTGCTACATTTTTATAGTGATACAACAACCTGGAAAATGTAGAGAATATAACGATGCCATTTTGCTTATTGTTTGTTAGTTACAAATAGCATTTAATCAGATAAAATAAAAGGCTGCTTTGTGTTCTCTTCCAAAAAACTATCTCTGAATTTGGAACTCAAAATTTTAAGACATTAAAGTTAACTTTTTTTACATGCAATTGGAAAATATTTAAGGAAAGAAATAAAACATATTTTAAAGTATCTCTCATCCACATAACAAAATCATATACGCTTCTTAAAAGATGTATAAAAGGAGATGTTTACTGTTTCTTGATTATTATTATCAAACAGAAGAAAAGAGGTAGACAAGTACTTGACAAAGGTGTTTGTCATGATCATGACAGATCTCTAATACAGAGTTCACATAAGGAAGATTCCCTACAAATCATGAGGTCTTCCAGATTCTCCCTTTTGCATATCATCTCCATAAAGATCTTCTGAGTATGAGCTCAATGATTCATACTGGAAAAGCCAAGTGGTTGAAGAATATCTTTTCTCCAGAACATGATAAAAAGATGAGTAGGAAACTGATAGAGCTACTCCATCAGTAATTAAAATAATAGTATTTATGTAGTGTTTTAAAGTTTGTGAAGCACTATAATTGGGTATCAGCATATGTACATATATATGTGTGTTTATGTATAGTTTAATTCTCACAACAACTGTGTGAGATAGGTGCTATTATTTATCTCCATTTTATAGTTGAAGGAACTAAGGTTGAGAGATTAAGTGACTTGCCCAAGGTCACACAATTAGTATCTGAGGCAGGATTTTAATTCAAGTTTTCCTGACTCCAAATTCAGTACTCCATCCACTATACAACCTCAATATCTAATCAACATAAATACTTTGAGGAGATACTGCAGATGAACAATGAACTGGCTCAAAATTAAAGAAGGAGGGAAGACTGGATTGTTTGAACTGAAATTAGGTAACGCTTTTAATGACTCCAAACTTTTCCTTCAAACAAAGACTCATCTTTTTAATACTGGTATTTTCCAGATGATATTGTTTGGCTGTGAGTCATAAAAAACACAGTCTGAAAAGAACCTGAGTAGTAGGCCACCCAAAAGTTCCTTTATGGTGGGCACAAGCAGGCTACAACATATTACAAAGGAGAATTGTGCAGAAGGATTGATATAAAGGATATAATCAGAGATATGGGTAATCAGAAAAAGAGGAGGTCCAGTCATGCAGTGAGAGCAAAAGGTTACAATGGACAATCTTTTTCCATGGAATGTCAAGAGACTCTTTGAAAGACTGACAGACTGACATAGACTCAAACAAAATAGGGCAAAAAGTACAGGTAGGTTATGATTTGTTACTGTTTGAGGGAAGACCCTTATCAATAAGATCACAGATCAATTGATGTTTCAAGGCAGGGAAGAAAAAAATGGAATCAAACATCAGCTTTCATTTATTGTTTTAGTCCTAGGTTAAGTAATGAGATTTTGGTTTCTTTTAGTGAGATTCTGCATCAATATAGATAACGGAAGGAAACCTCTTACCTCCTCCTACAGTGTGTTCTTCTTTACAGTCTTTAATTGCTTCAAGTTCTTTGGTTTCCTAGAATTTTAGAGATGAAAGATATAATAAAGAACCACCTAAGTACTGCTACAAATGCAGTTCTTTATAATGCTTTATAATGCTTTTCGTCTCCATCACTAGACATTTAGTGCATCCTTAGTATATGCATGGCAAGGTCTGAAAACCTGGGGAATAAAGTAGTATACTCTAGGATTTTATAATCTAGTTAGAGAGACAAGCCATAAAGGCATGAAAAATCAAATAAGTAAAAGACAATAAGAGAAGAGCAGTCATAAGGTAATTAATTGTTTAAATCAATGAATATTAACAATAAGGGCTATGAGTTCAGAAAAGTGAGAGATCACTCACCATAGGCCCCAAATGGTCTAAGAAAGATCCATGGAAGAGAAGGCATTAGAATTTGGATGTTTTATTAGCCAGAGAGCAATAGAAAGGGTAGATTGAATAGGGATGGGGAATTCATGTGAATAAATTATTAGTAGTCATGATAGCTTATTTTCTTTTTATATTTACATTTGTTATATATTTATTTTGTTATCTTATTATATATTTATAAGACACTTTTCTCACAGCAATGCTCAGAAGAAGACTCATTCTACAGACAAGGAGAGTAGTTCAGAGAGGTTTCATGCGTTATTATTCGAAGTAAGAAAGTAGCAAAAACCAAGACTTGCATGTAGGTCTCCTAGACTGAGCATCACTGTTCTTCCCGTTACACTACACTATCTCACTTCCGGAGAGGCTGGAAAGTGTAAACCTTGAAGAATAATTTGATACAAAGTTGATCATGAAATATGCTGATATAGAAAAGTGGTAGCAGATAAGGCTTTTACTGTATATACCTAGGCAGTGAATGTAGTTTTCATCAGACATAAAATGAATATCTCTTTAAAAACCAAACCTATGGGATAACGCACATGCTTTTTAAGAGTCCTAATTAGATTGCAGAGAAGGAAGCATTTGTCAGCCTCTGAAATCACGAGCACTTATTTAACAATATTTAAAAGCTCTCCTATATGTAAATCACTGTGCTGGGCATTGGGGCTCAAGGAGAAACAAGAGTCTTTAAAAAGCATTCACAGGGGCAGCTGGGTGGCTCAGTGGATTGAATGCCAGGCCTAGAGATGGGAGGTCCTGGGTTCAAATCTGGCCTCAGACACTTCCCAGCTGTGTGACCCTGGGCAAGTCACTTGACCCCCATTGCCTAGCCCTTACCGCTCTTCTGCCTTGGAGCCAATAAACAGTATTGACTCCAAGACGGAAGGTAAGGGTTTAAAAAAAAAAAAGCGTTCACACCATACTTATGTTGTAGAGCAATGGAGAAGAAAGAACGGCTTCTATTCGGTACACAAACTAGCTTTTACTCTGCTGGCATTGCTTTTGCAAATCTGGGGTCACTCTCACTAATGCCTCCCCAAAGGGCTCATTAGAGGGTGGGGCAAGCCGGGGATCTCAAGGGCTCTGCTGGTGAGACTTACCAAATTGGAAAGATTTCAAATAAAGCGCTGAGGCTGGGCATTCGAGATGCTGTCCAAAAGCAGTCAGCTGTCACCAGAGGTTAGCTACTTTGTGAGGAATGCTTCTAGTAGGAGCAATTGGTGCATGGGGTTTATTTACAAAGGTAAGAAAGAGCTTTGATCTGCATTCCTGGAACTGAGGGCCTAGAATGGTGCAACTGTCCATCCTTGGAGGACTGAAATCGCTTTGACCATTGGGGTCCTCAAATAAGGATTTAATCAGTTCTCTTTGTGGAATCTGTGATGTGGTGACAAAATGTTTGTGGAAGGTCTTTGAAAAAGGAAAGAGTATTATTTGGACGTAAAAGGTTATCATTATCCCGATCTTCCTTATTGTCGCCAGAAAGGGCTTTGGATTTGGAATTAGGCATCCTGGGTTGGAAGCCCAGCTGAGCTTCTTGGTTACAGTTACCAACTGTTTGACCATGACAAGTCATTTCACTTCTCTGGTATGTAGTTCTTTCTATGTGAAATAAGGGTATTGGACTAGATGGTTTTTAAGGTCTTCAAAAAAATCTGATTCTCTGTTACTATGATCTTCATTGATAACAGTATTAACATAGCCTCTTACCAAGTTTAATGTGGTTTTCTTTTCATCCACAGAGCTGTGACATGGAGTATTTTCATTAATTAAACTTTTACCTATGAGAGAAATAGAGGGGAAAAAAAGAGTAGATGAAACAAAAAAAAAGGGTTGATAGAGAGGAAGGAAGGGGGCAGCTGGGTGACTCAGTGGATTGAGAACCAGACTTAGAGATGGTAGGTCCTGGGTTGGCATTTGGCCTCAGACACTTCCTAGCTATATGACCTTGGGCAAGTCACGTAACCCCCCTTGCCTAGCCCATATCACTTCTGCCTTAGAAGGAATACACAGTATTGATTCTAAGACAGAAGGTAAGGGTTTTAAAAAATAGAGAGGAAGGAAGAGATGGGGGACATGAAGAGTCATTATGGGTCTTTAAGAAATGAACACATATGTATATAAAGTTCTAAAAATTAAAATCCACTAGAACTGGAAAAATCCACAGAAACAAGTCCTCAGTGTTCAAAAGCAAGGGGGGGGGGGGACTGCGGAGGGAGGAGGAGGGAGCTGAGATGGCAGTTTAGTAGCAGCAAAAGCCAAAACTGATCTGACAATCCTTCCAAACCAATCTTTTAAAAAGCATCTCAACCTGATAGGAGTAAAAAAGGAATTAGTAAGACAGAGTGAGGGGGCTCTCCAGCTGAACAGAACTTTGAAGGTAGAGAGAGTTGATTTTCACAGGACAAGGGGGAACTGGAAGCAAACCTGCACCCAGAGGAGTGCTGGCTGACCCCCTCCCCCCCTTGTTTCACTACTTTCTGCAACTGGGCATCAGCTAACTCTGGAATCCCAGGATATGAGCTACACCAACAAAAGAACACCTCAGACCCATCCCTTGAAGTCTCAGGCCCTGGCACCAGTCCACAGGGAGGTTGGGACATCTACAATTGGGCCCTTTCAAGCCTGCACTGCTTAGGTGAAGACCTAACCCCTAGCAATATAGCTCATTCAAATAGCAGAATCCTGCAAGCCAGCAGAGGAGACAGAATCAGGAAGCAGCTTTCAGAATTCCCAATCCCCAGGCAAAAAAATAATAAAAGGCTGGGAAAATGAGCAAAGAGCAAAGGTAATGGGTATAATTGCCTAATAAAAAGGAAAATGAGATTGCATAGCCAGCAGGGTACTTATTTAGGGAGGTGCTGCTCACTCACATAAATTTTCTTCAATAAATAGTTATGAAATGTCTGCTATATATAAGGTGCTAGAGATACAGAGACAGAGGCATAGCCCTTAATCTTAAAGAGATTATAATTTAATAAGTGAAAAGAGAAGGACACATATAATTAAATTAAAAGGGAAAGTGAGATATATAAACTGCATCACCACTATATCAGTAAGAAATGGGGAAAGAGTTGGTAAATAGTTTTCAGGCATGGCTACTTTGTGTGATTTGATAAATATATATATATATATATATGTACATATATATATATATATTGGGGATTCTACACATATGACTGCTATGGGAAAGTGATTTCCTTGAACTTAACACTGTTTACTAAATAAAAAAGCCATAGATTAAAGATAGCTAGGCAACTCGGTGTATTAAGAATCAGGTCTAGAAACAGGAGGTCCTGGATTCCAATCTGGTCTCAGACACTTCCTAGATGTGTGACCCTGGGCCAGTCACTTAACCCCCATTTCCTAGTCCTTACTACTCTTCTGCCTTGGAACCAATACTTAGTATTAATTCCAAGATAAAAGGTAAGGATTTGGTTTTGTTTTTTAAAGCTATAGATTAAAGAGGCAAAGCTAATTTTAAATATATATCCTTTTTACTACTTTAAAACAATTATGATTATTTAAATTTTTTCTTTTCTTTTTCATTTTCAATTCCAAGGTTATCCTCCTCTTTTCTTAGAGCCCATACCTTGTAACACAGAATAAAAAAAGAAAGAAAAGCAACTTAGCAAAATTAAATAACATAACAATGGAGTCTGATAGTATAAGTATATATAATGTTCCACATCTATATTTCCTATCTCTGCAGAGAAGGAAGGGAGGTATATCTTTTAAAATGTTAACTTATAAGCTTCAATTACAAAGCACTAATTTTTTCTTCCTACTATCTCCCATATAACAATTGGACCAAAAAAAAAGGGGGGGGAAGATCCCAACAAATATATGAATAGTAAAGCAAAGTAATTTCCCACATTGCCCATGTCCAAAAATATATGTCATTCTGTTGAGGCTGTCACATCTGAGGAGGTGGGTAGCATCTGCATCATCATAGCATTGATCAGAGTTCCCAAATTGTTCAAAGTTGTTTTTCTTTATAATGCTCTTATTACATAAATTGTCCTTTTAGTTTGGTTAAGCTCATTTTACTTTATGTCAGCTCATTCAGGACTTTTTTTCCTTAAGAAGTCCATGTTGTCATTTTTATATTAAGAAATAATATTCTATTACATTCATATATCACAACCATTCTCTAATAGACAGGTATTTTTTTAGTTCCTGGTTTTTTACTACTACAAAAGAGCCCTTATACATATTTTTTGTGCATATTGATACTTTTCATTTTTGGTTGATCTCTTTGGAATTGCCAGGTCAGTGGAATATGAAGAGTTTACATTGGGGGCACAATTCCAGATTATTTTCTGACATGGGAGAGTTTTAATTTCTCATATCTTTTTTGAGGCTAAGCATGATCATCAAAATTAATTAGTGTTAAGTTTATTTTTGGTTACTGTTCTTTACATTTATAATATGAATGAATTTGAAATGAAAAATCCCAACCAAAGTATATTATATTATTTATTTGGCAGATGCAAAAAGAGGCCACTATAGTAACTTGAATTTGGTTTTAGTGAAAAAGCATCCTCTATTTGTCATTCAAAGCTCTTTATAATCTAGCCCCCTCCTACCTTTCCAGTCTTTTTACATCTTATTCCCCATTCCCCAGTGACATGGATCTTGTTATTCCACAAACAAGACACGCCATCTCTCAGCTCAGGGCATTTTCTCTAGCTGTCACCTATGCCTGCAATGTTCTCTTTCCTCCCCCTCTTTCTGGGTTCCCTGAAGTCTCACATGAAATCCTATCTTCCACATTTAGCCTTTCCCAACCTTTCTTAATTTCAGTTCCTCCCCTCTCAATTATTTTCTATCCTATATATAGCTAGCTTAGGCATAAGAGATTTGCTTGTGTTTTCCCCCCTTTCATTAGATTGTGATCTCCTTGAGGGCAGGGACTATCTTTTGGTCCTTTTTGTTTTCTGAGTGCTTTGCTCAGAACTTGGCATACAACTGGCACTTAATAAATATTTATTGACATTAGTTTAGCAGTCCTATATATCTATTGACCTGTGTAATAGAGTTTAAATTTGTGATGTATGCATTACTACTAGTTCATCTGAAATACCTTTATCTCAGGAAATAAAGTCTGATTACTTTCCTTCCTCTATTTGGTCATTGGCCTGGATTCTCAATGAAGATAAGTATAGTGGTATCCAGCTAAAAGTGGCAAAAAGCTACATCTTCTTCTCAGAATAACATGGCTGGAAGGGCATTTTTAAAGGCTGTCCAGTTCATATCATCCTTTTGGTTAGCCTGGATACTAAATCATTCTGAAGAGATTAGATTTCGTTTTAATTATCTCCAGGGAAGTAGGTAACATCTATAGCTCCTCTTTCAGTAATCTGTCCTGGTGCCAAATCACCATTATTATTAAGAAAGTTGTAGTATATGATTGGGATGAAATACTACTGTACTGTAAGAAATTTGCAAAAAGGTTAATTTTGGAAAAACGTAGAAAGACCTACATGGAATTATGAAGAACGAAATGAGCAGAACCATGGGAGCATTATATAGAACACCAGATACATTGTTTGAAGAATAACTTGTGTGTCCACTGCCAGAGAAAGAACTGATAAATAGAAATAAGACATAGTTTTATATATACATATATCTTTTTGTCAAATGATATCATCTATAATGGGAGAAAGGGAGGGAGAGAAGGAGAGAGTTAACTGGCTATTTAAATGTAGCAAATTATTTAAAAAAAAAGAAATTCTTAAGCCTTATCAGATATCTTCATCCTATATAGTTTAGACCCATTTCCTCTCACTCTGTCCTCAGGAGAAGAAAAACAAACCCAGAAGAAAGTCATGCTTATCTTTTTGCTTTCTTAATTTAGCTCAATTCAATGAATATTTATTATAGTCTTATTACATGAAAGGCCCTGTGCTAAATGTTAGAGATAAAGACAAAAATCAAGAGAAAGAAGCAATTCCTTTTTTTAGAAAGCTTATAGTACAAAGGATGCAACATATGGTCAGATAAATAAATACATAGTCATTTCAGGAGAGAAAGAAGATTGACAGTAATGGGGATCAGGAAATATTTGAATATCAGTTAGCACCTGATTTTGAACTAAGCTATGGTCTAAGAGGTGGAAATAAAGAAAAAATATATTCCAGAATTGGTATAAAGAAGGTTGAGTAAAGGAAACAATGTACTATGAAATAAACCTGGTAAATTAAGTAGGAGTCAAATTGGGGTGTTTCAGTGAGATTTGTTTCATGGTACAATGGAAGGACTAGCTCTGGAATCAGACAACATCCTGCCTCTGACATTTACTAGCTATGTGTGTGTGACTTTGGACAAGTCACTTAATTCCCTGGCTCTCAATTGCCTCATCTGAAATGAGGATGTTGAACTAAAAGTAGTAATGATACTCTGAGTGGAGAGAAGGGGACAGATGCAAAAAAATATTATTAAAGTAGGATCTGTAAACTTTATCAACTGATGAGGTATGTCAGGTAAGGGAAAGGAAGAGGTGAGTATGATTCACATTATAAACTTGTATAATTGGGGTAATTGTGGTGCCCTTGGCAAATATAGGAAGTTTAGAGAAGTGATTTAGAAGAGAAGACAATGAGTTCTAAGAATTAATAAGAGTTCATTAAGTTTTTATTACACAATTCTTAAAGACAATAGTTTTATTTTCTACCGTGTCAGGATAGTAACAGCTCCATATGTCATTTTCCATCTTACCTTCAGACTCTACCATTATTGGAGCTGGCTGTGTTGTTTTGACTTTTTCATAATGTGATTTGGGATCAACATTATCAGAGGCCATAGTCAAAAATCCAGAGCTTGAGTCTACAAAGAGGAGGAAGTAGACAAAATGAAAACAATGCAAATTTATCATTTGCCTAAGTACTCTTTTGCACATTTCAGCCTAGCACAGTACAGAGGGAATAGCTTTTCCAATATTACTTACCACTGGAGTTACTGTTCATGGAAGAAGTGTGTCCAGGGGCTGATGTGGAATACTCACTGACAAAAAGTGAAAGTAGCAATTTTAGAGTTATTAGGACTAAAGAATTGCCTTAGAAAATAAATGAATAAGAAAAAAGATGGGCAAACCTGGCTTGTAGTGGACCCTCAGGTGGTAATTGGTGATCAAGGTTCTCCTTTTAAAAAATGACAAAGGGATATTCAAAATGATAGTCATTTCTTCAAAAGATTCTTATGAGATTTAAAATTAATACATACTCAATTTCCCTTTTTGTGATAATCCAACATTATAGTAGAGGCAGAAATGCCTTAATTTACATAGTAAATAGGTTTGATCCATAAATAAACTGTGTATAGTTTCTTAAAATTCATCTGTAAATATTCATACTTTTAAATGCACTAGTAATGTTAGAAATTTAAAGGAAAACTTCAGTCATGTAAACAATCCTTAGGAGGCTTACAAAAAAGCCAAATTAGAGACGTTTGTAAAAATACAAATATATTGAATTATATTGTAAGCAAATCTACACAAGCAAAACTTACCCAGTTTATATATATATATATATATATATATATATATATATATATATATATATATATATATATATATATATGCCTGGTCAGTCTTAAACAATTATCTTGAAGATTCAAGTGAGGTTCTGAGTTTATGTAAAAGTAAATCACAAGATTTAGCATTGATATATATACTTCCTAGATCTTAGGTCATACCCAGAGGAGTAAGCAGGCCAGGCTAGAATTCAATGAATGGAGCAAATTTTATGTAAACAATAGTCTCAGCCTCCCAAATAAGGGTCACAAGCTCTTATTTGTATATTTTGTTCTACATAACAAATTCATGGGAGGTTTCCAATACCCAATTGTTGCTTCTTTGAGTCTATAAATAACCTTAGACTTCTCACTGCCTCATAATTCCTAATTTAATTTTCAAAATAGTATGCTAATTTGTTTTAAGGTATAGCAAGCTATTCAACAAAGCAAAGAAAAATTCAAAGTATATCATTAACAAAGCTAGCTTATTTATCCATTGTTCGGTCTTTTCACTTCCCTAAACATTCAAAACCACAGTATGGTTCTGTGGTTTAAGTTTAACAAATTCAATTCAAATGAACAGACACTTATTAAGCATATAACTATTGGGGATGTAAAGTAAAAAATGAAGCAGTACTTGTTGTCAGGAAGCTTATATTCTCCCTAGGGGGTAACATGTCAACAGATAGATACAATGCTTATGACAGAAGAGAATAACAACAATTAGGAGGATCGGATATCCATAGTCACGGGATTTTGGAATTGGAAGAGATCTTGTTGGTCCCCAAGTCCAACCCATCTCTGAAAAAAAAATTCCTTTAACAAGATTCCCAACATATGGTCATCCATCTTTTTTTTCCTAAAGGCATATAACAAGGGAAAAAAAAAAGAAGGAACCACTACCTTTGAAAGGCAATTATTTAGAATGCTCTAATTGTTATGAAGTTTTTCTTGAACTCAAGTCTAAATTTCCCCCTTTCCAATTTCTACCCATTTCTCCATAGTTTTATCTTCTTAGACCAAGAATACATGAATCTATCTTCCTTCCTTCCTTCCTTCCTTCCTTCCTTCCTTCCTTCCTTCCTTCCTTCCTTCCTTCCTTCCTTCCTTCCTTCCTTCCTCTTTTTCTTTCTTTCTTTCTTTCTTTCTTTCTTTCTTTCTTTCTTTCTTTCTTTCTTTCTTTCTTTCTTTCTTTCTTTCTTTCTTTCTTTCTTCTTTCTTTTTTCTTCCTTCCTTCCTTCCTTCCTTCCTTCCTTCCTTCCTTCCTTCCTTCCTTCCTTCCTTCCTTCCTTTCTTTCTTTCTTTCTTTCTTTCTTTCTTCTTTCTTTTTCCTTCCTTCCTTCCTTCCTTCCTTCCTTCCTTCCTTCCTTCCTTCCTTCCTTCCTTCCTTCCTTCCTTCCTTCCTTCCTTCTTTTCACAGATAAGATTGCAAATTTGAAGGCAATTATTTTATGAAGTCACCTCCTAAAACCTCTTTTCAAGGCTAAATGATCCCTGTTGCATAGGTTTGTTTTTCAAATGAAAGAAATGCTAATTGAGCAAAACAAAAATGATTCAAGTTACTCTTCTGGCATGTAATCAAACTTTACTTGGAATCCCAGTCACAGATGTTTCTTTAAGGAAAACCAAAGACAAAGCATTTAAATATCCCACTGTTACACAGAGAGTTCAATATAAACTGCTGTAATTGTTTAAATATTAACAATGTTTCATTACTACTTGGACTCCTTGGTACAAGCCTCCGATGAGGACAAATTTTTAAAAGCATTTAGAAAGTTAGATTTAATAGAAAGCAAAAGCAAAACAAAACCTCCTAATGATTAGGGTTATCCAAAAAATGGAATGAAATGTATTGGGAGATAATAGTTTCCCAAAATGGAAGGCCCTTTAAGAAGATGATTGCTTGTCAAGTATACTGTAGAGTTTTTTTCTTTTTCCCTAGGTCTTAATTGGAACAGTTGATGGCTGAATTCCTTTTCAACTCTGGAAATCTATGATTCTGCTTATTGTTCCAGATTAAACAAATGCTTAGCCCAAAGCCACTTTCTATTTTACTTCGAAACCTTAAAAAAAGACCTGTGTTTTCATCAGCATGGGTACTCCTTTTTTTGATAAGAGTATAATTTCTTCATGCCTTAGTAGATTCTGTTCTTGAAGTGGAATGATTACAAAAATTAGTCACCTGTGTAAAAGTATTATTATTTTAAATTGCAAAGTTTAAATTCCTTTTGAGAGTAATTTTAGGTTAAGAAACATGCTAGCCCAAAAGGTGCTAAAAGACTGTCTGCCATTTGATCCATCCATAGCACTGCTGGGTTTGTACCCCAAAGAGATAATAAGGAAAAAGACATGTACAAGAATATTCATAGCTGTGCTCTTTGTGGTGGCAAAAAATTGGAAAATGAGGGAATACCCTTCAAATGAGGAATGGCTGAACAAATTATGGTATATGATGGTGATGGAATACTATTGTGCTCAAAGGAATAATAAAGTGGAGGAATTCCATGGAGACTGGAACAACCACCAGGAAGTGATGCAGAGTGAGAGGAGCAGAACCAGGAAAACATTGTACACAGAGATGGATACACTGTGGTATAATCGAATGTAATGGACTTCTCCATTAGTGTCAATGCAGTGATCCTGAATATCTAGTCCTGAAACACTGTGGGAGTAAAAACACCAAAGGAAAACAACCGCTTGAATACATGGATTGAAGGGATATAGTTGGAGATGTAGACTCTAAATGAACATCCTAGGGAAAACATCAACAACATGAAAATGGGTTCTGATCAAGGACACAAGTAATACCCAATGAAATTGCATGTGGGCTGTGGGATGGGTGGGTAGAGGGGAGGGAGGGAAAGAATGTGATTATTGTAACCAAGGAATAATGTTCTAAATTGATTGAATAAACTAATTCAAATGGAAAAAAAAAAGAAACATGCTACCTCTCCAAATCCAGAAACTGAACTGTTTAGAGAGGACACGATAAGGATGCCTCCACAGACCATAAGCTGCACCAGGACATCCAGAGTGAATTTTGGGATATGGTGGTGATTTGAACTGTATAGGGTTTGAATGCATTTGTTTTGTATGTACTCTTATGCCAAAGGGGACTGCCCCAACTGGCTTTTTGTCAATGCACCTAGCAATCTTTGGTTTTGTTCTCTTTTCCTCTTATCCTCAAATTATTGTAATTTCATAGCTGGTATGTTTACAAGACCTATCAGAGAGACTAGTCTTCCTCAGGCCTCAGGGGGAGAATGTAAAATTGGAGATTTTGAACACTAGACTTCAATCCCCAGAAGTCCTTGGTATTTCCCAGAGACTCACCCGAGTCTCCATGTAGGTGAGATCATAATTTGTATTTAACTGGCAGTAACACCTCCCATGCTCCTCTCTGCCATTGCAATGATGTAGAAATTAGTGGTAAGCTAAGCACGGGGATTTTGAATGGGCTAATCAGCCATGGGCACGTGGTTTTTATTTTGTATAACTGATTTCTAATAATCCTTAATAAACCTCAAAAAATAATATTTTTATCATAGATATATAATTTAATTTTTACATCTGACAATGACAATAATCTGGTAATAAGCATACCTAAACTTTAGCTACATTGTCCCTTGGGGGAAAAAACACACAAAAAAATGTCACTAATCAAAGCCTTTCTAGATTTATAAAATGTGGCATTTTATGTTTACACTAGCCTTTGAGGATCCCCAATAACCTTCATGCCCCAATGAGATGTCGAACAAGACGGTAATGTCCTTCATGATAAAATGCCCACTTATTAACCACCTACTATGTAGGTGTTCCCAAAAGTTCTGTCTGAGGTTCCATTCTCTTTTCTTACATTCTCTTAGTAACTTCATCAGTTCCCATACCTTCATTTCTATGCAGATGACATATATATGCACATACATACATATACACATGCATATGTAGTTCATACATACACACATATTTTATGTAGTGTTCCCTGAAGCATAAAACAGCACTAATAATTTTGGGACTATATATATATATATATATATATATATATAACACCAGTCTCTACCTTGAGTCTTGGTCTTACATCACTAAACACCCAGAGGACATTTCAAACTGGAAGTCCCAGATATCTTAAGCTTAAGGAGTTTAAAACTGAACTCATTATTTCTCAAACTTTCCCTTACAAACTTCCTTAATTCCTGCTTATGACACCATCACTTTTCCAGTCTTCCAAATTCTTAGCATTATCCTGGTCACTTTACTGCCTATCACGTCACAAATAAGTTGAATTGCCAAATTTTGCTGCTTCTACCTCAACGTTTTTCACATGTGACCTATTCTCCATTCATAAAACTCTCACTTTAGTTTAGGCACTCATCACTTCTCACCTAGATGAATGCAATAGCCTTTTCATAGGTCTCCTTGCCTTGTCTCTCTCCTATTCCATGCATCCCATATCATCCTAACTAGTCTCACAGGAAATTAGTTCTCCCATAATACTTCTGAATATAGTCAAGCCGACCTTCTTTTTGTTCCTCAGTATCATACTCCATTTCTTGTCTCTGTGGCTTTAGTATGGCACATATGCCAATATACCTGGAATGAACTCCTTTACTAACCAAGTTCTCTTCCTTTAAGATAGAGCTCACATACTATCTTCTGAATTAAGTTTTTACTGATTCCACAACAGATAGTTCTTTCCTTCTCAAATTACCTTATGTTTAATTCCTTTATACACATTCGTTTTGTAGAGATATTCTTTTCCCTCTTTAGGGTATAAGCTTCTTTTAGTAGGCTTTGATTAATTTTTTTATACACATAGCACTAGCACTTAATACAATGTTTTTTACATTTACATATTGACTGACAAAAAAACTAAGCAAAATTTTTGAATGTTTTTATTAGATTTATGCCTGTCAAATCTATGACCCAAGTTACCATCTTGCAATAAAAATATTATCTAAATATTTTAAGTTCATCCCAAATTTAAAAAATTTCATTTCTATGTCAGGTTGTTAAATGCCCATCAACTCAAATAGCGGAAGAATTACATTTGTTCACTGCTATGTGGTTAATAAACTTATCTCTTCTTAAAAGTTTTTGATGTTAGATCACCTAATCTCATATACTGTGGCCACTTAAATGATGCCAGTTAATATTCTATTGGCATTATGATTATGTAGTCTACATTCAAATTGTTGACATAGCAAATGAAACATCAAAGGCTATCCCAATGTCCTTCATTTTCTGTAAATTAATCAAATGTTTAGTTGTGGTCAAATGACAGATATCTTGTCAAAAAGGGGAAGACAAGAAAACACTCTTTTCCCCTTCTTTCTCTGTGCTAAAGATATATCACATCAAAGAGGTGATTCTTTACAAAGAACACCAGTATTCTGGAAAAATATGAATTGTCACTTCCCTTGGTTTACTGATAGTTATTATTTCACAACAATCAAAAAGGAAATTTTACTTTATGAAAATTAATATTATTTATACTTAAATGAATTTTGGAGGAAAACAGGTTTAAAATAAAATATATTTAAATTTTTATTGTTTTTATTGTTTCAGTCAAAGTACCTTAGCTTTTTCAGATTTTAGTATGGAGAAAAACAGGAATATCCTAATCACAAACCACAGTTTGTAAAAGTTCTATTTCTTAAAAAGTCAAATGAAAGGGCCATAGCAAAAAGAGCATGAGAGTTTCAATTCTATTTTGGGCAAAACATGTCTTAATTTTCTTGTCATTCCTCTAACTTCTTCAAAAGAAACTTTTCAGTAAGATTATAAAAATTATATGAGAGTGCTTTCAATAATACTATATATTTATTCTCACTAGAGATACAATGAATTTGTAATTTTAAGAAATTCCATAGAGTACTTGTACATATGATATGAATTAAACACATTGCAATAAATAGGTATTAATCCCAAATGATTAAAGTATATAAACCCATGCAATCAGAAATGAACTTGAGTACACAGTGAACATGAACTGTTTTTCAAAAATAAACTAGATACACCTCAAGAGTTCCAGGAAAACTAAGATAGACCTCAGAAAAGATGTTAGCTATAGTACTTGTAAGACTCCTCTAGAGTTAGTAGTAATGGCTAAAACAAAGTTCATCAAAGCAGGCAAATATAACCCATGGTTAAAATTTGTCAGTGTTCATATAACTTTGCTCCTTCAATTAGTATGATTAGTATGAGAAGACTCCTCTAGGAAAACAGCTAATCTAAATCGAAAGAAGAGCTTTTGTGAACTTTTTACATCATAGTCAGTTTAGGATAATTCAGGAAGCAGAAATCAATGAAATAAGAAAAGACAATGGCTAAAAAAAACTATTTAAAAAGAAAAAAAAGCCCCCAAAGTTTACTTACATGTTACAGAAGTCATTGAATCCTGCACATTCTAATAAAACATGGTGTAACAAAAATACCCTCATCCTATTCAGCACATTCAAATATTAACCTGCATAACATTTAAATGGAAATCCAAAGCCTAGGAATTTGTTCTTGAGGCTAAGCAAACCTCAAAATAGGGTGGAGTAGGCTGAAGCAATGGGGAAACAGATTCTACCATGGACTGGGCCATAGAGTAATTCCAGAAAAGTAGATACATGTGTTCAAGCATTGGGTAATAAAATCAATAGAAATAAGAAATAAACCAGAAAGTTATTATAAAAAAGAAAGAAAGCTGGACTAGATTCCTTTTCAAGATTCCTTTTCCATTATTCTGAGAAATTAAAAAAAATATGCACGTGGGAAGACTTTATATGCACATATTTGCATGTATATACACATATGTATATGTATATGTACACATAATGTATTTGTATGCACATTGTGTGCACACACATATTTACATTTACATTTGTCCAACTATTCTCTTATCTAGGTAGTGTAAACTCTCAGAAATAGCAAAACACTGGTAGTATTAGTTATCCCACAAATTAAAGCTTACACAACCAGTTAATGTTTGCCTGTTTCAGTCAAGAGAAGAATCAGACAAATTTAAATAAAAACAAACAAAACAGATCTGAGTTTCCCCAAATACATATAAACCTTGAACAAAGTAAATTGCTATTAAATGTACTTGAAGATATGACAAAGAAACACTAAATCAATATCATCAAAAGTTTGAAAGAGTTAAATCTAAAAGATGAACTCTTCAAATAAACTGTACTTTGTACCCCCAAACCTAGAGACGTACCTACTCTTTTGAAGTTTATTTCTTGTAAGACTTGATTTGTCCTCCCAGTGTATTAAAGTTACATACATGTTTAAACCAAGACAACACTTGGGATAGCTAGGAGAGTACTGAAATAATTTTAAAATTCACAGGATCATAGCGATAGAGCTAGAAGGGAGCTATGAAGCCACCTGGTCCCTTCTTAGTATAAAAATGAGGAAACTGAGACAATAAATAGGTTAAATGCCTTGTCCAAGGTCATAAAGGTTATAAGTTGGCAGAGATAGTGTTAACTCAAGTCTTATGACTAAAAATCTAGCACTTTCCCCACTGAATTTGTTTCCTTTTCTCCATCATGGTACCAGGATTCCACCTTCCCCCCCCCCCAAATAAGAACATGAAGGGATGTTTCAGGTTGTTGAAAATATTTACATAATGCTTTAAGATTTGCAAACCTTTACATAAATAACCCCCAATGAAGAACAAAGATAAATATGGACAACTTTTATTTTTAGCTTATCTACCCAGCATTCAGTGCTATCTTTTCTGCTTCATACTTACTACTCATGAATGATTCTGGAAACTTCATATGTAAGACATTATGGGGAAGGGTCAAGAAAAAATGAGCAATCTAAAGATTTTCCCTTCCTGTCCTCACAAACAAAATGTACTCATCTTACTTAGTAAGCCCAACAGTTTTGTTACAGCTTTCCACAAATTAAAGGCTGGTTCTTAAAAATGTGTCAGATCTTGTAGCAGTCCACACCTATGTATGGACAAGGGAAATAATTAAAATGTAAAGATTGTCTTAGGAGAACTCATACTCAGTCTTGTGCATGGCAAGAAAGGCACTGAACTTTGATCCCAACAGGTTTAGGCCTGAAATCAGGTTTCTTTGTTCTCACCAGGCTGAGAAAAGATATGCCTCTATCTTGTCACGATTTACATCTGAACCAATGACAATCCACTGTGTCTTCATTAATATGCATTATGTATTTTTGCATATGAATGTCAATAAAGATGAGCAGCACAAGGCCAGCCCACTCTCACTTACTTACTTTCCCTCCTTCCTTCCACATCTCTCACCTACCTTTCTCTCTCTCTCTCTCTCTCCTGCAACTTGGCCTCTGGCCATGCTCAGTCTTTCTTATGTAGTTTCCTTTGTCTCTGTGAATCACCTTTGCTTCCCTATCCCCCATCCTCCAGCCATAACAGTTCGTACTATGGGACTGTGGCTTTGCCCTTTACTGATCTCCAAACTCATTTCTGATTCCCAAGGTGTTGTCTTAAAGTCACCTCATTGCCTCCTGTCCTTGGGAAATGGGGTGCTGACGAGCTAGGTCTGTGCTGCTGGAGTTTCACTTAAGTTTTGGTGTCTGACTCTCTCTTACCATCCCCATGGCTTCAGTTCCTTTACCCCAAGGAGATAACCTTCTATCTTGCCTTTCTTGTGGGAGCTGCTGGCAGTCTCCCACAGGTCTTTTAAAAAACCAATTAATATTAAGTGTCTACTATGCACCTGTCACATTGCTATCTGTTGGGAATATAAAGAACAGCAAAAGATAGTCCCTGCTCTCAAAGAACTCACAGTTTAGTGAGGGAGAGAAAATGCCAACAACTATGAATAAGAAATCTATATATAGGATAACTTGAAATAATCAATAACTACATTTAAATGAGCTCACAAAAGGTTTCCTGTGCAAAAAGTGCGATTTTAGCTTAAATGTGAAGAAACTAAGGTAGCCAGAAGATAACAGTGGGGAGGAAGAGCATTCTAAGCTTGAAGACAGCCAATGAAAATGCCCTGAGTTGGGAGTTCAAATCAAATTCCCCAAGAACCAAAAAATTATCTTTGGGTTTACTAAGTAACGGATTTCTTAAACTAAATAACACTCTCAAGGTTACTTATGAGTAATGGAAATAGTAAGATATATAGGGAGATGAGTACTGGGCTTGGTTGGAGTCAGGGAAAATCTTTATTTAACTCCTGCCTCACAGCTGGGTAACTAAGGCAACAAGGTAACACGGGCCAGACACTTAATGTAAGCATCAGTTTCCTCAAATGTGAAATGAGGGTAGCAATTCGTACTTGATAAGGTTGTTGTGAGGATCAAATGAGAATGTATAAAAAGTATTTTTTAAGCCTTGAAGAATTATATAAATATAAAATATTTTAATCATTATGGCTAAGTTCAGAAAACTTACCACTAGGGAGTTGGATTCTAGACTATAAATGTTTTGATCAAGGAAATTCAGTAACCAAAGAAAAATGGGAAATCCTTAGTCCTTGGTGGTCCTCCTTCTATTTTTTCAGTGACTATAGCAGACTAGTATGCAAGGAAGTAAGTGTTAAAGTATCAAATAGTTTTTACAGTCTTTTGGTACTCTAAATATAACCTAAATATGATATAAAATGACTCATGAGTTTCTACTAGTGGACCTGAATGATATAAATCTTCATATTCTTACTCTTAGGCAAACTAAAAGATAAAAGGAACTTTATATCATGGAATGGTTCATACATTTGTATCTGAGTGGCCAGTAAAGTACTTCTTGATATGTTTACATTGTGTAAAAGTAAAAATAAACATTTAATGGGATAATCACCTCATTGTACTGTTTATAATAACTCATATTATAAAATACTGTTTATAACAAATATAACAAATATTTGTGACAAGACAGCATCTTGATAATTCTTGCTTATATATTTATTGTAGAGTATGATACAGTAGAGAATATGTATGAACAACTTGATTAGACATTCCTAATTATGTTTTTAAAAATTTTGAGATACAAAGTCATAATAAGAAATATTTAAAATTATTTTTACATGAAATTGAGAAAAAACAAAATATTTAACAAAAATTAAAAAATAGATACAATGAACTCTCACTAATAAAGAATATGAGGAAACCCCCAGTCCCACCCTACCCCAGGCAAGAGTGTTGAGGAGAGCTTGGCAACATGAGAAGAATGTGGACATAAAGAAGCTTGGGAGTATCATAGATTTCTGGAGGCCAAACTTCTTGTTATACAGATGAAGAAACTGGGACTTACAGAGGTTCAGTGACTTGCTGAAGGGAATAACAGACAGGTGGGGTTTGAATTTTGTCCTCCTTCTTTCACTATTCCCCCCCAAAACTCTTTCTCCTCCCCAATATAAAGTAACATCCCAGTTTTAATGCCAATCTTCAGCAAACTTAGTAAAAGCTATTAGTGGATAATGAAATTAGTTGTCATTTTCTGTTTCCTAGTTGTTCTATAAGGTTGATAAATGAAGAAATTATGGAGAAATAAGCAGCTATAGAAAGCCCAGGCAGCTGTAACATAATGGAATTGTTTGTACCACTTTATTGGAAAACACTACAGCCTATATAAATTATATGAGCTATTTGGCTATAGTCTGAGAAATATTTTAATTTTGTATAACCACAGGTAGATTCAGAATACTCTATAATAGAAATTCTTAACCTGAGGTCTGTGATTTTTCTTTTTTGAAAATTGAATCTCAACATAATTTTTCTTATACTTTAAATTCTTTTGTTTTATGCATTTAAAAACATTTTAAGAAGAAATTTTTAGGCTTCAGCAGGTTGCTAAAGAGGTCCATGTTATAAAAAAGGTGAAGAACTCCTTGTTTATGGGCACCAGATCCCAACACGACCATTTTGCAGTTCTTTGTATTGTTTCTTACCCAGATGAGCATTACTTAAGTTGAAGTGCTACTTCAACTGCAAAGTTCATTTCCAGCCCAATAGATTTACTGAGACCATGAAAAATGGTCTTCTTCCAGAAGGTTATTGAGCTTTGATCTCAACAGTGGGTGAGTCACAGGGTGTCTCAGGTTTTGATCATTTTGAAGTATTTTGCATTCTTCCACTTTATGGCCTCATTATGGTCATCTAAGAACCAAGAAACCAAGTAAACTGAGGGCCAAAGCAAATGCCTTTAAAACTGAAAATAGGTTCCCCAGGTTCTCATTAGCATCTCCAGCATTAATATACACATTCCCCCTTTCTCCCTCCCTCATTTTTTCTCTTTGCCTCCCCCTCTTTCTCTGTATCCTCTGTCTCTGTCTCCTCCCTGACAGTCTCTCTCCCTCTCACTCACTTTCATTCCCATTGAGAAAAAAGCATAATTACTTCCTATTTCAGTAGCCCCACAATTCCAATCTCCCAGATGAGAAAACATTGGAGACTCTAAAATCAGTCCTCTCTTTCAATGTTTATATAAAATTCACTACCAAATTCTGTTCTTCCTTTCTTGGAAAAGTCTTTAGGATTCCTCCTCTCCTCTGTATTCTAGAAGCTACTGGTCTAATTTAGTCTCTTATTGATTACTAACTCATTGCTTCAATTCTCTTCCTTTCAATTTATGCTATATACTGACCCCAGCCTAATTTCCCCCAAATGCTGCCAATTTCATGTCACTCTTCTGATCAAGAACCTACAATGGCTTCTTATTTCCTACTTCATCAATTCCTGGCTTTCAAATCCATTCACACTGTGACCCTGCCTTACCTATTTATTTCCTGCCACTCCCCAACATATTCCCTCCTTGTGCTTTATTCAAACAGGGTTATAAAATGTTCCCTGTGCATGACATGATCATTTTTGCTTTTATGCCTTTCTTCATGCTGTCCCCTTAAGAGAAATGTATTAACCCCAACATATATATGTACAAAATCCTACATATCTTTTTTTCAACCCCTACTTTCTGCTTTAGTAAAATTCTAAGATAAAAGGGCAAAGGCTAAATAAATGGGTTAAATGTCCAGCCCATAGTCACATAGCTAGAAAGTGTCTGAGGCCAGATTGAGCCCATGTCTTCCTGATCCCCAGGCCTGGTGCTCTATCCACTGAGCCACATAGCTGCCTTCAATATATCTTTTAAATTTTATTTTTATTTAGTTTTAAATAAAAAATAACCTTTACCTTTCATCTTAGAATCAATACTATGTATTGGTTCCAAGGCAGAAGAGTGGTAAGGGCCAGGCAATGGGGGTTAAGTGACTTGCCTAGGTCAGCTAGGAAATATCTGTGTCCAAATTTGAACCCAGGACCTCCCATCTCCAGGCCTGCCTCTCAATCCACTGAGCCACCCAGCTGCCCCACCTCAGCGTTTCTTTTAAGACTTTTCTCAAACCCAATTTTCCTTATGAAACTTCTTAGATTATACCTGTCTATTTTCTTCAAATTTCTTCAAATTACTATTCCACTAAGTATCAATTACACAGTTAAAGTCTTAATTTTTCTCTTTAATTTTCCTTACTATTTAGATCATTAGTTTCTCCAAGGCGATAAGAGTATCTTCTGTCTCTAGCAGAATGCTTAAAACTTACTGGTCATGTTGTAAGCATTAGATATATTTGTCTGTGTAACCGATGAATAAATCCAATATGTACTAGAAAGCAGATAATGCGCAGTTTCCCTTCTTTTAAAAATATCTATAATACTAAAACAATAAATACCCATGAAGACAACAACAAAAGGTTAAGGCAGATGTGAGAAAAGGAGAGAAAGCTTGTCTAATACTTACCTTCACACATAGATCATCCATTGTGGTGGAAACAGGAAGATGTACAATTGTTTGAACACCAACTGAAGCTACTGAGCACCTAGCAATAAAAGTTAGAATTGAATATTTAAAAGTAAAGAACCAGTAGGATTCTCCTTTCGTGTTTCAACTAGGAAGAGATGTATGTTTTTGGCAGTATCCTAAATGACAAAATAGCCTCATTTCAGCTCTTCTAAATCCTGAAAGATGGAGCATTATGCAAAAAGTGTTCCTGAATCTGTCAACTAAAGCTGACTAGCCAAAGAGATGACAGGTGAAAATGAAAATAAAGAGTTTGCAATTCAAAATATTGCTTCCTTAGCTGCTGAAGTGAAGCTTCTTTGGGGAAGACAATGGTCACTGATGTAATTAGATTTCTGAATCTAGAAGTTAGTCATTGAATCCAGACAAGTGCTCAGTCTCTAGAAGGAATATGGATTAGAGAAGACTTCAAAAGTTAACATGGCCTTTTCTAGGAATTGATAGCAGAAACAATTTATTAAACTGACTTTGGGAAATAGGTCTTGATCAATGATACATGTAAAACCCAGTTGAAATGCTTGTTGGCTATGGGAGGGAGAGGGAGGAGAGAAGGGTAAGAATATGGATCATGTAACCATGGAAAAATATTCTAAATTAATTAAATAAATTAAAAAAATAAACTGACTTTGACCCAGTGAACTTGCAGGTTTGTAATAATAGGAATCATTTTAAGTGGGCCAATTTGCTTTTGAAATTTTGAAATGTGTGTTAATTTAAGAAAGAAAGAAAAAAGTACTTGATCTTAATTCGGTATATGTCAGAAATCAGAGAACTGACATTGCTACTAAAAAAAGTTGAGGAGAAAAAAAGTTGCTCTAACAGACTTCTAAACGTCTAACGATTGTTCAGTGATCTATATTCAGTCTATTATTTGGTCTTACTTGTTTCCTTTGAGAGTTACGTCCAAAGCAGGTTCATCTTTCACTTCTCCATAGTCTGATCTTTCACATGAAAAAAGGCCCCCGTTCGATATACATGAGAGATTCTCCTTGTTCAGTCTTGATGTCTTTATTAAACTCTCTATATGTAAGGCATCTATTTTAATAGGCACACATGAACATAAATATTAATTTCTGAAAATAATACTACAAAGTTAGGACTTTCCATTAAAAAAAAAACGACTATTACTGTAATGCAAACACTAAATTTATTCAATAGCAGCATGTTTACTAGAGTTTTTTTTAAACCTTTGCCTTCTGTCTTAGAACTGATACTAAGTATTTGTTCCAAGGCAGAAAAGCAGTAAGGGCCAGGCAACTGGGGTTGTGACTTGCCCAGGGTCACACAGCTAGGAAGTATCTGAGACCAGACATGAACCCTGGACTTTCTGTCTTCAGACCTGAATTTCTATCCACTGAGTAACCTCACTGACTCTTTAGTAGAGTTTTTAATAAAGCCATAAGAATAGTCCTATGTGTCATATTTGAATGTTAAATTTATCCCAAGTGGATGTGTGGGAGCAGTGGGAAGCCTGGGAGAAGTGATACCATTAAGAAAGGAATTGAACTTCATTGAAGACCTCAATTGTTTTTCCTATCTTGAAAAAGGCAGCCCCCCCCCAACATGGTTGAACAACGATCTGTTCAACTATTCAACCTGTTGATTGATATAAATATGTACTTTACAAATGGATACTTCTTGAACTGGTTTGCCCAAGAAGTTTATCAAGGTATTTTTTTTGAAAAGTTATGAAAGGTTTGTGTTCACTTCCTAGAAATCTACTTGGGCGAATGATTCTGAGCAAGTTGCTGTTTCCTCATCTATAAAATGAGCTGGAGAAGGAAATGGCAAACCACTTCAGCATCTTTGCCAAGAAACCCCAAATGAGATCATGAAGAGTCAGACATGTCTGAAAAATGACTGAATATCAATGACAATGTGCCAGGCACTGTGCTAAACATATTATTTCATTTGACTGTTACAACAACTCTAGGAAATAAGTGCTACTATTAATCTCACTTTATAATTGAGGAAACTGAGACAAACAGAGGTTAAGTCAGTTGTTTAGGGATGCACAGCTAGAAAGTATCTGAGACAGGGAAGGCTTCATGCAGTTGATGCTAAGTTATGGCTTGAAGAAAAGGATGAGGAGGCAGAGGTTAGGAGGGGTCACAACTCAAAGAGGATGTCTAATGTGAAGGCACTCTTTGACGGGAACATCTGTGTCATGCTCCATTTTTGCATAAATGGCACCTAGTGTCACATCCTACACAGAACCTATACTTAATAAATGCTTGTTGAAATAAACTGAATAATGAGGTCTAAATAAATATTTTTGGATTGACTAAAAGGGGTATAAACACACAAAAAGAATTATGGAATTATCCCCTACTTGTAAAAGGCACACTAGCATACCTTCTATCTTTGACAATGCCTTTTTAGGTAGACTGTAACAACTATTCATACTTACCTAGCAGAGGTGTGTACCAGCTTGTAAATTCCAAGTTCAAAGGCGTCTCATATATTCCAGTTTCATGAACACTGAATTTCTTGTGACAGAATAGTCTCTATTTGGAAAAAAAAAGACATTATCCTTTTCTTCCAAACTCATCTATTTCCTGAGCTTTCCTACCAATCTTGTGGGAACTATTGTACATTCAGTCATCTAGGCTCATAATTTCACTGTCATTCTCATCTCCTTCTCTCATGAAACCTGCATAATCCAATCTGTTGGCAAATCTTGTGGCATCCTTAATCTCTACACTATCTCTAGCATATATTGTTGGATTAGAGTATCATTGAGAGAGAGGAAGAAGGGATTTTAGAGTTCTTCAGGTCCAATCCCCTTATTTTACAGATGAGAAAACAGACCCAGAGAGGTTATCTGAAATCCAAAGTCACAAAGCTAACGAAATGTCTCCAATAAGATAAGAAACCAGGTTTTCTTAACTCTAAAGCCAGTATCCTATCTACGACCTTTGTCTACTTCTCTCTGCTCCTTCACATGCCCACCATCCTAGTCCAGTCCCTCACCATCTCTCACTTGGATGATTGCAATTGACCCCTAGACCAATTTCCATGAGTCCAAATCTGGTCTCAGACACTTAGCAGCTATATGAACCCAAGAAAGTGACATAACCCTGTTTGCCTCTGTTTCCTCCTCTGTAAAATGAGCTGGAGAAGAAAATGGCAAACCATTCCAGGCTCTTTACCAAGAAAGCCGTAAACATGAGGTCATGAGGAATTGGACATAAACAAAAACAACTGAACAACAAAAACAACTCTACTTCAGGGATAATATATCATCTATAATAATTTATCATCTACATAGTGGCCAAAGTGATTTTTCTAAAATTAAGTTCTGATGATTTCATTCTCTACTCAATAAATTCCAGTAGCTCCCAATTACCTTTAGGATTATATACAAACTCCTCTTGACCCTTAAACCTCTTCACAACCTAATACCTTCCTACCTTCTAGTCCTATAAATCATTAGTCATGTCCACATACTTTATGATGCACTTATATGGTTCTACTTATTCTTCTGCACACATAACAGTCCATCTCCAGTTTTGTCTTTCTATTGACTCTTTCCTGTGTTTTGAATGTTTTCTATTCTGACCTTTGACTTCTTGGAGTACCTGGTTTCCCTTAAGTCTAAGCTCACATCATATTTTTTGTGCAAAGCCTTTCTTGGTCCCTCCAGGTACTGGTGCCTTCCCCTCAAAATATCTTATATTCATTTTGCATATATTCTCTATACCTTTGTATACATACATACTGTCTCCCCTGTGGAATCTAAACTCCGAGAGGTAAGAGATTGTTAATTATTTGTATTTGCCTTTCTAATGAGTAGCACAGTATCTGACACAGAGTTTACATGGAAATGATTGGAAACCCTTACTTTCTGTCTTAGTAACAACTCTAAAAACAAAGGGCAAGGGCTAGGCAAATAGGATTAAGTGACTTGCATAGGTTCACACAGCTAAGAAATGTATGAGGTCAAATTTGAACCCAAGTCCTTTTTGATTACAGGTCTGGTACTTTATCCCACTATGCTACCTAGCTACCTTTGAAATGATTTTTGATTGAGCTATCTTTCAGTTATATAATTAAGTCTTTTACATTTCAGTTCTAGAACCAGAAGAAACTTTTTGGGACCTTTATTACAGCACTTTGCTCCTTCAATAATTCTTAATCAGCTTTTTATAAGACAATAAGGGAAGAGAGATAAGTTCACGTAAATGTTTCTCTCTCTTTTTTTTAATTGTTCTGAAACATGCCAGGATTTCTTTTTCGCTTTCAAAAACATTTATTTAAAAAAGTTATTCTTAGTTATTTCAGTCTCTCCCTCCCCTTCCTGCACCATAGAAGATATCACCTGACAAAATATATGTATATATAGATTGTCCTTTTATTTCTGTTTTTCAGTTCATTCTCTGGAGGTGGATATTTGTAAGTTATTTTTCAAATATTAATTCTGAAACTGTGAATAATGTTTTCTTTGTTCTACTTGTTTCACTCTTCATTACCGCATGTAGGTCTTTTCAAGTTTTAAACAAATGCTTATTTTTTAGGATACAGTAATATTAGATCACAATTGTATAACAATTTATCTAGCCATCTCCCAATTGATAGACACTCCCTCAATTTCCAGTTCCTTGTCACCACAAAGAGAACTGCTATATGTATCTTAGAAGAGTTTCTTCTCTTTTATCCCTCATCTCCCTGGGAAACAGATCAAACAAAGGTATGCTGGATCTAAGGGAATATCCAGCTTTATAATTCTCTGGCTATAGTTTCAAATTGCTTTCCAAAATGGTTGGATTGATTTGCAGTTTTACCAATAGTGTATTAGTGTTTCCACTTTTCCACATGCTCTCCAAAATTTATCATTTTGCCCTTTTATCATTTTAGCCAACGTAAGAGGTATGAGATGATATCACAGAATTATTTTGATTTGCATTTCTATAATCAGTAGTGATTTAGAGCATTTTTTCATATACTTATATATGGCTTTGATTTCTTCATCCCCAAACTGTCCATATCTTTTGTCCCTTTATCAATTGGGGGATGACTTATTCTTATAAATTTAACCAAGTTCTCTATATATTTTAGATATGAGACCAATATCTGAGAAACTATAAAATTCCCCCACCCCATTTTATGTTTTCCTTCTGATCCTGGTTACATTAGTTTTATTTATACAGAAACTTTTTTATATAATGTAATCAAAACATTAATTTTATTACTTATAGTGCTCTCTATTGCTTGTTTACTTATAAATTCCATTCCTATCCACAAATCTAATAGGTGATATGTTCCCAGTTCTAACTTATGATATCTCCTTTTATATCTAGGTCATGTATCCCTTTTGACCTTATCTTAGTGAGTAGTGCAAGATATTGGTCAATACCTAGAATCTGTCAAATTACTTTCTTATTTTTATTAAGTTTCTATCCCCCCAAATTTGGGTCTATTCTTTTGTTGAATGCAAGATTACTATAATATTTTACTTCTGTTTGCTGTATGTATGTCCTGTTCCATTCACCTACCTTTCTATTTCTTAGTCAGGATGTATAGTTTTTATAATTACTGCTTTATAGTATAGTTTAAAATCTGGTACTGCTAGACCTTTTTCTTTACATTTTTTCATGAATTCATTTAATATTCTTAATCTTTTGTTCTTCCAAATGAATTTTGTTATATGCAGATGGGTCTTAGTTGTTTCACCTATAAAATGGCAATAATAATCTGTGCATTATGTACTAGGGCTCTTGTAAAGAGAAGCACTTTGAACACGATGAAGGGCTTATTTTGTTATAATTGCTCATTTCTCAGACATATTAGTCAACACAGATGGAAACATTTTAAGACTTCTAACAACTGAACCAACACTTAGAGATCCTTTATATGTTGGATCGCTTACAATCATAGCTGAGTAACAGATTTATCACTTTGCTTCATCACACCAGATTTTTAATTAAATAGAATGAGTATGATTTAGACCCTAAAGCTGTCAAGCAAGGAATTTATCTTTAGGTTTTCACAATGTCTAGTTTATAGGTGGCACCCAGTGACAATAACCTTAAATTTTGCATCCAAACAGTGACAATATGCTTAACTTCTGCACTTGAACAGTGACAATAAGCTTAAATTTGCTTACTGTTTGTCCTTTTAGTGGTTCTTGAATTAAATCTCTGGTGGACAAGTAATCGTGGTATGATAAATTTCCACTTAAACAGTTCTGTGTTAAAAAAAATTGAGTAGGAAAAAATCTGAATGTGAAGGGAAATACTTTATTTAGAAAACAAAAGTAAATTCAGAACTAAATATGTGAAGATCATGAAGATGACTCGTTTATTCCTTCCATTGATGATAGAAATTAATATTGTAAAATTAGAGACTCTATTGTTGCTTCCTCATTGCTAGAGCCAATTCTGAGTCCAATATGTAACAGTAATAATCTGAAACGATTTTACCAATGAGGTCTTCATAAGAAAAGGTGCTAAAACTTGCTGGACACACAATCATGGATCCTGGATCAGAATGGGTTTATGAAAATGTTAAAGCTGAAAGATTAAATCCTCAGTCTTAGAGGTGAGACATACTTATGATACCAATATATACAATTTGGTTATTACTCTTGAGGGTAATTTAGTCATATTTTAGACAAGAGTTTCCTATAATTCAACCTATTTGCATTTATTGTCATAGTGATACTCTGATAGAAGGAAGATCATTCCATTTTATTCTCTTGTTGTATATGTTGTACTAGAGGAAGGTGGGAATTCTATAACATTGGATAGATTATTTCAGGATAATCTATAAAAGTATAAGTATAGGAATAAAACAGGATGAACAAGTATGGATTGGTGAGCATCTGGACTAATGAAGGGAGCAACCCATATCAATGAGATTACAAATATTTTGAATTTCTGAAGAATATATTGTTCACAAGAAATCAAGAAGCATTTATTAAACAACTATGTTCCAGGCACTGTTAAATTCTGAGGATTACCAAAAAAAGGCAAAAGATAATCTCAGATTTCAAAGAGCTCATAGTCTAATGGGGGAGACAATATGTGAACCACTATGTACATACAAAATATATCCCGGATAAATTGGGGATCACCAACAGAGTAAAAGCATGTGCTTCCACCACCAGCAAAAGAGCTTGTGCCTGACAAGATATTCCATGGAGTTTCCCTTTAAATTACTTTTCTCTCAGAGAGTCAACAGTTGCTCTTTATAGCATTTATAGTCTCTTTATAGACATTTATAATCACCTCAGTATGAGTATCATATCTTTTATGTCTAATCATTTTACAAGGTCTTTGATCCACTTAAAATGTTAGATAAAAAAGAGACCAGAAACCAAATACTACAGCAGAACATGACATTGGAGAAAAGCATTCCAGATATGGTAGTGCTTTTTAAAAAATAAAAGGTTAAAAAACAGGAATAAGAGAGGACAATTGGAATGTGGAGTTAGTCTATCACCCTCTGAAATATAAAATTAGCACTCTTATCTTTTTCCTTTTTTAACTAGACCTGTGATGTTGTCTATTGCTTTCTACTTGTCCTCTTAGATATAAATGAACTGTTTTTAAAAAACAGTTCTCTGTTACTTAAAAAATAATGTTCTCTAAAGCTAATTAAATATTTGAGTTATAGAATGGCTTTGCACTCATATAGCAGTCATTATTTCAATAATCCCAATGACTTCGGGGCACAGTCCTATGCTTTGCTCAAAACAATCCCATGAGGTAGATATATATTATTACCTTCATTTTACAAATGAGGAAACTAAGATGTTCTAAGTTTCACAGATTACAGATTTAGAGCTTGACGAGACCTCTGATATTTTCTAGTTTAAGCCTCTTGTTTTATAGATAGAAAACTAAAGAGGTGGAATGATTTGCCCCAGGTCATAATAAAGGTACTGAACAGCAGTGATTTATTCATTATTACACAGCCAGAAATTTTCTGAGATTGGATTTGAACCCATGTCTCCTGACTTCAGTATTCTTTCCATTATACTACATTCACCTTAGAGAGAAAAGAAAGGTATTTTGATTCACAAAAACATTATCACAAAGTTCAAACCTGAAAGTACAATCCGCTCCCTCCTCATCTCTGCCTCCTGGCTTCCCTGGCTTCCTTCTAGTCCCTGCATGAAATCTGACTTTACAGGAAGCCTTTTCTGATCCACCTTCTTTCTGTTAGTTAACCTCCAATTCATTCTGTATCTGACTTGTTCATATGCACTTGTTTGCATGTTGCCTCCCCCACTGAACTCTGAATTCCTTGAGAGTGGAGACTTTCTGCTTTTTTGTCTTTTGCTTTTTCATTGTATTCCCAGTACTTAGCACAGTGTCTGCAATATTGTAGGTGCTTAATAAATATTTATTGTCTAAATAACTGACTGATGAGCTTGGTTTGGATTATGTGGTAAATGTAGAAGCAGAAAAGCTAGGTTGGGGCTGTATCAGAAAGACACTGCAATTTTAGGATAAAAAATTTGAAAGTTTTTCAGAGGGTAATTAAAAAAAAACTACTGAAGACTTTAAAACAGAGATAATAATTACAGTTGGATAGGGTTTCCCCAAAGACTTAATGTAGTTTTAAGTTATTAACACTATTAATGCTCTGAGATTGCTCTAAGACTTTTGGGAACACCTTGTAATATTAGCTAAGAGGAAGATTAATTTGGCCATGGATTGGAGAGATGAGATAGGGCAGAGAAAACCATTAAAAATAATCCAGGTGAGATGAAATGAGACTCTCACTTAGCATGTTGGTTAAGGGAGTAGAAAAGCAAGGACAGATTTGAAGGATGCTATTAAGAGAGTTCACAAAAGATATGAAGAATAAGGGAGTAGGTAGAGATACTCCCATGCAAATGAGTGTGAATATATAATAAAGATAAATAAAGAAGGGAGGGGCAAGGAGAAATGATTAATTTATTTGGGGACCAAAATGACTTTAATTTTTCTTCATCTTTACATTATTACCTATTTGGACAGGAATGATTGGGCCTTCAGTGCATTTTTAGGACATTCTAGTGCCCCATAAGAGGAAAAGGAAATTGTTTACACAATTTTTCATGTTTACATAAATACAGATGTACCACAAAATGAATCAACAGGACCCTGGTAACTCCATTTTGAAGGAGAATCTAGAACAAAGCTACTTCTCTAAAATCAATATCAATGTTTTTGTTCAAGCCAAACTATGAAGTAGCTAATTTTCCTTTGATTTTAGCCCCTGACAAATAATTTCTTTGGTACCCTCTGCCTTTAAGTATCCCCATTATATAGGACCTGGTGGCATCAGATAGTCCTTGATTGTTCACAATCACAATCCGTAGGTTTTTCTTCATATATCCTTTAAACCCAGCCACTATATTGAAAGTTACCTGCCCTGGATCTCATTTGTTTCACATATAAATAAATGGGAGAAAGGCAGAATAGATAATTTAATGAGATTGACTGTGAAACATTTTTTTCTTGTAAACTTTTAAAATTCTATAAAAAATTTAATTATTCTCACCTCCCTATTATCTGGAACAGCAAATTATTGTGAAAATCAAGCACACATCTATGCATATATGCCCTGCCACACACACATATTTTTATTCTTAGCAAATTCTTAGCAAAGATGTTACAAGCAAATTGGATTTCTTGTATAAACTATGAGGCAATTCTCTATTTGTAGACTTGGTAAGTCTATCAAGCCACATATTCTAGTCCCTGTTAAGTCAAATGACTGTAATGTAGTCAAAAGATTCAAACCTAATACATGGGGAGGAAGAAGGAACACCCAAGAATTTTACTAACACTATTGTTTTATTTGTAATCCATTTGACAAGCCAAGTAAATATTAACGAACTTAAAATTAATTTCATTCTAATTGAAGATTTACTTAATGCCTCCTATGTACAAAGCATAGTGTTTGGTGTTAGATATTCATAGACAAACATGAAAAAGTTCCTGTCATTGAGGAGCTTATATTTCTAAGTTGAGAGGATATAACATGTATCAACAGCAAATGTTTATATAGTGCTTTAAAGCTTATGAAGCCCTTTTAAAATGTTATATTATTTGATCCTTAAAATGGCAAAAAATTGGAAAATGAGGAGATGTCTCCTGATTGAGGAATGACTGAACAAATAGTGGTATATGATGGTGATGGAATACTATTGTGCTATAAGGAATGATGAAGTGCTTGCTTTCATTAAGAATGGGAAAGACCTACATGAATTGATGCTGAGTGAAATGAGCAGAACCAGGAGAGCATTATACACAGTAAATGAAACATTGTGGGACAATCAAATGTAATAGATTTTTGCTACTATTAGCAATGCAATGATCCAGGATAATTCTGAGACTTCTTTGAGAAAGAATGCTATCTACAGCTAGAGAAAGAACTGTTGGAGTATGTAAGGATAATTTTAGCGTTGTGACTTAAAATCTAAATTTAATTGGTTGCCAGAGAAAATTCCAAATAATAAAATACCCAAGTCAGCTGGAAATTTTATGGTTATTTAATTGACATAGTGCAGGAGATTAAGAAGAAGGAAGAAGGAAAGGGAATAGGATTTCTCCCACCTGGCTAGTACTGGGCAGGAAGATTAGGAGATCTAGAAAGCAAGGTTTTGGAGTGTGAAGGAGGAAGGAATCAGCCTGAACTCCAAAAGGGCTAAGCCAAGATGCCCGAACCTGAATCAGCTCAAGGGCAAATTCACCGCCAAATCCAGACAAATAACTGCCACCACTCCAAGATGTCAGAAAGCCTAGCACACTGTTAGCCAGAGTTGCCTCTCCAGGAAAAGAGGGTGAAGAGAGCCAGTGACATGTATTATATAGATGGTTTTACGACACTTTCCTGCATCTCATCTGTACCAATGATAGTTTAGCTTGACTTAGGACAGCCCAGGGGTCTGTGCGTTCCTTTTTGCACATGTCTGTTGAAGGACATTTTCTCAGACAATTAAATCTTTGAGTATGGAGCAGACATTCCTGACTTTGTTAAACTGAGTAGGGTGGAGAAATGTAGAGTTCCCAAGACTTGATTCTGTTAAACCAAGTATCTCCATTGTTACTAATCAGGAAATAGCTAAATCAGATCTTTTAAAGTACGGTCTGATTAGGGTGGAATAGTTTTAAAATTCACAAGTAGAAATGCAGAAGAAAATATATAATTTATCACTTGTTTATATAGGTATGTGATTTGGGGTTTTGGTTTTTAAAAGATGACTCTATTACAACAATGAATAATATGAGAATAGGTATTGAGTGATAATACATGTATAACCCAGTGGAATTGCTCATCAGCTCTGGGAAGGGGGAAGGAAGAGAGGAGGGAGACAACATGAATCATGTAACTATGGAAAAAAATTTTATAATGTTACCTCATTTTATCCTTAAAAATCTACGGAGTATGTACAATTATCCCCATTTTACAGATGAGGAAACTGAGACCCAGAGAGGTAGTAACCAGCTAGTATAGATCTGAGGTCAGATTTGAACTTAGGTCCTCATGCCTCCTAGTTCACCATTCTATGCACTATACCACCTAACTGCCTCAAAATGTATACAACAATTGCAAGGTATATAGAAATCAACATAAATAATTTATGCAGGAGAGAGTATTAACAGGTTGTACCTCAGCACTATTTTGATGAAAGCTAGGAATTCTATGGGATAAAGGCAGGAAAGGATGTGGAAGTCATTTGAGTAGAGTCAGGATATAGAATGATGTAGGCAGCAAATAAGTAGCAGGTCAGTTTGCCTAGAAGTGAGTATATAAAGGGGAGTAATCACAAATCAGACTAGAAAGATAGGTGGAATCCATACTGGAAAGGATTTTAAATGCTAGACAGAGGATTTTGTACTTTGAGTAGGTAAATAACGCACTCAGATTTGTGTTTTAAGAGTAGAAAATAAAAGATTATGGTAGTTAGTGGAAAATGGATCAGAGAAGGGAAGACTAGATTGAGACAGGGGGTTTAATTAGAAAGTTATACAACATTGTAATATACAAACTGTGAGGGTCAGAACAGGATAAAGTTTACGTGACTGGAAAGAAGGGGGGCAGATGCAATAAATGCTGCATATGGGGGATTGACAAGATTCAGTAACTGACTATGTGTGGGATGTGGGAGAGAGAAGAGTGAAAAGATGACTCAAAGCAAAACGTGGTAACAAAGTTAATGCCCCTTGACTATGAAATGGCTAAACAAATTGTGGTATAAGAACATAACGAAATGTTACTGCATTATAAGAAATAACAAATAGGAGGAATACAGAGAAACATGGAGGAAGATGAACTGATGTCAAGTAAAGTAAGCATAACCAGGAAAACAATGTACAAAATGATTATGACAATGTAGGTGGAGAAAATAACAAAATCAAAACTGAAAGTTGTGAAATTATAATGACCAAAAAATATGAAGATGCAGTTAGCAAAGGAAGAAATCATGGTTGACAGCTATAAGAGGGAAAAATCTCCAATCATTAATAGTTTGAGAAATGTTAAGTGAAAGCAAATATGATGCCTCACCTTCTACTTATCACATTGACAAAGCTGACAAAAAAAAAAGAAAATGACAAATGTTGGAAAGTCTTCAGAAAAACAAGCACATTAATGCACTACTGGTGGAGATGTGAATTGGTTTAACAATTCTGGAGAGCAATTTGAAAGTATGCCTTCAAAGTCATTAAACCATACATATCCTTTAGTCCAATAGTCCAGAGAAGTCAAAGAAAAAAGTAAAGGACTCATCTACAAAATATTTGGAAGCAGGTCTATATGTAGTGGTAAAGAACTGGAAATGTAGGGGGCAGTGCTGATCAACTAAAGAATGGGTAAACAAATTATGGTATATAAATAAAGAGGGAAAAGAAGGAAATAAGCATTTATTAAAGGCCTACTATTTGTACTGTGCAAAGAGCTTTGCAACTGTAATCTCATTTAATCTTCACAACAACCCTGAGAGGTGCTCTTATTATCCCCACTATGCAGTTGAGGAAACGGAGGCAGGCAAAGTTTAAGGGACCGATCCAAGATCACATTTTATAAATATCTGAGGCCTGATGTGAATTCATTTCTTCCTGACTCCAAGATCGTGTTTAGCCATTGCTATATCTAGCTCCCTCTAATTCCAAGCCATATGAATGTAATTCAATATTACTGTGTTGTAAGACACTATTCGGGGATGATTTCAGAGAAAGATGGGAAGACTTATATGAAATGATGCAGATTAGGAGATTAATTAATAACAATAAAATTACAAAGATAAACTTAGAAAGATTTAAGAACTCTGATCAGTACAATGAATGCAGAGGACTGACTGATGATGAATCATGCTACTTACCTCCTAACAGAGAAGTCATGGACTCAAGATGTAAAATGAATCATGAATTTTTGGAAATAGCCAATACTAGAATTTATTTGATTTGATTATGCATATTTGCTATGAGTTTTCTTTTTCATTCATTCATTCATTTATTTATTTAAGTTTAGGTGTTGTCAGGAGAGAAAATAAATGCCTATTAATTAAAAAAAAGAAGTTTCAATGACCAAGCTGAACCCTGTTAAAAAATGTGTTTCCTTCCCTTTCTGGCAAAAAATAGTAATAAAATGTTAAATACATTGAAAAAATAATTATAGAATTTGAATCTAGCTCACTGTAAGGAGTCTCAATATATATGGGAAAGTTTAGAGGGAGTAGATTTGGGGGACTTTTATTGGGGATCCCTTATGAACTTTACTGAGGTCATGATGGGATCAATTTTGAAATGTTTTAGTATTGAAGATGTTTTGTAGACAAATGGTATAAAAGGCAAGATTCAACTTTTTAGAGACAGACATTGATAAATAGTAAAGTTGTATATGTGATGTATGTTGCTATGGATAGCTTTGGATAGTTTCCAAACTAATTTCTCTTTGAACTAGACATGTTTTGGGTCAATATTTTAATCCAGTTTGAATATTTTATTCATTCAGGTCTTTGAAGGATATTAATGAAGAATCTCCAGGAAAGAAAAGAAATGAATACATATATTAAGAAAGTATTTAGGGGCAGTTAGGTGGCACAGTGGATAAAGTGCCAGGCCTAGAACTGAAAGGCCTTTGGTTCAAATGTGCCCTCAGATACTTCCTAGCTCTATGACTGGTCAACCCACTTAACCCTATTTGCCAAGCTCCTGCCCTTCTGTCTTAGAATTGTTAATAAGACAGATAGTAAGGGTTAAAAAAAAAAGAAAGTATTTGAGGTTGTCTAGAGACAGACTTAGACTAAGACTTTATCATTGTGATCACTTCTTTCCTTTTATGCAGGAATTGAAACACCTCCACGCCTAAAACATTCAAAAGAAAATTACAGAAAATGATAGGAACTCACAATTTCCCACTGAAGTTTATGCATATTAAGGTAAATTATTAATAACTTTTAAAAAATTGGTGCACATTTTATGCTGCTAAGTAGCCTCAAAGGTCACATTTAGAAGCGAGTCAACTCACAATATAGGGATAATCTGTAAATGTTTGTAATGTAAAAAATATCAATAAAAACAGTAATAAATTAAGCAACAGTTTCATAAGCTATATTTGGGAGGCCTGCAATGTAGTTTTGCTATGCTTGGGCAATTCCCAACAATGTGGAATCTTACCTCAACCGTGTAATTTTATATAAGCCAAAAAAATCTGACAGCTTCATACAAAATAACTTTTGCATCTGGATTTTAAAAAAAGCTGCCAAGTTTTGTGGGTTTCTATAGGTTGTCCATTCTGATATTTTAGAGCAGAAAGTTAGTTCTTCATTCTCCCAAACATTTTTCTCAGAAAAAGGCAAAAGAAGGCTATGATAAAAACCAAAACAAATACAAACATACCCTTCACCCTCTAGCTAACCATTAGCTTGAATTTTTTAAATTGAAATCCTTCCTTTTTAAAATAGTGAAGTATCTCTTACAGAATTGTCCACAAAATTTTGTTAGTAAAAATAAACACCCATAAATGTAAGAGAAATTTGAAAAGTATATTCATCTTTTTAATCAAAATTTAGGGTAAGAAAATTTTATTAAGGTCATTAGACTCTTTTCTTTTCACATTTATTTAAGGAATACTCACAGAATACCAAGTATTATAGATAGATTTTAAACAAATTTTTGGCATATTTCTTCCTACCTCATGGGATATGCATCTCTGTGGGTAAGTTTTCTATTTTCTGGGCACAAACTGACTGCCTTATAAAATTACCAAGATAGACTAGGAAGACTTGATACTTTTTTAGTTATTTCCTCCATTTGATCTCAGAGGAATTTTTTTTTAAGAGTTATAACTACCGTTAGGTTTGGTCCCTAACAAAAGTGCAGAAGGCCAAGTTATGCTGGCTAGGTGACCCACAGACTAAATAGCCATAGGAAAGGAAGGCCATAAAAGCCTAGACCACAGGATCAGTTGTCAGCAGTCCAGATAATAATAGCATCTGTGAACTGGAAGGCAGGTTTTTCACCCACTGCCCGACTTTACATTCCATTTAAGGATGAAACAAAACTATTCCTGAATACTTACCTTTCAGTTTTCTTGTCTTAAGTCCAACTATCTGGCAGTATTTGATTAGTTTCTATTTAATGCTTGGAAGTCTTGCCTGTCAGAGCCGGCTTCCTCCAACTTGCTTTGCAAAGACTCAGCTCTTCCCCTAGCGGCTTGGAGGGCCTCTTCTGGATCCTTAGCCTGGATGTGCAATGGGAATGTGCACTGAATGTGAACAAAGCAGCCGGCTGAAAACGACTAGCAGGCAGTGTGGCTTCTCTCCTGCACACCAAACCCCAAATGGGCTTCCCTTCTCTGGGGGGTGCTAAGCTCCTGCTGAACTTCTGCAATTCCGTATTTGCATGGGTTTGGTACGCTTGAGCTATTTCTGCAGTGGTAAAAGTCTCTCTGTGCAAAGTTGTCTCTTTCATCAGCAGGCTAGCTGTTGACACCATCTCTTTTACAACTCCCCCTTTTACTTCCTCTACTTAGAGCGAAAGAACTGGGGTCTGAACGGAGCAGTTCCCCTTTGCTTGCTTTTCTTTTTTTTACCCTCTTCCTCCATTTTTGCCACATGACATCAAGGATTGTTGGGTAAATTAGTCAGATTCCCCCCTTTACCTGCTGCTCAGCATTCTCCAGTCTTTCGATAACTTCTTGCAGCTGCTTCCTAAGTGTTTCTCCCTCGTTTACTGCATTTTCTTGTGACCTTTTAATTGCTTCTAACTGTTTCTTTCTGGAAGCGGGGGAAGTGCAAACCACAAGCTGTCAGAGTGGCATTTCAAATGTCACACACCTGGAGAGTTCTGATAAACTCACACTCAGTGTAGTTCCTCATAAATTAGGGGGCAAATTTAAATGGTATACATATTTTGTATTTCAGACAAAGATGGAAGCTTGTGACCCATTCTCTTTATTTTTGCTGTAAACTATCTCAGAGAGCACGAGCTCCTTGAGAACAGAGACTGTCTTTTGCCATCTTTTGTCTTCCAAGTATTTCCTTAGCCTAGTGCCTGGCACATAGTAGGTGCCTAATTGTTCCCCAAACCCCTTCCTTTGTCAACAAACCCCCTATTAAGTATCTACTTTGTTCCAGGTACTGTGCCAAGTGCTTTACAACTGCCATCCAATTTAACTCTCTCCCAAATCAACTTAGACCAGTTGATTAGAGTTGATTAGAGATTACACTACAGTAAGTTTGAGATTATAAGTATGCTTATTTTTTTCATGATCTTCTTTTCAGGACCTACAATCCATTTAGTCATCCTGCAAACACATAAGATTCCTCAGTCAATTTTATCTGAGACAAATGTGAAAAAGAAGCAACTGTTCTTCTTTCAGTGTGCTCTCCCTACCTCATGCTACCCTCTCTCTTGTCATGTTCTCTCTTGATCTCCAATAAAATATATTTGTCCTGTCTCCCATTTCCTTTGGGTTCAATCTTTTCTAAGTAATACGATAAACTAATCCAAGTTGAGGGGCAAATGTATTACAACATACATTACCACCTATTAATGTTTTCAAAGCAACTGCCTTAAACAACATCTTAACTCAGCAGAATTAGTAATTCTGGAAATATGAGTTACCGTGGCAAAAAAAAAAGATACAGAAAAATGCTTTCAGGATTATCATCTTTTAGCTGTCCCTCAAATCATGCTGGGACCTGGTTACCTGTTTGACCTGTGCAGGAAGTTAGCCCTGGTTACAAAGAAAATCAGATCAGAAAGTTGGGAAACAGTATTAGTACTTCTTGAAACATTATCTTTTGACACTGGGTCAGTAGCTTCAGCTGATTGCATAACAGTCCGCCCCCCCCCCCCCATATATTTTCATATGATGACACAAGAGTTTTTCCCCTGTATATTTCACATGATGAAATGGCAGTATTTTCCTTCTGTTTACTGCCTCAATAATAATATCAACTTCTTTCAAAGCCATAGAATCTTTAATGGAACTTTAAAAAGCAAGTACACCTCAGGGCAGCTAGGTGCCTCTGCAGATTTAGAGCCAGGAACAGAGAAGGGAAGTCTTAGGTTGAAATTTTGCCTTAGAAACTCCTTAGCTGTATGACCTTGGACAAGTCACTTAAACTCCACTGCTTAGCTCTTTCTGCTCTTCTGCTTTAAAACAATACATAATATTGATTCTAAGATGGAAGGTAAAGAAGGAATAAAAGCAAGAAGGACCTCAGATTGTCCATTTCTGATATAAAAGCTTTAGTACCTTTAATCTATCTATCAATTGTCTTTTGTGTTATATGATATATTGTGGACAACAGGGTAGTTTTAGAATAAGAAAAATCTGGTTTCAAGTCCTATTTCTGAAACATACTAGCCTTATGAAGATAGTCATATGAATTTACCTCTCAGTGTCTCAGGCCACACTTTTAAGATTAGAAGTTATAAATGAGTTGCTGACCTGAATTGGCAGAGGGTAGAGTTCCTAACATCAATAGTATCACAGGTCTAGACCTCTTCTCTCTTAAAAATGTTTTTCTTCTATTAAAATAGAGAGTAGGTCAATTTTTTTCAAATTGGAAGTTAATTACACTTTTCTGTCACAGAACTTTTTGTACTTATTCACAAGTGTATACCTATTAGTATCCTTACAAGTCTTTTACCTTCTGTCTCTCTTTTGTGAAAATGGGATTGACTCTCCCCAAGCCTATTTTTTAATTAATCAACCAAATCTTGAAAACCCCCTACTTGGCACTAGGTGAGGGAGTTTGCAAGCCACTTAGAGAGCTTGACCCTTTTAACTAAATCAGTCAGAAACTCTTTGATAAGAGTTTATACCCTCATAGGACAAAAGTTGGAACCTACAAACACTGCCCCCCTTTGGGCAGTTCTAAGTAAATTTAAAGACTGCAATTGGTCCCCATAAAGTGGAGGAAGGGACAGAAAGTGACATAAAAAAGGACTATAAAAGATGATGAACTTCCTGTGCAAGATGTCTTCATCCTGAATTTTCAGGTTGTAGGATCTTCTCCTTCGGGACTTCCCCTTGGGACTTGAGTCTTCGGCTTCACTTGGACCTGGGACTCCGGCTCTTGGACTGCTTCTGGTAAGACTGCTCCTGGATCTCCTGCCTTTGGAGCTTCCCCTGGGTGAGTGAGAAACTGATCCTCCTTTCCTGGCTTCTGGAGACATTAGTTCTGGAGGGGCCTCCCTTTCTTGGAGGAGGCCATGTGGGTTGAGCCCTTGCTTAATTCACCACCAAGTCCTTTCAGGCTGAAGGGTTAACAAGCTCTGTGTGGATTGAGCCAGGGACCAGAGCAACATTTAGGGTGATAAGCTAGACTTCTTATTCTACCCCCTTTCACATTTCTCTACTTTCACTCATTCCACCTCTTTGTAAAAATAAAGCTATTGAGAGTCATTTTGACTTGGGCTGTATTAATTTTAAAATTGGCGACCATGGTATTATCTTAAAATTCTCACATATTTAGTCAAACCCCTTAATTTAATTCCTTACACCCTCTTCCAATTCATTCTCCCCAAGACTTACAAACTAATCTTAATATATAGCTCAATACATCTTCTTAATATAGAATTTAAATAACACCACTGCTTTGCTCAAAAATCTATAGTTTCTTCAATGCCTGTAGACTCCAGACTCTTCAACCTGCCATTAAAGGATTTCCATATTCTGTCCTCAACCAGTTTAATCTCATACTGCTTTGCCACTTACTCTGTGCTCTGGTTCTATGACCTACTCACCACTGATTCCAGAATGCTTCTGTGCTTCCCTGTGTACCTTTGTTTTCTCTCTTTCACATGCTGGGAATCTCCCACTCCTCTGTTAGAATTTTACTCATCCTTCAAATCCTAGTTCAAGTGCACTTCTTACCTGAAGCCTTCCATGATTCCCCTGGCTAAGAGCTCAGAGTTTATTTGTTTCTATCTCTTTCATGTCATTATGTGCTATTTAATTTTTATCAACTTGTGTAAATATCTTCATTGCTCTTCTGGACTATAAACTTTTTTAGAGGAGAAATTACATCTTTAATCATATTTCCCTCAGAGTTTCCTTGAGGGTTTTGCTCTTAGTAGATACTGCTACCATCTTGGGTCATTATATATTGATTAAACTACTGCAATAGCCTCCTAAAATCTCTTTCAGCCTTTATTTTTTCCCCTCTCCAGTCTACCCTTCACACTGTCCCAGACATTTTTCTTACAATATATGTAATCAGATAATTACAAATATGTATATAACTATAGTTACATATTATACTATATACATGTCAGTACTAACATATATAACTATAGTTACATATTATAGTATATAGTATCCTTTAGACTGTGTATTGATGTAATCATGTTATTACTATGCTCAAAACCTTTTAATGGTGTCTCATTGCCAACTTCTTAAATTTAGAGATAAACAATTTGGACAACCAAAGAGAGGTTGTTGTCCTTTGTACTCAGACGACCAAAATGGCATCCTATATGGCAGTCTATGTACAATGTGTCTGACTGACTAAATCCAAGTTTAGAAAACTTTTCCACAGATCAGGCACAAATGGCCCATATGAACATTTGGGATGGAGATGTCTCTAATTTTGTGCTTCTTTTGAGCTACTGAAATTCCACTTTGCACATAAAGCACTGTGCCTTTTTTAATGACAAAATTCAAACACTATTATGTCCCTCCCACTCCATCTCCAGGTTAAATATCCCCTTTTCCTTCAATAAGGCATTGACTCCAGGCTTTTGAGGCAGTGAGATGAGGGAGTAAAGAGAGCCCTGGGGCTGGAGTTAGGAAGACCTCCTAGTCTCAGATATTATCTAGCTGTGTGACTCTGCACAAGTCACTTAACTTCTGTCTGCTTCTGTTTCTTCAGCTTGAGGGGGAAAATTACAGCACATACCTCACAGTTGTGAGGATCAAATAAGATAAAATCCATAAAACAGCACAGTTCTGGCACAAAATAGGCACTTAATAAATGCTTGTTTCTATCCTTCTTTTTGCCATCCCAATTGTCCCCTAAATGTTCTTCAATTAATCAATATCCTATATTTTGGTTCCCAGACCTGAACAAAGTATACCAAATGTGGTCTAACTAGGGCAAAGTACAGAGAGACTATCATCTCTTTTTTCTTAAAATCTAAGTCTTTGTGGCAATCCAAAGACATATTAATATTTTGGGGTTTTTTTTTTGCTGCCACATTAGATTGGACTCAAATTAACTGACAGTTCAGTAAAACTCCTAGATCTTTTTTCATATTACTGACTATCCCTCTCCCATCTTATACTTATAAAGATGATTCCTTTAATTCTTTTAGACTTTACATTTATCTCTACTGAATCTCACCATATTAGATTCATCTCTTAATCCCCAGCCTGTCTTTATTTGGATCCTGCCTCTCTCAGCCACTATCTTAGTCCTCCTTCCCAGATTTGGGTCATGTACAAATTTGATAAACATGCCACCTATACCTTAATCCAGATCATTGACAAAACTTTTAAATCACCCAGGACTAAATATAGATCCCTGGAGTATTTATTCCATGGATATCTTTCATATTGACAATAAACCATCATTGACTACTTTGAATTCAGCCAACCAGTTACAAATCCATGAAATCATATTATCATCTAACCCATTTCTATCTGTTTGCCCAAAAGAATAAAGAGTATAAACTTCATTATTAAAATCATTGATGGAATCTAGATAAACTATAACTATGAAATTCTGAATAATTAGTTCATTAATCTTGTCCATAAAGAAAATATGGCTAATATGTTATAACCTGTTCTTGACAGACCTATGTTGTTCTTTATAATCACCACCAACTTAAAATTTTTATTTTTTGTTATGAATGTAATAATAATCACTTTGGTAATGAGTTGATAGTCAGTTAACAAAAGGTGACATAATAGAACAACTAATTGCCCTTGATATATTAAAATCACCCAGCACAGATGAATTATATCCTTGAGGACTGGCAGAAATATTAAATATGATTGTGACACCACTTTTAGTAATATGGGAAAGATCAAGTAGAACAGGATTATGCTGAATAGAACTAAACATTACTGTGGGTCTAGAGAAGGTAAATGTTCTGCTTTTTTTTTTTCTTTTAAAGTAAAACAATCTTTTTTTTAGATGCTAACTAATCATCTCTTTAATGGCCCACTCTAGAATTTTCCCAGGAATCAAAGCTAAGCTCACTGGCTTATAGACTGCCAACTCTATTCTCTCCCCTTTAAAAAATATCAGGACAGTGGCCAATCCCCAAAGCAATTCTCTTGTTCTCCATATTTTCCTTCTTTCTTTTTTTTTAAACTCTTACCTTACATTTTAGAATCAATACTATGTATTGGTTCTAAGGGAGAGGGACAGAAAGGGCTAGACAATAGGTAACTTGCCTATGGATACATAGCTAGGAAGTGTCTGAGGCCACATTTGAACCTGGGACCTCCAGTCTCCAGGCCTGGTTATTCACTGAGCCACCAAGCTGCCTCCCCTCTCCACGTATTTTCTTTTTTTTTCTTTCTTCCAGCATTCATAACACTTCATTTTAATAACAAATTTCCACATGAGTTTCCTGAAGTTACATAATCCAAATTGTCTCTCTCCCTTTCCATGTATTTTCAAATGGAAATAAATGCCAATAGATCTACCAATTTCAGTACTAGATGTTGGTCATTTGGGCCAGAGGACTTGACTAGTTTCTTTTAGTTTTTTCTTATAATTGATATCAATTCCCTGATAACCAATTTTACTCAGTCCTTTATTGTCTGATGGTTATACTATCTGGCAGAGAAAACAAAAGCAAAATAAAAATTGAATAGTTCTGACTTTTTCTTTTAGAAATTACCATTGCTTCATTCTCTCCAAAAAGCATTTCATCTCTTCCTTGATCTTCTTTCCCCTGATTACCTAAAAAAACAAAATCCTTTTTGTCTTCTTTTGCTTTACTCATGCACATCAGCTAATTCTGAGCTTTAGCATTCCTCACCCTATATTTATAGTACTATGCCATACATTGATAGTCATCATTTGTTATTTATTCTTGTTTCCATCTTCTATAAGTTTCTTTTTAAAATCTCCTTTTGGTTGGTGAGTTCTCTGTTCATCCATAACAGTTTCTCTAGACAGCTTCCATTTTTCCTCCTCATTGAAACAGTTTCCCTTGTTTCTGAATTTCATTATTGGGCATCTTTTATGCTTCTTGTTCTGACTTTCCTCAAAGAATTGAAGTCAATTATATATATATATATATGTGTGTGTGTGTGTGTGTGTGTGTGTGTGTGTGTGTACTTTCAATGAAGCCTATGAATTCCATAGTAGATTCTATAAATCTAGCATGCCCATCTTCTCCACATTATAGGAATCTGTTTCTCTTCCAAAGAGAGTCCCGATACTTATGAGAGTATACTGTAAGGTTGGGAGTTATTTCCCATTTTTGTGAAAGAATACTGCAGAAAGGGAAGAACTATAAACTCTGCTAGAGAGTTACAATAAGCCCTTTGTATTTTTGGTTTGTTTTTGACATTTTCTTTTGGGTGAAATAAATGCTATCCTAGGTAATATGAATTGTTCCTTATGTACTCACATAGAAACTAGAACTTTTTAAACTCATTTCTGTTTGAGACTTAGAAATGAACTATATTTTTAAGTTCCCATTTTTTCTTAGTCATTCTTTTAGTAAAAGGAAGAAGGAAGGAGAATAGGAAAGAAGGAAGGCAATAAATATTTATTAAACATCTGTTATATGCTGTGTTAAACACTTTCCAAATACTGTCATATATGGCCTGAAAGGGAAAACACAGACAGGGGAAATGGAGGGAGAGAGGAAAAGACTTGCAAGAATGGAGAGGATGAAGAGATTGACCTTCCCCTCTCTTCCTTTTGGTGGAAGGTAACCCAGTCTTGTCTCCCTGAGGGAAGGAGTATGTCTCCTCAGAGACTGGTTCTGGGAGACAGGGGAATAACAGCTAGAGAGATAAGCCTTGGTAAAATGACACACTGCCTCCTTTTTTTGTCCCAGCTATTGTTGGGAGGCAAAATTGACTTTTCTTCTTCTGACTCCTTCAGGTACACCAACTGCCACCCCCACCCCCAATAGTTGCTCCTTGGGTCTGGTTGTTTGGATCCCTGGGATCCTGAGCTAACCCTCCTATTTGGGGAGAGGTATGGGTCTCTCCAAATCTTCAGCCCCCTTTCCTAGTATCAGAAACTAGCCAGACCTAATTCAAAGAAGTAGACACTTTAATTGGGTTCACACAGGGAAGGGAGAGGTAAGGGAAATGGGTGAGTAGGAAGCCCTATTGACTTGTGCCTTCTGGCAGACTGATTCCCTGTCCTAAAGTCTTGGGGTTCAGGCTCTTGACCTTGAACCCTCTTCCAGCCAGCTACTGGTTTAGTCCCTACTCCTGAGTTAACTAGCTTGAGTTTTGGAGTCCAGGACAAGTTAGGGAGAGGGATGGAGAATAAATCTTTGGAGAGAAGATTTCTCTGTAGCTGGCTTCTTTCAAAGTCCCAGTCCACAATATCTCAGATGGCTCTGACTGCTGTTGTTAAGCTGAGTGAGAGGTATTCAGGGGTTCAGAGGGATAGCAGTTGATCTCCAGAGAGACACAAGCTTCCTCCTAGCTTAGGAGATCTGCTCCTTCTCTCTGGCTCCAAGCTGAAGAAGTAAAGGAGCAGTTGGAGTTCTCCAAGCTTCTGTTCTCTCACTGGAATCTTGAGTTTTCTCTTCCTGCATCTCCCCTGATCTCTCTCTGCAGCTGATTTCTGTCAGAGATTTCTCCTTGCACACATTATGAAAATACTTGAAGAAATCTTAGGTTGAATCCCATTTCTGCTATTGAATAGACATATGTTTCTCTTACAATACTATCTCTTACAATTCCTCTCTTACAATACTATCTCATTTGAATCTCATAACAACACTGGAAGGTAGGTACTATTATTATCCTTATTTTACAGTTGGGAAAATGGAGGTTAAGTGAGTTGCTTAAGGACATAGCTATTAAGTGTCTAAAGTCATATTTGAACTTAAGTGTTCCCAACTCCAGGCCCAGACTTCTATCCATTATATTACCTAGCTACCTGTAAGAGAAGGGATGGGAACTATTTAATACATTGTTATACTCAGAAAGGCAATGAACCATAGGTTGTAATGAATTATTGAGCCTTAAAATGGACTGATTTGATGCCAGTCAATACTAATCATGTATTTATTTTGGTTTACCAAGCACTTTTCTCCTAATTCTGTACTGTAGGAAAGCTCAAGTATTAGTACTACATTTTCATATGTGAAAGCAAATCTCAATGTTTAACAGATTTGCCCAGAAACATATGTCTATTCAATAGCAGAAATGGGATTCAACCTTGGGTTTCTTCAAGTATTTTCACAATACCACACCTCCCCAGACCAAATATAATAAGGTATCTATATTCTTAGGCTGATTTCTAATAGGCCACAGTCTTGCCGATACTTCTTTGTTAAAGGCTCTTAATCATTTGAAAGAGGAATAATGATAACTCTAGCAGTGGAAGGATGGTGCTTGTTTAAGGGAGTCATGTACCCACAATACCCACTGCTATGAGGAAGTTTGGACTCCCTGCTCTTTAGGGAAAATAGACAATTCATGCCTTACATGTTCTTTCTGGTATTCTCAGTCTTTTTTTTTCTAAGGGGGAAATTAATTTTCATTTTTTGATTTAACTCCTTTAAATATGGAGCTCTATGTTCCTGGTTGCTTTCTGTATATAATTTTGAGTTCTATGTACACTTAAGTTAAAAAGAACCAAATTTTTGACTCTAGATTAATAAAAAAACAACTTCTCATGTTGGTCTTTAAAGCCCTTTATATTCTGGCTCCATAAAGAATGAAAATCAGAAGATTCACATTGAAATCTTGCCTTTGATCACTTTTGTGACCTTGGACAATCCTTTTGACTACTCTAAGCCTCCATCTCCTTATCTCTAAAAGGAGGAGGTTATATTAGATGACTGAATATTTCTTGCACCTCTAAATAAATTAATTCTGTGATCATATCTTTCTAGATGTATTTTACATTGTACTTCTTTAAAAATTTTATATTTAAGTTAAATGTTACCACTTGGTATTCCTTCAATTCAATACTCCACTATGCATATTCATGACTGTATACAAGGAGAGCTATTTTTTTCTCAACTTTACCTTTCAGAGTCCTTCACTTCCTTCAAGACTTACCTTAAGTGTGGAAGTCTTTCCTAATTTCCTTAGCTGTAAATATCCTTTCTCCAGTTTCTTTACTTGTAAATGAGAATGTTGACTAGATGCCCTCAAATGTTGTTTCCAGGTCTTATCTATAACTCTGAGATGTTATTTCTTTTAACTCTAAAAATATCATTCTATGATTCTAAAATTCCTGTTGTGGAGGAATAATCTAATCTTTGCAGAGTTTTAGCTATTTACTGCTCACATATTAGGACCAGCAAGTTAATTATATCACATAACATTTCATGATCAACAAGAAAAAGGTTTTATGAGAACAAACCACATTTTCACAATCTGAACAAAGAAAAGTGAAGGCTGTATCACAGACTAACAAATTATTTATATGTATGAAGTATAGATTTCTTTAAAAAAATAAATTAGTGTTACCTGAAATGTAGTTCTTTCTTGACACTGTGGCTTTCGTGCTTGGATCTTTTCAGATTCCCTACCACTTCAATGAACTCTTTATCAAGAAATTCTTTGTAATTTCCCAGGAGGCTCAGTTTTAGAATGCAGAGATTTAGCTTTCTTTCTAGGTCATGTTTCAGATCCTACAAGGAAAGTTACAAAACAAAATTCTGCGTCATATTGCTAAAGATGAATAAATCACACAGCCAGCTTAAAATGTTCTTGGCTTTCCTATGGCTATACTTACCATCTCAAGATGCCCCAGTGACTATATTTGAGCCTCTAGTCAATTCCCACTCACTAGGTTAAATTACCTATTTGTGGCATAATGTTACCCTTCTCTCTGTGTCTCTGTCTCTTTCTCTGTCTGTCTGTCTGTCTGTCTCTCTCTCTCTTACTTTTCACCTTATAGATACTGTCTTATATAGATTCCAAGAAATGGAGTAATACAGACTAAGCAAATGGGCTTAAGTGGTTTGTCCAGAGTCATATAACTAGGAAGAGTCTAAGGCCAAATTTGAACTCGATTGCCTGTCCCCAGACCAGGCTTTCAATTCCCCGAGTCAACTAGCTACCCTTTCTCTCCCTTTAAAAAAATATTATCTCATTTTACTTTTATACCAATTCTGAGAGATGCATGCTATTATTATGTTTTAGAGATAAAGGAAGTATGGTAAAAAAGGTAAAGTGATTTGCCCAGCTTAACAGAATTTGAAGCTGAATCACACTCATGTTTTCACTTTATAGTTGATAAAACCGAGACAAATAGAAGTTAAGTGATTTGCCCAGGGTCACACAGCTAATGTCTGAATATGGATATGTAATTTGGTGGTCCTGATACCATATCCAGCATTCTAGCCACTATACCACCCAGCTGCCTCTGAGGATCAGAGATGAAGCATACTACCCATACTCTTGGATGATAGATGGTGATAAACGATAGATTCTGGGAGAATAATTATATATATATATATATATATATATATATATATATATATATATATATATATATATACAAAAACATACACACATATATAAAAACAAATATGTATGTGTGTATATCAAAATATATATGCATGTATGGAGAGAGAGAGAGAGAGAGAGAGAGAGAGAGAGAGAGATTACCAATGGTGGTATTTGTTATATTTGACTATGTATATGTGTTAGAAGGGTTTCCATTTTTCTTTTGGAGGGGTGGGTAGAAACTAGGAGAGAAAATTTCTAATGGAAAGAATTTAAAATAGTAAAATAAAGTATAATTTTATGATAAAAAGTAATTATAAAAAGAAGAATTGAGAAATATTTCCTCAGATGGGATGATATAGGGGGCAAAATGTCAGGTAGAAGGATTAGGTCCTTAGCTCCTAGCTAACATGCCTTCTCAGAAATAGAACTGAAGATCCATAAAATGGATTGGAAGAGGAAGACTCAAATTAAACATGGTAATTATGAATTGCTAAGTCAAAATAGTTTATAAAGAGAGATAAACATCTGGAAGAGTCATAGAATACAAAACACCTAACACTTACTGTAAGCTCGTCCTCCCATCTTTCCTTCCCATTTCTTTCTGGGTCAGTTAGCCACCGAAGAGAAGCAGCAATAAGGGTTTCAACTTCTGAGACTTCTTCACCCTATAAGAGATTTCCAAACCTCCAACTAGTAATTAAGGTGAAATACACATGCTGTTTTGTAGCAAGAAGTAATTTAGGACAAAATCCAGAGGGTGTATTAGGTGCTTCTGATTATGCTACTTAAGCTACTCAGTTAGACACCAAATAGGGCCTTTATGAACTCACCCATTTAAAAGTCAGTTTCTCTTAATAGTGTACATGAAGGCAAACTAGAACCACCTCCAGGGGGAAAATAAAAAGTCATCCCTTGCCATATGAAAGATAGGACAATGTTTTCTTTTGAGAAGCTAACCCTTTAAAATATGAAGTTACAACATATTCCACTGAAAAAAACAACCTGAAGGAAGCATAGCCAGTGGCTACCAGAGAATTCTCTAGATGCAATCAGATCAAGTAGAAAAATGTCATATTGATAAAAGCTGAAACCTGAAGCTGACCGATTTTGAATTAGAACATTGTCTTCAGGAAGGTTAGAGAAAAAAGTTGTCTTTTTCATATCAGAGTTATGTTCTGATCAGGAATATGGATTATTTCCTTTTTTATTTTCTTGGTCAAGACATGTAATTTCATTTGTGAATTTGCTCAGTGAACAAATCCTTCCATTAATGCATATTGGCAATTTACAGTCTAAGGGAGTTCTCTGGGTCCCCCCAAATCCAAATGGCTCATCCAGAATCATATAATTAGTGCATGTCAGAAAAAGAAGGGGCATGAAGAATGACCCCTTTGGAAATGATAGTGTTTCCAAGGATTTCTTCCTTCCACCTTGTCCTCCTTGCCTTACTTTCATAATATTGTTCAATTTTCTATTTCAAGGTGTGACTGCCAAAACTAAAAAAAAAAAAAAAAGTTTAGATCTGGTTTCAGGAGTAAACCACAAAGAGAAAAAAAAACTTGAACTTGGTCTTTCTAGTTTTGAAGCCCAATAGCTATTCTCTACTTTGTTGTTTTTCATTTGTTTCAGTTGTATCTGACTCTCAACCACAATTGAGACTTTTTTTGGCAAATATACTAGAGTGGTTTGCCACTTCTTTCTCCAGCTCATTTTGAAGATGGGGAAACTGAGTCAAACAGGGTTAAGTGAGTTGCCCAGGGTTACATGGTGAGTATCCGATCCAAAATTTAAACTCAAAGAGATGAGATTTCTGAATCCAGTCCTGGCACTCTATCCTCTGCAGCACATCGCTTCTAACCCCAATACCACATTGCTTTTTGGTTTCTTAATAAATAGAATGAAAGATTTAAAAGATTAAGTAGGGATTTTTCTTAGTCAAAGTGAAATCTGTGCTTTATACAATACCAGTTTTTGAAGGGTAGTAGTAAATTCCATTGCCATATGCTCTGGTTCTCTCAGTAACACCATCTTTTCTCTGTCCATTATATCATCTGGAGATGATGAACTGATTGATCTGTGTAGCCATTCTGATGCGCTGGCCTGAAACCAATGTCCGTCCCAACCCCACCAAAGTCACAAAAAGTCATTCACTTAAAGGATACTTGCTATTTTGTTTTAATAGCATCATTTTCATGTCAGTATACTTTGAAACATGAAATTGTTCCAACTAATAATCCCAATAAAGCAGTTTAAACTGCAGTTATTACAACTTGGGCTAGATGGCTATTCTTTCTTCTTGACAGAAATCTCCCTGTAAGTTAGCAAGGGAATAGGTACCTAAACTCAACATCATCATCATAATATTATACACACACACACACACACACACACACATATAAGATTACTATAGTAATCTTTGTTGAGCACCAGTGTTATGGTTCTTGTCACCCTGCTCAAAAATTGATACTGGTATGTATTATTAAATACATGAAATAGGCATTCCTCTGCATCATACTTAAGGATCTCTCTATTAGTTGTTTTCCCAAAATACCACCCACACAGCCCACTCATGACTTTTCACGTTGATTCATCTGATCTCTAGTCAAGCCAAGCTCTTTATTATTCCCTGTCTGACTCTTTCCAAAAATACCACCATTCTTCATCCCTCTCCTGTTTGCACTGCTGACTCATCTCCACAGGATTTTCCTACCAAACATCTTTACCCTAGAAGTCTATGCCTGAATGATTTCTCACACTAGAAATACTCTTCTGCCTCTGTGGCCTCTTCCTCGGTTTGTCTGGTTACTCCAAAACCAAACTTTTTAAGGAAGAGGCTCAAGCCAACTGTCTTCATTCCTCTCTAGGCTCCTCAGCTAACTCATCCCCAGACTTTTCTCTACAGTGCTCTAGAACTAGGTACCTTCAACCTTTGCACTCTAGCCTTTTCAACTTCTGTTGTGTACTTTTCCCCTTTAGAATATAAGTTCCTTCTGTTCAGAAGCTCATATTATCCTGTAACATGAAGATGTTGGAATAAATGACTTGTAAGATTTTTAAAAAAAGAATATAAGTTCCTTGAGGGCAAGGACTGGATTTCTGCTTATATACACTTCAGGCAGTGAAAGAAGACTATGTTCCAAAGCATTCCTTAATATGATAAAAAAAAAAATACTTGTACAAAACCTTTAAGATCTAAGCATAAAACTCATCTATAATTGGAAAATTGTTGTCATTTTTATTTACAAAATAATCATTATTGACCAATTCTAGTAAAGGGAAGTGACCTGTGTTAGTAAACTGGAGACACTTAACATTAAGTTCCTGCATAGGTGTGGCCAGTTTTGAAAAATTTTAACTTGAAATTGCATACCTCTGCAGACTGCGCAAGTAGAAGTTCAGAGTGCAATGATTTCTCTCCTTCAGGAATGTTCCTGCAAAGCTGCCCATTAACACACAAGTTGAATCCATTTCTTAAAAGCAAAAACAAACAATAATCTGACTGCTTTGGAATATTACAGACATTATTTCCAGGACAAAAGAATGAGGTTGCCATGTCCTTACAGCATAAGCTCCTGTTGTGATTGCTCCAAATCATGCACCAGCTGATTTTTCTCCCCTTGTAAATTCTAGAATCATAAGCCAAATAAATATGAATTGAGTTACTTTGTCAGGAGTTACGTTTAAGCTCTCCAGAGACAAAACAACTGTGCTATCGACTTACCTCTAGGACAGTGCTGCAAGGATTGACTTGAGTTCTTCTATGAATAAATTTTTCTGTAAGGTGAATAGAGAGTAAATAGGTTTAATAGACTAAAACATCAACCTTCATTAGCAATTAAATCCCACAGTACCAGGTGAACTGAATCTGCCAACTACCCTGAGACTTACTGCCAGGTTTATGACTTAAAAACTAAACAAACTAGTTACTGACTATGAACCAAATGAGCTCAGAGGTTCTGTATTTGAATCTAGAGTAGCTGTAGACACAAATAGATTAAGGTAGTCTAGGAGAGGCAGCATGGAATAGTGGTTAGCAGGCAGATTTCAGAAATTTCAGAAAAAACCTGGATTCAAATCCTGCCTAGACATAGAATGTGACCTTGGGCAAGTCACTTAATCTCTTAATGACCCCAGGAAATTCTCTAAGACTTAAGGTGCAGAACAGGTGTCAATTTGCATTGGTGAAGGTAGTTTCATCACTGGGAATTTTCTGTATCAATAAAATCAGAGGTTGAGTCAAGGGGGAAAAAAAAGATAGCAACAGTAAGACATCCTTTCCCAACTATATTGCATTGTACTCTGGCTCTCTATTGACATGGGACTTTAATTAATTATTTTTTTTTGGTTACATTAAAGTTCCTAGCTATCTCCTTCGCTCCCTCCCTCCCCAAACTAGAGAAGGCATCATTTGAGCTATGACGCGGACATTAAAAAAAAATTAGAACAAAAAGTCATTCTGTTGCAAAGAAATTCCCATGGGTTCAGGTCTCACTATTTTAAATGGATTCAAGTTGAAATCAAGTTATGTATACACACAAGAAATTACTTATTATGTACTTAACACTAGCAATATCAATTCACACCTCCCTTACAATCATTCTATTCACACTGATAAATAAAAGTCAGGGGTAATCAGAGAAACACAGAAATAACCACTATTAGCTTAATGCCATACAGCAGAGATTAAAGGCAAATGTTTTTATTCTCTTTCAGGGACAAGAAGTGAATGTGCTTCATCTCCAAAGGCTTACTGACCACTTACTTTGGTCAACAGACTAGCCATACTCCTCTAGGATGTATGACCTTTCAGAATTCCTTTCTTTCAAGGAAGGACAAGGAAGCATGCCAAATATTGCTCCTTTCCCATTGGCTTTTCCTTTATCAGTCAGTCAACAAGCATCTACGAAGTGCTTTTTAGGTGCCAGGCACTGTGTTAAGTGCTGGGGATAAAAAAAAAAAGAGTAGAAAACAGTCACTGCCAAGTTTTCTTTACTCAGAGTTCATTACTAGAAGACCTCTTGCTTGGATTGTATTCTTCCCATTGTTTCTCAAGCCACCTTTAGCCATCTCTCACCAGAATCTTTTATAAGGAGATGGTCAAAGATCATCAGTTGAACAGAATCGGATTCACAAGTTAGGAAGACATGATTTGAAATCTCACCTTAGATACTTACTTGATAAATGTGTAACTCTGGGTAAGCCAGACTTTCTCTGCTTTACTTGCTTTATTATCTAAAAAAAGGAAGGGGTTGGACCTGATGGATTCCGAAGGTTCCTTCCTGCTCGAAATCTTTGATCCTTTCGTGTAATTGTGTATACCACTTAATGATGAAGACTTACATTTTTTTCCCTACCAGATGGCAATAAGATACATAAGAATTTATACCATTAAAAGTAGAGAAAGGTTCTCCAACTTCTTCCAAATATAGATATTTAAATTCATCCCAAGAGAATTGAGGGAAATTTTAAATTAATGATATAAAAGAGGTCTTGTAATAGGATATTAGAATTGAATTTAACATGAACTATTTTAATTAGTATTAAAAATTATGAGTTACTTTGTCTTTGCTATTTCTCCCTCAAATCAAAACCATCATAACAATTTTTTAAAAAACCAATCTTATGCAGACTTGCATCTTTATTAAGCAAAATGTTCTCAAATATTTGCAGTTTCATCTGTAAGGAAACAAATGTGAGAGAAGCCATTCTTCTGAGTGAATCATTCTGTTTTTATCCTTAGATGAATTGAGATCTCCTCAACCTCTTGCTTCTCTGACTCTTCCTAAGAACTTCCCTCATCTTAAACTATATTAGATGTATGTGATATAAACATGTCTTGCTCCCTACTAAATTGGAAGCTTCTTGACAGAAGAAAGTTTCAATTTTTTTCATCTTTATAGGCCTAACCGAGGAACTGCTGAATTAAACTCCAATAGTGCTTTGGTGAGCGACAATGTTACAAAATTATCAAATAATAGATATGTATTAAATACCTATTATATATGGAAATATGTTTTGCACAACTGCACATTTATAATCTTCATCAAAATGCTTGCCTTCTCAATGAGATGGGTAAGGATAGAGGATGAGAGAATTTGGAACTCAAAATTATAAACAACAAAGATTAAAAATTGTTATTACATGTCATTGGGAAAAATATATTAAAAATTCTTTTAAAAACAAGAGTTGAAGGAATTCATCTTCTTTTGTTAAGTTTGTACTTATTGTATACCAGTATATATTTTCTTTTAAGGGCGGGGGGTGAAAAAGTTTGAAGAAAAGTGACTAATCTGCTACCTGCTGGTCACATGACAAATGTCCTATCATGCTTCTATTTCAAGGTAAGCAGCTTGAGGACAAGGACTATCTTGTTTATTCTGTATTCAGCTAACTTGCTGCTTTCATGAGGGAACCAGAGGGCATGCTAAATTACCTCAGCCAACTGGAACAGATTTTCTGTCTGGAATAATTTCATTTCACCTTTTTATGGCTTTTGAAGATTTTTTATACAGCCTAAAATCTTTGACATAATTATGATATGGACAGTCCTTAGTCCATAGACCCTTTCTCCAACTTATGTAGTTGTAGAAGGATGTGTCTCAGGTATTAGTTAGAAAATAACTAAACTATAAATATTATTCAGGCTACATTGCCCAGCCCAGCAAAAATATCTCAGGTTGTGCATCCTTAGAAGGAATGTGATATCTGCCCTAAAGTTAGAATAGCTGTCACATAAAAGAGGAATAAGATTGGATCCCTCTGGTCCCAGAAAGCAGAACTAAGAGAAATGAAGATGCTAAGAAATACATGTAGGCTTTATACAGGAAGGGGAAAAATGACCTAATACTTAGAGCTCCCTCAAAGGATAATGGACTCTCTCAGGTGATAGTGAACATTTCCTCATCAAAAATCTTCATGCAAAGACTGGATGACTGATGACTGCTCACTGCAGATATTGTAGAGAAGATCCTTATTCAGAAATGACCTCCTCTGAGATCCTTATCTAGCTCTGAGACTGGGATTGTTTTTTTTTCCCAAACTCCTGTCTCATTTCTTGCAAGGGGAGGGAAACTTTCCTTGGTAGAACAATAGTTTTAAATGAAAACAGATAGAAAACCCACACTTTCTGTGTGAAAATGAAAGTATGTGTGTGTGCATGTGTACATTTATATATGTATATATATCATATATATTACAAACCAATACATGTTGATAGATAGAGTTGCCTCTTCCCTTTGTACATCAGAGTCAGATGTAAGAAGCACAACTTTAAAAAAAAGATGCTCTTTACTTTAAAAAATGATAATTTCAAAAGATATTTAAGCTCAAAAGAAGTATACATATAATAATAGAATATAAATAATATTTCTATATTTGCATAAAATGAGCATAGGCCTCCAGCCTATACATAGAAGAAAAAAACAAATGGTAATTCAGAAATTGGCATCCCAGTGCAGTTAGGGGAACTCATTCCCATTGTTGAGAGACTTACTTTCATTAAAAGTGACTATAGCTATTCTATTATCATGTGAAAAAATGCAGGGTAGATCCCTTGTAGGAAATGTAAAATTTTGTGAAATTCATTTATTTCAGATAGACTCTAATATACTATAGGGAAGGTAATTTCCATTCAAATAAATAGTTATAAATAATAAAGGATCACTCAAATTAACATATTTACAAATAGCTATTTTCTGCTTACTGTAAACTATAGATCTATATATAAATAATACACACATAATATATGAAAAACATCCAGACCCCCATCAGAGCCATCAATATCAGGTTTTCTAGCCCCTTTGCCCTATTTCTTTACACAAGGATATGAGCTCTACGATCCTGAATATAAAGACATTTACAATATTAGATACTCTTTCAAACGATAATAGTAATTCCTCCCCAGGTTTTCAAATAATTGGTAGGTAAACTTCAAGGATTACAATCATTGGCAAGAGTTTCAATGTCAGTAGGTGCCGTTATCTGAAGAAAATGCTTTACCAGTGTTTGGGAAGTGCTTACTTGGTGTTCAGTCTCAGTTTTAGTCAATTCTTCTATCTTCCTTTCCATTCTATCTATATCCATGACATTCCTTTTATTCTAATAAAAAATATGCACAAAGACACATATAAAACTGAATGGAAAGAACACTAATCATTTGAAAATTATGAAACTACTGAAATGTCAATGATTAAAATTACTTATAGGATAAGAACCTGGAATTTCATTGGCATAAGAACTTTTAGGTGAGGATATTACCTCTACTAATACAGGTTGGAAATATCTCTGCAATTTATTCTTAGTTGTCTAAAGCATGAAGAGATTGGTCTTCCCAGGGTCACGCAGTTAATATATGTCTGAGGCAAGACTTGAACCCAGGTTTTCCTGGATTTAAGGCCATCTCTAGCTCCAATATACTACTTTATATAGTTATGATGGCTTCTTGATTTCATCTGTATTGACATTCCACTAACAGAAATCATAAGCTTTCCATACCTTCTTAACCTTGTGCAATTTTTGTCCATATATTCATCATGACTATATAAAAATACTCTTAATATTCATTGTTATACTGGCAAATCATTTCTTCTGGAAGTCACCAAATCTAATATTTTTTTAAATTTAAAAAACCCTTACCTTCCATCTTAGAATTGATACTAAGGGTTGATCCCAAGACAGAAGAGGGGCAAGGGCTAGGTAATGGGGTTAAGTGAATTGCCCAGGGTCACACAGCTAGAAAGTATCTGAGGCCAGATTTGTGCCCACAACCTCCTATCTCCAGAACTGTATCTCTACCTACTGAACAACTTTATTGCCCTAGTCTAATATCTTAGAGGAACATGGCTACTAGCTAAACAAAAGAAATCAATCTGTATGCTTTTCTTAAAGTGAATCAATCTCTCTTACCCCACTCCCTTACCTATCAGGAATAGCTGAAAATGCTTCTTAACCCAAATTGGTAATTACAGAGTTATCTTAGATTTAGTCATTATTCTTCCATTTTCTCTTCTGATGTCTCACTCTCTTGTTCTCCTCAAACAACTATAAAGGTGTTTACTCTATTTGGGTTATAAAGAAAGGGATTAGTGAAACTTCAGTTCTACCTATGGTACATTAATGTGGGGTCTTTCTCCAGATGTTTATTGAGCGCACCGAGGAAGTATTAAATCAAACACCTGGCTTATCTTCTGGATATCTCACCAAAAACATCTAGCAGAGAATGATAGCCCTTTCTACAAGAAGCAAGTTGACAGGCTACACACTAGCAAAATAAGAAACATTTAAATACAATTGACTTCAAAAATTATTGATGGGGAATTTCCTTTCTCCATAAAAGTCATAGTAAATCTAAATATTTTCTTCCCTTAAAAAAACAACCTCTTCATGTTCTTTTTCAATATCTCTAATATACCTCACACATCAGAATCTTATTAGTTAAGATTTACATATTTACCCATCCATTTAGTCAATAATGATTAAACATTGATTAGTACTGGGTACTCTGCTAGATGCTATAAGGGATGAAAAGAAGAATGAAACAGTCCCTGTCCTTTCACATCTCACAATATAATTAAGAGTCCCTCTTTGTATAATGGGGCTTATTTCTGGCACTGGTTAAATTAATTTCTGTACATTTAAAATTTTTATTTCTCAAGTTCTATTTCCTCAGAGGTGGCAGAGACTTGATTCCTTCTCTTAATTCACATGTACAAATTCTGCCCCTTCCAATTACCACCCAGCCCATAGAGAAAAAGATTTAACACATCTGCCATTAGTAATTAAGCTATGTTCATTAACTAATTATGTGACCTTCATTTGTCATTACTAGTGTTTTACTTGTTCAACATACCTCCTCTTGAAGATTCTGGATCTTAAGAATCAGTTCCTGATTTTCTTTTTCCCAGTTCATTTAGAGGGGGGAAAACACTTCAATAATTTAAGAAGTCCCAACCTATTTATTTTAAAAAATCCATAAAAGTGCATCTATGTTGTATCTTAATTAGTTTTAAAGATATCAGCATACTAGGTGGGAGCAAGTCTAATCTAAAACAACAGTGAAGGTAAGGTTAACCCTTAAGTGACTAGAAGCCCAAGTAGTTGAGGGGACCAATAAGAGGAAACCCTTTCTTGCAGGTTTTATCTATATTTAAAATAATGAGGGGGGGGGAATACATCTGGTATCCTTTTGATGCATTCCCTGGACTGAATTTCTTTCCCCAGCAGCTTTACCAGAAGTAGCAATGAGGCATATCAAAAAAGCAGCATGAAAACACATATGACTGTACTTCCTATTTCAAGTTCCATATTTCAAATACTCAATTCTGAGCATCAGAAATTTACATTCCAAACCCCACGTTGCAGATTGTCATAGGGGTGAGGTTACTAGTCAAGGCTATACAAAGACATATATATAAGAAGAGGCCTGAGGTTGGAGTACTTCTTATCCCCTTGAGATCTAAAGCAGCCTGAGAGTTCTCATATTTAATCTCCTCTATAAGAAAGCCCTATGGAATCATATAGCTTTAGAGTTAGAATTCGATTCCCTCTTTTTACAGATGAGGAAACTGAGGCTCAGCAACATTGCCTAAAGCTATCTAGATAATTAGTGTCAGAACAGGGATTCTAATTTAGTTCTTCTGACTTCCTGGCACATGCTTTCTCCATTATACCATATTGCCATGAAGATAATAGATTGAAAAACATCTCCTCAGCCTGCAAACACATTTTATTTTTACCAGCCTGAATGACTTTCCCTTCTATATTTAACAGCATTAAAATGATTATGTATTTGATAATCAGTCAACTGTCATTAAGTAAGCACTCAGTTTCTGACAAGCACTGTTAGTGTCTAGGGAGGGCAAAAAAAATGAAACAAAACTATAGCAGTAACCAGTCATCTGAAATAGAATATTTATATTGAATCTAGGTAATAACTTAAATTGTTATTTCAAAATATTTTTCCAGAGCATGATTTTAAGACTACTCTAGCTAACTTATTTAGTGCTTCAGAACTTTAGTCCTGCACTAATTTGCATTCTTATTATAATAAAAAACAAATGAGTGAAACTGAAATGAAGCCTATAATTACCAGAGCACCTAACCCTTTTAGTTGATATCCTGGGAAGAGATGAAAATTTGACAGGCAAATCAATGGTATAATCAAATTTGAATGGTTTTCAGGTATCAACATTTGTTCAACTACCTCAGGGACTTAAGCCTCTGAGAGACATTCTGTGAATATTCTAAACCTTATATCTAATAGTTTGGTGATTAAGTGCTTTGTAGACAATACAGGTCTATCTTAGGAAGATTCGTTCTATATTCCATTTATTTTTCTACTAATCTAGCAGCTGGATTAGCTGCCTTTCTTCTAAATGTTATCATGAGAATCCCAATTCATATTTCTACCATTTAAAAGGTAAGGAGATCACTTACTAATTGTTTATTCTGAGTTTCTGTGTTGGTTTTCTGTTCTTCTGAGATATTCAAGTTAATTTTCAGTTCCTCCAGTTCTTCTTTTAACAGATTTGTTCTCTTTATAGACTGTTGGGCACTGGAAAAAACCAATAAGCAAAACCTCAAATATAACTGTCAGAGCTATTAATATAAGCACAGAACTACTTTTGGAAAAGTGTTAAAAGCCACTAAGATCTTACACCAGAGGTTAAACAAAATATAAACCTGCCCATTAGTTCTAGGGAAAACTAATTCACAACTTGTAGAAAAGGGGTTTTTCAAGAAAGGAACTTCTGTAGACTTTAGGTCTACAAAAGAATTATATTCCTAGCATGAGATTTATGCAAGGATATTTTCAAAATCTACCACACACATATAATTAGACATGTGTATATAGACATATACATAACACACATATATAAGTAGTCGTTCACATAATATCTCGTCAAATTCTTTAATTCAGTTATCATGGGCTTCCAAGTGCTCTCTTCAACAAGTGAAAGATCTCAAAAGTTCCTTCAACCAGTTCTCATGTGGCATAATCTCAAAGACTTTGCCTTCCTGGTTCCTAATCCTTTAAATACTTTTTGCTTACTAACATCCTTCTTAAAATATGGTACCCAGAATGAAATATAATATTTCAAATGTTGTTTGACCAAGAAAGATTGGAAGATTATAACCACTCTCATTCTGGATGCTATGATCCTCTCACTCTGGACTAAAGTGACATCAGTTTTGTGGCTATTTATATTTTTGATCCATATTGAATTCAAACACACTAACTCCATTTTGCATTTTTTAACAAAATTTTTATCTAGTCATGCTTCTGTGACGTGATACTTTCTGATGTGATTCTTTTTCATTTGAAAGTAAGATTTTACTTCTATGCTTATTAAACTTTAATTTGTTAATCCCATAGTTGTAGATCGATTTGGATCCTGTCTCTCAATATATTAGTTATCTCTCAGCTGTGTCAGATGAATATTTGATGCTTCCTATACCTTTATCAAAGTCATTGATAAAAATAATTCAATAGTACAGATCCCCAGGATACTCCCCTAGACCCATCTTTCCAAATTGATCCTCTCACATTCATTATTGAATCAATAAACTCCACTGTTTCCCAATCACCTCTAGGATCAAATATAAAATCCTCTGTCCCTTAAAGTCCTCCATATCTTGGCCTCATTCCACCTTTCCAATCTTCTTACTTACTCATGTTCACTAATCTTCAATCCAGTGACTCTGCAGAACTAGTGACTGGCTTCCCTGCTGTTCTCTGGGAAAGATTATCTTCCAACTATGTAAATTTTCACTAGTTGCCCCTCAGGCCTGGAATTCTCTCCTTTCTCATCTCTATTTCCTGGCCATCCTAGTTTCAAGTGCCAACTAAAATTTCTTCTACAATATGTTCTTCTGTTGATTATTATCAGCTTATTCTGAATCTATCTTGTTTGCACAGAGTTGTTTTAACATTATCTCCTCCATTAGCATGTGAGCTCCTGGAGTGATGGTAGGGCTATCTTTTTATCCTTCTTAATATCTCCAATAATTAGCAGATTGCCTGGTAAATAGTACATGCATTATAAATTATTTTGCTTGTTGATTTACCTTAAATCCTATATTACTACTTTTGGGGTACAATCATTTAATCAACACAATATCTTCCTTATCATGTCTAGAGAATGTTGCATGAGAAACTTTATCAAATGCTTCATTATAACCTATGTGAAAAACCAACATATTCTCCTGTCCTGTCGATTTTTTAACTCTATTTAAAAAAAGAATCATGTTAATTTGGTATGACATGCTACTTTTTATTGAAAAAAATGTAAATTAATTTAGAATATTTTTCATGGTTATCTGATTCATGTTCTTTCACTCCCCTCCCTTGGGGATATCCCCATCAACCCAAGTGATTAAGTACTTATTTTACTTCTGTGTTTCTACTTCTACAGTTCTTCTTCTGGATGTGGATAGTGTTCTCTGTCATAACTCCCTCAGAATTGTCCTGGATCATTGCATTGCTGCTAGTAGAGAAGTCCATTACATTCGATTCTCTGTGTATAAGGTTCTCCTGTGTATTTGAGGAGTTGTTTATTTGTATTTGAGGGGAGAGGAAAGTGGGGAAAAGGGGTCCCTGTCTCTATCTAAACCCTTTCCCCTCCCTCTTTGAGTTTGGGGGAACTCAGGCCTTGGCAGCCTGAGCCCCCTGAGAGAAAGTCAGGTTGACTCACCCTGGGTTTGGCCCTTTGGCCACAGTCCAGACTCAGGCAACAGGAGCTGAGGTAAAGTCAGATGGAGATTTAAAATGTCTTTCTCAGGCTTCCTCTTCAGTAGTCTTTTCAATTGTGAAATGTTGGGGGGCAGGATTTCCAGTCATAGACAGGAAAGGTGGGTAACCCTCAGGAGAAAGTCTTTTTCTACCTTCTCTCTTCGGCTTCTCAAGACTGAGAGACCAACTCCTCTCCCAGCCAGAGTCTTCTCCTCCTCAAGATTTCCATTCCTTGGGGCCCCTCACCCACTGAAGTGATCAGTTTCACATACTCTTCAGCCTGGCACTTTTTCTTTAGTGCCAGCTTCTGTCACGCCTGTTTCTGCTCCTTTCACTATGCATCAATTCCTAGAGGTCATTCCAGTTCACGTGGAATTCCTCCAGTTCATTATTCCTTATTGCACAATACTATTTCATCACTAACAAATACCACAATTTGTTGCGCCATTCCCCAATCGAAGGGCATCCCCTCTTTTCTAGTTTTTTGGCCACCACAAAGAGCATGGCTATAAATATTTTTGTAAAAGTCTTTTTCCTTATTATCTCGTTGGGGTATAAACCCAGCAGTCATATGGCTGTGTCAAAGGGCAAGCATTCTTTTAAAGCCCTTTGGGCATAGTTCCAAATTGCTCTCCAGAATGGCTGGATCAATTCACAACTCTACCAGCAATGGCGTGACATTTTCAAATGAAACCAAATTGAGTATTTGTAATTATTCTCTTCTTTTTCAGAAATTCACTAATCATTGTAAGAGAGTAATACATTGTAAGAGAATAAGGCCTCAGAAAACCTGGAGAAAAGATGCAATGAATGGAAACTTGGAGATCTGTCCATCAAGGAAAAATCAAGGGGAGTTGGGACCTGGAGAAGGCAGTAAAAACAGGAACACACAAACTGCTTCTGGCTGACTCTTTTTCCTGACACTTAAAGGTGGAAGAACTCAGGAGTTTTCTCTGCCTGCGGCCTGCTGATTTTCTCTCTGAAACGCTTGTAGTTTTGACTCTGAAGACCTTTGAACCTGTTAAAAACATCCCTCTTATAAGACTATATACTTTAATTACTTATTTTAAGATTTACTCTAGATTAAGGAAATCCTAACCCCTCTTTCCTATCCAACCTTTTCCCATCCTTCCTTAAAATAAACCCTGTTTCTAACAAATTTAGAGAGTGAGTTATCTGTCAGATTTCCAGTCAACTTACTCAGTCTGAATCCCAGCTTCACTCCAACAGAAGAGAACAAAGGAAGTTGGTGGGAGGGGAGGAGGGAGATAGGGTCTGTCTCCTCACTACCATATTGCTCAGTGTGCTTGCTCAGCAGTCATATATTACCATAAACCACCTAGCAAAATAATCACCCAATACATCATTATTTTGAATTTTGCCAGAAATCTAAGTCAATTTCATTGGTCTATAATTTGCCAGCTAGCCTCTGCTCCCATCTTTTGAAAACTGGGACATTTGTCCTTTATTGGTCTTGAGGCACATCTTTTAAGATCTATCAAGTATTACTGAGGAAACCAAATTTCAAGGTATTCAGAAAAAGATTAGGTAGCATCCATGACCTATAATTCTACAAGGAATGTCACCCTGAGCAGAGAGATGAGAAACTCTCAAGAATAAAATTCTGAAAACACAAAGAGAAATAATTCGAATGAGAAGGAAGAGGGAATTGTTTTAATCAAGTATTATTGATATCTTCTAGTTTTCAGTCTTCTGGGTTTCAGCATGTCTGGGACTAGAACATCAACTTATTAAAAATACCAGTGCTGTTTTATTATCTGTTGCCTTACTTATGTTTGATTTAACTTCATGTTTATCATTTATTTATGTCTTTTCCAGTCTAAGAATCATTCTTCTTGGCAGAGATAAAAGAAGCCAAATTAATTTTGAGTTCTGTCATCTCACCATTATCAATTACCATTGTAGCATCTAACCTCAAGTAGCAGATTTAACCCAACTTTGAGCTTCTTTCCCCCAATATAACTAAAGGATTCCATTTCTGCTATCTTTGGCATTCTTCCCTAGCCTAGGCTCACTCTGAACACTCTGAACACTCTTGACATTATTCTTACAGGCCCATGTCACATTTTTTTTTAATTTTATAGTATTTTATTTGATCATTTCCATGCATTATTCATTAAAGACAAAGATCATTTTCTTTTCCTCCCCCCCAACCCCCGTACCAGAGGTGTGATTCCACTGGGTGTCACATGTGTTCTTGATTCGAACCCATTGTCATGTTGTTAATATTTGCATTAGAGTGTTCCTTTAGAGTCTCTCCTCTGTCATGTCCCCTCAGCCACTGTAGTCAGGCAGTTGCTTTTCCTTGGTGTTTCTACTCCCTCAGTTTGTCCTCTGCTTATGGATAGTGTTTTTTCTCCTAGATCCCTGCAGATTGTTCAGAGACAATACACTGCCACCAATGGAGAAGTCCATTATGTTCAATTATACCACAGTGTGTTTGTCTCTGTGTACAATGTTCTCCTGGTTCTGCTCCTCTCGCTCTGCATCACTTCCTGGAGGTCCTTCCAGTCTCCATGGAATTCCTCCACTTTATTATTCCTTTTTGCATAATAATATTCCATCACCAACATATACCACAATTTGTTCAGCCATTCCCCAATTGATGGGCATCCCTTCGTTTTCCAATTTTTGGCCACCACAAAGAGCACAGCTATGAATATTCTTGTACAAGTCTTTTTGTCCATTATCTCTTTGGGGTACAGACCCAGCAGTGCTATGGCTGGATCAAAGGGCAGACAGTCATTTATCGCCCTTTGGGCATACTTCCAAATTGCCCTCCAGAATGGTTGGATTAATTCACAACTCCACCAGCAATGAATTAATGTCCCTACTTTGCCACATCCTCTCCAGCATTCATTACTTTCCATAATTGTCATGTTAGCCAATCTGCTAAGTGTGAGGTGATACCTCAGAGTTGTTTTGATTTGCATCTCTCTGATTATAAGAGATTTAGAACACTTCTTCATGTGCTTATTAATAGTTTTGATTTCTTTATCTGAAAACTGCCTATCCATGTCCCTTGCCCATTTATCAATTGGGGAATGGCTTGATTTTTTGTACAATTGATTTAGCTCTTTATAAATTTGAGTAATTAAACCTTTGTCAGAGGTTTTTATGAAGATTTTCCCCAATTTGTTGTTTTCCTTCTGATTTTAGTTACATTGGTTTTGTTTGTACAAAAGCCTTTTAATTTGATGTAGTCGAAATTATTTATTTTACATTTTGTGATTCTTTCTATGTCTTGCTTGGTTTTAAAGTCTTTCCCTTCCCAAAGGTCTGATATTTATACTATTCTGTGTTTACCCAATTTACTTATGGTTTCCTTCTTTATGTTTAAGTCTTTCACCCATTTTGAATTTGTCTTGGTGTAGGGTGTGAGGTGTTGATCAATTCCTAATCTCTCCCACACTGTCTTCCAATTTTCCCAGCAGTTTTTATCGAATAGTGGATATTTGTCCCGAAACCTGGGATCTTTGGGTATATCATATATTGTCTGGCTGAGGTCACTTGCCCCCAGTCTATTCCACTGATCCTCCTTTCTGTCTCTTAGCCAGTATCAAATTGTTTTGATGACTGCTGCTTTGTAATATAGTTTTAGGTCAGGGACTGCAAGGCCCCCATCATATGTGTTTTTTTTCATTATTTCCCTGGATATCCTTGATCTTTTGTTCTTCCAAATGAACTTTGTTATGGTTTTTTCTAAATCAGTGAAGAAGTATTTTGGTAGTTCAATGGGTATGGCACTAAATAGATAAATAAGTTTGGGTAGGATGGTCATTTTTATTATATTGGCTCATCCTATCCATGAGCAGTTAATGTTTTTCCATTTGTTCAGGTCTAGTTTTAGTTGTGTGGCGAGTGTTTTGTAGTTGTGTTCATATAGTTCCTGTGTTTGTCTTGGGAGATAGATTCCTAGGTATTTTATTTTGTCTAAGGTGATTTTGAATGGGATTTCTCTTTCTAGTTCTTGCTGCTGAGCTGTGTTGGAGATATATAGAAAAGTTGATGATTTATGTGGGTTTATTTTGTATCCTGCAACTTTGCTAAAGTTGTTGATTATTTCAATTAGCTTTTTGGTTGAATCTCTAGGATTCTTTAAGTAGACCATCATGTCATCCGCAAAGAGTGATAACTTGGTCTCCTCCTTGCCTATTTTGATGCCTTCAATTCCTTTATCTTCTCTAATTGCTACTGCTAGTGTTTCTAGTACAATGTCAAATAGTAGGGGTGATAATGGGCATCCTTGTTTCACTCCTGATCTTATTGGGAATGCATCTAGTTTATCCCCATTGCAGATGATATTAGCTGTTGGTTTTAGATATATACTGTTTATTCTTTTTAGGAATGACCCTTCTATTCTTATGCTTTCTAGTGTTTTTAATAGGAATGGGTGTTGTATTTTATCAAAGGCTTTTTCTGCGTCTATTGAGATAATCATGTGGTTCTTGTTGGTTTGCTTGTTGATGTGGTCAATTATGTGGATGGTTTTCCTAAAATTGAACCAGCCCTGCATACCTGGTATAAATCCTACTTGATCATGGTGGATGACCCTTCTGATCATTTGCTGGAATCTTTTTGCTAATATCCTATTTAAGATTTTTGCATCTATATTCATTAGGGAGATTGGTCTATAGTTTTCTTTCTCTGTTTTTGACCTGCCTGGTTTTGGAATCAGTACCATGTTTGCGTCATAAAAGGAGTTTGGTAGAACTCCCTCTTTGCTTATTATGTCAAATAGTTTGTATAGTATTGGGATTAACTGTTCTCTGAATGTTTAATAGAATTCACTGGTGAATCCATCAGGCCCTGGGGATTTTTTCTTAGGAAGTTCTTTGATGGCCTGTTGGATTTCATTTTCTGATATGGGATTATTTAAGAATTCTATTTCCTCTTCTGTTAGTCTAGGCAGTTTGTATCTTTGTATATATTCACCCATATCACTTAAATTGGTATATTTATTGCCATATAATTGGGCAAAGTAATTTTTAATGATTGCCTTAATTTCCTCAGAGGTGATGTCCCCCTTTTCATTTTTGATGCTGTTAATTTGCTTTTCTTCCTTCCTTTTTTTAATTAGATTGACCAGTACTTTGTCTATTTTGTTTTTTCAAAGTACCAGCTTCTTGTCTTATTTATTAAATCAATAGTTCTATCACTTTCGATTTTATTAATTTCTCCCTTAATTTTTAGGATTTCTAGTTTGGTTTTCTGCTGGGGGTTTTTAATTTGGTCGCTTTTGAGTTTTTTTATTTGCATTTCCAATTGATTGATCTCTGCTCTCCCTATTTTGTTAATATATGCACTCAGGGATATGAATTTACCTCTGATTACCGCTTTGGCTGCATCCCAAAAGGTTTGAAAGGATGTCTCGCCATTGTCATTTTTCTCGATGAAATTATTAATTGTTTCTATGATTTCTTCTCTAACTAAATGATTTTGGAGTATCATATTGTTTAGTTTCCAATTAGTTTTTGATTTGGTTTTCCATGTACCATTACTGATCATTATTTTTATTGCCTTGTGGTCTGAAAAGGCTGCATTTATTATTTCTGCTTTTCTGCATTTGTGTGCCATGTTTCTGTGACCTAATGTATGGTCAATCTTTGTGAATGTGCCATGTGGTGCTGAGAAGAAGGTGTATTCCTTTTTATCCCTATTTATTTTTCTCCATATGTCTATTAATTCTAATTTTTCTAAGATTTCATTCACTTCTTTTACCTCTTTCTTATTTATTTTTTGATTTGATTTATCTAAATTTGATAATGGTTGGTTCAAGTCTCTCACTAATATGGTTTTACTGTCTATTTCTTCCTTCAATTCTCCTAGTTTCTCCATTAGAAATTTGGGTGCTATATTATTTGGTGCATACATGTTGATTAGTGATATTTCCTCATTATCTAAAGTGCCTTTTAACAAAATATAATTACCTTCCCTATCCCTTTTGATCAGGTCTATTTTTGCTTTGGCTTAATCAGATATCATGGTTGCCACTCCTGCCTTCTTTCTGTCAGTTGAGGCCCAGAAGGTCTTACTCCATCCTTTAATTCTGACCTTGTGGGTGTCTACCCACCTCATGTGTGTTTCTTGGAGACAACATATGGTAGGGTTTTGGATTCTAATCCATTCTTCTATTCGTCTACGTTTTATGGGTGAGTTCATCCCATTCACGTTCAATGTTATGACTGTCACTTGTGGACTCCCTGGCATTTTGATATCCTTCCCTAATTCTAACCTTTCTTCTTCAGCTCTACCTTTTAGTCCAGTGATTTACTTTAAATCAGTCCCCCTTGTATTTCCCTTTCTACCCCCTCCCTTCTTATTCCCTCCCTTATTTTCCCCTGTAGTCTTTTTAAAAATTCCCCCTCCACCCTCTCCCTCCCTTGTACTGCTTCCCTCCCCACCAGTCTGTTTTTTATCCTTCTACTCCCCTATAGGGCGCAAATCTATTCTCTTCCCCAATGGATTGGATTGTTCTTCCCTCTTTGGGTCAGTTTCAAAGTACATAAGAGTTGAGTATTTCCTATCTCCAACCTCTTTACCCTTCCAGTGTATCAATGTTCTCCCCCCTACCGCCATAAGCTTCTTTGTGACATATAAATTTACCCCCATTTGTTTCTTTTCCCATTTCTTTTAGTCATAACCTCTTTTCTTTTTTAGCTTTAGTTATGTAAATATATATATATATATACATACATACATGCACATGTATATGTATTTATGCATGCATATATCTATATACCTATTTATGTCTTGTCCTTTCATCCTATACAGTTTGTCACTGTTCCTTCTGAGTGTAGTTCTTCTAGCTGCTTAGGTGATAGCAACAGTTTTTAAGAGTTGCCAATGACCTCTCTTCTTATAGGGATACATATCATTTTAACCTATTGAGTCTTTTAAAAAAACCCTTTTTTGTTGTTGTTGTTGTTTTCCCCCTCTTTTTTAATTACCTTTTGATGATTCTCTTGAGTTCTGTGGTTGGACTTCAAATTTCCTGTTCAGGTCTGGTCTTTTATTTATGAATGCTTGGAACTCTTCTGTTGTGTTAAATGACCATACTTTCCCCTGTAAGAATATAGTCAGTTTTGATGGGTATTTTATTCTTGGCTGTAGGCCTAGTTCCCTTGCTTTCCAGAATATCATATTCCATGCCTTTCGGTCCTTCAGTGTGGATGCAGACAGATCCTGTGTTATCCTCACTGTGTTTCCATGGTATCTGAATGGCTTCTTCTTGTCAGTTTGTAATACCTGTTCTTTCATCTGATTGTTTTTGAATTTGGCTATAACATTTCTTGGTGTTGTCAGTTGGGGATTAAATACAGGGGGTGATCTGTGTATTCTTTCAATCTCCACTTTCCCCTCTTGTTCTAGGATTTTGGGACAGTTTTCCTGGATAATTTCCTCTAGTATTATGTCCAGGCTTTTTCTTTTGTCGTGGTCTTCTGGTAGTCCAATTATTCTTAAATTGTCTCTTCTTGAAAGATTTTCTAACTTGTCTCTTTTGTGAATGAGATGCTTCACATTTTCTTCAATTTTTTCATTCTTTTTGTTTTGTTTTATAGTGGCCTGCTGCTTTGTGAGGTCACTTGATTCTAGTTGTTTTACTCTGGTTCTTAAAGATTGGATTTCATCTTTGGCTTTTTGGTTGTCTTTTTCCTTCTGGTCTGAGTTTCTTTTCATCCTCTTTATCTCGTCTTTCATCTCCTTTGCCTCATCTTTCATCTCCTTTGCCTCATTTTCCAGCTGGATGATTTTGGCTTTCAGGACACTATTTTCTTGTTTTAGTTCAAGTGCCTCTGTTTCCAGATGACTTATCTTAATTTTTAAGTTCTTTCCCCAATTGTCTTCAGCCTCTCTTAGTTGTGTTTTGCATTCTTCCACAGCCTGTATCCAATTCGCTGGGATTTCTGGTTTATCGTTTGCTGATCTCTCCCCCTCTGTTCCATTTGGTGAGTAGTAACTGTCTATTGTAGTTTCTTTCTTCTGTTTCTGTTGTTTGTTCAAATTCACCTTTTCTTTCCTCCCCATATTTGTCTGTGCTCTTGTTCCTCTCATTTTTTTGTTTTTTAGGGACTTCTATCAGTCTCCCCTCTTGGAGCTTTAACAGAGGATCTCTTGGTGTAATCTCTGAGGGAGGGTTGTTGAGGGTTTGAGCTTTCCTGTCCTCTGGAGGCTTTTTATTGGCTTAAAGTCCAGCAGTCAATGAGGATGGATGGGGAGCCTGGGCTTCCTTGTGTTCTGGAGACTTTTGATGGGATTGAATTCAGCTTAGTTGGGCTGAGTTTACTCTGAGTTTTAAACTTCCTGGATGGCTGGAGCAGATATGGAGGATCTCTAAAGCTCTGGCCAGGCTGCCAGGTCTATGCTCCTTCTAGGCTGCCATCTTGACTTTGCCTCTAGGTTTCTGTTTTTTTTCAGAAGACCCAGCTCTCTAAGGGGGGAGGGGTTGTGGCTTGCCTGGACTCTGAGGGCTCCTGATGGGATTAGGTTCAGGTGGTGTGGGCTGAATGATCCTGGAGCCAAAAAAAGGAAGAAAAAGAAAAGCAGCAACCTCCTCTTCCACAGTCTGTGTTGAGTGCCCAGAAACTGGCCCGGGTTACTTTCAACCCCTTTGCCAGCCCTGAGTTTTCTGTCCTTTCAGTAGCTCTGAGGGCTCCTGATGGCATTAGGTTCAGCTGGTTCTTTCAGAAGACCCTTCTCTCTAAGGGGGTGGGGTTGTGCCTTGCCTGGACTCTGATGGCTCCTGATGGGATTAGGTTCAGGTGGTGTGGGCCAAATGATCCCCAGTCAAAAAAAGGAAGAAAAAAAAAAGCAGTAACCTCCTCTTCCACAGTCTGCGTTGAATGCCCAGAAACTGGCCCGGGTTACTTTCAACCCCTTTGCCAGCCCTGAGTTTTCTGTCCTTTCAGTAGCTCTGAGGGCTCCTGATGGGATTGGGTTCAGCTTGTGCCCTAAAGCGGGGACCTCCCTTGAGACTCAGATGGAAGGACCCCGCCAGGGGGCTACAGGCTTCCCCCTTCTCTCTAAGTTTCCCTGCCGTCTGTGTTGGGCGCCTCGGAGACTGGCTCAGGTTGTTTTCAAGGTGAGTCCTCAGAGCCCTGAGGTTCCCACTGCTGCCGTGGGCTCAGCACTATGGGTTGGGGGGAAGGGTCCTGGGACCTTCTTTCTGTCTACCCCTTAGATCCGATCTAGGGTTCTGGCTTTTGGGGTGTGGTACCTTTTGATCCGGGTCCAGGAGGAGGTTTCCCCAGGTCTATCCTGTTGTTCAGCTTGAATTTCGGTGGCCTAGGAGCACTCTGTTTGCAATCGGTAAGGAAGGGTTTCCGAGGTCTGAACTTTCGCTGCTTCTACACCGCCATCTTGACCGGAAGTCTCTGTATCCCCATGTCACATTTTTTTGTTCATTCTCAGTTACCTGCCATTGCTTCCATCTTAAAAATAAAAAGTTGGTTTCTGAGTTACCTGACTTTCCCTACATGCCTCTTTAAATAATTCTCTCTTTCTTCTCATTAGAATTGTTTCTCTTTTGTTTTCAGAATCCCATTTTTGAGAGTTTCTCATCTCACTGCTCAGGGTGACATTCCTTATAGAATTTTAGGCCATGGAATGCTACCTAACCTTTTTTCTCTATTCCTTGAAATTTGGTTTCCTCAAGACTAGGGTTTATTATAATGAACTGCACTTAGCTTTCTTTTCCTTTTGTATGATTTATTTTATGAGAGCAAAGCTACTTTCCCCATAAAGTCCACAACATTTATGCTGCAGTATCTAAATTCCTTCTTCTCGGCAAGAATCAGATCCAGAATGGCAGTTCCCTTTCTTAGTTCCTCCACCTTTTGAAAGACAAAATCATTTACATAACAAGAAAATATTTATTGTTCTGCTTTTGCCAGAAAGAGAGCTCCAGAAACCCAAACCATATCATACCTTCTTGCCTCCATGACATAACAGTGATGTTTCCTGAACTTGTCATTATTCTCTTTCTATCTGGGAGATTAAAAAAATAATTTCCACAATATTGCTGCTTCTGATTCTCCCTCCCCTAATTTCATTCAAATATTTTCCACCTTGCTTATGCTCTACTGTTCTCAGTTTTTCTCACCCTGCTGCTCCCATATACATGTGTGTACATGCATATGTATGTATGTATGTATGTATGTATACATTTTGTAGTTGTGACTGTATATATATATATGTATTACACATATATATATAAGAGGGACAGACAGAAGGGACAGAATTAATCCATTTATTCTTCATTAGTTTCTTCTTTCATTCTTTTCAGTTTAAGGTCCTTTAGATAAGATGAGTAGGATTCAAGGTAAACATATTTTTGCTCTCCCTTCTCCCCACATTAGGTGTATTCCATCTTTGACCAAGAATTCATTATTCTTTGATTTTTAAGCCATGGATTAGAAATCCAAATCTGATTCCTGGGTACCATTTTTCTTAAGCAATCATTTACTGGTTAAATACCCAAATGCATATGCTTGAAGGATTTTGTGATAATACTAATGATAATAATAGCTAGCTTTTATGTGAGCAGAATTTTACAAATATCTCATTTAAGCCTCAAAATAACCCTGGAAAGTAGGTGCTATAATTATCTCCACTTACGGATGAGGAAAGTGAGGCAAATGATAACAGTTTTTTGAAATTTCATAGTGCTACAAATGGTTTGGCATAGTTGAGAATAATTTGGGTGGGTCCATTCTTTAGCTTGTAGTGCCTAAAAACCTCAGGCAGATAGCCTGGACTTGAATAAACTAACTAGTCAAGGGCATAGAATTCAAAGACTATAGTGATGGAATATACACCCACAGGGAAGCTAGGTGGAACAATGGATAGAGTTCCAGGTCTGGAGTCAGGAAGACTCATCCTCTGGAATTCAGATCTGATCCCACTTATTCTTAGCTATGTGATGCTGGGCAAGACATTGTGTGTCTTAGTTCTTTATATGTAAAATGAGTTGAAGAAGGAAATAGCAAACCCCTCCACTATCATTGCACCCAAATGGGGTCAGACCTGACTGAGACAACTGAGTAACCACAATCCACACAGAGCGAGATATTCACCTTTTCATTTGGTTGCGCAGTTCAGAATAGTCTTTCACTAATCGGTTGTTGGCTTCCTCTAGTCCAGGCTTCCAATGCCAGGTTAAATTTGTTATTTTTGTCTTGCAAGTTTTGTTTGTTAAACTGCAGGTTGGCCATATGTGCAATCAAGCCAGATGTTTCTCTGAAAGTAAGGAAACCAAAGGGAATATTTTTCGCCAACTTCTTTCATACAAAAAAGGCATAAAAGTGCATGGGTGAATTTTCATTTTCTCAGGAGAATGAGTCCTCATCCAGCTATCATCATCATCATGAAATCAAGATTCTTGGATTTTCAGGGACCAATCACTTCTAAGGCATAAATTTTATTCTGTCATCGCTTCTAGCTTTTTCCACTCTGGAATATCCCTAACTTTGCTTCAGATAGAGTTCAAATTGGGAATGTTGCTTCTCAATCAATAAATCAAGAAGCATTTATTAAGCCAGCTGTGTATGAGGAACTATATTAGATGCTGGGGATAGAATGAAACAATTATTATGGTCTAGTGGAGAATCCAATAAGTATACATATGACTAAATACAGAATAAGTAAAATTGGAAAAAATACACTTAAAATGAAATAGAGGATAAATAAAATATAAGGAGAGTAGTTATAATTTCTCTTACTTATCTTGGATATAGAACAAGAAATATTTATAGCACCTTGTAACATACAATTTGGCAGTGTTCTGTTATATGAGAGATAGCACTAGCATAGTGGATAGACAGCATGACTTAAAGCTAGGAAGACCTGGGTTCAAGTCCCACTTCTGCCATAAATAGTGACTCCCTCTTACCTCTAGTTTCAAATATAAAATTTTCTATTTAGATTTTAAAGACCCTCATAATCCACCCCTTTATAATGCTCCAGGCTTCTTATAACTTACACACTATATATACTCTGCCATCCACTGGCACTGGCCTCTTGACTGGTCCTCACACACGATGCTCTTTGTCTTAGCTCCATGTATTTTCATCAGCTGTCACCCATATCTGGAATTCTCTCTCTATCTCTTGGATTCCTTGGCTTCTTCAGATCCTTGCTAAAAACCCCCTTAAGAAGCCTTTCCTGATGCTCCTAAGTACTAGTACCTCTCTCCTCTAAGATTATCTCCAATTTATCATATGTATCTCCATCTGTCCGTCTCCCTATCTATCTCCATATCTATCATCTGTCTCTATCATCTATATATCAATATCTATCTCTAAAATCCATCTTTATCATCTAACTCTGTCTATCTAGTTTACATATAGTGATTTGTTTCATATTTTCTGCCTTTAAACTATGAGCTCCTGGAGAATCAGGATTCCTTTTTTGTCTTTCTTGTATCATTAGCATTTAGCACAGTTTCTGGCACATAGAAGATGCTTAATAAATATTTATTGACTTAACTTGGCATTATCTGTGTGATCCTGACAGAGGCAGCTAGATCATTCAATAGAAAGAGTACCAGGAGTCAGTAGTCAGGAAGACCTTGGACAAGTCACTTAACCTCAGTTTCCTCAATTATAAAATGGAAATAATAATAACACTTCTCTGCCAGGGATGTTGTTGGGACAAATAAGTTATTTGTAAAGTACAGTTCTTGGCCTAAAGTCTCAATTTCCTTGTCTCTTGCAAAATAAGGATAATAATAGCACCTATTTCCCAGGATGACCATTAAGATTGAATGAGATCAAGTGCTTAGCACAATGCCCAGCATTTAATAAGTACTTAACAAATTCTTTCTTTCTTTCTTCTCCATGTTTAAGGAAATTCTCTACGACTTTTGTAGAGAAGGTGCTGACCTGCATTAGAAGGGGGATAATAATAAGTGCTATATGTTAGTTTTCATTCTCACTGTTGTTGTTATTAAACTTTTTGTTTATTTTTATTTATTCTCTGTACAGTTTTTTCTGTATATGTGTGTGTGGGTGTGTATGTGTGTGTGTGTACATCTTCCTTGTTGGAATGCAAACTCCTTATGAATAGGGATGATTTCAATCACTGTATCTGTATTCCCAATGCCTAGCACAACAGCTGGCACTTAGTAGGCATAGTAAGTATAATGGTATATAGTAGGCACTTAAAAAAAAAAACTTCTTGATTGACTGCACAAATCCTGGGGTAGTAGATAAGGAAACAGCCTCAGTGTAATCAAATGACTTGGTCACTATCATAGTGAGCATCAGAGTAAGGCTTTACAAAGATGACAAAAATGCCTACCTTTGCAAACTGGTCAGATATGACAACCTGAAATATTTCAAACATCACCAAGAGTAAGCAAACTTACAAGTCATCTTTAAGCTCATCTCCACCAAAAGACTCAAAGCTCTCTGCTGTGGTATTCACCATATTTGAGGTCATCTGAACTAAAATGCATAAAAACAAAGTAAGCTAAAGACTTTTTTTTTTAACACAGAAAAAGGGGAAATTGTACACAAAGACAAACTTTGCACCTGATTTCTGGCCATGCCATGCTTTACAGATAGAATCTTCTGAAGAGCTCATTTCACTATTCCCCTTTCCCTACAAAACAAAACAAAAACAAAACCAGAAATTAAGAAACATTTCTGTAAATCAAAGTTTGGATCTTCACCATGTAGTAAATATTACATCCTCTGTTCTTATTGAATCAATAAGTGGCAATGATCATGGTCTTTAAAGGAATTTTCTAAAAGTCTTTAGCCAAATTTTATTAATTCAACTCATATTTATTAATTACTTAATACACAAATGATACTATGCTAGGAATGGAGAACAATGAAAAAGAATACAAGGCAGAGTCCTTACTCTGAGAATCTGTAGACTTGTTGGGGAGATCCAGCATAAATAAAAGAAGTGGGTTATAACATAAAGAATCATAGATTGGAAGGCAAGGAAGGCAAGAAAACCTGGATTTGAATCCTGATTCTGTCACTGACATCCTTTGTGATCTAAGGCAAATTATTTTCTTTCCTTTGGCCTTAGTTTACTTTTTTGTGAGAATACAATTGGAGAAAGTCTCCAGGTCCCTCCTAGATCTAACAAGAAGTTGAGCAACCTGGAGGAGAGTTGTGATAGATGAGTCAAAAACCACTGCCACTTTGACCACCATTTCCCTTTAGACCCTAACATCTCTTAGCTGAGAGCCTTGCCTCATGTTTACAGGAAAAAGAAAACAAACCTTAGACCATTTGCTATGAACTCCTCCCCTCTTCCTTATTTCCTATTACTCCAGTGCCTTCTGACAGACACTCTCTTCTCCTTCACACCTGTCTCACATGAAGTGACTTCCTCCTTACCAAGGCTAATCCCTCCCCTTGTTCAAGCCATTCCATTCCATCCCATCTCCAACATATTGCCTCATCTGTCATCCCCATTCTATCATTTTCAAATTCTGCCTACTGGCTCATTCCATACTCTCTATAAAAATGCCCATGTCTCCCCAGTCAAGTAAATTGACCCTTCTGTATGAAGTGGAAAAGTAGTAAGAGATTAGTGTATTATTCTCAACATACTTTTGGTTAGCAATAGTAATATTAGATCATTTTTCTGAAACTCCAAGATGAGGTTAAGTTTAAATCATTAGCTTAATTAGATACAGCTCTCCCTCTAACCTTCCCTCTCCCAATCTTTCTCATAAACCTTTAATTAATATTATTTTGCACAGGTGGAGGGTATTGCATTAGTTTCATATAAACTGGGGAATTCATTTGTGTATCTGTGGGCATTGCCTTTGGGTCTCTGACTCAAGCCTCAAAGCCCCTGTCCTTTGTGTGATAAGCAATAAAGCTGCATCTGTCTGTATCCTATTCTGGCCTCTCTGATTCTTTGAGTGATTAAAAGAGGTGTGTTTCATTATAACAAGACCCCCTCTACAAATTCCCACTTCAGATGCTTCCATCTCTGCTATCATCCTATGTCTTGTCTATGCTTTTTAGTTAAATTCCTTGAAAAACCTTTGATAGATACATCCACTTTCTTTTCCTCTCATCTTTTTTAACCCTTACAATCTGGATGCTGTCCTTAGTATTCTACTAAAATTGATTTCTCCAAAATTACTAATTATCTTTTAGTTACCAAATTCAATGGTCTAAAGCTCTTTCTTCATCCTCCTTGACCTCTCTGGGACTTTTAATGCTATTTATCTCTTGTTCTTCCTTAATACTTTCTTCTCTTTTGGTTGTCAGGACATTGCTCTCTCCTGGTTTCCCTCCTCGCTTTATTGAATTCTCCTTTTCTTTCTCCTTTGCTGGATATTCCTCCAGATCATGTTCTCTAAAAGTAGTTACCTCCCAGGGTTCTATCCTATGTTCTCTTCTCTCCTGTCTCTATACTACTTCACTTGGCTATCTCATCAGTTCCTGTGGATTTAATTACCATCTCTATGTTGATGATTCTCAAATCTATCTCTGCTGCCCCAGTCTCTCTCCTGACCAATTTCCCATCTCCAACTACCTTTCAGAGACCTCAAACTGAATGTCCAGTAGACATTTTAAGCTCTATATGTCTAAATAGAATGCTTTATCATTCTCCCACAACCTTTCCTAGTTTATAGCTTCTCTATTATTGTAGAGGACAATACTATCCTCCTAGTCCTTCACACTCAATACCTAGGAGTCATTCTGAATTCTTCATCATCTCTCACCCTCTATATACAAGCTGTCACCAAGATCTGCCAATTTTACCTTTGCAATGTTGCTCAAATATGCCCCCTTCTTTCCTCTGACACTTCCAATACTTTAGAACAAACCTGTATCATCTTATGCCTGGATGACTGCAATTAGACTTCTGAAAGATCTGCTTGTCTCAAATCCTGCTCTCCAATTCATTCTCCAGTTACTAATGCAATTTCCTAAAGTACAGGTCTGATCATTTCATGTCATACCTACTCAATAAACTACATTGGCCTCCTTTTTGCCTCCAAGGAAATAGAAAATCCTCTGTTAGTCTTCAAAGCCCTTTATAACTGAATTCCTTTGCAACCTCTCCAATTATTCACACCTTACTCCCTTAGTTCCAGTGACACTATTTCATGAATAAGAACATCAGGTCCAGTACTCTGGATTTGCTGGTAGGTGATGTGAATCTTCTAAAAGTTCCTGAGCAAGAGTATAAAGTGATATAGTTAACATTTTAGGAAGATATTTTCTGGCTGTTTTTAGGAGGTCAATTCTGCTTTTTTAGGTACTCTTTTCAGTGGGTCTTTGTGCCTCTTTTTCTAATTGACTAATTTTACTTTATAAGCTGTTGCTTACTTTTTGCAATACTTTAATTTCTTTTTTCCATTTTTCTTCAACCTGTCTTATTTGATTTTTGAATTCCTTTTTTGAGTTTTTCTAGCACCTGAGACCAATTTCCATTTTTCTTTGAAGTTTTGTATGTGGTTTGTTTGGATTTCACCATTCCCTACTGACTTTGTGCTTTGTTCTTTGTCTCTGTAGAAATTTTCTATGATTAGTTGTTTCTTTTGCTGTTTGCTCATTTTCCCAGCATTTTTTTTTTGCCTGTGGCCTGGGAGTTCTGAAAGCTACTGATTCTGTCTCCTCTTCTGATGACTTGATTTAGCACTGTGAGCTATTTTGCCCTGCTAGAAGATTCACCATGGCACAGGTTTGAAAGGGTCAAGAGCTACAGACCAGTGTCTCACTTAGGGCTGGTGCCAGGCTTGGGACTTCAAGAGGTAGATGTGGGGTGCTGCTCTGTTGTTGATGCAGGTAGGTTCCTGGGATCTTGAAGTTGGCCTTTGCCCAAAGTTCAGAACCTGGTGTAATAGGTGGGGGGAGGTCAGTCTGCAATCCTCTGGGCAGTTTGACTTCTGCTTCCCCCTTATCCCATGAAAATCAACTCTCTGCATTTCAAGTTGTTCTCCACAGCAGATAATATCCATCTTGTTGGTTTTTTACTCCTGTCATTTTGAAGCTCTCAAATTACTGAGTCAATAATAATTATTTTTTGTATTTTACTACATATTGCTATAGTGCTTTCAAAAAGAATTCTACTAATTTGCAATTCCACCAAACAAATAGGAGTGTAGCTATTTCTTCACAATTTCGCCAAACATCCTAATTTTAAATGATTTTTACTGATTTGAAAGGTAGGAGATGATACTTAAAAGTTGTTTTGATTTTGTGTATCTTGATTAGTAAAAAAATGAGCATTCTCCAGGTCATTATTAACAATTTGTGTTTTCTCTTTTGAAAAATCAGTCCACATGCTTTAACCATTTATCACTTGGAAGTAGGAGTTATTTGTAGTTTTAAAAAATAGTTTCCCATATATTTTTAGAAGCAATATTTTGCGGGGGGTCTTCATAATTAGATGCCAATCATTTGCCTTTTTATGTTGGTTACATATTTTTTGTATAGAAATTCTATATTTAAGTGTAATCAAGTATCTATTTCATCCCTCTTAATTAATTCTAATGGTGTAAAAAATAATGAGGCTGGCAGGGTTGATAATCTGGGAAAGAACTGAGGAGTTGAAGGATTAAAGGTCACATTGAGGGTGAAAGGAAGGCTTTAGTGAAGAAAGGCAGAAGGAGATATAGAAAGCCAAATGAATGAATTTCAGGATTTTTGAATAGGCAGGTGGTGCTTTTATGGTTCATGGCAAAATAAAAAATATAACTTTTTTTAAATAAAAGATTCTTTAAGTGTTTTGTAAATTACATTTTCTACTTTCTACTTATATTAACAAGAAAATGGCTGACAGTGATAAAAATGAAGGAAAATATGACCCAGGTACTACTTGGTATTGCATCCTTTTAGCTTTGCTCTGCCTATTATTACCCCCCCCCCCTTACCTTTAATGTTTTCTTCTCTTCTTGTTTGTACCTAGTATCTAGAAGCATTATCTGGAACTACAGCTAGCTTTATATAGAGTTTCAAGATATGGCAAAGTGCTTTATAAATATGTCATTTTCTATTCACAACAACCCAAGGAGATAGGCACTATTATTATTCCTATTTTACAGATGAATAAACTGAGACTAAATGAATTTCCCAGGGTCATATACCTCGTATATGTCTGAGGCTGGATTTGAATTCATGTCTTCCTGACTTCAGTTATAATATTCTGTTCTCTGCTTACAGTTAAAAAAGTAGTGGTGCCCTGATTTAGCTGGAGTAGAATCCCAAGAAAACCTGTTACTGTTAAGTGGTATCATAAAATTCATTTAATGCTCACAGTTCTGTTTTCTTACATATAGAGAATTGCCTAGTTAGTCTATCAAAAAGGATAGTTCCAAAGCCTAGCAACACTTTACAGTATTTTTTTAGCTTCTCATAAAATAAGGACAAATGTTAGCTATATCAGCTATCATTAGAATTAAAGCAGAAACTCATGAAAATACTTATCAGCAAGAGCCATGAATTACCATCTGTTTCTACAATCTGCTATCCATTCTTTCATTATGGCATAGTAAGACTCCAACTCTTCAAGGTCATTGTCTTCAGAGTCCCAGTTAGTTATAAGCCTCAAATAATCCATTATTTTAGGAACCGCTACTTTGCCTTATAAAAAGGAGAGAAAAAGTTTTAAAGCAAAAATTCCAATGTAAAATTCAGGAAACATTTATTAAGCATCTATGATTCTTTAGGCACTAGTGATATGAAGGTAAAAAATGATAGCTCTCCTCTTCAAGAAACTTGCAATCAAACAAGAGAATGAGATAAATTCAGATACATTTAAATGAAATAAATGCAAAAAGGAAATACAATTGACAAGCATAAAGTGATTTAAAAAGGTTTGATGTGTGGATTTTCAAAAAGAGGGAAGTGATTGGAATCTGCAAACGATAGGCAAGTGAGTTCAACTTCAGTTTCAAACAAAATACTAGAATATATTTGTTAGAGGATACAAAAAAGGAAACAGTGAAAAGCAAGACAATACAATTACATCAAGAAGAGACTAACTTAACTTCCCCCCTCTTTTTTTTAAACATGTGTAAGACTCTTTGGACTACACCACACAATTGGCAGAAAGATGAAGAAAATACAAGATCTCACTATGCTTGTGTCTCATTGAATATAAAAAGTACTTGATTTGCATGGCAAAAGGCCACTTTAATGATAATCTTTCAGCAAAGTGTCCCCTCCGCTCATATGCCAAATTCAAACAAAATTCCTAGGAAGCTATAACAACAAAATCTTATCTGTTGACCTTTTAATTATGATATTGTTCAAAATAATTCTACAATATTATATTAATAAAATTCTCTCATTCATATTAACATTCTATTTGTTTTCAAGACTGTAAAGGCTAGTGCAGGGGTGATGGCCTGGGACAGAACTGGAAGGTCTAAAGATTGAAGGTCACAGTATGAACCAAGGATATAGCTTGGTAAGGGAAGGTGGGGAAGATATACAAGGCCAATTGAATGTTGCCAAATATTCCAAATATTCTGGAAATTCTTGAACGTGGAGTTGATACAAATGTAGCATGAAACAGGGAAATCTATGCTTTGCAGAGGCATTTGCTATGGCCATGGAAAAGATCTGGGACCAAGTACAAAGAATGGCTTCCCTATTGATAGTGAGGAGCTCCAGATGCTTTTATTCATGAATACTATGATCCCACTGAAGTTCAATTCCTAATGCTTCATGTCTGCAGAATGTTATCCCTTCCGAGCTTGCTAAACAAAAGCCATAATCTGGGTTCTTTTTTCTGTTGTCGTTAGAAAAAAATGGTCACAGGGAGATGAAAAATGTATAAAGTATGATATGCCATAGGACATACAACTGATACAACTCATCCTTCAGTACACATATCTGCAAACAAAGAAAAGCACAATGAGGTGGGACCAGAATTAAATTAGAAGAAGAAAGTGGGGTTGGATTGCCACAGTGGGATATTATTTGAAAACACCAATATACTTCCAGTGACCTTGTATGTCTGTGAACCATGTAATACTACAGTGTCTAAAGAAATGAAGGTGATTTTTAAGAGAACAATAGAAAGTCCATGATGGATGTGAGCAGGATATGATATGTAAAAAACAAAAAAATTATGCAGGAGCAGTGTGAAACTCTTCATCAAAGAAATATAGGATAAAAAAAGGACAGATCATATGATGAGAGTAAGGCATAACAAACAGATAACTTATTATTTTTGGGTTTCTTTGCAATTTGGAGAGAATGTGAAAAAGGTTTCTGGCCCTTCCTTTGCCTCTCTCCCCTAACCTGGTAGCAAAATTATGAGAGGACATAGATAAAACTCATACTTAATGAGCAAATGGAAATAGACTAAAAAAAGTGGTTTTTTTTTTGTAGAGAATATCCAAATCATAGTTTATCTAGATTTCAGTTAAACATTTGACAAAATTTCTCAAAAAATACTGGTAGATAAATGAAGACATATGGATGGTAGATGATGGTATAGTTAGGTGGAGTTACAACTGATTGAATGACCAGGTACAAAGAGCAGTCATTTATAGGTTGATGACAATGTGGAAGTAGAATGCCCCAGGAATCTCTCCTGGCCCCCTTTGATTCAATATTTTTAATAGTGATTTGGATGAAGGCACTAATCCCATGTTTAGCAAATCTTCAGACAGCACAAAGTAAGGGGGAATAATTGAGATATTGGATTAAAGTTAGGAATCAAAAAATTCTCATTCAGTTGTAACTTTGGGCCAAATATAAGAATAAGTTGAAAGTTACTAAGGCGAAATATAAATTGCTAACCGTAGGTTAAAAAACTTGACTACACAAGTATAAACTACATTCCTTGCCATGTAGAGTAAGCTAGTTTTACTCTAAAAAAAGTTAGTGAAACCATCATCAAGACTTAATTGGTTCAGGAAATTACTGTAGCTTCTTAGTGTCTTACATTCAAATTCCAGTGCAGGAGGAAGTAGGAACTCTTCTTTTGGGATTGACACATGTAGTGTGCCAGTATGGCCAATGCAAAAGCAGGGAAATTAGGCTTAATTGAATCAATGCTGTATCCTTAGTGAATACAGTTTCCATGCTCTGGCTGAATAAATTCCTTTCTTGACAGTAGTCAGAGTCAGATGGACTATGAATATCTCCCTTTTGTCTGATCTTGAGCTTGAACCACTAGACCTACCTGTGTAAAGCTGGGCCCTATAGCATTCAGTGATATTTGAAGGAATCCATCACTGTGCCCTTTGGGGGTTGTGATTGAGGAATAATCCAGGAACTTTGAATGACAGAGACCAGAAGATGGTTTCCATCCACAGAGGGGGATGGGTGAGAAGGCTTAGAATCCTGAGGGAAGAGGAGATTCCAGGGGAGAGGCAGCTGATCTTTCTCTCTGAATTGAGATAGCAACAGAGAAAGTCATAACTGGAGACTGGATCCTGAGCAAAAGCTCTCATCCTTCCCTGAACCTGTTCATCATCCTCCCAGTCTCCAATAAATAGTGGCAGAAACCTGAAGAAAAGAAGAAGCAGTTCTAAAAAAGGAGATCCCTTAACAACTTCTTTATACCCTGGATTTGAACATTTCTCTGCTGTGACAAAAGCCCGAGTCCACCAATCTGAACCTCTCTGAGGTTCAGGCTAACAAGCCCAAGTCTCTCAACCTTTGGGGGAAAGATCTAGATTTAGATAAGGATCTCTCTCTCCCTCTTTCCTATGGACCCCAACCTGTTAGCCACCTTTTAGTTTTGCTCCTTGTCTTTAATACCTTAGAATAAAAAGTGTTATCTATCTTTCAACTGACTCCAGTGTGAGTGAAGTAAATAGTTACAGCAGCTGAAGGGGAGAGAGGATTGATTTCTCTCTCCTCTTCTTTTTTATAAAGGAAAGAAGTTCATCTTCATTCAGGAATAGTTGATAGAGGGGAGTAAAAGGCAGGTTTAGTGAGGAAACAACTGGAGAGGACTGAAGGGGGGAATAACTGATCTCACTCTCCTTCTACCTCCTGGGGCACATATCATCAACTCCTCCTATCCCTTGTCTTTACCTTGAGGGAGGGAAGACTCCATTCTCTCTCCCTTTTCCATACCACCAAAACACTCTCTATTACAGCATAAATTTAAATTGCTCTCCAGAATGGCTGAATTAGTTTATAATACCTCTATTTAGTGTCTCAAATTTCCCACATCTCCTCCAACTTTTGTAATTTTCCTTTTCTGTCATAAAAAGACAATCTGGTAGTTTATAGATGGTAGTATCTCAGACTTCTTTTAATTTGCAATTTTCTAATTAATAGTGATTTAGAGCATTTTTTTCAAATGACAAGATAGCTTTAATTACTTAGTCTGAGAACTGCATGTTTATATCCTTTGGCTATGTATCATTTGGAGCATGACTTGTATTTTTATACATTTGACTCATTTCTCTGCATATTTGAGAAATGAGGCCTTTATTAGAAAGATTTGTTATAAAATTTTTTTACTACACTGAATATTATCCTTCTTCCTGTTTCCCCCATTTATCCTACTAGCCCTCCTTTCATCCTGTCCACTCTCAAAAGTGTTTTGTTTTTGATAACCACCTCTCCCAATTTGCCTTCTCTTTTATCACTCTCCCTTGTCCCTTCCCCTCCTATTTTCTTGAAAAACAACCAAAAAATACATTCAGAAGGCATATTCTAAGAATTATTACCTGAACACTAAACTAAGATTAAAATTGATATCCAATAACTCCAAGTATTATATTTTATAAGATTTATTAATAATCACTTGAACTAGAAGAAATACAAGAACAAACGTAAAACCTGAGTAAAGACACGTCAGAAAAATTCTCCTGCCTGGGACTCATCCCACCTCCACAAACCTTCATCAGGGGAAAAGAATGCGAGAGGAAGGAGCTACACAAAAATATATCCTCCCAAGTTAGTGCATAACCTGAGAAGGATCATGGAATGCTGGTAGAGAGATTCTTGGTGTGCAAATCCTAATTACACAATGCCATGATAAAAAAGATCCTAGTCATCAGCTTTCAAGATGTTTTTAAAAGAAAAGTCCTCTACAATTCTAGAAGCAGAAAATAAAAAAAATAGAAATTTATAGACTCCATTGATCATCTCCTGAAATGCCTTTCTGGAATTGGAGATATGAACAAAGATTGCCAAATTCCTCCTCGCTGATTTGCTAGAGATGGTGGGAGTAGGATCAAAAGTGAGGTTAATGGTTAGTCAGTTTAAAAGAACTGACAGCATATAAGTTTGTGGCAATACGAATAGAAGGGAAGTAAGAGATACAAGGCACATTTAAAGGTTGACTAGAAAAAACTGGCAACTTGTTGGATGGTGTTGGTTGTGAAGAAAAGGGAATTATCAAAGATGTCTATAAGTTTGTAAGTCAAAAATGACTGGAAGCACGATAGGGCCACAATAGAAATAGCTATGCTGGAGAGGGAAAGCAGGTCTCTGGGTGAAGATGCACCCCAAAATTCAATTTGGGGAATGCTGAACTTCATATGCCAGTAGAAAATTCAGGTAGAGATATTTATTAGTAGGTTGAAAAAGTGGTACTAGGGCTTGGGTAGTAGGGCTAGATATAAAGATTTTGGGAGAATCAGCATAGGAGTGAAAAATGAAGCAGTGGGAGTAGATAAGATCAAGAAAGGATAAGAAACAAGAGAGAACAAAAGAGTGCTAAAGTCGGATCCCTTGGGATATCAACATCTAGGGGCTGAGCCAAAATAGCAGAATAAAGGGAGCATTCTAGCCAAAATCTCCCACCTAAACACCTTTACTATAATGCTACAAATCAAATTTTTAGTAGCATAACCAACAAAAGGTTGGAGTGAGACATTTTCCCTGCCTATAGCATTTTGAAGGTCATAAGAAGAGGTCTATGACATTGTGGGGAGGGGGTTGACTGGGCATCCAATACAGAAGCAGCACCACATGTGGGCCTTGGAAGCAATAGCAGCACTCAGAGCTTTCACTGCCCAGAGATTGTAAGGGAATTGGACAACTGGCCAGAAATAGATTCTAGGGAACCTCTATGTTAGCACTGGGCAGTGGGTACAGAATCAGGCAGCATTGGGCAATTCCACTGTCCTTTATTCAGTTATGGGTTACATTTCCAGAGTAGAGAGGAGTGCCAATGCTTGCAATCACTTGGGAACACAGTTCAAGAGAACAGTCTCTCTCTGGATCACATCAAATTGGAAACACCAAGAATTTACAGAGCCCCAAAATTTGCTGTGAAAAAAACAAACAAACAAAAAAAGCCTGAAGTTTAGATCAGTGACCCCTCTACCCCTAGTAGTTATGAGCAGAGCCCAACTTTCCCATAAAGGTCAAAGTTAAGAAATAGGCTGGAGACTTCTGGTTAAGATGGCGGCTTAGAGAAAGCTAAAGCTCAGATCTCCGGAAAACCCTTCCCGACCGATCTCAAACTATAAGCTCCTAAGGCGCCGAAATTCAAAACGATCAACAGCACAGACCCTGGGAAACCTCCTCCTGGACCTGGACCCGGTTCAAAAGGTACGGCTCCCCTCAAAAGCCAGAACCCGAGATCACTCGGACCTCAGGGGTAGGAGCGCAGAGTCCAAGGCTCCCGGAAGCCGCAGCCCGGCGGGGCTCAGAGAGCAGAACACTCAGGGCCTTCTACCCGAGTCGCAGTGAAAGTTACTGCCTGGGGCTTCCTCTGCAGAGAGCTGGTCGAAACAACAGCAACCCTCAGGCCGGGCAAGACAGCCTCACGGGCTGGATCCTGCTATCCAAGTCTCAGTGAAAGTCCTTGCCCTAGAGCTTGGGAAAGCTGCAGCCCATCCCCCCCGCAGGCCGACGAAACAGCCTCACGGCCAGCGATTCTGAAGGCAACTTCCGGAAAGTGAGCCGGGGGGAGAGTGTGGCCTCGTGGTCCGACGCTTCCATTCCAGTTCCAGTGAGGCATATTCAGTTTAACCCAGGGAAAGCTCATAGACAATCTGCCCAGGACTAAAGCCTCTGATCACCAGACAGAGATAAGAAAAGCTAATCCTCCACATTCAGAGATGACAAACTCCACAGAAGCACAGAAGCCCCAACATACCAAGAAAAATAAGAAGAAAGGGGCGACTTTGGACACATTCTATGGAGCCAAAATACAAAATACAGAGCAGATAGAAGAAGATATACAAGAAAATTCTCCAAAATCTTCCAAAGGAAATAGAAACTCTCCACAAACCCATGAAGAATTTGAATCAGAAATGACCAAAAAGATGGAAGCCCTCTGGGAGGAAAAGTGGGAAATAATGCAAAAGAAATTCATGCATCTACAAAACCAGTTTGACCAAACTGTAAAAGAAAACCAGGCTTTAAAGCAAGAACTAATACAGCAAAGCCAAAACACCAAGAAATTAGAAGAGAACATAAAATATCTCACCGACAAGGTGATAGATCTGGAAAATAGAGGGAGAAGAGAAAATTTAAGAATAATTGGACTCCCAGAAAAGCCAGAAATAAACACCAAACTGGACATGGTGATACAAGATATAATCAAAGAAAATTGCCCAGAGATTCTAGAACAAGAGGGCAATACAGCCACTGACAGAGCTCACAGAACACCTTCTACACTAAACCCCCAAAAGACAACTCCCAGGAATGTAATTGCCAAATTCCAAAGCTATCAAACAAAAGAAAAAATCCTACAGGAAGCCAGAAAAAGACAATTTAGATATAAAGGAATGCCAATCAGGGTCACACAAGACCTTGCAAGTTCTACTCTGAATGATCGTAAGGCATGGAACATGATCTTCAGAAAGGCAAGAGAGCTGGGTCTCCAACCAAGAATCAGCTACCCAGCAAAACTGACTATATACTTCCAAGGGAAAGTATGGGCATTCAACAAAATAGAAGACTTCCAACTTTTTGCAAAGAAAAGACCAGAGCTCTGTGGAAAGTTTGATACCGAAAATCAAAGAGCAAGGAATACCTGAAAAGGTAAATATTAAGGAAAGGGGAAAAATGTTATCTTCTTCTTTTACTCAAACTCTCTTCTATAAGGACTACATTTATATCAATCTATGTATACTAACATATGGGGAAAATGTAATGTATAAATAGGGGGTAAAGAAAGACCAAATAGAATAATGGTTCTCACACAAAGATTCACATGGGAAGGGGAGGGGAAGAAAACTCCTATAAGAAGGAGAGGAAGAGAGGGGGGGGGTTTACTTAAACCTCAATCTCAGGGAAATCAAATCTGAGAGGGAAAAACATCCAGATCCATTGGGATCTTGAATTCTATCTTACCCAACAAGGGTAAGGAGAAGGGAAAACCAAGGGGGGAAAGGGGAGAGGGAGAACAAAAAGGGAGGGAAAGAGAGGGGGAAGGGGGAAGGAAGAAAAAGGGAGGGACTAAAAAGGGAAACATCAAGGGAGGGGACAAGGGGCACTGATTCAAAGTAAATCACTGGACTAAAAGGTAGAGCTGAAGAAGAAAAGGTTAGAATTAGGGAAGGCAATCAAAATGCCAGGGAGTCCACAAATGACAATCATAACTTTGAACGTGAATGGGATGAACTCACCCATAAAACGTAGACGAATAGCAGAATGGATTAGAATCCAAAACCCTACCATATGTTGTCTTCAAGAAACACACATGAGGCGGGTTGACACCCACAAGGTCAGAATTAAAGGATGGAGTAAGACCTTCTGGGCCTCAACTGACAGAAAGAAGGCAGGAGTGGTAATCATGATATCTGATAAAGCCAAAGCAAAAATAGACCTGATCAAAAGGGATAGGGAAGGTAATTATATTTTGTTAAAAGGGACTCTAGACAACGAGGAAATATCATTAATCAACATGTATGCACCAAATAATATAGCACCCAAATTTCTAATGGAGAAACTAGGCGAATTGAAGGAAGAAATAGACAATAAAACCATACTAGTGGGAGACTTAAACCAACCATTATCAAATTTAGATAAATCAAATCAAAAAATAAATAAGAAAGAGGTAAAAAAAGTGAATGAAATCTTAGAAAAATTAGAATTAATAGACATATGGAGAAAAATAAATAGGGATAAAAAGGAATACACCTTCTTCTCAGCACCACATGGCACATTCACAAAAATTGACCATACATTAGGTCACAGAAACATAGCACACAAATGCAAAAAAGCAGAAATAATGAATGCAGCCTTCTCAGATCACAAGGCAATAAAAATAATGATTAGTAATGGTACATGGAAAACCAAATCTAAAACCAATTGGAAATTAAACAATATGATACTCCAAAACCGTTTAGTTAAAGAAGAAATCATAGAAACAATTAATAATTTCATCGAGGAAAATGACAATGGCGAAACATCCTTTCAAACCTTTTGGGATGCAGCCAAAGCGGTAATCAGAGGCAAATTCATATCCCTGAAAGCTTATATTAACAAACAAGGGAGAGCAGAGATCAATCAATTGGAAATGCAATTGAAAAAACTCGAAAGCGATCAAATTAAAAACCCCCAGCAGAAAACCAAATTAGAAATCCTAAAAATTAAGGGAGAAATTAATAAAATCGAAAGTGATAGAACTATTGATTTAATAAATAAGACAAGAAGCTGGTACTTTGAAAAAACAAACAAAATAGACAAAGTACTGGTCAATCTAATTAAAAAAAGGAAGGAAGAAAAGCAAATTCACAGCATTAAAGATGAAAAGGGGGACAGCACCTCCAATGAGGAGGAAATTAAGGCAATCATTAGAAATTACTTTGCCCAATTATATGGCAACAAATACACCAATTTAGGAGAAATGGATGAATATATACAAAAATACAAACTGCCTAGACTAACAGAAGAGGAAATAGAATTCCTAAATAATCCCATATCAGAAATTGAAATCCATCAAGCCATCAAAGAACGTCCTAAGAAAAAATCCCCAGGGCCTGATGGATTCACCTGTGAATTCTATCAAACATTCAGAGAACAGTTAACCCCAATACTATACAAATTATTTGACATGATAAGCAAAGAGGGAGTTCTACCAAACTCCTTTTACGACACAAACATGGTACTGATTCCAAAACCAGGCAGGTCAAAAACAGAGAAAGAAAACTATAGGCCAATCTCCCTAATGAATATAGATGCAAAAATCTTAAATAGGATACTAGCAAAAAGACTCCAGCAAGTGATCAGAAGGATCATTCACCATGATCAAGTAGGATTCATACCAGGGATGCAGGGCTGGTTCAACATTAGGAAAACCATCCACATAATTGACCACATCAACAAGCAAACTAGCAAGAACCACATGATTATCTCAATAGATGCAGAAAAAGCCTTTGATAAAATACAACACCCATTCCTATTAAAAACACTAGAAAGCATAGGAATAGAAGGGTCATTCCTAAAAATAATAAACAGTATATATCTAAAACCAACAGCTAATATCATCTGCAATGGGGATAAACTAGATGCATTCCCAATAAGATCAGGAGTGAAACAAGGATGCCCATTATCACCCCTACTATTTGACATTGTACTAGAAACACTAGCAGTAGCAATTAGAGAAGATAAAGGAATTGAAGGCATCAAAATAGGCAAGGAGGAGACCAAGTTATCACTCTTTGCGGATGACATGATGGTCTACTTAAAGAATCCTAGAGATTCAACCAAAAAGCTAATTGAAATAATCAACAACTTTAGCAAAGTTGCAGGATACAAAATAAACCCACATAAATCATCAACTTTTCTATATATCTCCAACACAGCTCAGCAGCAAGAACTAGAAAGAGAAATCCCATTCAAAATCACCTTAGACAAAATAAAATACCTAGGAATCTATCTCCCAAGACAAACACAGGAACTATATGAACACAACTACAAAACACTCGCCACACAACTAAAACTAGACCTGAACAAATGGAAAAACATTAACTGCTCATGGATAGGATGAGCCAATATAATAAAAATGACCATCCTACCCAAACTTATTTATCTATTTAGTGCCATACCCATTGAACTACCAAAATACTTCTTCACTGATTTAGAAAAAACCATAACAAAGTTCATTTGGAAGAACAAAAGATCAAGGATATCCAGGGAAATAATGAAAAAAAAAACACATACGATGGGGGCCTTGCAGTCCCTGACCTAAAACTATATTACAAAGCAGCAGTCATCAAAACAATTTGGTACTGGCTAAGAAACAGAAAGGAAGATCAGTGGAATAGAGTGGGGGAAAGCGACCTCAGCAAGACAGTATACGATAAACCCAAAGATCCCAGCTTTTGGGACAAAAATCCACTATTCGATAAAAACTGCTGGGAAAATTGGAAGACAGTGTGGGAGAGACTAGGAATAGATCAACACCTCACACCCTACACCAAGATAAATTCAAAATGGGTGAGTGACTTAAACATAAAGAAGGAAACCATAAGTAAATTGGGTAAACACAGAATAGTATACATGTCAGACCTTTGGGAGGGGAAAGGCTTTAAAACCAAGCAAGATATAGAAAGAATCACAAAATGTAAAATAAATAATTTTGACTACATCAAACTAAAAAGCTTTTGTACAAACAAAACCAATATAGCTAAAATCAGAAGGGAAACAACAAATTGGGAAAAAATCTTCATAGAAACCTCTGACAAAGGTTTAATTACTCATATTTATAATGAGCTAAATCAATTGTACAAAAAATCAAGCCATTCTCCAATTGATAAATGGGCAAGGGACATGGATAGGCAGCTCTCAGATAAAGAAATCAAAACTATTAACAAGCACATGAAGAAGTGCTCTACATCTCTTATAATCAGAGAGATGCAAATCAAAACAACTCTGAGGTATCACCTCACACCTAGCAGATTGGCTAACATTACAGCAAAGGAAAGTAATGAATGCTGGAGGGGATGTGGCAAAGTAGGGACATTAATTCATTGCTGGTGGAGTTGTGAATTGATCCAACCATTCTGGAGGGCAATTTGGAACTATGCCCAAAGGGCGACAAAAGAATATCTCCCCTTTGACCCAGCCATAGCACTGCTGGGTCTGTACCCCAAAGAGATAATGGACAAAAAGACTTGTACAAAAATATTCATAGCTGCGCTCTTTGTGGTGGCCCAAAACTGGAAAACGAGGGGATGCCCATCAATTGGGGAATGGCTGAACAAACTGTGGTATATGTTGGTGATGGAGTACTATTGTGCTAAAAGGAATAATAAAGTGGAGAAGTTCCATGGAGACTGGAACAACCTCCAGGAAGTGATGCAGAGCGAGAGGAGCAGAACCAGGAGAACATTGTACACAGAGACTAATACATTGTGGTACAATCGAAGGTGATGGACTTCTCCATTAGTGGCGGTGTAATGTCCCTGAACAACTTGCAGGGATCCAGGAGAAAAAAACACCATTCATAAGCAAAGGATAAACTATGGGAGTGGAAACACCGAGGAAAAGCAACTGCCTGAATACAGAGGTTGAGGGGACATGACAGAGGACAGACTCTAAATGAACACTCTAGTGCAAATACTATCAACAAAGCAATGGGTTCAAATCAAGAAAACATCTAATGCCCAGTGGACTTACGCGTCGGCTATGGGGGGTTGGGGGGGGAGGAAAAGAAAATGATCTTTAACGAATAATGCTTGGAAATGATCAAATAAAATATATTTAAAAAAAAAAAAAAGCCAGAACCCGAGATCCCTCGGACCTCAGGGGTAGGAGCGCAGAGTCCAAGGCTCCCGGAAGCCGCAGCCTGGCCTGGCTCAGAGAGCAGGGTCCTCCGAACAACAACCCTCAGGGCCTTCTATCCGAATCCCAGTGAAAGTCACTGCCTAGAGCAAGACAGCCTCACGGGCTGGATCCTGCTATCCAAGTCTCAGTGAAAGTACCTGCCCTCGGAGCTTGGGTTAGCTGCAGCCCATCCCCCCGCAGGCCGACGAAACAGCCTCACGGCCAGCGATTCTGAAGGCAACTTCCGGAAAGCAACGTGCTCCGACCTTTCCATTCCAGTTCCAGTGAGGCATATTCAGTTTAACCCAGGGAAAGCTCATAGAACCATCTGCCCAGGACTAAAGCCTCTGAACACCAGACAGAGACAAGAAAAGCTAATCCTCCACATTCAGAGATGGCAAACTCCACAGAAGCACAGAAGCCCCAAAATACCAAGAAAAATAAGAAGAAAGGGGCGACTTTGGACACATTCTATGGAGCCAAAATACAAAATACAGAGCAGATAGAAGATAATATAAAAGAAAATGCTCCAAAACCTTCCAAAGGAAATGGAAACCCTCCACAAACCTATGAAGAATTTGAATCAGAAATGACCAAAAAGATGGAAGCCTTCTGGGAGGAAAAGTTGGAAATAATGCAAAAGAAATTCACGCATCTACAAAACCGGTATGATGAAACTGAAAAGGAAAACCAGGCTTTAAAAGCCAGAATCAGGCAGCTGGAAGACAACGATCATGGAAAAGAGCAAGAATTAATAAAGCAAAGCCAAAATTCCAAGAAATTAGAAGAGAACATAAAATATCTCACCGACAAGGTGATAGATCTGGAAAATAGAGGGAGAAGGGATAATTTAAGAATAATTGGACTCCCAGAAAAGCCAGAAATAAACACCAAACTGGACATGGTGATACAAGATATAATCAAAGAAAATTGCCCAGAGATTCTAGAACAAGGGGGCAATACAGCCACTGACAGAGCTCACAGAACACCTTCTACACTAAACCCCCAAAAGACAACTCCCAGGAATGTAATTGCCAAATTCCAAAGCTATCAAACAAAAGAAAAAATCCTACAGGAAGCCAGAAAAAGACAATTTAGATATAAAGGAATGCCAATCAGGGCCACACAAGACCTTGCAAGTTCTACTCTGAATGATCGTAAGGCATGGAACATGATCTTCAGAAAGGCAAGAGAGCTGGGTCTCCAACCAAGAATCAGCTACCCAGCAAAACTGACTATATACTTCCAAGGGAAAGTATGGGCATTCAACAAAATAGAAGACTTCCAACTTTTTGCAAAGAAAAGACCAGAGCTCTGTGGAAAGTTTGATACCGAAAATCAAAGAGCAAGGAATACCTGAAAAGGTAAATATTAAGGAAAAGGGAAAATGCTATCTTCTTCTTTTACTCAAACTCTCTTCTATAAGGACTACATTTATATCAACCTATGTATACTAATATGTGGGGAAAATGTAATGTATAAATAGGGGGTAAAGAAAGACCAAATAGAATAATGGTTCTCACACAAAGATTCACATGGGAAGGGGAGGGGAAGAAAACTCCTATAAGAAGGAGAGGAAGAGAGGGTTTTATTTTTACTTAAACCTTAATCTCAGGGAAATCAACTCTGAGAGGGAAAAACATCCAGATCCATTGGGATCTTGAATTCTATCTTACCCAACAAGGGTAAGGAGAAGGGAAAACCAAGGGGGGGAAGGGGAGAGGGAGAACAAAAAGGGAGGGAAAGAGAGGGGGGAGGGGGAGGGAAGAAAAAGGGAGGGACTAAAAAGGGAAACATCAAGGGAGGGGACAAGGGGGACTGTTTCAAAGTAAATCACTGGACTAAAAGGTAGAGCCGAAGAAGAAAAGGTTAGAATTAGGGAAGGCAATCAAAATGCCAGGGAGTCCACAAATGACAATCATAACTTTGAACGTGAATGGGATGAACTCACCCATAAAACGTAGACGAATAGCAGAATGGATTAGAATCCAAAACCCTACCATATGTTGTCTTCAAGAAACACACATGAGGCGGGTTGACACCCACAAGGTCAGAATTAAAGGATGGAGTAAGACCTTCTGGGCCTCAACTGATAGAAAGAAGGCAGGAGTGGTAATCATGATATCTGATAAAGCCAATGCAAAAATAGACCTGATCAAAAGGGATAGGGAAGGTAATTATATTTTGTTAAAAGGGACTATAGACAATGAGGAAATATCATTAATCAATATGTATGCACCAAATAATATAGCACCCAAATTTCTAATGGAGAAACTAGGCGAATTGAAGGAAGAAATAGACAATAAAACCATACTAGTGGGAGACTTAAACCAACCATTATCAAATTTAGATAAATCAAATCAAAAAATAAATAAGAAAGAGGTAAAAGAAGTGAATGAAATCTTAGAAAAATTAGAATTAATAGACATATGGAGAAAAATAAATAGGGATAAAAAGGAATACACCTTCTTCTCAGCACCACATGGCACATTCACAAAAATTGACCATACATTAGGTCACAGAAACATAGCACACAAATGCAGAAAAGCAGAAATAATGAATGCAGCCTTCTCAGATCACAAGGCAATAAAAATAATGATTAGTAATGGTACATGGAAAACCAAATCTAAAACCAATTGGAAATTAAACAATATGATACTCCAAAACCGTTTAGTTAAAGAAGAAATCATAGAAACAATTAATAATTTCATCGAGGAAAATGACAATGGCGAAACATCCTTTCAAACCTTTTGGGATGCAGCCAAAGCGGTAATCAGAGGCAAATTCATATCCCTGAATGCTTATATTAACAAACTAGGGAGAGCAGAGATCAATCAATTGGAAATGCAAATGAAAAAACTCGAAAGTGATCAAATTAAAACCCCCCAGCAGAAAATCAAACTAGAAATCCTAAAAATTAAGGGAGAAATTAATAAAATCAAAAGTGATAGAACTATTGATTTAATAAATGAGACAAGAAGCTGGTACTTTGAAAAAACAAAAAAAATAGACAAGGTACTGGTCAATCTAATTAAAAAAGGAAGGAAGAAAAGCAAATTCACAGCATTAAAGATGAAAAGGGGGACAGCACCTCCAATGAGGAGGAAATTAAGGCAATCATTAGAAATTACTTTGCCCAATTATATGGCAACAAATACACCAATTTAGGAGAAATGGATGAATATATACAAAAATACAAACTGCCTAGACTAACAGAAGAGGAAATAGAATTCCTAAATAATCCCATATCAGAAATTGAAATCCAACAAGCCATCAAAGAACTTCCTAAGAAAAAATCCCCAGGGCCTGATGGATTCACCTGTGAATTCTATCAAACATTCAGAGAACAGTTAATCCCAATACTATACAAACTATTTCACATAATAAGCAAAGAGGGAGTTCTACCAAACTCCTTTTACGACACAAACATGGTACTGATTCCAAAACCAGGCAGGTCAAAAACAGAGAAAGAAAACTATAGGCCAATCTCCCTAATGAATATAGATGCAAAAATCTTAAATAGGATACTAGCAAAAAGACTCCAGCAAGTGATCAGAAGGATCATTCACCATGATCAAGTAGGATTCATACCAGGGATGCAGGGCTGGTTCAACATTAGGAAAACCATCCACATAATTGACCACATCAACAAGCAAACTAGCAAGAACCACATGATTATCTCAATAGATGCAGAAAAAGCCTTTGATAAAATACAACACCCATTCCTATTAAAAACACTAGAAAGCATAGGAATAGAAGGGTCATTCCTAAAAATAATAAACAGTATATATCTAAAACCAACAGCTAATATCATCTGCAATGGGGATAAACTAGATGCATTCCCAATAAGATCAGGAGTGAAACAAGGATGCCCATTATCACCCCTACTATTTGACATTGTACTAGAAACACTAGCAGTAGCAATTAGAGAAGATAAAGGAATTGAAGGCATCAAAATAGGCAAGGAGGAGACCAAGTTATCACTCTTTGCGGATGACATGATGGTCTACTTAAAGAATCCTAGAGATTCAACCAAAAAGCTAATTGAAATAATCAACAACTTTAGCAAAGTTGCAGGATACAAAATAAACCCACATAAATCATCAACTTTTCTATATATCTCCAACACAGTTCAGCAGCAAGAACTAGAAAGAGAAATCCCATTCAAAATCACCTTAGACAAAATAAAATACCTAGGAATCTACCTCCCAAGACAAACACAGGAACTAAATGAACACAACTACAAAACACTCGCCACACAACTAAAACTAGACTTGAACAAATGGAAAAAACATTAACTGCTCATGGATAGGATGAGCCAATATAATAAAAATGACCATCCTACCCAAACTTATTTATCTATTTAGTGCCATACCCATTGAACTACCAAAATACTTCTTCACTGATTTAGAAAAAACCATAACAAAGTTCATTTGGAAGAACAAAAGATCAAGGATATCCAGGGAAATAATGAAAAAAAAACACATATGATGCGGGCCTTGCAGTCCCAGACCTCAAACTATATTACAAAGCAGCAGTCATCAAAACAATTTGGTACTGGCTAAGAAACAGAAAGGAAGATCAGTGGAATAGAGTGGGGGAAAGCGACCTCAGCAAGACAGTATACGATAAACCCAAAGATCCCAGCTTTTGGGACAAAAATCCACTATTCGATAAAAACTGCTGGGAAAATTGGAAGACAGTGTGGGAGAGACTAGGAATAGATCAACACCTCACACCCTACACCAAGATAAATTCAAAATGGGTGAAAGACTTAAACATAAAGAAGGAAACCATAAGTAAATTGGGTAAACACAGAATAGTATACATGTCAGACCTTTGGGAGGGGAAAGGCTTTAAAACCAAGCAAGATATAGAAAGAATCACAAAATGTAAAATAAATAATTTTGACTACATCAAACTAAAAAGCTTTTGTACAAACAAAACCAATATAACTAAAATCAGAAGGGAAACAACAAATTGGGAAAAAATCTTCATAGAAACCTCTGACAAAGGTTTAATTACTCATATTTATAATGAGCTAAATCAATTGTACAAAAAATCAAGCCATTCTCCAATTGATAAATGGGCAAGGGAAATGGATAGGCAGTTCTCAGATAAAGAAATCAAAACTATTAACAAGCACATGAAGAAGTGTTCTACATCTCTTATAATCAGAGAGATGCAAACCAAAACAACTCTGAGGTATCACCTCACACCTAGCAGATTGGCTAACATTACAGCAAAGGAAAGTAATGAATGCTGGAGGGGGTGTGGCAAAGTAGGGACATTAATTCATTGCTGGTGGAGCTGTGAACTGATCCAACCATTCTGGAGGGCAATTTGGAACTATGCCCAAAGGGTGACAAAAGAATATCTACCCTTTGATCCAGCCATAGCACTGCTGGGTCTGTACCCCAAAGAGATAATGGACACAAAGACTTGTACAAAAATATTCATAGCTGCGCTCTTTGTGGTGGCCCAAAACTGGAAAACGAGGGGATGCCCATCAATTGGGGAATGGCTGAATAAACTGTGGTATATGTTGGTGATGGAGTACTATTGTGCTAAAAGGAATAATAAAGTGGAGAAGTTCCATGGAGACTGGAACAACCTCCAGGAAGTGATGCAGAGCGAGAGGAGCAGAACCAGGAGAACATTGTACACAGAGACTAATACACTGTGGTATAATCGAACGTAATGGACTTCTCCATTAGTGGCGGTGTAATGTCCCTGAACAACTTGCAGGGATCCAGGAGAAAAAAACACCATTCATAAGCAAAGGATAAACTATGGGAGTGGAAACACCGAGAAAAAGCAACTGCCTGAATACAGAGGTTGAGGGGACTGTGAATTTTAAAAGTCTCCATTTTGGTCTAGCACCCAAAAATTGTGCACACCCACCTACACGGGCATGCGCTAGTCAATGACAAATCAGAAATAACTTACTGCCCACCTGGGCTGTCCTAAGCCAAGCTAGAGCCAACCATTGATTTTGTGAGACACAGGAAGTGAGGTAGGGAACAGCCTCTGGAATTCGCTCACTTCCTGTGGAGAGAGCTAGAGGGGAGTTGGTGTTAGGAGCTTGGAGAGGGAGGACGCCCGCAGACAGCTTTCCTTCAGATCGGTCACGTGAGTTAAGGACTGATTCTTTCCACCTGGGCCTTTGGGCCTAAAACTCCCCCTGCCTTGGTCAGAGGTTGAGTAGCCTCTTTCCCTTTTCTCTTCTCTCCTTCTCTCCCTAACCTTTTCCCTACTCCCAGTGTGATTAAACCTCCATAAACCTCATTCTGACTTGAGTGTTTCATTTTAGGAATTTCATAAGTAAATTCCTTGGCGGCCATTGTTTAAATATTATATAAATCTTGTAGCCACATTTGTAACCATTACTATATTATAACCTTCTCCCAGAAGCCTTAAATTTCCACATTACAGTTTGGCTAACCACTACGGGAAAAAAGAACCTTATCAGTCTTCTGATCTCCTTACTATCACCTGGGAGAAATCCCACCCCGGCTACCCCCTCTGGCTCTTGGCCCTGCCTTAGTGCTTGGAAGGTTTCTAGAACCTCAATAAATTTCCTGAATTTTCTTGCCTTTTCAACCCACTTATTGCTCACTCCCTCAGTCCTGTTACCAAATACCTTGGCTTAAAGACACAGCTGCCAGAACAGGTGAGTATAAAATACTTTTTTTCTCTTTTCCCTTTACCCCTTAAGTTAAATTGGGGTCAACAGGATTTTTTTTTCCTTCTCCTCTTTATCTCTCATTTCTGTCTCCTTTTACTTTAAGGAGGTGGCTCAGTAGATTATAAGGCAGGCCAGACTTAGCTAATCAACTGATCAACAACGAGGAACCTCAGGAGAGGAAGCTCTTAGGAGCTCCTAGCCCGCAAAAATCAGCTGAATACAGCTAGGGAGCTAACTTAAAAACCATTTTTTTTTCTGTTTCCTGGCCTTTCTAGTCTTAAAAATTTAAGTGGGCTTTGCTCAAGGAAGATAGCACATGGTCCTAGCGGCTTTAGCCTGAGGGCCAAAGAAGATTGCTGGGACCCACCCACATACACTTTGTAAAGAAGGAGAATTTACAATACAATAGGCCCTTAGCCTGTATAGGGTTGTAGACTCAGAGCCACCTACTGTAAAAAGAAAAAGCCTGTGGAAAGTTTGCTGCTTTGCCCTGCTCCCCACTTGCTTTGTGAAATTACAAAATATACATATAAAAATGAGTACTATATCCTTTGACAATTATAAGACAGCTGAAGAAGTAGGGGCATTGAGGAATGAAGGATACCTCCAAATTTTTATATTAATAGGTACTGTCATTTTTGTACTCCTCAATACTATATTTAGAGATGAAAAAATAAAAAAAATTGAGGATAAAATAAAACAAAATGAGGAGAAAATAAAACAAAATGAGGAGGAAATAAAGCAAAATGAGGATAAAATAGAAAATATTGAGGATAAAATAGAAAATGTTGAGGATAAAATAGAAAAAATTGAGGATACAATAGAAAAAATTGAGGATAAAATAGGAAATATTGAGAATAAAATAGAAAAAATTGAGGATAAAATAGGAAATATTGAGAATAAAATAGGAAATATTGAGGATAAAATGGGAAATATGGAAGATAAAATAAGAAAAATTGAGGATAAAATGCAAGCCCAATTAGAAGATCTAAAAAGTTTCTTACAGGATCAATTGACAAACAACCACTCTACCAGAAATAGACCTGTTTCTGAACCTTTGAATGAGGAAATTTCCTTCCCTGAAATAGAGATGGAAAACACCTTTCCTATAGCCAAGTTAACAGACTGCTTCTCTCGTGTAGTGCAAATCTTGTCTGAATTTAATCCCCAAAACCCTTCCCCGGCAATCCCAGATTCTCATGTTCCTTCTCCTACAGAAAACCAAATTCCAATGCAAGAGAGATCTTGTCCCCCTAGAAAAACCTGTCCTTGTCAAACTGACCCACAGGTGCAAAATCCAACTAGAGGCCTGTTTCCTCTAAGAGAAGTACCTGAAATAGGACGAAATGGGGATGTGGTGAGTTTAAGACATAGGATACCGTTTACTCCCCAAGAAATAAATGAATTTACACGAAATATTCCCACATATGAACAAGATCCTTTTCTAGTAACAAAAAAGATGGGAGACATATTTTTTCAGTATAATCCGTCTTACAAGGACGTTGAGAGCTTACTCCAGGCTTTTTTAAGTGAACGTGAAAAAAATAAAATAATTGCTCATGTCAACAAAACCAGGGGGCGTAATGCAGCACATTGGCCATCTCAGGATCCCGAATGGGACTATAACAATCCTGAGGATTATCTACAACTATACCGTTGTAGAGAGGCCATCCTCATGTCCATGAAGGAATGTGCGGACAGTACAGATAAGTGGATGGAACTGGAAAAAATTAAGCAAAAGGAAAACGAAACACCCTCCAGATTTATGGACAGAATTATCGAGTTTGGGGACAGATACTTAGATTGGGACTTAACTAAAGAGAGTAGTTTAAGACAAGTTAGGAGAATCTTTGTAAACAATTCTTGCAAAGTAATTAAAAATTATTTCAAAACACAATGCCCAAGATGGTCAGATATGGACCTTGAAGAATTGCGAAAAACAGCTATATATGTTTTAAAGGGAAACGAAGAAAAGGAGAAAGAAAATGATGATAACATGGAGGAAATGAAGAAAAAAATGAGGTATTTAATAGATAGGATAACTAAATTAGAAAGTGGGCAGGGTAATGAACCAACGACAATTGCCCCTCTCCAGAAATCCAATTATCAATCCATTACTTGCCACTTCTGTGAGAAGAAGGGCCACAAAATGATGGAATGTAGAATCTTTCTTAAGATGATTGGAAGAAATACACAGTCTAATAATAGCTTTAGAAATAATAACTATAATGAATATAGAAATAAGAACTTTAGAAACCAGAATTATAGAAATAGGAATTGGGAAATCAATGACAATGCTCAAATTGAAGAAAATTTTAATGATAATACTCAACAATATGTGAGAAATGGCGCTCGTCCAAAAATTACTCGAGGTACTAATGACTCTCAGAGAGGTGCCCTTCAGAGGGGTGCCCAAGGAATATCCCAAACACAATGATGGTGCCCGGGGGGGGCTAGGGCACAGGAATCAGAGGATACAACCTTTGATTTCCCAGACCCTGATGTCCTACTACCCGTTGTCCCTATCCACTGCCCTCCCCATACTAATGAACCCCATGTTACCTTAAAGGTGGGTAACACCTATTATGATTGTCTATTAGACACCGGAGCTTCCTGGTCTATATTAAAGAGAAAACCTGATTTACAATGTTATTCTATTGGCTCAGAGAATGTAATGGGAGTATCAGGAATAACCCAAAGAGTTAAAAGACTTCCTCCTAGAATGGTGTCTGTAGGACCCCTAGAGGTACAACACTCCTTCCTTTTGATGCCCGACTCCCCTTTAAATTTGCTGGGGAGGGACCTTCTATGCAAACTCAGAGCCACAATAACCTGCTCCCCAGATGGCTCATTATCATTAGAAGTACCAGAGGAATCTTTAAAATTACTCCCTGTACTTCTCTCGGAAAACCAGGATGCAAAAGAGCCTTCCATTTTTGAAATACCTAAAGATATACCTGAGTCTCTTTGGGCCACATCTTCTTCTGATGTAGGCTTGCTTAAATCTGCTGTTCCTGTGCAGATAAAAACTAAATCTAGCCCACCTCCTTCTATCCCTCAGTATCCCCTCTCAAAGGAGGCAATTGAGGGTATTACACCAGTTATTAACTCATTAATAGAACAGGGAATAATAATCCCTTGCAAATCTGAATACAACACGCCCATCCTACCAATTAAAAAACCAAAAAAAGGGCCCGATGGCAAGCACATCTATAGATTTATACAGGATCTAAGGGCAGTAAATAATCACGTTATAAAGAGACACTCCGTAGTTTCTAACATACATACTATTATTTCATCTATTCCTAGCACAGCTACATACTTTACAGTAGTAGACTTGTGTTCAGCCTTTTTTTCCATACCAATACATGAAAACTCCAGACATATTTTTGCTTTCACCTGGAAGGGCTCACAATATACCTGGTGTCGGCTGCCACAGGGTTATGTCGAAAGTCCGAGCTTATTTGAGCAAATTTTGAGCCAAGACACAGACAATATAACATTTAAAAATAGCAAATTAATCAAATATGTAGATGATCTACTCTTGGCTTCAACAGATGCAAAAACATGTCAAGAAGATAGCAAACACCTTCTTTTGGAATTGTACAAAAGAGGTCATAAGATCTCGAAGGACAAAGTTCAGTGGTGTCTCCCCAAAGTAGAATATTTGGGGTTCATTCTGACAGCTGGTGCCCGCTCTATTTCTCCCAAGCGAATTGAGAATATTCAAAAATTGAGTGCTCCTACTACTAAAAAACAGTTAAGAGCAATTCTGGGAGCAACAGGGTTTTGCAGACAATGGATTCCTTGTTATGGGGAAATTACTAAACCTCTTATAGCACTAACAAGGGATGTAGTCCCTGAACCCCTCAAATTAGAGCCTGAACACCTGTCAGCTCTATCAGAGCTAAAAAAGGCTATCTTATCTGCCCCTGCTCTAGGCATCCCAAATTACAACAAGCCATTTACTTTATATGTACATGAGTGAAGAGGAGTAGCCTCAGGCGTTTTAACTCAGACTTTGGGACCTTCTCAGCGCCCAATTGCCTATTATTCTGCCCAACTAGACCCAGTAGCAGCAGGAGCACCACCATGCCTTAGAGGAGTAGCTGCTACAGCCTTACTAGTAACAAAAACCGTCGATTTAGTATTGGGATGTCCATTAACAATAATGTGCCCACATGAGATTGAAGCATTATTGGTAAAACATAGAACACAGGCATTCTCGGATCAGAGAATTACAAGGTATGAAATAACCTTATTAAATAGTGAAAATATTACCTTGAAACGCTGTTCAACTCTTAACCCTGCCACCTTGCTTCCAGATTTACCAACTTCAGGAGAACCACTACATAACTGTGAAACATTAGTGTCCATGGCAGAAAAGCCTCGAGATAATCTCTTGGACACTCCCTTAGACAATGCAGATCTGATTTTATTTACCGACGGTTCCTCTTTCATGAGGGATGGCATACGTTACACTGGAGCTGCCGTAGTCTCAGAATTTGCCACTGAATGGTCAGCTTCACTACCTTCTAACATTAGCGCTCAAGGAGCAGAGCTCATAGCTCTGAAACATGCCTGTATAATTGCCAAGGATAAAAAGGCAACAATTTATACGGATTCTAGATATGCTTTTGGCATTTGTCACTCAGTCGGAATGCTATGGCTCCAGAGAGGATTTTTAACCTCAGCTGGAAAATCCATAGCTAATGCAGAAATTATTAATGAAGTTCTTTCTGCTCTCAAACTGCCTAAAGCCCTAGCTGTAGTTCATTGCTCTGCCCATACAGGTGGCTCAGACCCTGTCTCTAGAGGAAATGACCGAGCAGATGCCGCTGCAAAACTAGCAGCCATAGAAGGACCTGGATTAATTTTAACATTAACAACCACTGATAATTTAAATTTATCACTCTCCTATAATGAAAAGGAAGTGGAAAAATGGAAACAAAAATTTAAAGCAAAACAGATTAATGGAGTGTGGGTGTCATCTGAAGGAAAACCCCTGCTCCCTAGAAGTTTCTATAACCAAATTTGCCAATCTATTCATAAAAATGGTCATTTTGGTACCCAGGGCATCGTGGACTCTGTTAAGAGAGTATGGATAGCCCCTGGTATAACTACCATAGCCTCTAAAGTGTGTTCATCCTGCCCTACCTGCCAGGCATATAACCAACATGCCTTTCGTGGTAAAGCCTTTGGTGGACGTCCTCTGGCTTACACACCTTTTGAGCACCTGCAGATAGATTTTATAACGATGCCAAAGGCTGGACAATATAAATTTTGTTTGGTCATAGTAGACCAACTGACCAGATGGCCAGAAGCATTTCCTACAGCCCGAGCCACAGCAGCTTTTGTTGCTAAGGTGCTTTTAAAAGAAATTATTCCTCGTTTTGGCCTACCAGCACGTATTGACTCCGATAGAGGGAGTCATTTTACCGATTCTGTCTTAAATCAAATATATTCTTGCTTGGGGATAACTCCAAAATTCCATGTTCCATATCATCCCCAGAGTTCAGGCCAAGTTGAGAGGATGAACAAAGAACTTAAAACTATGATTGGAAAATTATGCACTGAGACCCATTTAAAATGGCCTGAAATTCTCCCTTTGGCCCTATTTTATCTTAGAAGCAGGCCTAGAGGAGACTTACATATTTCACCATTTGAGATGCTTTTTGGACATCCGCCTATACAGGCTAAGCCTTTCTCCCCGGCTTATACATCGCTATTAGGGGGAGATATTACTATTGCTTCCTATATACAGGAATTACAGCACAAACTGCGTGAGCTACATGAATCCGGAGCTGCAGTACAAGCTGGACCATTAGACTTCTCACTTCACGACCTGAACCCAGGAGACAACGTGTATATAAAGAATTTCAAGCGTACTGGAGCAACTGAACCTTCATGGGAAGGACCATTCCAAATATTGTTAACTACTCCAACATCTATAAAGGTTGGAGAAAAGGACTCTTGGATTCACTGTTCTCATGTAAAGAGAGCATCTTCTGTTGAGACTGATTGACTCTATCCTATACATGCATTGGAGATAACTACCCATTGACAAGTGGAAATGTTTTATTCTGCTTTTGACACATTGAATTCCTAAATTTAATTTTTTTCCTTTTTTCCTTTTTTTTCTCTTTTCCTTATTTTATTATTATTATTTTTACATTATTTTATTTTTTTCCCTTTTTCTCATTTCTATGTACTTAAGGTACATATGATCAATATTAATTTTATTCTACAATATTAGTTTAAATATATATACTTGCTGTTATTATTAATACGCACCCAAACAGCTTTAGACTATGGGAACCTGCCATTTATTGATAATTGTTGTGGGACTATGATTAATGTTTGTGTCTGATTCTAGGAACGAGATCAAAAAAGGAGCACAGAGATAACCTGGATAATGCCAAAAGAGCTCACAGGTCTAAAAATCAAAAGACCAATCCAGGAAGAATTAATGCATTTCTAAGCCAATACTAAGGACTTGAACCTAGTGTGAGACTCGGGGTTGCGACACTTGACAGACGTTAAGATGTAGGCCTTCCCTGTATCCACACTCTTCGTGAAAATACCTACAGACAAGTACCTAAGGTTGGCTACCATCCTGGCTCCATCCATTCCTGAGAACGAAGGTAAAATCAGACGAGGGAATAACACTTCCCTAGATATTAAAAAAAAAATCTGGTCCTCTTTTTTCTCTCCTATAGTATGGCAACTTCCTGTAGCCTTGGCTGCAAATGGGGAAGTAAAATATACTGCATTCTGTCCTACAGACTTGTGGGATTAGAAATTACTTAACTGGACCCTAATACAGAGGCCTGTGGAAAAAAAAAATTTTTTTTTATTCTTGCTTTCTCAAATTTTGTATACATAGATTTTTTGATTTTGATACTGATTTTGAATTCTTTAATGTAAATATGCATATATAAAGGGTTATATTTTTCCCTTAATTTTTTCCCCTTTTCTTCTTTTGATTTTGATTTTTGATTTTATTTTCATATTGTTTTGTTTTTTCTTTTGAATTAACTCACACACCCCCACAACTAAAACTTGAATCCTCAGCTGGACTCAGTGTTTTTTTCAACACTTTCTTCAGGGGGGATTGTATTTCATCAAATCCAAGATTTAAATTTTGTTCGAGAGAAATCTTCAGAGAAGAAGCTTGCTAACTAACTGAATCCAGAGAATGAACTGTTTGCAGAAAGATATCTAAACCTTTTCACTACAGGAAGATCCAGAATGAACCTTGGGGTGTGGTTGATTGAACATTTTTTTGAACGTACACTCTTATGCCAAAGGGGACTGCCCCCTAATAGGTTTTTGTCAATGCGCCCAGCAAAACATTGGTTTGCTGTCTTTCTCTCTCCTCTATTTCCCCATATTTACAACTATTATAATTGTCCTCTTAGTGGAAAAAAATTTGTATATACTTATAGTTAGAAATTTTGGGGGTGCAGTATGCTTATGTTTAGTGATCAATTGGGGAGACTAGTCTCCCAATCATCATCAGGGGGGATTGTGAATTTTAAAAGTCTCCATTTTGGTCTAGCACCCAAAAATTGTGCACACTCACCTACACGGGCATGCGCTAGTCAATGACAAATCAGAAATAACTAACTGCCCACCTGGGCTGTCCTAAGCCAAGCTAGAGCCAACCATTGATTTTGTGAGACACAGGAAGTGAGGTAGGGAACAGCCTCTGGAATTCGCTCACTTCCTGTGGAGAGAGCTAGAGGGGAGTTGGTGTTAGGAGCTTGGAGAGGGAGGACGCCCGCAGACAGCTTTCCTTCAGATCGGTCACGTGAGTTAAGGACTGATTCTTTCCACCTGGGCCTTTGGGCCTAAAACTCCCCCTGCCTTGGTCAGAGGTTGAGTAGCCTCTTTCCCTTTTCTCTTCTCTCCTTCTCTCCCTAACCTTTTCCCTACTCCCAGTGTGATTAAACCTCCATAAACCTCATTATGACTTGAGTGTTTCATTTTAGGAATTTCATAAGTAAATTCCTTGGCGGCCATTGTTTAAATATTATATAAATCTTGTAGCCACATTTGTAACCATTACTATATTATAACCTTCTCCCAGAAGCCTTAAATTTCCACATTACAGGACATGACAGAGGATAGACTCTAAATGAACACTCTAATGCAAATACTATCAACAAAGCAATGGGTTCAAATCAAGAAAACATCTAATGCCCAGTGGACTTACGTGTCGGCTATGGGGGGTGGGGGGGGGAGGAAAAGAAAATGATCTATGTCTTTAACGAATAATGCTTGGAAATGATCAAATAAAATATATATATTAAAAAAAAAAGAAATAGGCTGGAAAAATGAACAAACAAACAAAGAAGAAACTGACCATAAAAAGCTACCATGGTGACAGGGAAGCTTGATACCCAAACTCAGAAAATAATATAAAAATATCTATAAGCAAAGCCTCAAATAAAAATCCAGATTGAATATAAATCCAGCACAAATTCCTATTAAAATTAATGTAGATATTAAAAGGAACAAAAAAATTAAATAAGAACAGCAGAGGAAATATTGGGAAAAGAAATGAGAACAATGCAAGAAAATTCTGAAAAGACAATTAACAACTTGCTAAAAGTTGTAAAAAAAGACTGAAGAACATAACTCCTTAAAAAACAACACAGAATTGGCCAAATAGCAAAAAGAAGTACAGATCCTTCTTGCAGAAAACAACTTCTTAAAAAGCAGAATTGGCTAAATGGTAAAAGATATACAACTGCACTGAAGAAAATAACATCTATAAAGTAAGACATCCTTATCTAGGAAAGAGGAAGAAAAAGATAAGTTAACAGAAGAAAAAGAAATGGAAAAATCTGATAGAGAATTGGAGAACAGTGTCATGGAAGCCAAAAGAAGGGAGAGAAGCAAGAAATGTGTGAATAGAGAGTGTCATAGTTTAAATGCTACATATAGGTCAAAGAAAATGAGGAACAAGAAAAGCCACTGGATTTTGTTAATTAAGAGCAAATACTATGAGAAGAGTGATAGGAATAGAAATTACATTATGGAGTGAGTTAATAGAGGAGTGTGCTGCTCTTTTGGAGAAGCTTAATTATAGAAGGAAGGAAATTTATAGGATGACAACCTCCTGAGGACATACTAAGGAAAACAGTCTTATTTTATTAGGTTGTTTTAAGGATAGGTGAGATTTGAAAGTATTTATAGGTAGGAGGGAAGGAACCAATGAAAGGATAAAGACTGAAGAAGAGAGATTAAATATCTTACAGAAGCAAAAACCTTTACTGGAAAAATAAAGGACAAAATTTGAGGACTAGCTACCATACTAGAGAACATCTGGAGCACTGTGTTCCATATAGCATTATTTTGGAACGATAATAAACTGGAGAACATTTAGAGGACGGTAACCAAACTGGTAAGAGTCTCAAGTTCAAACTACACAAAGATTGTTTGAAGGAAATAGAGATATTTTGCTGGAAGAAAAGAAAACTTCAGAAGAGATGTATTAGGTTTCTTAAAATATCTGATGGTTCATGCAGAAGGATTACGTGCTTTGGAAGGCACAGGAGGGCAGAATTAAGAGCAATATATGGGAGTTCTGAGAGAAATTTAAGTTTTACATGAGGAAAAAATTCCTAGCAACTAGAGTGATCTGAAAATAGAATGGGTTGCCTTGGAAGATAGTAGGTTCCCTATCATTAGAACCAAGACTAGATAAAAATTTGTCAGGGATACTATAGAGTAGATCCTGTTTGAGTAAATGTTGGAGTAAATGCTGAAGTCCCTTTAGCAAAGAAAGATGACACAGTATATAAAGCCTAGATCTGGTGTCAAAAAGACCCCAGAAAAAGCCTGGCCTCAGACACTTATTAGTTATATGACTAAGTGGGCAAGTCACATGAACTCTGATTGCCTCAGTCTCCTCAGCTGTAGAATGGGGATAATTACAGCATCTAACTCACAGAGTTGTTTGGAGGATCAAATGAAAAATTTGAAAAGCATTCAGTACAGTGCCTGGTATAATATAGTAGATGCTTGTTCGCGCTGTACCAACATTCCAAACAAGAAATTCTGTGATTGTGTCCTGGGTTTCCTGAAGAATGAGGCATTTCTCTTGCTGAGAGCATTAGTATAAGTATACAGGAGAATGACTGAGATAAGTAGCATAAGATAGAGACAAGAGACTCTTGCTATAGAAGGCTTGCCTCTTTCTGTTTTCTTATTGCCCATCCTTAGCCCAGGTGGTTCAAGAGAAGTACAATAGCCATGTTAAGCATGTAAAATGATCGTGTCCCTCTAAGTGTACACTGGACTTCAAATTGCCTCCCTTGAACAGACTTTGTACATTTTTTGCATTTACTTATATGTATATAGATTTTTATCTTCCATTGAATATATGGAAGTCCTACAATGACACAATTCCACAAACATATTTCTTTTTTACTCATAGAACTTTTTAAATAGTTACTTCTAGCCAAGATTATTCTGTATTTTAACTCAACTTTCCCCTTAATTTCTCCCATAGTCACATTCTAATTTGGTCTTTAATATGCCAATTTTTTTTGTTTTTTTTTTACTCAGTGGTAGTCTATAACAGGGATAGAGATTAGATTTGTGATTTCATTAGTATGGGGAACTCCTAGGTGAGGAGTTCTATGAAAACAGGTGGGCACCTTCTCTGCAACTTTTATAGTCGTAGGGAGTTGCTTAGTCCACTGAAAAGATAAGTGATTTGGTTAGACACACAGTCAAGCTGTGCTAGAGGGAGGACTTGAAAACAAGTATTTCTGACTTTAAAGCCAGGTATCTATTATTTCTTAATTACTATGATGCCTCAGAATACATTACTGAAATATTTTTAATATTTCATTCTATGTTATTCATTAAGCATTGTGATAGGGAATAGGAAAAATAAAAAGTAAGGCATGGTCCTTATTTCCAGGAAGCCTTTAATAAAGACTTCCAGATCCTTGGGTAAGATTATTTTATTTTAGGGGTATAAAAAGTGATAAACATTAAAAATTTAAAGGTAAATATGAAGTGTCCCTCCTCCTGCTCAACTTTAATTATATATTTTCTTCCTCAAAATTTCTATAGCCAGAGGCAGCTAAGTGGTTCGATGATTTGAGAGCCAGGCCTAGAGACAGGAGGTCTTGGGTTCAAATATGGCCTCAGACACTTCCTAACTATGTTACCCTGGGCAAGTCACTTAACGCCCATTGCCTAGGCCTTCTTCTGTCACTCTTCTGCCTTGAAACTAATACATGGTATTGATCCTAAGAAGAAAGATAAAGGTTTAAAAAAATGTCTATAACCAAATAAGCTGAATGGTTTATTTGAAAATGTAAACATTTCAAAGAATTTTTACCTCCTTCATTCAGTGATAATCTCCTCATCACCAAAGAAAGATCAGGGCTTTGATTGGAAATGGAATGAGAATCAGAGGTTGAAATAAGATTATCTCCACGAGGAAAGTCTTTATATTCTTTGTTAGAGATTAGCTCCTTCTTTCTCACCAGATACTTGAAAGGATTTGGATTCAGTTTCAGGATTCTTGACTTGAAGACTTGTTCAGGACTTTGGAGAGGGAAAGAATGTGTTGCCTTTCCAGGAGAGTGGAGATGAGAGGTAATGCATTGAGTGTTAGAAGACAAAGGCTGGACATAAGAAACGTCAACTTTATCGAGACTTGAGAAATGAACTTCTGGTTGATATGAGCATCCAATAGTCTTCTTAATCAGTATTTCTTCAACTATTTCTGCTGTATTAGTGCATGTACTATCAAAATTCCTAGAATGAAATCTGACCACCTGAACTGTAGGATGTGAAGACTGGTCCCTCTTCTGTATAATCTTGATCTTCTTATAAATGCTTTCCACTGGGTTATGATGCTCATTTTTTGCCTCTCTTTCAAAAGACATTGGTGACTTTTCCTCTGTGTTTGCCTAAAATTTCTGAAAGCAGGTAAAAGCAAATGAGTTTTCAATATGTTGGCATGACCTTGGAATCAATTTAGCAATATACAATATATCCCTAAATCAAAAATTTGTAAGCATAGGTCCACATATAGATTCTCTAGAAAGTTTTGCTCTTATTTACTTTAATTTGTATCAGTCAAATTTCTTGGTTTAATCAGTTAATATTAGAATATAATTCTATTTCTTGATAAAGTAAGCCATGCTAAAAAGAAAATATGCCATCCTCCCACAGCTGTTGTAAGTCAAGAAGCCAGAATTAGAAAAGAGAGCCAATAGTTTTTTAGAGATAGTCATGGAAGCATAGGTTTTAAAGGCTTTCACAACATTCTACATGCTACAGAGATATTGAACCTTTAACAAAAATGCATATGCCTAGATATCTTAAAGAAGTAAAATGCTCATAAAAATGAAGCATATACAAACTTTCAAAATGAATGACAAGAAAACCTTGGAAGAATAGATGATAATAGAATATACTAATTAAAAAAATGAAAAGAACATATCTATCTTGATATTATAGAATAATAGAACTTCTTCACTAGAAAAGAACTTGAGATCATTGATATAGTGTAGAGAGTTGGCTTCTTTGAATTTGTTTTTTAAAAAATATTTTGATAACTTTTTCAATATAATTGGTTGCCTTTGTAATAATATATGTGTTTTATTTTATGCTTTTAAAAGCATGATTCTGAGACAACCCTTGGGATTCATCCAATTGCTAAAAGAGGTCCATCTCACATACATACACACACACACACACACACACACACACAGAGAAAGGGGAAGAATATCTGATCTAGTCCAACCCTTCATGTGACTTCACTTTAAGCAAAGGTTGGGTGAGGGCTGATGGCTCCTACTACCTTCTAACTTTGAAATTTTGTGATCCTTTGACAAGAGATACAGAGAAGGGCCAAAGTTCAGAATGGCAATCTTTCTATTACACCACGGCTACTTAAGAGAAGGCCTACAATTCCATACCATATAATAAATTCTGTGAAAATGAAACGAAAAATATCCTATTTTGTATTCCAGTCAAGCTAAAGAAAGATGTAATTTGTTTTAAAATATTTTCATTGCTTACAATGGGTGTTTACAATTTCTTGCATTTTGAAAGACTACAAAAGAAGCCACAGGTTGGGGGCAGATGATTAAAAGATTAATAGAAGACCTAGAAATAGATACTGAAGCTCCCCAAACTGTAGAGACTGGTCTGATATTCAGACCCGTTAATTTAATCTCCAGCCTCTCTGCTTAATTGAAGTTAACTATACCTCACAAAGATAGGAATTCAATTCCTTCTCTCCTTTGCCTCTTAAAACTCCCTAATTTACTTCAAAGCTCAATTCAATAAAAACCAATCCAGAAAATATACCAGACCTTATCTTGATTGGGAAATACAAGTAAAAGTCAGGGAGTTATTTTCTCAGTTAAGGTCAGGATAGGGAGTTAGACAGAGAGGTCTGCAGAGAGTGGAGATGGGATCTAGCCAGGAAAAGCAGTAAGGAGCATTCGAGCACAAGGAAGGACTAGTTACTGATACATGAAGAAGGATCAGATCTAGTGCAAGGTTCAGGAACAGGTGCCAGCTGTAGACTCACTGTCCAGTTCCTGGTCACAGATACAGAGCAGAAGAAGCAGAGGACCTGTGCTTAGGGGTGGTATTCCAAGGGAAAGAGTGGTCTTGGACATTACACTATGTACTTAAAAGGGAACACATTCACAAACATCCACTGTGTGGTTCTAGCCCCAAGAGCTGAGCAGAATTTCAGATCCAGCTAACAGCATATTTTGAAATCTTCAATACCAAAGCAATAATCCCAGAAAAAAAGGGAACCTGAAATTCCACCACATTGAATCTGCAAAGCTTTCCAGCTGGCAGATGGACTAGTAACTGGCCAGTAGATGTTGTGATATATTGTTGTTTTTATTTATTTTATTAAACATTTCCCAATTATAGTTTAATCTGGTTCAGGCTGCACCAGGGAGTTGTAGATATGACTTGTTGCTATAGAGAACAGGTCACCTGCGTGTGCCTCTTTTATCCTGATCCCACATGCATAGGACAATTAAATATAGAGTAGTTTCTAAATCAATGGTAACAAAATGGACAGAAAATAAAAACTTAAATTAATTACTAGCTTAACAGAGACCAAAACAACAAATTGTCTTAGTCTATTTTTTCCTACCACTATATTTGTTTTTGTCTCATTGTTTAAATCATTGACTCACATAGAATGATTGCCATCTTTATTGCTAACATCATTTTGGGTATATGTCAATTAGCCTCTTATGAGTCATCTCTCTGATCAAATACCAAAAACCACAACTAAAGTTCCTGGTGCCAGCAACATTTCAATCAATTCCAATTTAGTTGGTGCAAAAAGAGATCCAAATAAGGCATGACATTTTAAAAATTGGCTTAGTAAATCCATATTAATTTCCCCAAAGGGCTTAACAAAACTTCTAAATGAAAAAAGTTTTATTTTTTAAAAATCTTTAAGCATGCAGGGGATTTATTTTTTCATGAGTTCAAAATAGCCCAAAGGCTTTTCTATAAATCAATTGCAAGCATGGTGATCTTTTAAAATAAGGTTTTCAAGAGGTATTTTAGAATTTTCAATTGCTTAAAGCAGTTTTCCATGTTCAATAGAAGCAATGCCTCCAACTCTCTGCAGAGGAGGGGGAATAATAGTATGGGAAACTATAATCCAAGGCTTTTTTAATGTGTTGGTAGGTTTTGCCAAATTTAATTCCTCTTTTTTGTTACTTGTTATAATATTAGTGATGCAATACCTAAAGAGATCAATAAAACATTTAAATAAGAAAAATTCATCTGCTGCTATTAAAAAAAGACTACCACTAAAGGGGTAATCAGATAAATGACATAGAAGAAAGATTTGCACTAAAAATTCTCCATACAGAAGAACTGATTTTTGAGTTGGAAAGAATCTCAGACTCTCCTATCTCTTTGAGAAACAAATTCTTTCTTTCCTAGTATGATTGAAAGTTTGTTTCTATGTCCAAAGCAGATGTCATATTTCATTCTATATTTTGAAACCAATGCATGGAAGTATCATCCATCAAAAGTTTTTTTTTTCAGAAATTGATTTAAAAATACACTTAGAAAAACAGGAATTCAATTCCAACTTAGACAATATCATGTAAGATGTCAAAGTTGCCCAGAACATTTTGTTTTACAAAGAAACCTTTAGTTAAACTCATACTGCTCTAGTAATTTCATTTCTTCCAATGGCAGTGTTCAAAACACTATCTAGTATTATTTTTCCCTTCTTTCAGAGTATACTGAAATTTGCTGGTTCTATAAAAACCAAGTTTTGATTGATATCTTAACAAGTCACTAGGCATAAACTATATATGCCTTTAACAAGTTAAAAGTCATACATATGTATATATTTAGAAAAACAAATATGATTTTTAGAAATTTGCTATCATTGACTTGTTTTTGACATAAAGATTCTTCCTTAACTATCAGTTACCATAATATTTTCATCAGGATATGATAAGTAACATCTTCCTCAACCTATCGTTCCAGCACCACTGGACATTGCTTTCTACCTTGTATTCCAAAACGTAGACAAACTGATCTTCTCTTTGTTCCTCAGATTTGGGACTCCATCTCCCTTTTTTTTTTACTCCCTCTTCAATTTGGATTCAGAATACTTCTTCTTTTAAAGAACAATTTAAGCATTGCATTCCACATGAAGCCTTTCTATGTCTTCTTGCCTAAATGCTAATGCCTGGACAAACAACCTTGTATTTATTTGTAAGTTTTCTTCTTATCTTTATTCTATAAATATTATGTACTTGTTTTCTGATTAGAATTTAAACTCTTTAATAGTGAGGACTGTTTGATTCTCTGTAATTCTGGCACATACCACAAAGTCTGACACATTTAGTAAATAGATGTTTGTTGCTTGTTCATTGATGGGAAACCAAAAAACTGTTCTCCAGTGGAACTGGGAAAAATCACATCAAGATTTTCTGGCTACCCAGTGAATTCAACATCAAGTACCTATCATGGGCTAGGTACTAGAGATATAAAGGAAAAATGGATCTCATTCTGCCTTTAAGGGGCTTACATTTCACTGACAATTTTGTATTTGATGGTGGATTTTGAATCAATTATTCTTATAAGGCTCATCTTTGTAACAGGAATTTGAAAGTTTCTACCTACCTTTTTAGACAGTTATGTGAAATTCACTAAACTAATTTCCAAAAACATGACCCCCATATAGTAAATGTTTAACAAGATCACCTTCTGCAAAATGAATTAGTTATTACTAGAGCCAAGAAGATGATACTCATAAAATTTTAAACTATTACATTCCCTTGACCTTATTGTAAGCATTTGTTCTGGAATAATCCCTAAAGGAGGACCATCATACTCCTGTGCTTCTTATAGCCAGCATGTCTGTGCACTTATCACCTGAATTAATATCATAGTATAGAAAGGCTGTTTTTCTTAGGTTGAAACCAGAGAAGGACTTGCAACAGATATTCAATATTAAAAATTTATGAAACACCTTAGTCCCAGCATCTCAAATGACAAGCAAGAACACAACCACTCACATGACAAAAACGAATATATCTGATAATCCATACAAAGATTTCCAGCTGGAAAAGATCTTTGAGATTATCAATTTCTCCCCAATGAAATAAAACCACTTCATATTTACTTTGTATATACTCCTACATGTTGGCTCTATCTCTCCCCACTCTCAATAGAATAGAAATCAAGGACTGTTGTTTTTGTCTTTTTGACTCCAGCTCCTAGCACAGTGATTGCAATAGTTCCTGCCCTCGAGGAGCTTACATTTTCTGAGGATCACTAACACACACCCTTACACACACTCCCTAAACTCCAATTTTTAAAATTTTTTACCAGCTTTTTTTATTTTTACCATTTTTAAATGGTAATTTTTAAAATTTTTAAAATTTTTACCAGCTTTTTTTAGCACAGTCTGGGGACAAATTGCACACTGCTCGTTGTGGAAATGCCACTATAGGAAAATGTTTATTTTTGTCACTTGCTAAGAAAGTGGTTTTCATTCCCTACAGCTGCCCGCCAGATGCTTTTCTCAATTGCCTCAGTGAACTGCTAGAGAAACTTAGACAATACCAAAATCAGAAGGTTTTTATCCCATTTCCTCCAACCGCCAGAAAAGTGCAACCTAGGGAGATAACAGACACCCTGAGATAGCGCACTCTCCTTTGGTAAAGAAAATAGTCCAGAATTAACCACGGCTTCAACTCTTTACCTTAGGATGAGGTCACCCTTTTGAGTTGGCTCCACTCTGAGGGTTTTCCAGAAGCCATCTTATGAAAAATGAAAATGGAGAGTGGAGACGTGGTCATCGGCTGCCTGCAGGTGGGGCTCAATCAGGACTAACAGCACCTGGGACAGCTGCCCTTCCTGTGAGCGCCACCTAATTCTCTTGTTTTTCAGCAATTACAGTAGAGAAAAAGAGTGTAAGGAAGAGTCAGTTTTCAAATCCCCACACCTTCATGAAAGAACCTGTGAGAGAAGATGGCGGCGTAGAAGCAGCGAAAGTTCAGACTTCGGTAACCATTCCTTACCTATCGCAAACAGAGTGCTCCTAGGACACCGAAATTCAAGCTGAACAACAGGATAGACCTGGGGAAACCTCCTCCTGGACCTGGATCAAAAGGTACCGCACCCCAAAAGCCAGAACCCTAGATCACTTGGATCTAAGGGGTAGACAGAAAGAAGGTCCCAGGACCCATCCCCCCCAACCCATAGTGCTGAGCCCGCGGCAGCAGCGGGAACCTAAGGGCTCTGAGGACTCACCTTGAAAGCAACCTGAGCCAATCTCCGGGGCGCCCAACAAAGACGGCAGGGAAACATAGAGAGACGGGGGAAGCCTGTAGCCCCCTGGCTGGGTCCTTCCATTTGAGTCTCAAGGGAGGTCCCAGCTTTAGGGCACAAGCTGAACCCAATCCCATCAGGAGCCCTCAGAGCTACTGAAAGGACAGAAAACTCAGGGCTGGCAAAGGGGTTGCTCCGAAGAGCTTAACTTGAAAGTAACCTGGGCCAGTTTCCGGGCATTCAACACAGACTGTAGAGGAGGAGGTTGCTGCTTTTTATTTTGTCTTCCTTTTTTTGGCTCGGGGATCATTTGGCCCACACCACCTGAACCTAATCCCATCAGGAGCCCTCAGAGCTTCTGAAAGAACAAAAACTTCAGGAGCAGTGAAGGGCTTACCTTGAAAACAACCCGGGCCAGTCTCCAGGCATTCAACACGGATTGTGGAGGAGGAGGCTTTTTGCATCAGGGCTCATTTGGCCCAAACCAGGTGAACCTAATCCCTTCAGGAGCCCTCAGAGCCCAGGCAAGCCACTACCCCTCCCCCCTTAGAGAGCAGGGTCTTCTGAAAGAACCAGCTGAACCTAATCCCATCAGGAGCCCTCAGAGCCCAGAGAGGCCACGCATCTCCCCCCTTAGAGAGCAGGGTCTTCTGAAAAAACAGAAACCTAGAGATGGAGTCAAGATGGCAGCCTAGAAGGAGTATAGACCTGGTAGCCTGGCTAGAGCTTTGGAGATCCTCCATATCTGCTCCAGCCGTCCAGGAAGTTTAAAACTCAGAGTAAACCCAGCCCAACTAAGCTGAATTCAATCCCATCAAAAGTCTCCAGAACACAGGGAAGCCCAGGCTCCCCATCCATCCTCATTGACTGCTGGACTTTAAGCCAATCAAAAGCCTCCAGAGGACAGGAAAGCTCAAACCCCCAACAACCCTCCCCCAGAGATTACACCAAGAGATCCTCTGTTAAAGCTCCAAGAGGGGAGACTGATAGAAGTCCTCCCAAAAAAACAAAAAAAAATGAGAGGAACAAGAGCACAGACAAATACGGGGAGGAAAGAAAAGGTGAATTTGAACAAACAACAGAAACAGAAGAAAGAAACTACAATAGACAGCTACTACTCACCAAATGGAACAGAGGGGGAGAGATCAGCAAATGATTAACCAGAAATCCCAGCAAACTGGATACAGGCTATGGAAGAACTCAAAACACAACTAAGAGAGGCTGAAGACAATTGGGAAAAGAACTTAAAAATTAAGATAAGTCATCTGGAAACAGAGGCACTTGAACTAAAACAAGAAAATGGTGTCCTGAAAGCCAAAATCATCCAGCTGGAAAATGAGGCAAAGGAGATGAAAGATGAGGCAAAGGAGATGAAAGACGAGATAAAGAGGATGAAAGACAATCTTCAAAGAAAATCAGACGAGAAGGAAAAAGACAACCAAAAAGCCAGAGATGAAATCCAATCTGTAAGAACCAGAGTAAAACAACTAGAATCAAGTGACCTCACAAGGCAGCAGGAAACTATAAAACAAAACCAAAAGAATGAAAAAATTGAGGAAAATGTGAAGCATCTCATTCACAAAACAGACGATTTAGAAAATCATTCAAGAAGAGACAATTTAAGAATAATTGGACTACCAGAAGACCACGACAAAAGAAAAAGCCTGGACATAATACTAGAGGAAATTATCCAGGAAAACTGTCCCGAGATCCTAGAACAAGAGGGGAAAGTGGAGATTGAAAGAATCCACAGATCACCCCCTGTATTTAATCCCCAACTGACAACACCAAGAAATGTTATAGCCAAATTCAAAAACAATCAGATGAAAGAACAGGTACTACAAGCTGCCAAGAAGAAGCCATTCAGATACCATGGAAACATGATGAGGATAACACAGGATCTGTCAGCATCCACACTGAAGGACCAAAAGGCATGGAATATGATATTCTGGAAAGCAAGGGAACTAGGCCTACAGCCAAGAATAAAATACCCATCAAAACTGACTATATTCTTACAGGGGAAAGTATGGTCTTTTAACACAACAGAAGAGTTCCAAGCATTCATAAATAAAAGACCAGACCTGAACAGAAAATTTGAAGTCCAACCACAGAACTCAAGAGAATCATCAAAAGGTAATTAAAAAAGAGGGGAAAAACAACAACAACAACAACAACAACAAAATTTTTTAAGAGACTCAATAAGTTAAAATGATATGTATCCCTATAAGAAGAGAGGTCATTGGCAACTCTTAAAAACTGTTGCTATCACCTAAGCAGCTAGAAGAACTACACTCAGAAGGAACAGTGACAAACTGTATAGGATGAAAGGACAAGACATAAATAGGTATATAGATATATGCATGCATAAATACATATACATGTGTATGTATATATATATATATATATACATGACTAAAGCTAAAAAAGAAAAGAGGTTATGACTAAAAGAATTGGGAAAAGAAACAAATGGGGGTAAATTTATATGTCAAAAAGAAGCTCATGGCGGGAGGGGGGAGTACATCGATACACTGGAAGGGTAAAGAGGTTGGAGACAGGAAATACTCAACTCTTACATACTTTGAAACTGACCCAAAGAGGGAAGAACAATCCAATCCATTGGGGAAGAGAATAGATTTGCGCCCTATAGGGGAGTAGAAGGGTAAAAAACAGACTGGTGGGGAGGGAAGCAGTACAAGGGAGGGAGAGGGTGGGGGGGAATTTTAAAAAGACTACAGGGGAAAATAAGGGAAGGAATAAGAAAGGAAGGGGGTAGAAAGGGAAGTACAAGGAGGACTGATTTAAAGTAAATCACTGGACTAAAAGGTAGAGCTGAAGAAGAAAGGTTAGAATTAGGGAAGGATATCAAAATGCCAGGGAATCCACAAGTGACAGTCATAACATTGAACGTGAATGGGATGAACTCACCCACAAAACATAGACTAATAGAAGAATGGATTAGAATCCAAAACCCTACCATATGTTGTCTCCAAGAAACACACATGAGGCGGGTAGACACCCACAAGGTCAGAATTAAAGGATGGAGTAAGACCTTCTGGGCCTCAACTGACAGAAAGAAGGCAGGAGTGGCAATCATGATATCTGATAAAGCCAAAGCAAAAATAGACCTGATTAAAAGGGATAGGGAAGGTAAATATATTTTGTTAAAAGGGACTTTAGACAATGAGGAAATATCAGGAATCAGCATGTATGCACCAAATAATATAGCACCCAAATTTCTAATGGAGAAACTAGGAGAATTGAAGGAAGAAATAGACAGTAAAACCATATTAGTAGGAGACTTGAACCAACCATTATCAAATTTAGATAAATCAAATCAAAAAATAAATAAGAAAGAGGTTAAAGAAGTGAATGAAATCTTAGAAAAATTAGAATTAATAGACATATGGAGAAAAATAAATAGGGATAAAAAGGAATACACCTTCTTCTCAGCACCACACGGCATATTCACAAAGATTGACCATACATTAGGTCACAGAAACATGGCACACATGTGCAGAAAAGCAGAAATAATAAATGCAGCCTTTTCAGACCACAAGGCAATAAAAATAACGATCAGTAATGGTATATGGAAAACCAAATCAAAAACTAATTGGAAACTAAACAATATGATACTCCAAAATCGTTTAGTTAGAGTAGAAAACATAGAAACAATTAATAATTTCATTGAGGAAAATGACAATGGCGAGACATCCTTTCAAACCTTTTGGGATGCAGCCAAAGCGGTAATCAGAGGTAAATTCATATCCCTGAGTGCATATATTAACAAACTAGGGAGAGCAGAGATCAATCAATTGGAAATGCAAATAAAAAAACTCGAAAGCGACCAAATTAAAAACCCCCAGCAGAAAACCAAACTAGAAATCCTAAAAATTAAGGGAGAAATTAATAAAATCGAAAGTGATAGAACTATTGATTTAATAAATAAGACAAGAAGCTGGTACTTTGACAAAACAAACAAAATAGACAAAGTACTGGTCAATCTAATTAAAAAAAGGAAGGAAGAAAAGCAAATTAACAGCATCAAAGATGAAAAGGGGGACATCATCTCTGATGAAGAGGAAATTAAGGCAATCATTAAAAACTACTTTGCCCAATTATATGGCAATAAATACACAAATTTAAGTGATATGGATGAATATATACAAAAATACAAACTGCCTAGACTAACAGAAGAAGAAATAGAATTCTTAAATAATCCCATATCAGAAAATGAAATCCAACAGGCCATCAAAGAACTTCCTAAGAAAAAATCCCCAGGGCCTGATGGATTCACCAGTGAATTCTATCAAACATTCAGAGAACTGTTAATCCCAATACTATACAAACTATTTGACATAATAAGCAAAGAGGGAGTTCTACCAAACTTTTATGACACAAACATGGTACTGATTCCAAAACCTGCAGGTCAAAAAAAAGAAAGAAAATTATAGCCCAATCTCCCTAATGAATATAGATGCAAAAATCTTAAATAGGATACTAGCAAAAAGACTCCAGCAAGTGATCAGAAGGCCCATCCACCATGATCAAGTAGGATTTATACCAGGGATGCAGGGCTGGTTCAATATTAGGAAAACCATCCACATAATTGACCACATCAACAAGCAAACCAACAAGAACCACATGATTATCTCAATAGACGCAGAAAAAGCCTTTGATAAAATACAACACCCATCCCTACTAAAAACACTAGAAAGCATAGGAATAGAAGGATCATTCCTAAAAATAATAAACAGTATATATCTAAAACCATCAGCGAATATCATCTGCAATGGGGATAAACTAGATGCATTCCCAATAAGATCAGGAGTGAAACAAGGATGCCCATTATCACCTCTACTATTTGACATTGTACTAGAAACACTAGCAGTAGCAATTAGAGAAGAAAAAGAAATTGAAGGCAACAAAATAGGCAAGGAGGAGACCAAGTTATCACTCTTTGCAGATGACATGATGGTCTACTTAAAGAATCCTAGAGATTCAACCAAAAAGCTAATTGAAATAATCAACAACTTTAGCAAAGTTGCAGGATACAAAATAAACCCACATAAGTCATCAGCTTTTCTATATATCTCCAACACAGCTCAGCAGCAAGAACTAGAAAGAGAAATCCCATTCAAAATCACCTTAGACAAAATAAAATACCTAGGAATCTATCTCCCAAGACAAACACAGGAACTATATGAACACAACTACAAAACACTCGCCACACAACTAAAACTAGACTTGAGCAATTGGAAAAACATTAACTGCTCATGGATAGGATGAGCCAATATAATAAAAATGACCATCCTACCCAAACTTATTTATCTATTTAGTGCCATACCCATGGAACTCCCAAAAAATTTCTTTACTGATTTAGAAAAAACCATAACAAAGTTCATTTGGAATAGGAATAACAAAAGATCAAGGATATCCAGGGAAATAATAAAAAAAAACACAAATGAGGGGGGCCTTGCAGTCCCAGACCTCAAACTATATTACAAAGTAGCAGTCATCAAAACAATTTGTTACTGGCTAAGAGACAGAAAGGAGGATCAGTGGAATAGACTGGGGCCAAGCGACCCCAGCAAGACAGTATACGATAAACCCAAAGATCCCAGCTTTTGGGACAAAAATCCACTATTTGATAAAAACTGCTGGGAAAATTGGAAGACAGTGTGGGAGAGACTAGGAATAGATCAACACCTCACACCCTACACCAAGATAAATTCAAAATGGGTGAATGACTTAAACATAAAGAAGGAAACCATAAGTAAATTGGGTAAACACAGAATAGTATACATGTCAGACCTTTGGGAGGGGAAAGACTTTAAAACCAAGCAAGACAGAGAAAGAATCACAAAATGTAAAATAAATAATTTCGACTACATCAAATTAAAAGGCTTTTGTACAAACAAAACCAATGTAACTAAAATCAGAAGGGAAACAACAAATTAGGAAACAATCTTCATAGAAACCTCTGACAAAGGTTTAATTACTCAAATTTATAAAGAGCTAAATCAATTGTACAAAAAATCAAGCCATTCCCCAATTGATAAATGGGCAAGGGACATGGATAGGCAGTTTTCAGATAAAGAAATCAAAACTATTAATAAGCACATGAAGAAGTGTTCTAAATCTCTTATAATCAGAGAGATGCAAATAAAAACAACTCTGAGGTATCATCTCACACCTAGCAGATTGGCTAACATGACAGCTATGGAAAGTAATGAATGCTGGAGGGGATGTGGCAAAGTAGGGACATTAATTCATTGCTGGTGGAGTTGTGAATTGATCCAACCATTCTGGAGGGCAATTTGGAACTATGCACAAAGGGCAACAAAAGAATGTCTGCCCTTTGATCCAGCCATAGCACTGCTGGGTCTGTACCCCAAAGAGAAAATGGACAAAAAGACTTGTACAAAAATATTCATAGCTGTGCTCTTTGTGGTGGCCAAAAATTGGAAAACGAGGGGATGCCCATCAATTGGGGAATGGCTGAACAAATTGTGGTATATGTTGGTGATGGAATATTATTGTGCAAAAAGGAATAATAAAGTGGAGGAGTTCCATGGAGACTGGAACGACCTCCAGGAAGTGATGCAGAGCAAAAGGAACAGAACCAGGAGAACATTGTACACAGAGACAAACACACTGTGGTATAATCAAACATAATGGACTTCTCCATTAGTGTCAATGCAATGTCCCTGAACAATCTGCAGGGATCTAGGAGAAAAAACACTATCCATAAGCAGAGGACAAACTGAGGGAGTAGAAACACCGAGGAAAAGCAACTGCCTGACTACAGTGGTTGAGGGGACATGACAGAGGAGAGACTCTAAATGAACACTCTAATGCAAATATTAACAACATGGCAATGGGTTCGAATCAAGAACACATGTGATACCCAGTGGAATCACGTGTCGGGTACGGGGGTTGGGGGAGAGGAAAAGAAAATGATCTTTGTCTTTAATGAATAATGCATGGAAATGATCAAATAAAATACTATAAAATTAAAAAAAAAAAGAACCTGTGAGAGAGAACTTGTTCCAAATTCTGCTTGTGACACAAACTGACCATTTGACTAAGAGTCAATCACTTGGGTGCCCCAGACAGTTGAGGCCAGGCTAGGTGCAGACCTGCTTTATAAGAGGTGTAGGGAATTTCTTCTTTTCTAGGGTTTCCTATGCCATTGATATGACAGCTCCTTCAGCCTGCCTCCTGAAGTTGGGAGAAATTCAGCAAATGGAGATTAGCCCTTATAAGCCCTCTTCTAATCAGTATGTCTTACCTGTGTGGTGAATATAGCTGAGGTTTCATGTGCATTCAAGAGTTGTGAAAAATGGGATTTAATTGGTAAGGACAAAGCTTGGGGAGGGAACTGAATTTTCCCACTAGAACTAATATTAGAAACCAGAAATGGCATGGCAAGAATGCAGCCCCATTATAGTAACTCTCTTTTTCTGGGACTTGAAACTAGAATAATTTGTCTCCCTTTAAATATAAGATAAATAAACAAAATAAAAGAATATTAAATGCACTTAATAATTGATGGATTCCCTAAACTTTTAATTTATCTGGATTTAATCATGAGGTATGAGATACATTTCTGTTAAGTAATTCCTTCTATTAGCCTTGCTGGATTTTGTATGACTTCCGAACAAATAAAAATGTATAACATCCATGCTTGAGGGGGTAAGAGAAATCTTGTGATGCAGAGAAAAAAAAATCCCTGATCCAGGGTCAGAAGATGTGGTTTCAAATCTTGGCTTTGTAACTTACAGTTTGACTATGGGAAAGTTAGTTAATATCTTTGTGCCTCAGTTTCCAATCTGTAAATTGAGTGGGTTGGACTAGAGGACCTCTGAGTTTCCTTCTAGAATTAAATCTATGATATTATTTACTCCAAAGATATAAAAGCCAACATAAGGGAGATTTTCCCCTAACCATAAAAGAAGTCAGTGATGAAATTTTAATTCTAAATCCTAAACTAGAGTCTAGCATTTTTCAAACCTTCACCCACTGTATAAGTATTAAGTATTATCACTACTTTACCTCTCCCCACCTCAGTTTCTTCAAAAGTAAAATGACTTCTCTCTCTTACAAAGTTCTTGTGAGGGTCAAATAATGTAACATATATGCTTTGGAAAGTAAAGCTCTAAAAAATGCTAGTCTTTATTAGTATTAATGTTTCTTATTGAGGGACAGCAAAATATATTTTGCATTTTCAAAAACCCACATGACCAATGTATTTATGCCCATCTATTCTAGATATCTTTGGTTATCCCTGCTTGTCTGTTGTAACATTTAACAAAAATCAGTCTAGGGAATCCTAATGCAATCTACATTTAAATCAAATATACTTCCTCTATGGGGAAGAATTAATAATTGTAAAGATCTGTCTCTTCCTTTCTGAAGCATATGGAGACTACAGAGTAATTTGAAATAAAAAAATGTAAGAATTTTCCTTTGTTTTAGGAGATGGAAATAATAGTAACAATAATAACTAGCATTTATACAGAACTTAAAGATTTACCCAGCTTTACAAATGTTATCTCATTTTATACTCATGAAAATCCTGGGAGTTTGGGGCTATGATCATCTCCTTTTTAAAAATAAAGTAACCAGAGTTGACAAATTAAGTCACTTTCCAAGGGTCACACATACCTAGTAAGTACATGAGTTTATATTTGGACTGATGTCTTCTTGTCCTCACAGGATCTTCTTGGCAGCTAAGTAGTAAAGTGGATAGAGAATCAGGCCTGGAGTCAAAAAGATGTGAGTCCAAATTTGGCCTCAGACACTTACTAGCCATGTGAACCTGAGGAAGTCACTTTCCTCTGTTTTCTCTAGTATCTTCATCTGCAAAGTGCAGTGGAGAAAGAAATGGAAAACCACTCCAGGATCTTTGCCAAGAAATCCCCAAATGGGGTCAGGAAGAATCAAATATGACTGAACAATAACAACTAACTTCTTGGCTTTAGGTCCAGTGTTAGAGATAAAGATATTTTAGTTAACAGAATTTAAAGGTGGAAAGGAACTTCAATGCCATTTAGTTTAAGTTCTTCATTACAGAAATATGGAAATTGAAATCCAGAAAAATTAAGGGATACTCAAACATGGGAGCCCTGTAATAGATAGACTAGTAGTCTTGGAAACAAAAGATTTGGGTTTGAATCATACCTCTGACCTACCTCAGAGAACCCAACTTTCTTCATTTGTTAAATGACAATAATAATATTGGAGCTTGTTGTATGGGAATATCCACTAAAAATGTTCTCAAATTCTGATTAAACTGTTATGCCAAGGAATTATGTGGTACTTGGCATATGAGGTTCTTATAAAAATAAAAATAAATAATATATACACAACATTTTGTAAATCTTAATTTGCCTAATGAATATGATCAATTACATTTTCTTATTCTTCCCAAATTATTCTTCTTCTAATTATTCTCATCTCCTATACAATGGAGTTAATACAGAAAGAATACTAGAAGAATAAATACTCTAACTATTGATATTTTGTTTTGAATGATCATGAACTTTTGGATGGACCCAATAAAATTATGACTTTTTGTATCTGAATAAAGATGTTGGGATGTAATATCTGTAGATTTACTAAAAGCATTTTCTTTTCTTTTCAGCTATTGTATCTTCCTAATTACATGTAATAATTTTCAACATATGTTTTCTGAAACTATCGGATCCAAATTGTCTCCCTTTCTTCTTTACTTCCCTCTTCCTGGAGATGGTAAGTAAGTTGAAATGGGTTATGCATGTATCATCATGCAAAATATATTTCTATATTGCTCACTTTTATAAGAGAAAAACAAAACCCCAGAATATAAACACCAGTAAAATAAAGTGAAAAATAGTATGTTTTGATCTGCATTCCGACTCCAGTTCTTTCTCTGGAGGTGGATAGCATTCTTTGTCATAAGTACTTAAACATTGTCCTGGATCATTATATTGCTGGGAGTAGCTAAGTCTGTCAGAGTTGATCATCCCATAATATTGTTGCTACTGTGTACAATGTTCTCCTGGTTCTGCTTATTTCACACTGCATCAGTTCATGTAGTTCTTTTCAGCTCTTTCTGAAATCATCCTGTTCATCATTTCTTACAGCATAACAGTTTTCTATCACCAGCATATACCACAATTTGTACAACAATTCCCCAACTGATGGACCACCCCTCAATTTCTAATTCTTTGCCATCACAAAAAGAGGAATTATAAATATTTTTGTTCAAGTAGGTCCTTTCCTCCTTTTTTATGGTCTTTGGAAAATAGGTCTAGAAGTTGTGTTAAAGGATCAAAGTTTTGCACAGTTTTATGTGCCTTTGGGCACATAATTGCCCTCCAGAATGGTTTACTTTATTTATGACTACCAATAATGCATTAGTGTCCCAGTTTTGCCATTTCCCCTCCAACATTTATCACTTACCTTTGTACTTCATATTGGCCAATCTTATAGGCATGAGGTAGTACCATGGAGCTGTTTTAACTTGAATTTCTTTAATCAAGAATGATTTAGAATATTTTTTACATATGATTATTGATAGCTTTGATTTCATCATCTGAAAACTGCTTGTCCATATCCTTTGATCATTTGTCAATTGGGGAATGATATGTATTCTTATAAATTTGACTTCATTCCTGATATGCTTGAGAAATGAAACCTTTATCAGAGAAATTTGCTGTAAAATTCCACCCATCCCACCCAGTTTGTTGTCTTTCTTCAAATCTTGGTTTCTTAGGGGTTTTTTTTGGTACAAAACCTTTTAAATTTAATATAATCAAAAGTATTCATTTTATATCTCATAATGCTTTCTATTTCTTGTTTTGTCATAAATTCTTCCCTTATCTATAGATCTGAAAAGTAAATTATTTTATGTTCCCTTAATTTACTTATGGTACCATCCTTTATGTCTAAATCATATGCCCATTTTGATCTTGTTTTCTATAGAGTATGAAATATTGGTCTATATCTAATTTTCTGTCATACTGTTTTCCAGTTTTCCAGTAGTTTTTGTCAAATAGTGAGTTCTTATCCCAAAAGCTTATATTTGGTTTATCAAATATCTAGATTGCTAAAGTCATTTATCCCTACATAAATGTGTATCTAATCTATTCTATTAATCCATCATATAATTTTTAGCCAATACCAGGTTGTTTTGATGATTACTGCTTTATAATAGTTTGAGATTTGGTACTCCTGGCCATCTTCCTTTACATTTTTTCCCATTAATTCTCTTGATATTCTTGGTTTTATTCTTCCAGATGAATTTTGTTATTATTTTTTCTAATTTTATAAAATAATTTGTGGATAGTTTGATTGGTATAACCCTGAATAAGTAAATCAATTTAGTTCAACGTGCCATTTTTATTATATTAGCTTAGCCTATCCATGAGTAAATAATATTTTTTCAACTGTTTAGATATGATTTTCTGTGAAAAGTGTTTTTGTAGTTATGTTCATATAATTCCTGTGTTTATTTTGGCAAGTAGATTCCCAGTATTTTATATTTTCTAGAATTATTTTAAATGGAACTTCTCTTTCTATCTCTTGCTGCTGAATTTCATTGGTAATATGTAGAAATGCTAACAATTATGTGGGTTTATTTTGTATTGTGCAACTTTGATACATTTATTAATTTTTAACTAGCTTTTTAGTTGATTTTACAGGATTCTCTAAAGTATATGATCATGTCATCTGCATGGAGTGATAGTTCAGTTTCCTCATTGCCTACTTTAATTCCTTCAATTTCTTTTTCTTCTCTCATTGCTAAAGCTAGGATTTCTAGTACAATATTAAATAATAGTGGTGATAACGGCCATCCTTGCTTCACCCTTAATCATAGGGGAAGGCTTCTAATTCATCTCCATTGCAGATAATATGTGCTGATTATTTTAGATAGATAATACTTATAATTTTAAGGAATGGCTTATTTATTATTATGCTTTCTAGTGTTTTTAATAGGGATGGGTGTTGTACTTTGTCAAAAGGCTTTTTCTGCATCTATTGAAATAATCATATGATTTCTATTGGTTTGGTTATTCATATAGCCAATTATGTTAATAGTTTTCCTAATATTAAACTAACCCTAAATTCCTGATATAAATCCCATCTGGTCATAGTGAATGGTCCTTGTGATATATTGTAATTGTAATCTTCTTGCTATCATTTTATTTAAGATTTTTCATCAATATTCATTAAAGAAATTAGTCTTTCTTTTCTTTCTTTCTCTATTTTTATTCTTCTTGGATTAGGTTTCAGCATCATATTTGTGTCATAAAAAGAATTTTGTAGGATGACTTCTTTGCCTATTTTCCCAAATAGTTTATATAGTATTGAGATTAATTGTTCTTTAAATGTTTGATAGAATTCACCTGTCAATCCATTAGACTCTGGAGATTTTCCCCTAGGGAGTACATTGATAGCTTGTTTAATTTCTTTTTCCAAGATGGGATTATTTAATGATTATATTTTATCTTTTGTTAATCTGGGTGATTTATATTTTTATAAATATTTAACTATTTCACTGAGATTGTCAGATTTATTGGCATATAATTGGGCAAAATTGCTTCTAATGATTGCTTAATTTCCTCTTCATTGATGGTGAATTCACCATTTTCTTCTTTGATACTGGTTATTTGATTTTCTTCTTTAGTTTTCTTAAATCAAATTATCCAATGCTCTATTTTATTTGTTTTTCCCCCATAAAACAAGAAACATCAAAACATTGATAGGAAAGTTTTGTGCAGAAACACACTAAAAATGGACAGACATTCTCCCATTAATTCTGTTCCATCTTAGAACAAGACCCAGTGAAGATCTGCATATCTCTCCATTTGAGATGCTATATGGACATGCAATTTGGCAAGGAAGGACTTGTAAACCAGCTTACATTGCACTGATAGGTGGAGATTGTCAATTAACAAAATATATACAAGCTTTACAAACAAGAATAGCAAAGTTGCATGAAATGGGCTTGATACAACAAACAGTACCCCTGGATTACAATTTGTACATCAAACCAGGGGACAAAGTATACTTAAAAAATTTCATAGAAAATTGGCTACACACATAAAATGGGCTGGACCACATGAAGTATTTCTTACTACCCCAACAGCTATACAAATTTCAGGGAAAGACTCATGGTTCCACTGTTCCCATGTAAAACCAGAAAAATTCAACATCACTGTAACATACATAGAAGATAATTAGACAAAAAATAGTGCTGAGAAATGAAAACAAAAACTGATTAACATCAAAAAGTACACCACAAAGAAACAATAGTGACATAATGTTTGAGACAACAAGATCCCAGCAGTCAAGCATGCCACAGTGAGGAAACAACTTTCCAGCCCAGAGGAAAAGCATCCCAGAGGAAAAACATCCCTGAGGAAAAGATTTTGAACCAGCCCAAAGGAAAAGATTTTAAACCAGCCCAGAGGAAATGATTTTAAAGCATCCCAGAGGAAAAACATCAAGAAAAACTGCTTGAGAGAAGAAACAAAGAGAAAAAGCTGAAATGGACAGGTAAGACTTTGAACTTTGTAAATTTTTAGTAGCTACTAGAGAAGAAACAAAGGGAGGAAAAGCTGAAATGGACAGCTAAGACTTTGAACTTTGTAAATTTGTTTATACAAGAAGAAAGATGGAAAACAAGACTTATATGTAAGGCTGAGTGTTAAAATCATAAAACAAAATTAATTTCACATATTAGGGAAATAGCAAGCAACATTACACAACTTGAAAGAAAGAAGACATCCATCAGTCAACATGAGAAATGAAAATCTGAAGAAACTTGATAAGTATTAATTCAACACAACACTTAGACACAAAACACAAAATCACAAAATGACATACTGGGAGACTTTGTTTAAATAAACAAGTGTCTGAAATTGTATTTATACAAAATGTAAATATGTATATAGTTAGTTCCACAAGGTCTTAGGCAAATACAAAGATCAATAGATATTTCTATTTGACTGACATCAAGTTTAGGGAATTATGTATATTCTTGTATTATGTGTAAACAATCTCTATAAATCATGTATATACTATAATTAGGTTAGTAACATAGTGATAGAGTGTGTAAATATTTAGCATAACATGTATATATGTTGTACATAAGATTAGGTTGTAGATTAGACTAGGGATTTAGAGAATAGTTATAATAAATAGGGAACAGATTAGGAGTAAGTTAAGTTAAGCATAGCATAGACAATTAGTTATACTTAGGAATAGACTTAAGTTGAATTTACAGATAGTAAACTTTTAATTGTTTATTTTAAAGCTGGTACTGAAATTATGTTTAATGGAAATATATATGGATAAAATAGTTTGCAAATAACAATAAATATATAAAATAGGAAAACTGTTTTGGCTTAACTTAGCAAGAGTAAGTAGTATTAGCACTAAGATTCAAATTTCTTTGTAATGGCTTTGTTCAAACATTTATTGTACTGAATTCATTGTAAAACCCTAAAACTACACTTACCCAAACTTTCCTGCATAGAATTCCTTAGAGTAGATAAAGTTAGCATAGAATAGTGATAGTGTAATTGAGAGAAGTTTATTATTTGGGGAACTAGTTAGAAATTAGATTTAGTAGACTGATAAGTATAATAAAAATAAGTGATCTTGGGAACAAAAAATGGGGATGATTGTGGAAAGGAAAACTGAAGGAAGTTTTGGACTTTCTGACAATCAGGTGGAACAAACAGCAATTGGAATGTTAGAGAGAAGATATTGACAAGAATGACAGTTGGTGGGGGAGGGGCAACTGGGAGTGGCTGTTGGTCTTCTGACTCTCTCTCTCTCTCTCTTCCTGGCCCTCAGACTGGAAGGAGCCTCTCTCTTTGTCTCTGGATAGAAGTGCCTCTATTTCTGATTTTCCCAACTGTGTGCTCTACCTGGATTCCTATGATCCTGTTATCGAACAAAAGGACTTAAGGAAAGCAGTTTGAACTCTAAGGTCAGTCTTTAGGGGTGTCAGTCTAAAGAGAAAGGCCCAACCAGCACTGAAGGTCAGAACCTTTTCTTCCTTTTGCTGTCTACTGCTAAGACTTTGAACCTAAGAAAACTAGAACAGATTAGCATAGACAGGAATAAAAGAAACCCTCCACCAGCTTGCGAGGCCTGGTCTTAGCTCAAAAGCTGAGAGAGACTCAAACCCAATCTGGGAAATCCCGATTCCCTCTTCCCTGATACCTCCCAATCCAAACTTGTTATTAAAATTCATCTTTATTTAAATAACCGCAGTCAGATAAGAGGACTATTCAGGGGACATAGAGGGAGCTGAACCTCAGGACAGCCATTTACTATAAACAGTCCTTATTGGACCCCTGCTGGGTCACCTTGGTCCAGGGGAGGCTTGTTTCTCAGGAGGGTTCATGCTTACCTGCTCTGGGTTATCTTCAACATCAATCCATAGAGAAAACATCCCCTCAGGCTATCTTAGTTGGCCCATTTCTTGGGAACCCCATTTTTAAAAAAATAGCCTCTCAGCAAGGAGCATCTCTTTCCTTTTACCTCACCAGCAGCCATATTCCCTCTCTCTCTTCAACTCCTCCACTCCCTGTTACAAAATCTTCTGTATCTCCTGTTCTTCAATCTCCTACACATTTTCCCTATAAATATCACACTTCCAAATTGTTTTCTGCAGGATAATTGCTTCACTCCATCTTCTTGTTCATTTTGTCTCTCTACTATTCATTTTGCAGTGTTATTTTAAGGTTAACTGAGGAGCATTCTCAGAAAGATTTACACTTCCAAGCTTCTGCTTTACCATCTTGCCTCTACCTCTCTTTATCCAATGAAAGCATTTTCAAGACAGCTCCAATAGCAAACAGGACATCAGGAAGGATAGCTATTTCATTTGACTCACCTGGTTCTGATTTTTTTTTCTGCTAGATCTCTATATTTTTAGAACATTTAATTCCACATTGATCAGAAGTTCTGAGAATTTGGTATGAAACAGTTATTAAGAATTTTTTTAATTCTTTGAGACTGTTATTTCTGAGGAATTATAGAAAAAAGGTGGTTTCTCCCCTCCCCCCCCCCATGATGGTGCTCTAATTCTGGTATAGTTTATTTAAGAATTCTCAAAGTTTTTTGGAAGGTTATGTTTAGTAAGGCAATTTGTCAACTTTGTTTATGTAGCATAAGGAATTTCTGGTATATCATTTGGCCTGCTTGACATGTGTAGTTAGGTAATGAATAGATGCAACCTGCAGTGATATATAGTTTTTACCATTTCTCTGCATTAATCCATGCATCTGGATATCTTAAAGGAAGCTTTTATAGAATTTTTAGTAGCAGGGACCTGATTTTTCATCACTCTCATAAACACTTCTCCTCTGTAAACAAATATGAATGCCTTCATTATTTATCATGTCTGGTAGCTTATTATGATTGAGTTGATATGGATGTTATCTATTAAGGTCCTTTTGATTCTACTCTATTTGAACCATTTCATATATTCTGAACAGAAACGAACAAATCTCAGTTTGTTTAGTTGTTTCAGTTGTGTCTAATTCTTTGTAACCCCATTTGGATTTTTTTTGACAGAGATACCAGAGTGGTTTGTCATTTCCTTCTCCAGTTCATTTTACAGATGAGGAAACTGAGACAAACAGGGTTAGGTAACTTGCTTCGGGTCACAATGCTAGTAAGTATTTGAGGCCGTATTTTTACTGGAGTTCCTTACTCCAGACTTAGGCACTCTATCCACTGCACCACATAGCTGTCCCAAATATCAGTTATATTCAATAATTCCAGGGACTGTTGCTATTGCCAGCTTTCCCTCTTATTCTATGAAATAGCTGAATTATTTTCATAGGAATTTTTACCTATTTATCATGTGATCTGAGCCAAGTTATCAGTTCCCTTCCTCACTTTTTATTATTAAGCATTAATCTTTCTGTAGCTTCCTTGGGATGATGTGTGCTGTGCTTTCTTAATAGTATGTAGGTTTTGATCAAAACAACTCTGAGGTACCACCTTACACCTAGCAGAATGGCTAACATGACAGCATAGGAAAGTAATGAATGCTGGAGGGGATGTGGCAAAGTCGGGACATTAATGCACTGCTAATGGAGTTGTGAGACAGTTCAATTATAATGATCTCTTTAAAACCTTTTAAAAAGTTTATGAATTTTTTTCACTAATAATATTACTAGGCAGTACAACTATTATTATCCCCATTTTGCTAATGAGGAAACCAAAGCCTAGATAGACAATTTTCAGTTAAAGAAATCAAAACTATTAACAAGCACATGAAAAAGTGTTCTAAATCTCTTATAATCAGAGAGATGCAAATCAAAACAACTCTGAGGTATCACCTCACACCTAGCAGATTGGCTAACATGACAGCTATGGAAAGTAATGAATGCTGGAGGGGATGTGGCAAAGTAGGGACATTAATGCATTTCTGATGGATTTGAGAATGGATCCAACCATTCTGGAGGGCAATTTGGAACTATGTCCAAAGGGCACTAAAAGACTGTCTGCCCTTTGATCCAGCCATAGCACAGCTGGGTTTATACTCCAAAGAGAGAATAAGGAAAAAAGACTTGTATGAGAATATCCGTAGCCACACTGTTTGTGGTGGCAAAAAATTGGAAAATGAGGGGATGCCCTTCAATTGGGGAATGGCTGAACAAATTGTGGTATATGTTGGTGATGGAATACTATTGTGCTCAAAGGAATAATAAAGTGGAGGAGTTCCATGGAGACTGGAACGACCTCCAGGAAGTGATGCAGAGCGAGAGGAGCAGAACCAGGAGAACATTGTACACAGAGACACTGTGGTACAATCCAATGTAATGGACTTCTCCATTAGTGAGAATGCAGTGATCCTGAACAACCCGGAGAGATCTATGAGAAAGAACACTCTCCACATTCAGAGGAAAACCTGTGGGAGTAAAAACACCAAAGAAAAACAACTGCTTGATTACATGGGTCGAGGGGGATTTGACTGGAGATGTAGACTCTGAATGAACATCCTAGTGCAAATACCAACAATATGGAAATAAATTCTAATCAAAGACACATGTAATACCCAGTGGAATTGTGCGTCGGTTATGGGAAGGGGTGAGGGGAGGGGAGGGAAAGAATATGATTCTTGAAACCAAGGAATAATGTTCTAAATTGACTAATTAAATAAAACTTTAAAAAATAGTATGTAGGTTTTGGTTTGTATACTTTCTAAATTAATTGTCCACTTTATTGTATAAAATATTTGTATTGTATAAAATATATAAGTTAAATTTGGAATTACATTATTAATTATGCTAAATCTGTTGCTTCAATTGAGTTCTGACTTCAGGAAGCTAATAAGGCTTCACATACCTAATGATATCTCCTTGATAACTTCATGCCCAGTGCCTCTTACCTAAGAAAAATTCAAACGTATAAGTATACACAACCTCTAATGCAAACTCAGTCTTATAACTGTTGTCATTATCATGAACTCATCTTTTTTTAGTTTAATTCAGATAAATAAGATCCTGAGTCAAATTGCTATCCTGCTATTATTTTAAATTTCATATTCCACAAACTTCTGCCAATGACTATTTTATTTATTTATTTTTAACACTTACCTTCTGTCTTTGACATAAAAGTGGCAAGTGCTAGGCAATCAGGTTTAAGTGATTCACGCAGGGTCAACACAACTTGGAAGTGTCTGAGGCTAGATATGATCCCAGGTTTTTCTGATTCCAGACCTCTATCTACTGTGCTTCTCTATTCACTGTGCTATCTAGCTATTCCCAATAACTGTTATATCATTGAATAAAAATATTGGGATAAAACTCATTCTTATTGAAAGTACTGTCAGGTCAACCCTAGAAGACAGTAAGATGACATGTATCTCATGCTGTTCCAATATAGTTTTGACTTCTTCTATTAAGTTCGTACATTTTGAAAGGTTTTCAGTTCACGTAATATGAAGACTGAATATTCGGAATAGCAGCATCTATTTAAAGTATTCTTAAATTTTTATGTCTAAATGTTATATTGAAGTTACCATGGCAATCATTCTGCTTGTGATGCCTCTGCTTACGTGTTGAATTTATTTCTCATACTGTATGGAGTTCAGGCATAAATAGCTTGAGGACCTTAGTATTGTGGCATTATTCACTTTTACGTTTAATGTTCTACAGATTATTTTGCACAGGCAAATAGAATTACTTTTTTATAGATGAATAGGCACATACTGCTGTAACTCATCTGAAAGCATTTTTAGGACCACTCCAGGAGCAGACAGGGTGACTGGTATAACAGTTAAAATTTAGGGGAGATGGGGAGACTGAGGCAGGTAGAAATTAGTTTCTCTCTGCAAGAAGTATTATATTTTTTAGAGGTTTATTAAAGGTTAAAGATTAAAGAATATACAAGTAAGAAATATGTGCCTAGGCCAGAGGCCTAGACAAAATAACCTCACATCACGCAAGAGACCGCCTGCTCCAAAATGGAAGTCCAAAAAGAGCCAAGAGAGAGAGCCTCAAAAGCCTTTGAATCAGCTTAAATACCTTCTCGATCTTGGCCCAGGTGAGATTACAAGGCATTCTGGGGAAGTAGAGCAAAGGCTCGTGGGGATTGTAGTCCTGTATTCGAGTCTATTTTTTACACTGGAATCATATATACCTTGTCCATTCCCATAGATGTTAATTTATTCTACTGTTTCTATAAGAATTGGAGAGTTTGCAAAGTTCTTCCTAGTAAATGATAGAACCAGAACTTAAAAACAGGTCTTTGACACTATATTTCACTGTCTGCTATACCGTGCTGCCTCCATTACACAGGTTGAAAGTGCCTCTCTAAATATAGCCTATCAAAAGTGGTATTAAAATACCTCCCTCATAATTTAAGAAAAAGGAAAAAAAATAAATGTCCTGCTTCTTTCAAAAAACGGCTACATTTGCAGCTTAAAAATGTTTCCTATTTCTACTTATTTCACTTTAATAAATTATGCCCATTTTATGATGAAAATTGACAGAACAAGAATTTACAAGTTCCTGTGCTGAGAGCTAACACGCTATACAGGAAATGATGAAGAGATAGTAGTCCAGAGAAACGTTCAATGCAAAGAGATGGTTCTTTAGCTCCCTCTGCTGGTAAAGGACCTAGTTCAATGAACCTGAAAGGATTTTAAAATGATTTTATGGCTGCTGATGTAGTAAATTTAGTGATAATTATTAGATGCATCATATAATAAAGAAGTCCTTTAAGTGAACATATATAGAAGAAAAACCCTTTGGTCATTTCTCCCCTAAATTATACCTTTCAAGCATCACAAAGCAATACTAAAGATTAGTCAGTTGACAACAGTATATAGGAATTGTGTATGTATTATAGAAAGGTAGAGAAGAAGTAACAAACAAAATTCTCTTTTCCCACAGAATTCTGGTTCTTGAGAAGAACACTGAATAGCATTGACAGGACAAATCCTGGTGGTGGGATTTTTCCATATTTATGCACACCTTATATACATACACACAATGCTTTGGTGACTCAGTAGCAAAGTTATTTCCTTTTTCTTTACTCTTATAATGACAAGGTCTAATGTGGTGGAACATAACTGGAGAAGGCCCTCAGCTAACCCCTTTCTTCTGTCTCCTTTATAACCACAATTCAAATGAAATCAGTCACTTCCACATAAGTTCCCATCTCTCAAAGTTGGAGTATGATTAATCTGGGTAATAACCATTGTGCAATTCTGTGCCTGATTGAGACATTTGTGAATGGTTTCTGGAGGATTTTATGTTGCACTGCTACACAGAGGAAGCAATCAATGGATTTCATCTCAGTATTTTTCATGAAAATGATCTTTCATTCCTTTCAAATTTATACAATATTATGAAAATAACTACTTAACCATCTAGTATATAAGAAAGTTATTTTGTCCTTTAGGAAAGGAAAAATTCATTTAATTTAGCTCACAAGATTTATTTGATAAAATAAAAATTCATTTTGTTCTGTTTTATGCTGTACAATTTGGAATCCACTTATGAATGTAAAAACTATGCTTTTCCACAAATCTACTTACAATTGTAAAGGGACTGGCCAATGAGCTCCATACCTATGTGCACATGCAAAGTGCCATTAGTGCAATTCTCTGCATGGGAAAGGCATCAGAGTCAGCCTGTGGGAGAGTTGTTAGGACACAGAATAGAAGTGCCTTGGAGCAGTGTGTAGACATTTTGCAACTAGCTTTAAGTCTGCTAACTACATGTTGAATAGGAGCATCTTGAATGGAGCAGTCACTTATCCCCAAGTCTCTTAATATTTAAAAATCAGGTCCAGTATGATAATTCCATTCATTGCTTCCTTCATCTTTGGAAGAATGAATTTATTGCTTAGGGAAATCAAGAATTTATCATCTGTTCTGTTTTTGGCAGAGAAGGGAGAGAAAAAGGGAAAGCGAAAGAGAGGGGGAGATGGAATAGGGCAGAGAGACAGAGACAGAGAGAGAGACAGAGAGACAGAGAGAGAGAGAGAGAGAGAGAGAGAGAGAGAAAGAGAGAGAGAGAGAGAGAGAGAGAGAGAGAGATTCATAAAAGTTGAGAACTACATTCGTAGAGGGAATTCCCTGCCTGGACATTCCCTGAACCAAAGAAAAATAGGGGGGAAATGGTCACATAAGTACATTATATGGTAATAATGAGGGGCTTTACCTAGACATCTATCAGAGCTCTACCTCTCTCCTCTCTCTCTACTTCTCCCTTCTCCTCCCAAAAGCAGAACAGATGATAAATTCTCAATTTACCTAAATCAATGCCATTATATAACCTTTAGACACCCTCTCTTCTCATTCCATGTCTTTACACTGATGGTCTTTCCTAAATAGCTGGATTGCTCTCCCTTCTCAGCTCTCTCTTGGTATCCCCAGCTTCTATCAGGTCAGTTTAAATGCCACCTTTTATAAGAGACCTTTCCTAGTCCCTCCAACTACTTGAGCCTTCTTCTCTCCTAAGGTTATCTTCCTTCTGCTGTCTTTCTAGATACTCTTCATACCTAAGTCCTTACATAGATGGTTTAAAACAACAATACTCTCTTTCTAGGGCTTTTTTTTCCTTTTTTGTGATCATCTTGTTTGCCATTTCTTAAGGCATGATAGTATTCCACTATAATCATATACCACAACTTGTTCAGCCATACTCTTGGTATAGGGTTTGAGATGTTGATCTAAACCTAATCTCTCCCATACTGTTTTCCAATTTTCCCAGAAGTTTTTGTCAAATAATGGATTTTGGGCCCAAAAGCTGGGATCTTTGGTTTTATCATAGACTGTCTTACTGAGGTCACTTCAATTCCACTGATCCTCCTTTCTCTTTCTTAGCCAGTTCCATATGGTTTTGATGATCACTGCTTTATAGTACAATTTAAGATCTGGTACTGCTAGGCCACCTTCCTTCGCATTTTTTTTATTATTTCCCTTGATATTCTTGAACTTTTCTTTTTCCAAATAAACTTTGTTATTGTTTTTTCTAATTCTGTAAAAAAGCTTTTTGGTAGTTCAATGGGTATGGCACCAAATAAGTAAATTAGTTTGGGGAGGATTGTCATTTTTATTATGTTAGCTCATCCTACACGTGAGCAATTAATGTTTTTCCAATTATTTAGATCTAGTTTTAATTGTGTGAAGAGTGTTTTGTAGTTGTGTTCATATAGTTCCTGTGTTTCTCTTAGCAGATAGATTCCCAAGTATTTTATACTGTCTGATGATTTTAAAGGGAATTTCTCTTTCTAACTCTTGCTGCTAGGATGAGTTAGAAGTATATAGAAATGCTGATAATTTATGTGGATTTATTTTGTATCCTGCAACCTTGCTAAAGTTGTTGATTATTTCCACTAGCTTTTTAGTTGATTCTCTAGTATTCTTTAAGTAGACCATCATATCATCTGCAAGGAGTGATAGCTTGGTCTCCTCATTGCCTATTTTAATACCTTCAATTTCTTTTTCTTCTCTAATTGCTACAGCAAGTGTTTCTAGTACAATGATAAATAATAGAGGTGATAATGGGCATGCTTGTTTCACTCCTGATCTTATTGGGAAGGCTTCTAGTTTATCCCCAGTGCAGATGGTGTTTGATGATGGTTTTAAATATATATATACTGTTTATTATTTTTAGTAAAGGTCCTTTTATTCCTATGCTTTCTAGTGTTTTCAATAGGAATGAGTGTTGTATTTTGTCAAAGGTTTTTTCTGCATCTATTGAGATAATCATGTGATTTTTGTCATTTTGTTTGTTAATATGGTCAATTATGTGAATGGTTTTCCTAATATTGAATCATCCTTGCATTCCTGGTATAAATCCTAACTGATCATAATGAATAACCCTTGTGATCACTTGCTAGAGTCTTTTTGCTACCATTCTATTTAAGATTTTTGCATCTATGTTCATTAAGGAGATTGGTCTATAGTTTTCTTTCTCTGTTTTTGACCTGCCTGGATTTGGAATCAGTATCATATTTGTGTGATAAAAGGAATTTGGTAGAACTCCTTCTTTGCTTATTATATCAAATAGTTTATATAATATTGGGATTAGTTGTTCTTTGAATGTTTGAATGAATTCACTTGATAGAATTCATCAGACCCTGGGAATTTTTTCTTAGGGAGTTCTTTGATGGCTTGTTCAATTTCTTTTTCTGATATGGGGTTATCTAAGTATTCAATTTCTTTTTCTGTTAATCTAGGCAATTTATATTTTTGTAAATATTCATCCATATAACCTAGATTGCCATATTTATTGCCATATAATTGGGGAAAATAGTTTTTAATGATTGCATTAATTTCCTCTTCATTGGAAGTGAGGTCTCCCTTTACATTTTGGATGCTGTAAATTTGGTTTTCTTCTTTCCTTAATTTTAGTAGATTGACCAGTACTTTGTCTATTTTATTGTTTTTTTCCAAAGTACCAGCTTCTAGTCTTGTTTATTAATGCAATAGTTATTTTACTTTCAATTTTATTAATTTCTCCCTTAATTTTTAGGATCTCTAATTTAGCTTTCATCTGGGGATTTTTAATTTGTTTACTTTCTAATTTTTTAATTTGCATGCCCAATTCATTGATCTCTGCCCTCTCTAATTTATTAATATATAAACTAAAAGATATAAATTTCCCCCTAAGTACTGCTTTAGCTGCATCCCATAGATTTTGAAAGGATGTCTCTTCATTGTCATTTTCTTCAATGAAATTTTTGTTTCTATGATTTGTTCTTTAACTAACTGATTTTGGAGAATTGTATTATGTAATTTCCAATTAATTTTTTATTTACCTCTTCTTATACCCTTACTAATTATTATTTTTATTGCATTGTGATCTGAAAACGTTGCATTCATTATTTCTGCTCTTTTGCACTTGTTTGCAATGTTTTTATGCCCTAGTACATGGTCAGTCTTTATGAATGTACCATGTGCTGCTGAGAAGAAGGCATATTCCTTTTTGTCCCTATTTATTTTTCTCTACATATCTACTAACTCTAATTTTTCTAAGATTTCATTCACTTCTTTTACTTCTTTCTTATTTATTTTTTGCTTTAATTTATCTAGTTCTGATAGAGAAAGGTTCAGGTCTCCCACTAGTATAATTTTTCTATCTATTTCATCCTTGAGCTCCACTAGTTTCTCCTTTAAAAATTCAGATGCTATGCCATTTGGTACATACATATTGAGTACAAGGCTGAGCACAAGTCCACTACTGTAAAGTATGTAGCTGTGCTAGGAATAGAAGAAATAATAGTATTTATGTTGGAAACTATAGAGTGTCTCTTTATAACATGATTGTTCAAGGTTCTCAAATCTTGTACGAATATATAGAAATACTTGCCATTGGGCCCCAATTTTGTTTTTTTAATAGGCAGGATGGGCATATTGTATTCAGATTTACAGGAAATTATGATGCCCTGATCAATTAATGAGTTTATTACTGAGGTAATGCCCTCCATTGCCTCCTTTTAGAGAGGGTACTGAGGAATGGAAGGAGGTGAGCTAGATTTAGTTTTAATCTGCACAGGAACAGACAACTTAAGTAAGCCTACATCAGAAGAAGATGTGGTCCAAAGAGACTCCAATATATCTGTAGTATTGCAAAGGTGGGAGGCTCTTTCACCTCCTGGCTCTCTGAGAGAAATACAGGGAGTAAATTTAAAGATTCCTCAGGTACTTCCAGTAACAAGGAACCATCTGGAGAGCAAGCTATTGTGGCTCTGAGTTTTCATAGAAGGTCCCTCCCCAGCAAATTTAAAGGGGAATCAGGCATCAAGAGGAAAGAATGTTGTATGTCTAGGGTTCCTACAGACATCATCCTAGGGGAAAGCTTTTTAACTCTTTGGGGTATTCCTGATGCTCCCATTACATTCTCTGAGCCAATGGAATTGCTATATAAATCAGGTGTACTCTTTAATACAGATTGGGAAGCTCCAGTGTACAAAAGACAAAAATAATTGGTGATACCCACCTTTAAGGTAACATGGAGATCATCAGTATGGGGGAAGCAGTGGATAGGGACAATGGGTAGTAAGACATCCATCAGGATCCTGAATATTAAAGGTTGTATCCTCTGATTCCTGTGCCCCTCCCCCCCCCATACCTTCATAATATTTGGGAAGTTCCTTGGGCACCCCAAGTATTTTTTGGATGAGCTCCACTTAAGATATACTGTTGTTGGGTCATTTGATTTGAGTTATCATTTTCCCAATTTCTATTTCTATTGTTATCATTCCTAAAGTTGTGGTTTCTATTATCATTATTATGGTTATTTCTATAATTATTATTTCTGTAGTTGTTATTAAACTGCATATTATTTCTGATTACCTTGAATAAATTTCTACAGTTCATTATGTTGTGGCCCTTCTTCTCATAGAATTGGCAGGTAATGGATTGATAGTTAGATACTTGGAAAGGGGCAAGTGCCATTGGTTGAGTATCAAGCCCTTTTTCCTGTTTATCAATCTTATCTCTTAAATATTTCAATTCTTTCCTAATTGTCTCCATTTTTCCTCTTTTTCTTTGTTTTCTTTTTCTTTGTTTTTTTTTTTATAAAATCCTTACCTTCCGTCTTGGAGTCAATACTGTGTATTGGCTCCAAGGCAGAAGAGTGGTAAGGGCTAGGCAATGGGGGTCAAGTGACTTGTCCAGGGTCACATAGCTAGGAAGTGGCTGAGGCCAGATTTGAACCTAGGACCTGCCGTCTCTAGACCTGGCTCTCAATCCACTGAGCTACCCAGCTGCCCCCTTCTTTGTTTTCTTTTGAAACATATGCAGCAGTTTTTCTCAAATCATCAAGGTCTGTTTCAGACCACCTTAGGCAATGGGTTTTAAAATATTCCCTGATCACTTGGCAAGAGTTATTGACAAAGTGTCTTCTAATTTGTCCTACGTAATTTTCTTTATAAAGGTCAAAATCTAGGTATCAAGATACCCAAACTCAATGCGGCTATTCATGAATCTGGAGGGTGTCTCATTATCATTTTGCTTGTTTTTCAAATTCTGTCCATTTATCTGTGCTTTCAGAGCACTCTCTCATAGCAGTTAAAATGGCCTCCCTACAACAATATAGTTGTAAATAATCTTCAGAGTTGTTATAGTCCCATTCAGGATCTTGAGATGACCAGTGTGCTGCATTGTGCCCCTGGACTTTGTTGACATGAGAAATTATTTTTTTTTACATTCCATTAAGAAAGCCTGGAATAAATTTTCAATATCTTTGTAAGATGAATTATACTGAAAAAATGTCTGCCATCTTTTTCATTACCATAAAGGGATCTTGTTCATATGTGGGAACATTTCATGTGAATTCATTTATGTCTTGGGGAGTAAACATGATATGGTGCCTTAAAGTCACCACATCCCCATTGTGTCCTATTTCAGGTAGTTCTCTTAGGGGAAAAAGGCCTCTAGTTGAATTTGGTAAGGGTGAGTCATTTTGACTAGAAACCATTTTGTTAGAAGGATGAGATTTCCTTGGGGCTGGAAATTGTTTTGGGGTGGAATTGGTTTTGTGCTAAGAGTTGTAGACCACAAGAGAAGCAGACCTTCAGCTGAGCTATAGGAGAGGTGTCTTCCATATCCATTTTTGGAAAAGGATTTTCCTCATTTAGAGATTCAGAAACAGGCTTGTAAAAGTCAGACATGTTTTGGGTAGAATCAGTATTTGCCATTCAACCCTGTAAGAAATATTTTAAATTATCCAATTGTTTTTGTATGTCTGCCTGCATTTTAGCTTCAAATTTTCACTAGTGAACATTTCTTGTCACAATATTTAGGAATAGAAAAATAAAATGACCTAAGAACATAAGGAATGGGAGGCATTCTGAAATCTTCAAGGTTCCTAATTGTTCAAAAGCTACAAAAATTTTCATATAATGTATTATTCATGTTCATATATCTTTAGAAAATTATTTATAATTCTGGGTTTTGTCAGTAAATGGCACTACTGGCTAGGGGTTAAAGTCAGGGTGTGAAAACAAAAGGTGAGGGTGTGGTCTCTTTTAAAAACCTTTTAATCCAATCAACTCTTCTAGGCAAAAAGGGGAGACAGAGAACAAAGTCTTTTGCCTGAGGCTGAGTTTTTGTTAGTTTGGGAGGGGTCACAAGCTTTCTCTCCTTCCCCTTCAGGGTAAAATTATTTCCCTCTTTGAGCAAAGCCTCTGCTTTTCCTAGCTGACTTCACCAGTTTTTTTTTTTCCTTTCACTTAAATTTAAAAACTAGAGACACATGAGGGCTTGGAAAAAAGAAAGAAAAGTAGACCTCCAGGAGCAGGACAAGGCTAAAATTTTCTCCAGGTTTTTTTCCTCATAGCTAGTTAAGAGTAATGTAGCCAGCTAGTATGGTCAGTGAGGGCCAGCTAATTGGGTTGTTTGTTCCTTAAGGCAAGGGAGATTTGGAAACAGTTTCCCCAGCTAAGACCTCAGGGCCCTGCTGCTTAAGGTTAAAAAATGGCTGTGTTCAATTCAGTTTTAGGAGAAAAGAAAAAAATGGTTTATACTCACCCATAAAGCAGCTGTTTTAATTATAGGCTTAAGAGGAGGCAGTAAAGAGAGAAAGAGGAAAGAAATTTTTTAGAGAGATTGAAGGCAGTCACTACAACCTTCATGGATTAGCCAGATAGTAAGGGGTAAATTTTAGGGTTGAGACTGAATAGATATTTTTAGTGGTCACCAGGGATTTAAATTCTATATCCCAATGAAATACTCAAGACAGAATGGAATTTTATGGTGGTTTATTTACAATAGAAGGAAGAAATTAAGAATGAAGGAGAGAGAGAGAAAGGGGAAGATCTCTGCTCTGGCCTGGCCTGAGCCAGAGGGAGCTCAGAGGCCTCAGTCAAGGGGCCTTCCCAGAAGATTAAATCTAGCTCAATCTCCAGCCAGGAGGCCTCCTCCAAGATGAGGGACCACCTTGGAGGCTGGTGCTTTCAGAAAGGTCAAGGAAAAGGGGAGTCAGCCTTATCACTCACCACGTGGTCATTCAGGGAAGCAGACTGAGGACCCATGAATTACCAAGTCAAATTCCAGTGTCAAAGTCCACAAAAGCCTCTCTCACAGAACGTGACGCAAAATATAAAGGCAGTTCTTTACATAACTTCCTGTGTCTCACAGGTACCAATAGTGGCTTAAACTTGGCTTAGAACAGCCTAGGGGGTCAGTCAGTTGTTTTTTATTTGTCACTTGCTAGCACATGTGGGTCCCAGACCATCCTCTACCACCCTTAAGTGGGGGTGTATACATTCCTGGTTTCTAAAATTCTAAAGACTAAGCATGGTGGAATAAATATAAAATTCACAGTACTGATATTTCTTCATTGTCTATACTGCCTTTTATCAGGATGTAATTACCTTCCCTATCTCTTTTAACTAGATCTATTTTTACTTTGGCTTTGTCAGATATCATGATTGAGACTCCTGCCTTCTTTTTCTCAGTTGATGCCCAATAGATTTTGCGCTATTCGCTTACTTTTAAAAGTCTTCAGTTCTTGATCATTCTTCAAACATGTCTAGAATGTATTCTCTGCTGAATGATTATGGTATCCACAGATGGATTCACACATATGGATGTGTTCAAATTCTATCTTGTTCTGGTCCCCTTGACCATTATCCTTTCTTATAGGCAGTGTAATTAGTATGTTTATAAGTAGTCAATATAAAGTAGCAACATCAGGAAATGATTGCAAAGGGGAGCCTAGAAATCCCAAAGATCCCAAAAGATCAAAGGAGCATAATTTGCAAACTCTCCTACATATTAATCAAAAATCACATTCTGGTAATATGGTACTAATTAGAAGTTATGTAGGCTTTGCTATCAGAACCTTTTCCCCTCATGTTATGTAAATCTCAGATAAGTTCCAGTTATCTGCAGTAAGACCAGGAGAACAAATTTACTAATTACTTTGAGATGACCTGGACATGTTAATTTTAAAATTTTTACAGAAAGCTTTGAAATAATCTGGATATGTAAAAGAACTAACCACAAGGTGTCACAGGTAAGAGTTAGTTTGTCTCCCACAGAACCCTTTTGAAAATGAGACCCCAGATTCATTTCCCCCAAGCCTTTTTCCATTTCCATCTAGGTCCATGCTGCTAAATGTTCCCAACTCTAATCCATAGTTCTTTTACGGATTTTCTGTGCCTCTTCCCCTTTCCATTCCATATACTGCCTGTCTTCTTCCCCCACTCTATCCCTGAACTCATGTCATCTGCCTTTGTATTACTTTTCTTGCTTCTCTCTGTATTTTCTGTGCTGTTTGACCCTGAACCTTCTGTATCTTATTATAGTGTGACTTCAGCTTCACTTCCTACTGCCATTGTGAGTACCTAAAGAACCAGGTATTCTTGCCCCATTTAATAATTTAATAAATTAACTAACAATTCATGGATCATAAAACATTGTTTTGGAGCTAGAAGGAATCTTGGAATTCATAGGATCATATGATCACATGGCCTCAGAGACTATTTAGTGCAATCCTCACATGTGATTGTGATTGGGAGAATGCTGAGTTCCAGAGTATAAATAATTTGTCCAGGATTAAATGTTTGAAGCAGCATTCAAACTCAGGTCTTCCTGGCTCCAAGTCCAACTTTCTAATCCCTTAGTATGTGCTCAGATTGTTATCTCCTGGAGAGGTGAAGTGGTCTTTTTCTTATTATCTCCTTTCATGAGGATCTGATAGTATCCATTGTATAGATTCAACTTTGAGAACAGTTGACTGCCCACCAGGGAATCTTGAATCTGTGTTATTTTTTTATTGATCCACCACTCTCTTATTTAAAATCTGATGGTCCATGGACACCACATATTTCCCAGCATTTCTTTTTCTATGCTATAACAATGGGTGAAGCAGAAAGACAAAGGTTATCCTTGATAAATTATCCTTGATAAAAAATCCTTGATAATGCTGTTAAATTATTCTCTTCAGACTGCATTAGAAAAAAAAAGAGAAATACTTTTTTATCAGTAACAATCTCCTGCCTTTGGAGTAGGAAAAATAATTTCTTTAGGCCAAGTTACCTGCCTGATCTCATGGCTCTTACAAGAAGAGGAGAAACACCATTCCATTGAATCATGGCCTTAAGTCTCTTAATCAAATAACAGCTATTTCATCAAATCTCCAGATTCTTCTCCTGTTTTTCAGAAAGGGGAATAATACCATTGCTTCAGCTCTAAGCAGCTATCCCCTTGCCTTAACAGCCTAAGGCTCTGATTCTTCAGATATGTCTAGTATTCCTTCCTTGTAGAGATTTTAATTTATCCACCCTGAGGCAAAATCTACATGGACATTGAAAATTTATAGGAACTCATACCTCTAGGATTAACAAATAACCCCCAGGTCAATACATCTCAATCCCAATGATTCCAAATCTCTCCTACTCATCATTTAAACACCATTTGCTGTCTTCTATGGCCTGGTTCTTTATTCTCTGTCCTCAAACCCAAAATCTCAGAATGTCCCACTCTACTTCCTAAAATACTCTCTGGAATGCCTAATCCATAGGCAACAAAATTGCCTTTATTTTAAATCTTTAACTTTCCCACTCCTATCTTCTCTCTCCAGGAGATCTGGCTCCCAACTGATGACAGCACTCTGCTTCCCTTTCTAACACTGGCTGCACTTTCCCTCTTTCCTCCCAACTCACTGGTCAAACAAGGTCAAGGAGTTGGCCTTTACCTTAATCTCCTCTCTGACCCTTCTATATTTTCTCTCTTTTACCATCACTCAGAAAATGCTCCTCCTCTAAGGTTCATTCAGTTAACATATACAAACCAACCAATATCTTGGTAATTTATTTCTCCCCTCTAGGACACTCCTCTTCTTTCCTCAGTGAGTTCATTGCCAGGTTTGCAGCTTTTCTCTCCTCCCTAAATTCTCTCCTTATACTGGGGAACATCAACATTCAAATGGATCCTCTCTTAAACACTCTACCTTCTGGGTTCCTCAATTTACTCATTTCTTATGACTTAGCCCTCCACCCACTTTACTCACATACAAAGATGGCCATACCCTTAATCTACCATTGTCTAAGAATGCAGCACTTCTGAAATTCCCTTATCTGACCAAAATTTATTTTGATTCCCCCTCTCTCTGTATCTTGCAGCCCCAAACCCTGTTCTTCATTCACACTTTGACCTCTAATCCCTCAACTCCTCAATTCTTTCCAAGACCCTTGAACTAGCATAAGATGCTGGGAGGGGGAAGTTGGCTCACATGCTACATGAGGGTACATCACAGACACCAACCTGTTGAGTCTGTGATGAAGGTAATTCCCATGGTGGGGTTGGAGAGGAGCTAAGTTTGAAGGATAGGTCACAGCATAGTATATAGCTGGAGGGGAGCAGAGTGCTTGGGCCACTCTCCCCTCCCTCTCCACATGTGTCTGTCATCATCCACCCCTCTACCTAGCAGCCTAATGGGAGGACTTTCTTCCTCTCCTGTTTAGGGCAAGGGGGAGGGCAGGAGATGGCCCTCAATCTCTAAAAAGTTCAGCATCACTGCTCTATATGATATCCCATATGCAGATAGCCTTTATGCAGTCCTCAGATATGTCACCCTTTTCTAAGTGCTATAAGTGATCTTCATACAATGGCTAGATTATAATTACTTGGTTGATTGTCCTACTCAACAATATGCTTTCAATTCTTACTGTTATTCTTATACAGGATCCCTTGAATACAAGTGGAAAAGCATCAAGAAGAGTGAAATTAATAGGCACTAAATATTCAGGGATGTGGGAAAGCCCCTTTCCCTCCTTTTGTCCTCATTTGCTGATGATAATGAAATTTAGCTTCTAACAAGCTAATTTTGAGTTCCTGTAAGTCAGAGATTCTTAACCTAAGATCCATGAACCTCCATATGGATAAATTTCAGAAAGCCCATGATACTGGCTAGAAAAAAAAATACCTTTCTTTTCACTAACCTCTTTATGGATGTAGATAATATACCTTATTCTGAGAAGGGGAATTACTAGACCAGCAAAGGAATCTATGACACACAAAGATGTGAAAAAACAAACAAACCTGCTTGAAGTGCATTAAATATATACATACCCACATTTTCCACAACTCTGGGGTAACACAATTCAATCTGTCTCCAACATATCCAGTCTCAGTCTGCTTTCAAAATTCTTTGCATCACCATGAAGAATGATTCTGCATGTTGATGTAGCTTCTAGTAGGCTTGATCTGAGATTCTTCAGTTTGGTCTGGTTGATTTGAGTCAGTCTTTTGTTTTGCTTTGTTTTTTTGTTTTTGTTTTTGTTTTTGTACCACATACCTGAGATTTCTTGAGGCATTATGGGCCAATTTTTGTGTTGTTTCTGAATATCCTTTTTGTCAGCTTCTTTTTCTCCCCCAGATCTATTGTAACAATTTTGCATAACAGAGGGACTATTTTTGGGGGTTGAAAAGGGTTAGATATAGCTCTAGTGTTTCATTATATATGCCATATTCCTGACAACTTGAGCCAGCTTTGCATGTTCCAAGTATTCTACAATTTCAACAATTTTTATTACTGCTCTCTGAAGCAACCCTCTTCAACCTTAAGACAAAGTTTATTCCTTATTCCCTTCCTATGGGAGAATATAGGGACTTCAATTAACTTTTCTTGGTATGTTCAACATCATCAAGTTTATCTGGTTTCCAAAGACATTTTAGTACTGTAACCTCCAGGAACTACTTGTTCTGGGTGTGGAGAACATCAAAGGAAAGTCTCCTGAGGCTCTTTAAGAGCGTCCTTCCTTTCTCCTTATCTGTTGCTATATCGGTATGGCCTCTGGGACAAGTCCTAGCCAAGACTCACTGGTTATCTTTTTTAGGTTGGTAGGCATGCTTCCTTGAAAATTATCATGATTTTCCACAGGGATCCCACTCTGACACATTGATTAACAGAATGGGTCACAGGCATACCTAGCCTGAACCATTGTTGATGATGGGTTAGGAACCACAGAGGAGGGTGTTTTTTCCTCTATGAGTGTTTCTACATCTTTCATAATCTGTTCTTATCTCGCCTTAAAGGATTTAAACTTATTCAGCCACTCCTAGTTAGAAACATGTGTTTTAATAACTAATTTCCAAAGTATTCTCTTTTTCAAGAATCTGGCCATTTGATAAAGCCCCCTAATATCAGTGAGCTCACACAGAGCATTGTATAAGAATCCTTTCTCTTTTTTTCCTCTTGTATGTGTCTTCCATACCAACAATCCAATGTGTGATGTATTTTTACCACTAAGCACTATTTTTCCAATAAATAAGTAACCATGGTGGCTGTTCACCCCATCAAAACAATTTTACCATTCAATACTAATATGTAATTATAATACATTTTCTTCAATCATATTGCCTGGTTTGTTAGTAGGGACTGTATTGAATACACTGTTGATGGTTTAACAGCCTAGACCTTGAAAACCTCAATGTAGCTCACACTAGTGAAAAGTTTCAATTATTAGTAATTAATCTGCTCAAGCAAAGCCATTACATTAAGCAACTTCTATCTGAGAACCTCAATGTAATCTAGATAAACTCTTATAAATACCAATTATTTGGAATACTCATGGATTTTTGTTTGGATTGAGATTTTTTAATGGGAGTTCATCTCATCTGACTAATTTTCTCCTCACTGTTTAAAATGGGGAAACTGTAATAGTTCATTTCCATATTCCCATACCTCACTTCCCACAATTGTACTCCTTTGTTCCTCTTAGTTCCTTTTCATAGTGTCCAGGTGGGGAAAAAATGTAAGCCAGAATATTGTTCCTTATTTTCTTCCTCTTCTGAACCTCCATGAGGCCATTCAGACTATACTGGAGTGATCACTTAGGATAAAGAACAAAGTTTATCATACCTCTTGAATGATATAGGAATCACCAATTACAACCATTCCAATAAAATGGAGGAGCTCCAGATCTTTTTTGCTTTGCCAGCACATTCTGAGGTTTTCTAGGACTCAAGATATGCTCTGACTCTACATCTTCCATATCCTAGGGCCTAAGTATCTGATGTGCTAAAATCTTCTTGGTCTCTTGGGCCTTGCCATCTACCCTTCCACAGACACTTTAGTAGTTTTCAGCCTTTCTATCCATCCTGAAGTTGAACTTTTGTTATATTATTTTATCTCCCCATTTGGAGGGTGAGCTTCTTTTGAGGAAGCACTTTTAGCTTTTTTTTCTTTTTTGTCTCTCCAACATATAGCACAGGGCTTGTAAAAAAGTAAATATTTAATAGATTTTTTTTATTTATTCATTTTATTCATTTATACTATATATGTGTGTCTGTATTCATTAAACACTTAACAAAAGGAAGTTTAGGGGGTAGCTAGAGGGATGTCAGTGGATCAAGAGCCAGGCCTAGAGACAGGAGATCCTAAATCAAATCTAGCCTCAGACAGTTCCTAGTTGTGTGACCCTGGGCAAGTCAATTAACCCCCATTGCTTAACCTTTACTACTCTTCTGCCTTGGAATCAATACCTGATATTAAGTATTAATATTAAATTTTAATTAATTTTAATTAATAATTAATATTAAGGCTGAAAGTAAAGGTTTAAAAAAATAAAAACCCCAAAAGGAAGTTTACTTCACCCTATTATTACTTCACCCTAAATATTACTTCACCCTAACACAGCAAAGATCTACAGTAAAGACATAAGCAGTGGACATAGTCCCACTGTCTCCACTTAGAAACACCTCAAGTTAATCAGATCAAGATAAAGTGATTCATTAGTTATAGGAATCCATCAAGTCTGAGGGGCCTAACTTCCTTGTGGGTAGCATTTTTTATTGCTCGTAGATGACCAGGAAGCTGTGTTAGAGAAGTCAAGATTTTATAGATAGAGACAGAGAAATATTATATTTTAATATTTGTTTATATTTATATACATGTAATGTACAAATATATTTAAAAACATACATAAATATACATGCATACCTACACACATATTCTAGGATTTAACTTTATTTTCTTTTAGATAAAATTTACCCATGTTACCCAGTGAAATACTAATTCTGTCATTCAACTTGTCTGCTTAAAACTTTCAAAAGAATCTGTAGCCACCTGGATCAGGACTGATCGCTATAAGCCAAAGAAGAGTCCATGATTTTAAGGAACTGGTCCTAAACCAGAAAAAAAAAAAACTGTTGCAGAGGAGATGCTAGATATCTCTCATCTCTTACCCAGAAGTAACTTCTTACTTAGTCTTACCCAGAACTGAAGTTCTGAGGAAGTCAAAGAAAAGTAGTTTCTGCTAATTTTGGGAAATTCATATAGAATTGAGATACTTTTTTAATTTGAAAAATTTTATTTAATTAATTGATTTAGAATAATTTCCAATGGATACATGATTCATGTTCTTTCCCTTACCTCCTCCCACCCACCCCCTCCTGTAGCCATCAAGCAATTCCACTGGGTTTTACATATGTCATTGATCAAGAACTTTTTCCATGTTATTGATATTCTCACTAGGATGATAGCTTAGAGTCTACATTCCCATCATATCCCCATAAAATCATGTGATCAAGCAGTTGTTTTTCTTCTGTGTTTCTACTCCCACAGTTCTTTCTCTGGATGTGGATAGTATCTTTCTCATAAGTCCCTCAGAATGGTCCTGGATCATTACATTGCTGCTAGTAGAGAAGTCCATTACATTTGATTGTACCACAATTGTATCCATCTCTGTGTATAAGGTTCTCCTTGAGATACTTTTTGAGAACCATTTTGAGAAATGGTTCCTCCTTTGACCCCCAAGAACAGTTTGATTTTAGTACTACAAAACAGTCTCTCTCCCAGTCTGTGAAGCTGGGTTGGGTCCACCAAGTTTGAAGGCATAACACTGGGCTGGCTTTTGTTGCAAGTAGAGTGGAGGCTTGCTATATATGTAGCAGCCCACATCTATCAAGGGACAAGGGAAACAGAATGTAAAGATTGTCTTAGAAGAGAGCATGCTCAGTCTTGTGCATGGCTGGGAAAGCCTCTGACCCTTGACCCCAGCTTCCCCCAGGTTAGTTGGGAAAACAGGTTTCTTTGTGCTCACCTGGCTAAGAGAAACCACACCTATACCTTGTCATTAACCAATGATAATCATCCCTATGTATTGTGTATATTTGCATATCAAAGAGATTAAATACAGGGCCACAGCAAGCTCCGCCCTCTCTTTCTCTGGGATCTCAGCTCTCACTGATGCCTGTCCTTGCTGGAGCTTGGCCTCTGGCCAAGCTCCATCTTTAATTCCTTTCCTTATCTACCTCTCCCACCTGGGACCTGGCCTTCGGCCAGGCACTTTCCTTTCTCTATCATGTCTCTGACCTGTGCGGTATTAAATTGGGATCTTTGGACGGGAACAAGCCTTCTGAGTAGTCCACTGATCGGTGTTTTGCTGTGGCTCCATGATAATTAATAAGGCCTGGATTTCTGACTCATTCCTGCCACCTTATATCTCTAACTTGGCTCCGCCATCCCCCTCGCGGCATCCAGAACTTCTATCCTTCCTCTCTCTTCCTACCTTGAGGCTTCTCTCCAGTTTGGGGAGCCTCATCTGGCGCCCATGTGGGTTTCAACCCTTTATTTCACACAGCCGGGGTAAGACATGTCCCCTCATGTGAGGGAAAGAACAAAAGAAGGCTGGTGGTGAAGGAGACTGAGAAAGTTTACCGGTCTTTTGGCCGAGGATGGTAAGACTTTCTCTGTCAGAGGGGGCATGATCTAGTTCCTCTGAACCCTATTCGACTCTTAATGTCGTTGATTGACAGGGGAGGAATTAAGGTCTCAAAAGCTAAACTACCTGAGACTAAGATTGGAAAAATATCATGATGAGGAAAAGCGAGATAGGAAAAATGATATTGAACACATGGTCGGTCAGAGTATGAGTTGAACTGTTCTACCTTTCCAAACTTCTAGTTCTGGGGAGAAAGCAATTTCACAAATGCAGGAAACAAAGCCACAGGCTTCAGCACAAAGCAGGAACAGGCAGGAGCTGGCCAGGGAGATACCAATTTAAAAGCTCAGAGATTTCCTCTCCTTTGAAACAAATACAAAACAACAGGCTTGGTAACCTGAGGCTAAGTCTGAGGTGGGGGAGGAGTGGGAGAATCCAACCCATCAAAACCTCACCACAGCGTTTGGTAGCTGGCGGCTGGGTATGACTTTAGCGAAGGACTTCTGAAGCCATGAAGGCTGTAACTCCACCCCCAACCTCTCACTGACATGATTTCTGTAACTTAGGAAATCTCCTCTATCTAAAACAGGCAGTTCACCACAAAGCGTAATTCTACCAGAATTACCTTGGCATAGTGAATTTCAAACAGAGCAGATAGGAAACGAAAAAGCAGGAGTTAAGATTTCATTAGGAAAGTGCAAAGTCAAAGTTACCAGGTTCTAAGACAAAGGCTCACTCGAAGACTCAGGCTTCTATACTAATGCAAATGGGCAGTCTGTTGATCAAGTTCTTTTAGCTAAAGGATGAAAGGATCAGAATCAATTGGCAACAGAGACAATTTTTAAAAACTTTTTCTAATAAAACCACAGGTCTCAGCAAAATTGATAAATCAAGGTAATAATCATGAGTACTTTAAAAAAGCCTAGTTTGAAAAGATATTTTATGATTCTGTAGCCAAACGGCAGAAGACTTTTTTTCCAAAAGCAAGCCTCTACACTCTTTTAGCATATCAAAAGGGATCTAGGAAATCCTTTGTTTGAGGTCCTGCCAGGGGAAGGCAGAAGGGAAAGGTTTGACTTTTTTTTTTTTAAGTCAGTTGCAATGATATGAAACCACAGTGAAGTAAAGTTTAGGAATTTAAATTGTTCTAATTTGGGTTGGACAAGGCAAAATTGTAAAGGAATGTCTCATTATATTTCATGATAGAGAAAGTTAAAGAAAATTAAAAACCTTTCTCTGACTTTTGTGTCATGCTACAGAATATCGAGACTAGAGATGTTTTATCTGCTATGAAATTTTGGCACAAATCATGATGTAGTTAAGGTGCACACAGGGAATTTTTCTTAGATATAAAGCTGCATGGATTTTTTCTCTCAGCCACATGGCTTGCCTCAGCCAACTAGAGAGGGCAGCATCATGGCAACTGAGGTTCCAAGTTTTTATTACAAACACTGTAATTGGCTAGAAGAAAAATTTATTGCTAAAGATATGACAAGCATGAATTGGAATATGATTTAAAGGAATTTCTAATGCTTTCTAATTTTAACTATGGAAGAATTATTAACACTTTCCTAAGCAGGACATAAAGGCAACAAGATAAAAATTGGACAGAGATTATTTAAACAGCCTGTATGCAGTTCAGAAATTTTTTAGTAGGCATATTAATGTACCTGTATCCAGAAAGCAAATGATTTATAACTAGTATAGCTTCAACTGTGATAAATAAGACACATGCTCAGCAGAGTGGAAGCATGGTTAGAAGGATTCAATCTGTTTACCAGTGGTTAATTATTAAAGTTATCAAGTAATTTGTCAATCAGTACAGTGATTTATTAATGATTTGAAATGGGCAATACTGCCATTTACTCAAATTACAGATATTGAAGCTGATCATGCTATTAAAATGAGACCTATGATAATAATGCAAATTTAAATGTTACTTGTACAATACGATCTATTTTTGCAGTGAAGGTTTGCAAAATTGGCAGATGAAGGTAATAATCCTAGTCACAGTATCAAGATCTTTTCAGTTATGAAGTTAATTGTTGTAATTCAGAAATAACAACTCCTGTGCAACTGTTTGATAATGCTGTGCATACTTTTACCACATAAGACAATACTATAATTTTAAGGATTGCACAATATGAATTTTTTCAAAAAGCAAAAATTGTGTACAGACAGACAAATGCTTAAGATCCCAGCACACATGGGTCAAATCATACGTGATTTATGGTATGATGGTTTTATGATTATGGGTTTGAAAAGGCAAATGTTTAAGCATCTATGCATGCTGATTTGCACAGGCACACATAACTGGCTGTAAAAATGCTTGCTTTGAACAAACAGCTACTAGCATTCTCTGCTCTAGCAGAGGGCCAAATCTATGGTACATCTATATTCTGTACAAGCAAGTGATATTGCTTATCAATGCAAACTGTTGTGGATTAATTTCACCCCTGGTAGACATCCACTGCATATTTTGGAGCAAAGGATGCATTTCAACATGCTCCTGACATAAAGGTTGAACTGTGAGAAGTGATAGGAGGTACTTACTCTCCTGGTTTATGGGTTTAAGCTCAAATGAAGAAGTAAGCAAAGTGATTACAGAGTTTGTGAGAAATTGTGCACAATTGTCTATTCCAAACAGCTTGGGATAGCAGTGCTTTTAACAGCAATGGATGGGCTGAGTTGGATAGCTCATGGCTTGAATGCAAGCTATGGTAAATAGAGCTAAAAGGCATTTATGAGCCCCAAGGTTCAAAAACCGAAGGTATATATGTTCTGTCACTTTCTAACTCTATAAGACCCAATGAGGCTTTCATTTGGGGTCGAGATTTTCTGTCTATTTTCTCAGATACGTGAAGTCCATGGAGAATGACCAAGAGCACCTGATGGCAAGAAAATCTGCCAAGAAGGACAGATTGCAGAGGTGTCTGGCACAGGACACCAGAAAATCAGCACATGCACTGTAAAGGGGCCTTATAGGCAGGTTTAACACAATTTACATGCAGAAGAATATCGTTAAGTCACTAACAGATATTCTGTTCTATGAATATAGGAGTATTTGTCAAAAGATCTAACTTTATCACATGACTGAAAATTTTGAATGGTATTGATACAATGTGTAACTTACAATCATTTGATGGGAATTGTTTAATGTTAGCCAACTTTGATCAAATATCAAAGGGTACAATTGTGAATGTTATGACACCACAATGAATGCTGTCCAATTGCAGCACAACATGTTATTACTATCCGAAATGTAATTATGATTATTGTCTTGAAGGGTACATTATATTTGCAAACAACATGTCTTTATTAGAATCAGACTTATCTAGAAGTCAATGTTGTTAAGCTGTGGCATTACAACTTTCATAAGAAAAAGGGGTGGATATGGTATCACTAATCATCTATCTCTTCTACACCCCAGAAGGAATATAAGTTAAAGCTATGCAATAACAGTATGGAATGTAATGATAAAGATTACATTGTATGATATACCTGAATTGGGTTGAATATCATCAAGATATTAAGACTGTAAGGGACCTAAGGGGATAATAACGTTGGGTCGAGGTCTTGTTTGTATGTTCACAGATAAGGAAAACATCTGGTCACCCACAAAGCGCTTCATGCCAGCTGACACAGACCAGGAAGAGAAGCAGACGAACGCTGTTGACATCAGCTATCTACATGCCAGCCACAATCCAGGCACGCTGGAAGGACACTTCTCTGGTGACTAATATCACTCCAGAACAATGACATTACACTATTAGAGACATTTGCTATTAGGCTACTGATGGACACTTGTCATGCTGACATTCATTGAGATGTGGTACCCAGAGCAACATCAAGTATGCTAATTCAGAAGGCCTGAGACACACTCATGTCTGTACAAGACACCAGATATGTCCCACACTCCAAAGGCTTTGCTATGGGATTGAGATGAATTAGCTACAATTGTTTAGCTACTAATGAATAACTTGTATTTTGTATATGATACTGTCGAAAGGAATTTATTTTGTATGCATTGTAAATCTACTACTTGTATTGTAAGAAATGCTACTATCAACAAGGGTATAGACATTGGTATGACTCCAAGGAGTAGGAGATAGAAAACTGTCATTCATAGCATAGATCTGATACCTCTGACAACAAAAATGAGGTGCTAAGCAGAAGATGCTGCACAGACATGTCTATTGGACAGATGACACTGATGTTACTCTCAGGAAAGAATGAGAGAGCAGGCAAAATGCACTATGAAATCTTTAATCAGGAACCTGAGTTGTTGTAAAAGATCATTGACATCCAGGCAAAGATTATGTTCCTGACAATACCTGGATGGACAGTACGTGCTGACTACCATAGGTGTAGTTAAGTGTTAATACCATTGTTAACCATTACTCCTGATACCCTGTCTTTGTGGGTAATATCTAGATAGGAACGGTTTCTTGCTCTCTCCCAACAGTCCCAGAATTCAGATGGCCACTGGATTCAGGGTCTATTGGCTTCCCTTTCACATACTGGAAGATGTTCTGGTATATGAAAGACCTCAGGAGCAAACTGAGGACTCTGGGTTTGACAATTTCTGTGGACGCGCAGTCATTGTCTCTCCTAGGTGGAAAAAATTATTATACACAAATGCATGGAGCAAGGGCAAAGTATAATCTAAGTTTTACTTTTTTGGAGTGTGTATTGAAAACATGACACAATAGGCACGGATAAGCTTGTAGAAAAAGCACATTGAATATTATACATTGACAACTAGTAATGAAAAAGCTATGTCAAATTCTATAGGTACAAGAAACTATAGAAATTGTTTCTATGTGAAAAACAACTTAAGCTTCTATTTACCCAAACATTGGTTTGGTAGAATGAATTTTGCAAATATTGCTAATGGTATATGCTTGGTTATCATGTTGATGGGTTTATTTATACAAGCAGAGGTTTAAATAAGGATGATATAAGAAATATGCAGTCAGAACTTGAAATATTACTTCATTATCATCATCATGGTTATTTAAGCTACAGATCAAAATGTAAAGTGTATGGGAATATTGGTATTTGTTAAAAATTTCACTATAATTATTGTATTAATGTTTTTGCAAGGCCTTTAATGGTGCAAAATTAGGGTCATATACAAGGCAAATTTTGATCTATTTAGATCAGGAATTAGAAATCATTTGGAATGTAAGTTCTGATATTACACATTGGCTCAGTTTCAAAATACCACATAAACAGTGAGCCAAGAGTCTAGAATTTTATATTAATTTTGGGATCAGGTTCCCAGGATCACTTTCTAAGATCATTTAATATGTTATATACATGGTCCTCCAGAATTGTTCAGAGAGGATGTTTTTCTTTGAAGGGATCTCTCCCAACACACAAACAAAAAGAAAAGGGAGAAGAATCTTATAGATATCAGTATGTTCATTTGAGAGAACACTTTTGATTCATTTTCAAGTATTCAACTTTGATTTTTCTTTTGCACAATTATTGCCAGAATTTTAAGTACAAGGAAAGTACTGTTGATGCTCTGATCCAGGATCACAAAGGTGCAAATATTTTATTGTTGCAGAACACCTGAGAGTCTGAGACTACGAGAACATGACAGTATTTGTTAATTTTCAGATGACTATTCTGGAGAGTGATGTCTGATTGAATGTAAGGGGAATCATAATGAATCTTTCATTATGGACCAGACAGCCTCAGCCACCAACTGATGCATATGATGTTTGATTTTGGGGATGCAGAGACATGGTGTACTTATGCTCTCAGTCACTGGATGTCCTGGCATTGAACTACCTACCAGTTTCCTATGTGGCAGGCATCTGGAATTGAGCACGGATAGATCCCTAAGATGCAGTATCAATACGAGAGAAAGGAAGGACTTATCCTTCATCTCCAGAGATAGTATTTTGCTAACTGTTGAAAAGACTGGCAACTTCTGATAATCCTGACTGTGAAGGGTGGCATGTTTGATTATTGCACATTGTAAACCTTAAAATTTCTTAGACTTATGAATGTTGGAAATTTCAGGCATGGGAGGGTCCTTCTCCTCCCTACCTAAGACTACTTTAGGACAGAAACCTTTTGCTAAACAATGGAAAGGGCTTTGACCTATGCTTAAACATAGAACAGGAAGTTCTTTGAGTCATGATTGAGTTTAGAATTAATACAATAGAGATACTTGGAATGACAGAACCAGGTCTTGGAAAATACAATCTCCACCCTACTCAGAGTAAAAGGATTTAGGAAGGGCTGCAGCAAAGGATCAAGATTTAATTATTTGAGAATATAACTTTCAACAGACATGTGCAAAGCCACAGACCTCTGGGCGGTCCTGGGTTAAGCTAGAGCCACCATTGGCACAGGGAAGACATGGACAGTGATTGGTAGATGTGAGAACTGAGGGGAGGGAACTTAGATGGTTTCCTTAAAGATAGTGAGGTCTGAGGACTGGAGGTGTTCGAGAGGTTTTGCTCTGAGAGGTTGTGCTCTAAGAAGTTTTGCTCTGAAGGAGGCTGGAGGTGGAGGCCCCTGAGACTGTTTCTCCATTTTGGTCACGTGAGTGATAGGGACTGATCTCTTTTCTTTGCCTCAGCTATCTAAGGGCTTGGGCCTTTTGGCCCAGCCTAAACAGAGGGGGTATTTAAGCCCTCTTCCTTTCTCTCCCCTTTCTCTCTCTCTCTCTCTCTCTCTCTCTCTCTCTCTCTCTCTCTCTCTCTCTCTCTCTCTCTAATACCTTTCTTCCTCCTGTTTGTAATTAAAAACTCCATAAAAGGTTGACTGCTGACTTGAGTTTTCATTTAGGAATTACATAGCTGAATTCCTTGGCAGCCTTAAATTAATATATATCAGTCTTTTAAAGTGATTTCCTTGTCACAACCTGTCATGTGAGCCATAAAATTCCTACCTCCTTAAACAAGGATCAGTAGCGTGGAAATTATTTTCTTAACAATTTTGTATCTACTAAGACTGTTACATTGATTTAGATATGCAGACAGATAGATAGAAAGATCAGTTCGGGTTTTTTAGATTGATCACTGAATCAGTTTATGCTGATGTTCACATTTGATTTTTATATCTGAGTTCTACAATTTGGTTTGGTTTTTCATCTCTGTATCAGGATATGATTATGTACCAGAGTGTTTGTATTTGTCAATGCTATAATGTTGTACATTTTGATATTGCACTACTTATTGTTATGTCAAACAAAAAGGGGGAGATGTAGCAGCCCACACCTATCTAGAGACAAGAGAAACAGAATGTAAAGATTGTCTTAGAAGAGAGCATGCTCAGTCTTGCGTATGGCTGGGAAAGCCTCTGACCCTTGACCCCAGCTTCCCCCAGGTTAGGTGGGAAAACAGGTTTCTTTGTGCTCACCTGGCTAAGAGAAACCACACCTATACCTTGTCATTAACCAATGATAATCATCCCTATGTATTGTGTATATTTGCATATCAAAGAGATTAAATACAGGGCCACAGCAAGCTCTGCCCTCTCTTTCTCTGGGATCTCAGCTCTCACTGATGCCTGTCCTTGCTGGAGCTTGGCCTCTGGGACCAGGCACTTTCCTTTCTCTATCATGTCTCCGACCTGTGCGGTATTAAATTGGGATCTTTGGATGGGAACAAGCCTTCTGAGTAGTCCACTGATCGGAGTTTTGCTGTGGCTCCATGATAATTAATAAGGCCTGGATTTCTGACTCATTCCTGCCACCTCATATCTCTGACTTGGCTCCACCATCCCCCTCGCGGCATCCAGAACTTCTATCCTTCCTCTATCTTCCTACCTCGAGGCTTCTCACCGGTTAGGGGAGCCTCAATATATTTGTCTGTAAACAAGAACTTAATTGGGCAATGAAATCAACCTGCTAGGCAGCCGCCATTTTCGACTGCCTGACCTACTCCATTGCAAGGAGGAAGAAGGCCTCTTGGCATACTGAAGGACCTCCTCTTCCTATGATTGAGGTCTGAATTAATTTTCTGTGTGTCTTATCTCCCTTTAGAGATCTCCTGTGGAGGGACTGAGTGATAACATCAGAAGGAACATATATTGGCTGGCTTAACAGGAAGGCAGTCTTTTTTTTTTTTACTTGCCCAGCCTAGCAGCTTAGTTGCTCACTCTTTTGTTCCTATCTTCTGGCTGTGCTGTCTTTCTCCTCACCCATTTTAGCTACTATTAGCCTCTGCTCTCTGGTCTAGGCTAACTGCCTGATGACTTGCATTCATATCTCTCTTTTTTGGATCCCCTCAAGTTTTTGGCATCTTTTTTGAACTGTGGAGGGAGTTTACTGGTTAGAGATCTTGAGCAGCTGATTCATAAATTAATATTTTAAAATTTAAAAATAGAGCTTCCAGAGAATTTCATTTGTTACAAAATCCTGGGCAATGGTCACTGTCCTAGCTGGAAGTGCACAGCTGGAGAGTTGGAACACTCCAGCTAAAGAAAGTGCAGTGTCACCTAGCTGAGCCACTGTGGTAGAATATTTTAGCTCTCCAGTCAAGAATGAGCACAGCAGGTTGAGCCATCCAACAGAGATGTCATGCCCTAGAGCCCAGTGGCTGAGTAATTTTCCCGGACTAGCCTGGCAACCTCTGCCCAGTAGCAGAGTGACCTGCCTGATTCGGTCCAGCAACTAAATGACATGATTAGCTTAGCACAGCAGTAGCCTTCTTGGCCCACCCCAACAAGAACTGCATCTACTGAGGAACTAGCTGATGAGTCAAACGACCTGCTTGATTCGTCCCCTAGACAATGAACACCAGAAAGACTGGACCCAGCTGAGCAATCCATCTAACATCGATGCCAAGTCTCTGGGCAGTCATCCCAGCTATCCCCCCAAAGTAACTCATCCATCACCAATACCAATAAACTTCAGGAGAACTCTCCAAAGAAATAAAGGGCATTGAGGCTTGCACTTCCAGAATAGTGAACTGCCTTAACCACATGTGTTCCTTGGATATGTGCTTTGCCACCTTTATTCTTTCTTTGTTCCAATTGTATTCCCAGCCCCAAGACTCTATGTGTACGTGTGAAAGAGAATGTCCTAGAGTTTGGGGGAAACTCTTTGTAAGGACTGTTTTTGATATACCATTCAAGTAAATAAATGTCTTTGCTAAAGAAACAAGACTATTGTCTGATCACTAAGCAGAATAGTGTTGGTGGGGATTGTGAACTAGTAGTAGGAAAAATAGCCACCCCCTGTAGGAACCCCAAATGCAAATATCAGTATGAGTTCAAGGGGTGTTATTTATGAAAATTTAAAACAATGGTAAAATAACAAGTAAATAAGTAATGACAGTGGCAGTCACCAGGATAGGGCTCTGAGTAATATTACACATGAAAATTCATTTAATTGCATCTGAAGTCAGTGGTAAAGAAACAAAAATGATGGCATATATTAACTAGCAAGTATAGTTGCATTCCTGTCCTTCTTTGAGAAGCTTGGGAAATAAATCTAATTTACTGCCCTAATAGAGGAGGCAGGTGTGTGTGTGTGTGTGTGTGTGTGTGTGTGTGTGTGTGTGTGTGTTATGGTTTGTAAATAACATGTCCAGTATTTCTGCATTTTTACATTTGTTTGCAATATTTTTATTTCCTGATCCAAAGTCAGTGTTTGTACAATATCTATGTGGTGGTGAGAAAAATTCTTGAGAAGTCCTTTTTAGAAAATGCACAATTCTTATTTTGGAGAGGTTTGAGAGGTCATAAGATTTGGAGAAAATATCTAGTACTCTATCATGTCATTTGCATGACTTGCCTCATTACATATTCTTGATGAAGATATGCTTGCTCTTTGCAATTACCACTTTCCTTTCTAGATGTTTGCCATTTATCTCTTTAATGATATATTATCCTAAAAATCAGTCATGCTCAGTGGCCTTTAGTTTCCAATCTTTCTTTTTTGTTTCCTTTTCTCTCTTTCCTTCCTTTCTTCCTTCATCTCTCCCTCAGTTTCTCCCTCCCTTCCTCCCTTCATGCTTTTGAAAATTTGGAATTTGACTTTAAATCCCATAGAATCTTTCCCATTTTCCATGATCTTTCAAAATTCCATCACTGCAGCACTTGCATCTCTTCTAAGGATTACCTTGCCTCCATTGCTCCATTGCTATTTCTTTGTCTTCTTTCTTTATGGATTCTCAGTGATTCGCCAGGTATCCTAGATTCTTAGATAGAGAGGAGCCAGTAATAAAATCCATGGTTTTAGATGTTTACACAAAGTCTGGAAGTGTCTATCTAAAGTAATCTAGAAAGCCTAATGCAAATGATTAAACCAGAAATCCTAATAACAGGAGGTAACTTTGACTTCATAGGTATCACAGAAACTTGGCAGAATAAGAAGTATGATTTGAACATGGTCCTAGAAGTCTACAACTTATCCAAAAGGAATAGGATGGGTAGATAGGTTCCTGGTACACCAGGACAGAGATAGTCTGGTTCATAATTCAGTTTAAAACAAAAGTCATTCTGGGAGTTCCCTGAAGACAAATTCCCAAAGGACAAAGCTGAATTTGGGGGTTTCATAAAATAAGGTCATCAATGGAAAATAAATGAAGTGTCCAAGAAATACACGATGGAATATGGTGTAATAATAATGAGAGATTTCAATTATTTAGACCTTTGCTAAAGGTGTCTCCTCACCAACAAGTAGAATGCTAATAATTTGTTAACTCTCCTTACTAGTAATTTAATCCTTACAAAGGTAGAGGAAGCAGTAAGGGGAAATATCATTTTGGAATTGCTTCTTATCAGCTGCAAACAGTTGGGTATTGGCATGTCAATGATGGGAATCTTAGCCTAAAATGACTATTCCATGTTAGAATTTGTGATAAGGGGGAGGAAACTGGGAATACTTTGATATGACTCTTGGAGCCTAAGAGGGCAAATATCAAAGGGTTATTTGAAAAGAGTGTTGGAATACCCCAGGGACTAAAATTCTACAAAGGAAGTTATCCCAGTCAAAGATAAAATTCTGAAGGCACAAAAAGAAACAATTCTTATAAGGAAGTAAAAGGGAGGAGTGGTTCCACAGACTGGTGTAGACACACAAGGAACACATCTACAAACGAGCTATTAAAAAAATGTCACCAATAGACTTACTTGACAAAGGGTTGCCACAAACCTTCAATTTGTGAAAAAATGCAATATCAGTGCAGTGCAATAAAATGAAGTATGCCTGAATTTAAAAGTGAGCAGAACACATACTTTTTACATTATCTATAAATATTACCTATTTATGATTTTTTAATTTAAGTTGTTGTCTAGTCACCAAGGAATAGACACACTACTAGAAGAATAGAATTATATTAATCATAGTGTGTCATGGCAGATGTCAATGGCTAGGCTGAATGTGAAGCATATTTCATTCCAGCTAAATATGGTAGATTGGGGGAGTTTGCATTTGCCAAATATTACAACACAGTTCTAGGTATCAACTTGGAAAAACACAGAACCACTAAAGTAGTCATAAAGTCAAATCTTTAATCAGGAAAGAGACAGGTCCTTAATAATTGGCCACTACAGAGAGCCAAGCATTAAATACCACAGAGTCAAAACTCTGGAGCTCTGGGGACAGTGTCTCTGAGAGAATCACTGCCAAAGAAGATTCTCCAAAGAATAATAGAATATGGGGGTCTTATATACCTTTTGAAGAATTAAGTATACACTGACAGCTACAAGCAGGCTTGGGAAAGAGGCTGGAACCATGCCCTAAACTACAATGGATACAAAAGAATGACTTCAGTCAGGTGTTGGTCTTGTTGGGAATGGATCTCTGAGACAATGGGGGAAACTTCTTAGACAAAAAGAGTAACTATGGATTTGAGCATTTCTATTACTCCTATCTCAGAATACTTAATGGTCACTTGCTTGGTGATCTCTTGTTCAGTCTAAGACAAAGTCAAAGAAGGCAATTTCCCAAGGGACAGAGGCAAATTTGGGAGTTCTACCTATGCTGCCCTCCTCGCCAGATTCAACATTACCTTCCAAATTAATAAATTTCTCTTTTTATTTTGAGCTAAGTTTCAGAGTCTTGCATTCTTGCAAAAGGTATCCTTCCTGAACCCCAGCGGTTCACCTCTGTGCCCCACAACAATTCCAAGGCAGATGAGTGGTAAACTAGGCAAATGGGATTAAGTGACTTGCCCAAGATTACACATCTAAGAAGTGTCTGAGATAGAATTTGAATCAGGACCTCTTGTCTCTCTCCATCTCTGACTCTCTATCCATTGAGCCACTTACTTTCCCTAAAGTCTCCCTTCTTATTAATAAAAACTAAAATTTATATAGTTTTAAAGCTTACAAAATGCTTTATATTATCTCAGGAAATGAGGAAACCTTCGTAGACTTCTCTATTCTCACTTCATGAGAAATAAGTCCTTGGAATATCCCTAAATGAGTAAACATGTTCTAGTCCCAGACTGTCCAGTAAAAATCCTTAATCATATGTGTTTGTTAAAATAAAAAATATTTGTTGAAGTTGAAGGCTATACTGGATATTTAGATAAAGAAGTAAAGCATACAGTCACTAACTATCACAGATTGATTGATCACACATTATTCTCCATTACACATTGTCCTTCTGCCTGCTTGAGGCACATAATACTCCATCTCTCTTCAGTGGTTTGGGACATCCTGTTCCTTGTGTCTAGAATCACTTCCTTCTTACCTCTACTGTTTAGAATTTCTAGTTTTTTCATAATCTCAGCTCAAGTGCTACCTTCTTCATGATCCCTTTCTGAATTCCTTAGTTGTTCATAGTTTTTTTTTCCCCAAATTATTGTACATGTTTGTGGTATATTTTATTTAAGGTTATAGGATCAAAGATTTAGATCTGGAAGAGAACTTATAAGTTGTTTAATCCAACTCTCTTATTTTATTGATGAGAAATTAAGGTCTATCTATAGTGGTTAAAGGACTTGCTAAAGTCTCACAGGTTAGGTTTGAACTCCCAATCTGAGATTTCAAATTGAGTATTTTCCCATAACTACTTATCTGTTTATGTATTGTCTCACTCTAATGGAATGTAAGCTCTTTTAGGAAGGGCCATTTCATTTCTAGCTTTGCATTCACAGATCCTACCATACATAGTGCTTGGCATAGAATAGTTGATTTAAAATGCTTATTTATTGATTTTAAGTGGGCATTAGGGGAAGAAGTGCATAGAAGTGCCTGACTTGTGAATGAAGCATGAAACTGATTTCTATTTCTTTAGAAAATTCTAAAGTTGAATTACTATTTTGGAATCCAAAGAAAAAACTTCTAGTATTTCTGCTATTCTGGTTAACAATTGTGAAACAGAGCTTATAGTTCTTACCTCTTTCCTAATCTTCTTAATTATAATGAGCAGATTTGAAAGTAAATTCTTTTCTGGGATAACTGTATGAAAAGAAACATTCTTTTTAAGGTGCCTCTCCTAGATCTCCCAAGAAAATTATTTTTCATTGCACTATGTACCTTATGGAAAAAAATCTGTTTTGTTGAAGGAGTCAAGGATATAGTTTAGAACCAGGATTTAACTGAAATTTAAAAACTCCCATGTGAGGAAACTCCCTCAAGACACACAGGCAAGAACCCTCTTTGCAACTTGTAGCCTCAAAAACTTGCCCATGAGTACATAGCCACCATATGTCAGAAGTACATCCTAAATCCAGTCTTTATGGTCTTAAGGACAACTCCCTATCCACTATACTATGAGTTCCTTAAGCCATATTAAATCAACATATATTTTTAAACCAGCTGATAGATATTAATTGCTGAACTATTTATGATATAATTATGTTAGTAATCATATTTTTTCAGGTCCTTCATGACATATAAAATTTTTTCAAAAGGTTTTTCTTTGGATAAAAGTGAAGGTAATCTTAATGTTTTCTTTTTAAATTATGATCTTCAAGGCCTGAAATTTCCTATCCTAGTAATATAAGCTTCTCAGAAATACTTGAATGCACAAATAGCTCCTTTAGGATTATTTAAACAGAGAACTTTTATAAAACTGCATTCTTTTTGATCCATGAATACCACTACTAAGTCTATATCCCAGATATTTTAAAAAGGAAAAGGACTTTTTTTGAACAAAAATATTTATAGCAGCTCTTTTTGGGATAGCAAAGAATTAGAAATAGAGGGATGCTGATCAATTGGAGAATGGCTGAAAAAGTTGTGATATATGATTGTAATGTAATACTATTGTGCTATAAGAAATGATGAGCAAGATGATTTCAAAAAAGGGGGCAGCTGGGTAGCTCAATGGATTGAGAGCCAGGGACAAAGATGAGAGGTCCTAGGTTCAAATCTGACCTCAGACACTTCCCAGCTGTGTGACCCTGGGCAAGTCACTTGACCCCCATTGCCTAGCCATTACCACTCTTCTGCCTTGGAACCAACAATACACCATATTGGTTCCAAGCCGGAAGGTAAGGGTTTAAAAAAAAAAAGCCTGAAAAGATTTATATGAACTGATGCAGAGTGAAGCAAGCAGCAACAGAACACTATACACTTTAACAGCAATAGCGTATGATGATCAACTGTGAATGACTTTGTATTCTCAACAATACAATGATGCAGGACAACTCCAAAGAATTTGTGATGAAAAATGCTATCCATCTCTAGTGAAAGAACTTGAGTCTAAATACAGATAAAAGCATATTATTTTCTATTTCATTTTCTTCTTGTTTTTTAATATGTGTCTTCTATAACATGACTAACATGGAAATATGCTTTACATTCTTACACTTGTGGAACCATATTGTTTTTACAAATAATTGGGAAAAATAAAATAACACAAATAATTGGGGGAAATAATAAATAAACAAATAGAGAGCTTCAAGAGAGAAAAAACAACAAATTTATGGACATAACTATTCAGCTCAGGAGCTGTTTCAGGCCCATATAGACAACTCCTTCAGCCTGACTTTTTATCTTGCATTGCAAACCTGAAAGTATTACATATGTTAGTTATTGTTGTTGTTGCCATTTGCCACATATTTTGTATAGATAATACTTTTTCTCACTTATCTTGACTGAAATAAGAAAGAGATTTTGGATGGGGAATGAAGCGGTAGCATGTAAATAATGGCAGAGATGGGGAATGTATCTTCCTTATGTCTTTGCCATTTTCTACATTTCCATGTCCATCATGCTAGTTCAAACCATCATCTCTTTTCAACTAGGCTATTGCTATTGCCTCCTAATTGGTTCTCAGGTCTAGTCTTCCTACTCCCCAATCTACTTTCCACATATCAGCCAAATTCATCTTTTAACCACATCACCACCCTCATCAAAAAGCTTCAGTGACTCCCTATTGCCTCAAGGATACAATATGAGCTACTCTGTCATTTAAAGGCTTACACAAATCTGGTTCTAAACTTTTTCTCCAAAATGTCTTTTCTAAGACTTATACCAAAATATTCATAGCTGCACTCTTTGTGGTGGCAAAAAACTGGAAAATGAGGGTGAAGCCTCTCGCCAGTGAGAAGCCACAAGATAAGAAAGATAGAGAAATGATAGACGTTTAGAATTCCACGAAGGGTGTGACGGAGCCAAGTTAGAGATGTCAGAAATGAGTCAGAAACCAGGCCATATTGATTCTTATGGAGACGCAGCCATACTCCAACTACTGGACCTCTTTCAAAAGGCTAATTCTGTCCAGTGATCCAAATTTAACACCACACTGGTCAGAGGATGATATAGCTTAGCTGAGAGAATAAACAGAGTATAATAGGATGAATTAAAGAGTGCTAGGTATTAGCATTGGAAAAGAAAGACATCTGGTCGAAGGCCAGGTTTCAGGTGAGAGATAGAGAGGAGAGAGAAAGAAAAGAGATAGTGTTAAGCAATCCTGTGGGATCTGAGAGAGATGGAGATGGCTGTGAGCTCTCCTTTTAATCTCTTTGAAATGCAAATGTACCCAATACATATTGATGAGTTACATAGTGTATTGCCATTGGTTAATTGCAAATTATGACAAGGTGAAGGTGGGGTTTTATCCCAGGTGGGTAAGACAAAGGGAAGTAAGATTTCGCGCCTTAACCCTAGCAATGCTGGGAACAGAGTTCATTGCCATGCGCAGAAATAGCCATGTGCCCACACACAATCCTTGCATCTTAATTATACATATGGGCTGGACTGCTACAGAGGGGATGCCCTTCAATTGGGGAATGGTTGAACAAATTATGGTATATGTTGGTGATGCAATACTATTGTGCTCAAAGGAATAATAAAGTGGAGGAATTCCATGGAGACTGGAACAACCTCCAGGAAGTGATGTAGAGTGAGAGGAGCAGAACCAGGAGAACATTGTACACAGAAATGAATACACTGTGGTACAATCGAATGTAATAGACATCTCTACTAGCAGCAATGCAATGATTTAGGACAATTCTGAGAGACCTATGAAAAAGAATGCTATCCACATCCAGAGGAACAATTGTGGGAAAAGAAACACAGAAGAAAAACAACTCCTTGATAACATGAGTTGATGGGAATATGATTGGGGATGTAGACTCTAAATGATCACACTACTGCAAATATCAATAATATGGAAATAGTTCTTGATCAATGACACATGTAAAAAACAGTGGAATTGGGAGTCAGCTATGGGAGGAAGGTGGGGGTAGGGGAGGTAAAGAACAAGAATCTTGTAACCATGGGAAAAAATTCTAAATTAATTAAATAAAAATTTCCAAAACTTAAAAAAGAAACAAAAACCCAAAAAACGACTTTTCTGATAACTTCCCATCAGGAAGTACACATTCAAGTCAAAGTGGCAGCTAACAGGCACAGTGGAAAAATGCTCTGGATTTTTAGTGAAGTCCTGAGTTCAAATTCTACCTCATATACTTAATAACTCTGAGATGTTGGACCAATAACAATTTTCCCAGCCTCAGTTTCCCCATCTATAAAATGGTGATAATAATAGCACATATTGCTATGAGGATCAAAGAAGTACAGTGTGTAGTGCTTTGCAAACCTTAAAGAATTCTATAAATATGGCCTCAGATACTAGCTATATGTCCTTGGAGAAGTCACTTAACCCTCATTGCCTAGCCTTTACCATTCTTTTGCCTTGGAACCAATACATAGCATTGATTCTAAGACAATAGATAAGGGTTTAAAAAAAAAAGAATCATGTAAATGATAGTTACAAAAATACATATAACATTATATCTCCTATTTCAATTCCCTTTAATGGGCTATCCCTAATGCCTGGTACATCTCACTTCTCATGGCCACCTCTTGATTCTCATTTATGTCTCATCATAAGCTCTGCCTCTTCCACAAGTTCTTTCTCTCGCTGTTATTGCTACCACTAAAAAGCTATTTTGTATTTACTTGGAAAATATTATTTTCTACTTAATTGTGTATACATTGTTTCTCTTTATGTAAATGTTAGCTCTTAGAGTCCAGGGCTTGTTTTAATTTCTGTCTTTGCATTCTGTTATGATTAAAATTTTAGTTTCTATTAATAAAAGTATGATGTTTTTAGAGGTTTATTAAAGATTAAGAAATAAAGAAAAATACAAAAATAAGAAAGCATGTGCCTAGGCACAGAGGCCATTCATAACCACTTACTTTCTACATCTTGAGAGACGGGAGCATTTGGAAGCGCAAGCAGGAAGAGAGAGCTTAGTAGGCTTTACAGTCAGTTAAAAACATTTTTTTTTTATCTTGCCCAGGTGGGGATCTCAGTGAGATTAGAGGGCATCTTGGGAACTAGAGCAAGGACTTCTGGGGATTGAAGGCCAGGGTTCAAATCCCCATTTTTACAATTCTGACACCTAGTTCAAGGCATGGTATATTATTGGCACTTAATCTTTATTGAGATGAATTAAATTTTATTATACTGTATCTATTTGTCAAATTAAAAAGGTCTTTTTTAACAGGGTTGCTCATAAGCACTCACCCTAAGATAAAGGTAGATATTTAATCACCTTTTAATGTCTTCAGAGGATACTGTAACATCATTCATTCTTGGCCAAGAATAGTGCCTTAAATTTTATCTGATAAATAAAATGAGACCATTTCTCTGAGTGTAATATCTTTTATTCATCGGGGCATGTGATCTATTAATAAAGGAAGGGTCAATCAACATGGCTCTATGCAGAAAGACTACAAACAGGAAATGACACAGCCTTATTAAAGAGTTGTATCTTCTAATTGGCCTGACATTATATTATTTGGACCTTCCTAGGCAGTCTCAATTAGTGAATATTGTAATGAGGAGGTGGATTTAGAGATCTCAACTTCTCTGCCATTACTTTATCTGGGGAAGGAAAAGGAAAGAGTGCTCCTTGATGGGTGGATTCCTACTGACCTGCCCTTCTTTGGTACTTTAAAGAAATGGAATGCCAGTTAGCTTATGAAACCCAGCTACTGCTATTGTTAATATAAGTTGTCTTTATTATGTTTTCAGTGTTTCTATCCCCTGTTATAGACCTACTCACCACTTAGATGATATGTTTAGCAAGCATAAAGAGGCTTGTACTTTTCAATACCTTATGAAGTATAGATTCAGCAAGGAAAAAATTTATTTATAGTTTAAGAAAGAGTATTAGTTTAAATAAAGTTTAACAAATGACAAAAGTCCAGCAACAGTTAAATACTTTGTGGCTTGGGATTACATTAGCTTAAGAACTGAATTGTCTGACCATTAGAGGTTGGAGTTTGAAAAAATGAATGGATTTGCATAGAAATATTGCTAATAAGTAACATGATTCAACATTAATTTTCATCCCAAGTCCTTGGTTAGGAATTAGAGAGATTGGTAAAGGAAAGGTTCACAGAGGAAAATCTATTCAAGGTTGGTGGAAAGTCAAGGTCCAATTCTGAGACAAGATAGAAAAAGTCAAAACTCATGTCAAACTAGAAACTCACAGACAATAATAAAAGGGATCACTGACAAAACCAGTGCCATGATAGGCAAACAAGAACTGTTTTAGAGAAAAGAATTGAAAAGTAAATAATTCAGAAAATAAAGTGCTAAAACTTAAATAAGTAATAGATTCTCTGAAAAATCAGAAGAGATTAAAATGGTCAAAACAAATGAGAACAGAAAAAACACCTTTGGATTCACAACCAAGATCATTGATAGCTTTGGAAAGAGTAGTTTCAGTGGAATGACAAGATCAGAAGCTGGATTCTAAAGGGGTTAAGAAGAGAGTAAAAGGGAAGAAAGTGAAAGAATTTGTTATGGATTTTACTTTCAAGGAGTTTAGACAAAAAAGTGCAGAAGAGATATTGGATGGGGAAAATGTATATAAAAAGGCTTTATATATCATAATTTACTATTTTGTTGTTGTTTAGTCATTCAGTCTCGCCTGAGTCTTCATGAGACTGGAGACCATAGTATACCAGGTCCTTCTATCCTTCACTTTCTCTCAAAGACTGTCCAGTTCATGTTCATTGTTTTCATAATTCTCTCTCTCCATCTCAGCCTCTGCTCTTCTCTTTACATTTTGCCTTTAGTCTTTCCCAATATCAGAATCTTTTCTAATGAGTCCTGGCTTCTCATTTATGTAGCCAAAGCATTTAAGCTTCAGCTTCAGTATTTGATATTCCAGTGAACTATCTGATAGTATTTCTTTAAATATTGACTGATTTGTTCTCCTTGCTGTCCAAGGGACTCTCAAAAGTCTTCAGCATCATTGTTTGAAAGTATCAGTTCTGAAGCCTTTGGTTTTCCTTGTAGTCCAACACTCAAAGCCATACGTTGCTCCTGGAAAAACTATAGCTTTGACTATATGGACCTTATATGATCTGCTAATAAACATAAGAAATAGGGCATGAATCTGGGACTTCATTGCTATAATATAAGAAACTCCAGGGATGCAAAACTCCTGCTATCCATACAGGCTGGTACTTTTAAAATTTGTAGTCTTAGTGCCCAGAGCTGTATAGTATGAGTCAGAGGCAACACAATGAATATAAAAACATTGTATAACATCATTACCACAATAATAATAATAAACAACCCTTTCAAATGAAAATTCATCCCATTTTAAGAGCCTTTTTTTATAAAAATCCTTTGGAAATCTATTTTTGTTATTAATAATAGCTTGCTCTATTCATAAAATTCAGAGAATTTTGGATGCAATGCAGTATAGTGATAACAGTGCTCCATTTTGGAGCTTGGGGACTTAGAATCAAATTCTGGTCCTGATATTTATTAGATGAATTACCTAGGTCCATGTTGGCAAACCTATGGCATGCATGCCAGAGGGGGCTGCTCCCTCTTCACCTGCACTGAGGACATTCATCATTTCACCAGCCCCTTTGCCCAGCAGTCTGATGGGAGCAATTCTTCCCTCTCCTGTCTGGGTAAGGGCCAATGCAGCATGAGGGTTGCAGGTTGGGTACTCAATCTCTAAAAAGTTCTCCATCACTGACCTAGGTTATCATTTTCCCTTCCTGGGCCCTAGTTTCCTGTAAAATGAGAAAGTGGAACTTTATGATCTCAAAGGTCTCTAAACTTCCAACCAAAAATCATTTATTTTAATTGAATTCTTGAATTGGAAAAAAAAAACACTTAGAAACCATCTTAGTTCAACCTCCTTGTTTAAAAAAATGAGAAAACTGAGACTGAGGATAAAAGCTCTTGCAAAGGATCACATAATTAATCAGTGGCAGAACTGATATTTAAATTAGTCTTACATTTCTTATTCCAAATGATCTTTCCACTATAATATTCTGCTTCCCTTATGCTATACTTAATAACTGACTTGAAAATATCTTCATTATGACTCATGCCCACCAATGGAAGATGAGTTGATAGATTCACTCATTCTGTGAATTTTCAGATGTTTAAAGGTCATTCATTACTTATGTTTTTTCTCCAAGGTTTGTTTAGCTTAGAGATTATCAACCTAATGCCCTGTCTTAGGTTTTCTTTATGTATTTGGCTTCTAGAGGGAGCCACATGTTGTGCTAAATTTTATAGTTAAATAGGAAACTGTTACAAAGATACTATGCAATTTCTTTTCCATCTAGTGCAAGTCTCCTGAAATCCTACTGCATACTTAGGAAAGGTTGACAGACTAAGGGACAGAGGCTTGTGTAACATGTTAACTCTGGATCTCAATCTCTCAGGCTAAACCTATTATATTTTGTCTTCTCTTCAGAGACCTCTGATACCCTGAGTATGGTTGTTCAGTTGTTTTCATTATGTGCATCACTGTGACCTCATTTGGAGTTTTCTTGGCAAAGACACTGAAGTGGTTTGCCATTTCTTTTTCAGCACATTTTTTTTTTTACATTTGAGAAAATGGAAACAAATAGGGTTAAGTGATTTGCTCAGGATCACAAAGGTAGTAAGTGACTGAACTGAGACTGGATTTGAATTCAGATCTTCCTGACTCCAGGTCTGATAGAAGTTCTATCCATTGCACCACATAGCTGCCCTCTTGTGGTTAGGGATTCTATTTTTTTCTGGCATTAGCTCAAGCTACCACCAATTTTATCTTCCCCTTACCCCACTGAGGCTCAGTTAGATAAACCCTAGTTCCAACTAACCACTTCCCATCAGATTCAATTTTTGTAAAGTTATATTAAATTCAAAGATATAATAAGAACAAACATAAAAACAAACAAACAAACATTTCTCTCAACACCTTGGGGGCATAATCTCTCCTATGCTATCTTGTTCTCCCAGGAAGAGAGGGAGATTAGGATTCCCATTTAGGTTTACCATTTAGCTCAGTGGATTACTAGACTCCTGGATCCCTGTGGCTTGAACTCTTATTGTGCAGATTCTACACCCTGCTTCTAGAACTGAAATAAATGAATGAACGAAAAGTCAAAATCCTAAGTCTGTTTCTTGAGGCCACATGGGCAAGATCCATCAAGGCCTGCCTGCCCCTTTAGTATATGTTGTCACTAGCTATGAATGGAATCCTCTACCCTCAGAAGTCAATGCAGAAAAAGCCTTGAACATGCTCATTCCATTTTAAAGATAAAGACATTTTTAGCTATGAAGACTATGTGAAAAGTCAGTACAGAATTTGATGTCCTTCTATAGTCACTTCTGAGAGTGTTCCATATGAGGAAGAATGCTTGAGGTGGCGAACAAAGATACTTTTTCTGTAATCCTGCATTGTGATTTGTTTTCCATTCATGAAAGCATTTATCCATGCCTCGGTGACAATCTCAAATTGGGAAGGAAATTAATTAACTGAGTTAATTTCCTCTGATTATAAAGACCTATTAAGTTACAGGGAAAATTCTGTCCTCATTTGGCATATCCCATTCTGTTTGATGTCTCCAGCAACAAAGCAAAGGAATGGAACTCCTTGAATCTCTGACGAAAACCTTAAGCATGCAGCCATGAGAATGCCAGGAATTCGAATTCCCAAAGACTGTCTAAAAAACTTCAGAGAACTATATCTTTGATCTGTTGAGAACAGAAGAAATACCACTCACCAGGAAAAAAATCTGAGAATTTCATCATCTTTGGAGAATTTCAGATACTTTTACATCTCCTTAAAGATCTTCATTTTCCATTGGAATCTCTCTTGGTATTTCCCAAATTCCATCCTATTTCTTACATCAAATAAAGTGCAGGAGAACACTGTACACAGTAAGAGCACATTGTGTGATGATTGTCTTTGAATGACTTAGCAATTCTGAACAATACCATGATCTAAGAAAATTCTGAAGGACCTCCAGAGAAAGAACTGATAGATTTTTAATGCAGATCAAAGTATAGATTTTTTTAATATACTTTACTTTTTCTTGTACATATTTTACTTTTTCTTGCTTTTTTGTCTGTATTTTATTTTGAAACATGGCTAATATGGACATATAGTTTGTATGACTTCTTATGTTAATTTATATCAAATCATTTGGCTTCTCAAGGGAAGGAAGGGGGAGGAAGGGAGGGAGAGAAAGAAAGTGAGAGAGAGAGAGAACATGGGAACTCAAAAAATGTATGGTCATGTAATTGAGAAAAATTTTTTTAATCATTTCTTGCATTGATTTCCAGAAAAGTAGGCAAAATTTTAAAATGATTGAAAATTAGCTCCTGCAAAACCACACTGAACAAAATTCAAATCCTAGAAATCATTTTGACAGGCACACAATGGAAAATGAAATGGCAGCATTTCTCAGATGTCCTTCTGGGTAGAAACAGAAAAGCCCCCTTAGTTATCTTGATCTTTTAGCCCACAGATGAATAGATAGTTTCAAGATACCTTAATGTTCTACAACTATTTGTAGAAATAGACTCTGTAGAATCAGAAAGGTGATAAGGAACATAGCTCTTTGTACCCAATAGCAGTAGGCCTTCCAATTGTTCTGCTTTTTCAAAATTACCACCATCCCACCAAGGATATTCTCACAGATGAACAATTTTGTAAGACCCACTACTCTATTGCACTCTGAGAATTTTTCAACATAGGGCCTAACCCAGCAGTACCAGATCTTAAACTGTACTAAAAAGCAGTAATCATCAAAACAATCTGGTACTGGCTGAGAAATAGAATGGTGGATCAAGGGAATAGAGGGCAATTGACCTCAGGAATCTAGTGTTTTATAAACCCAAAGATCCTAGTTTTGAAGGTAAGAACTCCCTCATTAGCAAAAACTGCTGGGCTGGGAAAAACTGGAAAACAGTATAGTAAATATAGGACCCAACAGTCAACAAGCATTGTTAACAACCTAATAAGTATCAAGCATTGTGCTAGGTGCTGCAATATAAAAAAAAAGATAATCCCTTTTCTCAAGGAGGTCATAGTTTACTGAATTGTGGGAACTGTGTGAGTACAATATGGAAACAATTGTTTATAAATGCATAAGTAAATATATGTATATAAATAAATGTATGTATGTGTACACATACATGGCAGGGGAAGAGGAGGCAAGAACAAGAGAGAGAGAGATACAGAGACAGAGATACAGAGAGAGAGAGAGAGACAGCGAGAGACAGACAGAGATAGAGATAGAGATAGAGAAAGAGAATTTTCCCAGTCACTGCAGTTTTAAACTTTAATAGCTCTGATAACAAATCAGGGCTAAGACTTTGGGGCACACTATATATGTCTGAGATCTGAATGGAGAGTAAGAAAGAATCTGGTGCAAATTACTCATTTTATACATAAGGAAACAATATATGTGGAATAAATTTAATTGTTAGTAATATTAGCTGATGTTTCTATAGTAGCCATTCTGTCAGGCACTTCTACAAATATGCCATTTGATCCTCATAGTGACACTTGTGAGAAAGGTGCTATTATTATTATCCCCATTTTAAAGTTTAGAAAACAGTCTAGCAGAGGTTGTGACTTACGCAGGGTCCTATACTTCCTAAATGTCTGAAGTCATATTTGAACACAGATGCTGGGATTCTAGGCCCAGATCTCTCCCCTTAGTGCCATCTAACTGGCCCAGTTTCATAATTTTTAGCAAAGACTAATCCTTGTACACATGATAACTGCTTTGCTCCCTGTCAGATCTTGGGAAAATCACTGAAGTCTCCTGGGCTTTAGTTTCCATATCTATAAAATAAACAGTTGGGACAAGAAGCTTTCCTACTCTCAATTCTGACCTAAGACTTACATTTGTAACCTGCTTTGCAATTTCAAAGGGCTCTATACATCACCTCATCTAATCCATGCCATGATGATGTAATGCCATTTCTTTCCTGTCCTGACCTGTTATTTCCTTGGCATAGAAAGCTCCAGTTAAGAAAACTCCAGGGTATGTGGGCAACTTGTTCTGCAGACTAGTCATATTGTCTGGGTCCCTGAGAGCTGAGGTCATTTGGTCTGGATTACTGTAGTCATGATTGTCAAAAACAAGATTTGATGCCAAATTTTCCTGAGTTCTACCCCATGTGTGTCTTTATAAGCCATCTCTCTTAAATGTACCCAGGTTCTAGGTATTTTCTTAAGCTAATTTTTATGCCTTGAATGCTCTCCTTCTTCATTTTTGCCTAGAGGCTTCCTTTAATTTTCTAACCCCTCTTAATTCTAGTCTTTTAATCCTGAATAGAGGACTTCTGGGTAAACATGGCTGCAATCTAGATGCCACACGCTTCCTCTCCCTGGCACCGAACAAAATAGACTACATCAAAGGAGCATAAAAATCACCTTTGGAGGAACAGAAGGACTCCCCAGTACCCCACAGAGGCAAAGGAACGTGGGGTTTGAACATTTCCACACTATAATAAGAAGGAGGAAAAGCTTGCACAGAAACATGAACTGAGCCTCTCTTCCCTATCCTCCACCTCCCCGACCAAACCAGAATGAGCTGCCGGAGCGCTCACTGGGACAGCGAGTGAGTGGGGAATGTCTCTGTCTGGGGGGGAACTCCAGGGTCCTTGGGATCTGGGGATGGCCGGGAAACAATGTCTCAGGGCGGTTTCACAGGAGAATCCTTCACTGAACACAGGGGGCCCACGGAGCTGTACTCGGGGCAATTGCAGAGCATCTGGGCGGAGCTAAACACCAGGGGCAGACCACGCGCTGATTATCTGGGCAGAGCTGAACACCTGGGCAGTTGGGCTGTGATCAGGGGCCCCACGCTCTAAGAAATCTCAGAGGCGGGGAAGAACTAGTCTGAGGCAACCTAAATTCAGAGAAAACCCACCCATATCACCCAGACCCCAGACCAAAAAGGAAAGGGGAATAAAACCACCAAAGGGATGGCTCACATGGCCCAAAATCAAGCCTCCAGGAAGAAAGGGAAAAAGGTGACTATTGAAAACTGTTATGGTGGAAGTACCCAAGGAAAAGAAGAGAATGAGGAGGAAATCCAAAAAAAATCAGAACATGCCTCCCAAAATGGAAACTATCAACAAGCTCTGGAAGATCTCAAACTGGAGCTTACCCAAAAGATGGAAACCTTCTGGGAAAAAAAAATGGGAGAAAGAGATCAGCAGTCTGATAGATAAGACTGCTCAATTGGAAAAAGAGCTGGAAGCATCCAATAGAAGGGCAGACAAAGCTGAAAAGCAAAACCAGTCCCTAACAACCAGAATTAAGCAACTCAAAGAAAGTGAGACTATAAAACAGCAAGAATCAATAAAGCAAAGCCAAAAAATTAATGAATTAGAAGAAAACATAAAATATCTCACTGAAAAGGTCACAGACTTGGAAAACAGAGGAAGAAGAGACAACCTCCGAATTATCAGTCTCCCAGAAAAACCAGAGATAAACAATAACCTCGATGCTATTCTACAGGAGATTATAGAAGAAAATTGCCCACATGTTCTGGAGCAAGGGGGCAAAATAGAAATACAAAGGGTTCATAGAACACCCTCTATACTAAATCCCCAAAAGACAACCCCCAGGAATGTAATTGCCAAATTCAAGAGCTTCCAAGAAAAGGAGAAAATCCTCCAAGAAGCCAAGAAGAGGAGCTTCAGATACAGGAGGGCTCCCATAAGGATCACACATGACTTAGTGGCTAACACACTAAGAGACCGCAAAGCATGGAACACGATATTTAGAAAGGCAAGAGAGCTGGGTCTCCAAGCAAGAATCAACTACCCAGCAAAACTGACTATATACTTCCAGGGAAAAGTATGGGCATTCAACAAAATAGAAGATTTCCAAGCATTTGCTAAGAAAAGACCAGAACATAGTGGAAAATTTGATATCCAAGCACAGAAAGCAAGAGAAACATGAAAAGGTAAATATGAAAGAAAGGGAAAAGGAGATAAATATTATCTTTTTTCTTTAAGTCAAACTTTCTTCTATAAGGACTACATTTACATCAAATTATATATATTAATATGTGGGGGAAATGTTTTGTGTAACTCTCAAAAATTGTATGTATCATAAGAGTAGTTAGAAGAAACATGCATAGGGAAAGATTGGGGCATTAAGAAGATTTGGTGAAAAATGGGGGCAAAGAAAGGAAAAAGGAGGGGGGGGAACCGTTGATAATACTAAGATTTACTTCAAGAAATAGGGGGGACTTAATAGAATAATCTTTCCCATATAAAGATACACATGGGAAGGGGAGGGGAAGAGCTCTCATATGAGAAGGAGAGGAAGAGAGCATGAAGTGGAATTACTTAAACCTTACTCTCAGTGAAATCAAATGTGAGAGGGAAGAATATCTAGATCCAGTGGGATCCTGAATTCTATCTTATCCAACAGGGCAAGAAAGAAAGGAAAATTAAGGAGGGGGAGGGAGGAGGGAGTATAATAAGTGAGGGAAGGAGAGGGGGAAGGGGAAGGGAGCATAAAAAGGGAGGGGCTAGAAAGGGAAGCATCTCAAGGGAGGGGACTAACCTAAAGTAAATCACTGGTTCAAAAGGAGATAGCTAAAGAAGAAAGGTCAAAACTAGGGGAAGATATCAAAATGCCAGGGAATCCACAAATGACAATCATAACTTTGAACGTGAATGGGATGAACTCATCCATAAAATGTAGACAAATAGCAGATTGGATTAGAACCCCAAACCCTACCATTTGTTGTCTTCAAGAAACACATATGAGGCGGGTTGATACTCACAAGGTTAGAATTAAAGGTTGGAGTAAGACCTTTTGGGTCTCAACTGATAGAAAGAAGGCAGGAGTTGCAATCATGATATCTGATAAAGCCAAAGCAAAAATAGACCTGATCAAAAGGGATAGGGAAGGTAAATATATTCTGTTAAAAGGGAGTATAGACAATGAGGAAATATCACGAATCAACATGTATGCACCAAATGGCATAGCATCCAAATTTCTAATGGAGAAACTAGGAGAATTGAAGGAGGAAATAGACAGTAAAACCATATTAGTGGGAGACTTGAACCAACCACAATCAAATTTAGATAAATCAAACCAAAAAATAAACAAGAAAGAGGTAAAAGAGGTGAATGAAATCTTAGAAAAATTAGAGTTAATAGACATATGGAGAAAAATAAATAGGGACAAAAAGGAATACACCTTTTTTTCAGCACCACATGGCACATTCACAAAAATAGATCATATACTAGGTCATAGAAACATGGCACTCAAATGCAGAAAAGCAGAAATAATAAATGCAGCCTTTTCAGATCTCAAGGCAGTAAAAATATTGATCTGTAAGGGTACATGGAGAGCCAAATCAAAAATTAATTGGAAATTAAATAATATGATACTCCAGAATCAGTTAGTTAGAGAAGAAATCATAGAAACAATTAATAATTTCGTTGAGGAAAATGACAACAGCAAGACATCCTTTCAAACCTTATGGGATGAAGCCAAGGCAGTACTTAGAGGAAAATTCATATCCCTGAGTGCATATATTAACAAATTAGGGAGGACAGAGATCAAGGAATTGGAAATGCAAATAAAAAACTTGAGAACAAACAAATTAAAACCCCCCAGAAGAAAACCAAACTAGAGATCCTAAAAACTAAGGGAGAAATTAATAAAATCAAAAGTGATAGAACTATTGAGCTAATAAACAAGACTAGAAGCTGGTACTTTGAAAAAACAGACAAAATAGACAAAGTACTGGTCAATCTAATTAAAAAAAGGAAAGAAGAAAGGCAAATTAACAGCATCAAGGATGAAAAGGGGGATCTCACCTCCAATGAAGAGGAAATTAAGGCAACCATTAAAAACTACTTTGCCCAATTATATGGCAATAAATACACAAATTTAAGTGATATGGATGAATATATACAAAAATACAAACTGCCTAGACTAACAGAAGAAGAAATAGATTTCTTAAATAATCCCATATGAAATCCAACAGGCCATCAAAGAACTTCCTAAGAAAAAATCCCCAGGGCCTGATGGATTCACCAGTGAATTCTATCAAACATTCAGAGAACAGTTAATCCCAATACTATACAAACTATTTGACATAATAAGCAAAGAGGGAGTTCTACCAAATTCCTTTAATGACACAAACATAGTACTAATTCCAAAGCCAGGCAGGCCAAAAACAGAGAAAGAAAAGTATAGACCAATCTCCCTAATGAATATAGATGCAAAAATCTTAAATAGGATACTAGCAAAAAGACTCCAGCAAGTGATCAGAAGGGTCATCCACAATGATCAAGTAGGATTTATACCAGGGATGCAGGGCTGGTTCAATATTAGGAAAACCATCCACATAATTGACCACATCAACAAGCAAACCAACAAAAATCACATGATTATTTCAATAGATGCAGAAAAAGCCTTTGATAAAATACAATACCCATTCCTATTAAAAACCCTGGAAAGCATAGGAATAGAAGGGCCATTCCTAAAAATAATAAACAGTATATATCTAAAACCATCAACTAATATCATCTGCAATGAGGATAAACTAAATCCATTCCCATTAAGATCAGGAGTGAAACAAGGATACCCATTATCACCTCTATTATTTGACATTGTATTAGAAACACTAGCAGTAGCAATTAGAAAAGAAAAAGAAATTGAAGGCATTAAAATAGGCAAGGAGGAGATGAAACTATTGCTCTTTTGCAGATGACATGATGGTCTACTTAAAGAATCCAAGAGCTTCAACCAAACAGCACTTAGCACAGTCCTAGGCACAAAAATACTTGGTCCTTAATAAATACTTATTGACCAACATGCCAAGCACTTATTAAATGGTTACTATGTGCCAGTCACTGTGCTATAGAAAGTAATATAATTATCATTGTCACAATTTTATAGAGAAACATGTTCAGAAAGTGAATTGATTTATTCATGGGCATAGGGCTCAGGTAGACTTTCTGACTTCAAGTTTTTATCTTGAAGTGTTTTTTTCTACCATGCAACGAGCAGGTCCAAACGAATCAGCATCCAAAATAGTATATCCTTTTGAGCTTTTGAACAAAATCCAGTTAGAAACCAGATGCAAAGCTTGAAATGTTGCCTCAGTAGCTCAGCAGGACTCGACTCATCATTTGATAGTGACAAGTTAAGAGATAAGAGCACAAAAGTTTTATTGGACCCAAAGGTTCCAATAATTAAATTTAGGGCATCCTCAGTAATGGGCATGATCTTTTTAGTCTGTTTGGGCTGAGGAGACATACTCTGATAGTATGATAGCATAGATCAAATTCCCATAGGAATGTTTTAAGCACAGTTGAACAGGATGTCACAAAGAATTGGTACCCAGCTGTAATTATTCAGAGGAGCCTGAGAAGAAATTAGGAATACTTGGAGATGATTTGCAAAGGAGTTTAACACATGTTTCTACTTATTACCTTCATACAGACAACATCTTGATATGCTTCATGAAGTGGGATAAATATCTTCTGAAATAATAATGTTTTCTTTTCATAATATATAGTGTTATCATGCTTTCCCTCTTCCACATTTTTGGAGAGAGAGGAAGATGACGCAACAGCACCAGCAAAATGTGATTGGTGAATTCATATAATGGATTCACACACCAAAAATCTTATTTCCCTTCTATTATGCCTTTCTCTTGATTTACCTGTAATTGATACATGTTACTGTATATGTATAGATTTGCAAGTGATGGAGTTTTCTTAAGGTAAATTAGTGTATCTTTGATGTAGGCCAATTTTTCTTTGTGTAATAAAAGTATTTTGCCTGAGCCAACCCTCATGGAGGCTTTGTGAGTACTTCTGTGTGTCCCTTTTGAGGGTAGAAGAGGGTGGCTCTTTCCCTCTTTACTTTGGAGCAAGAGTTGGTGTTATGACTATTTCCTATCTATTTATGGTAGCCTAACAAAGTGATTATAACTATATGTATTACCTTCATTTTTGTAGTACACCAATTGTTAATAGTTTACATGTGCTTAACTTTAATAATTTTATATTATATAATAATTTTATATCTTCATTTTCCTTTGCATTTTACCTGAATTGTGTTGCTCTTTAGTTTTTTATTTGTTCATTATACTTGTGTTTCTATTTTTTCCTATATTTCTCACACCTTTCACTGTTTCATTGTGATACTCAAATTTGTTATTCCCTACAACACAATAATAATCTTTTACCTCCATATTACAACATTAATTCAAACATTTCTTAACTGTTAGACAAATATTTTAAGTTTAGACTTTCATTATTATGAATGGTGCCTTTAAAGGCAGCAGGGTGGTGTAAAGGAGGACTTAAAGCCAAGAACACTTGAGTTCAAATCCTGCCTTCAAGGCTTATTACCTGTATAATTTTAGAAAAGTATGTAAATTATTTCTTTAGATCAACAGGGATGGTAATATTAGCCATCTCACAGGGTTAGACCAAATAAGCTAATGTACATAAAGCTCCCTTAAAGAATTATATAAATATTAGATAGTATTGGGAATTCATTTGAGCACATGGGGCTTTTTCTTGTTATCATTAATCTTTCTTAGGTATAATTTCAATGTTAACATCTCTAAGTACTAGAATGATGAACAAACTGATAACTTTTCTTACATAGATTTAAATTGTTTTCTAATTCATGGTTCACCAAAAGTGAATCAGGTTGTCTTTCTGCAATTCCCCCAGGACTGTTTGCCAATCTGATGCAGATGAGGTAATAGCTCAGAGCTTTTGTCATTTAATTTTTTTCTGGTTATGAGTTATTTTGACTAGCTTTTTAATTGATCATAGAAAGTTAAAAAATCTTAAACTGTTCATCTTTACTGATCACTTGTTTAATGAAGTATTAGTGAATGACTATCTTAAAGATCTGTATCAATTCCCTATAAATTTCAATTGTTTCAACTATACACAGCCCTTAGCACAGTGTCTTATACATAATAAGTGCTTAATAAATACTTATTAATTGATTTCATAGAGCTATTTAATTCAAAGATTCCTCCCAATTTCTATTTATTTATAGGTGGTTTACTTTTGTTATTGTGAATGATTTAAAATTTTATATATTCAAAGTACCTATTATCTTTTGTAATTTTGTATATTCATTTTATTCATAGGAATTCTTTATGAATTTATAATTAGAATTTATTGTACAATAAGGTATGATGTTACTTTAATCCTATTTTCACCAGTTTTTCAGTTTTAAACCTAATTCTTGTTAAGTAAAGATCACCATATCTGATGTTTCTGTTTCCAGGTTCATGAAAAAATTTACTTGCCATGCATCTTCCCTATAAATCCTATTACTCTCATGAGACTGATTTCTAGGAGCATATGATGTGTCAGGTACATATGATCCTTACTGGTAATGAGATTGGGTAATATCAAATTCTGTGGAAGAGGCATGGAGAAAGAGAGGATGTACAAGCCAAGCCAAGCATGCAAACTGAAGTAAAGGACCTGATCTGTCAATCAAGGTAAAGATTCCAAATGGAATGTTCCCAGGAGAGAGTCAGTTGGAGCTGGTCAGGGGAGATGAACTGAGGAGATTTGCTCTTTGGGATTTTTCTGACCAAAGGGGAGAGACTGGCTTTTCCTGATTTAGGCAGAGAGAGAGAGAGACCTTTGGGGCTTTTGACAGAGTCTAGACTTGAGTTACCCAAGTAGAGATTATCTGACTAAAGAAAGAAAAAAAAAGAAGAAAAATACTTGTCCTCCATCTCTCTGATTGTCCCTGAGTCACAGCTGTGACTGGACTGACATTTCCCAAACCCTCCTAATTCTCCTTGTAGACTAGGGACACCCCTGTCCCTCTCACCTTCAATTTCCATCCTGTCCTATCTTTCCCAATAAACCTCCTTACTTGAGTAAGAGAACAAGGATATCTTCTCTAAATCTCACAGTTCACCTTTGAGTTATATAGAAAGGTGACTGACTAAGACTGGGGGAGGGGAAAGAGTGGCAGGAGGGCTTTGGGTGGAAAACTGTGAGGTGAAGGGTGAAGGATAAGAAATAATTTGATCTATTAGCCATCAGCAGTGATCAATAGGCCACCCTAGAGCACCTCTCTGGCAGTATCTTTCTCTATCTCTCATTATCTCTCATCAATCTCCATTATAAATAAGCACTCATAGGTTTCCCCTAGCATCTCTCTAGCTAAGCCAGAGAATCCCAGTTATTGCAATAAGAAATAGTTCCTCACAGATTATCATTTCTATTACAATTGACACAACAGATTACCATTTTCTAATACAATTGGCACCTCGAAGTTTGACTGAACCCCACAATCCTTTTGAAAGGCAAGTAGTAAAGAAAAAAAGAAACAATGTTTAGCCAAGTTATTTTTGGAACTGTGATTGTGGCTGTCATAGCTGATTTTTGGGTCTACCACATATTGTATAGCATAATGACCCATATGATAATGGAATCTATTGATTATATTGGCAACATAACAAGGTCTGTTTTGCATTTGCCTTTCCAAACAGACCCAATACTCTGGCAAGTCCTGGCTCAAGTGTACGTGATCCTTATGGTTGTCCTTCAAACTCTAATCCAACTTAAAAAGATCTTTAGATTTTTGGTTCCCTTTAAGGCAAAGAAGAAATTGACCATTGATAACAATCTGGAAAGCATGATTAAGGCTGTGTTTGAGCAATTGATTAAGGAAAAAGGGTTAGATCTGGTTATGGGCAAGGACAATAGGCAAACAGACAATGTACCTAAGGAAAATGAAGTTGACACTGAGAACAAGCCTGGTGAACCTGTAAAAATCTGTCCACTAAAAGAGGTCACCAAATTGTCCAGTAATCCTGGCGTGATACACTCCAAAGCCCATAAACAATTCTCTACACAGGAACTTGAATCCATAAAGAGTCTTTTCCCAAAATTTGTAGAAAAGCCTTTCAAATCCCAAAAGGTGTTGAAATGAGCTTTCAGGATCTTTGATCTGGATTTCAAAGATGTCGAGTGCCTACTATCAGAACTGTTCAGCCCCCATGAACAGAGGCAATTTCTGGAGAAGACAAGATCTGATAGCAATTTAACTAGCTGGCCAACTGTAGAGCAAAGGATAGATGTGGACTTTGCTAATCCTACTTGCACGTCCTACCTAAGAAAATGCAGGGAGGATTTACTTAAGACCATAAAACTATGCTGTTCAAAACCTAATACATGGGCTAAGTTTACAAGATCTTGTAGGATAAAGGGGAACATCCTGCTACATACATACACCATCTGTCCGAGATGGCAGATTCAGTCTTAGGTCTAGAAGTTGATAGTGAATAGTTGACTAGTCATGTCCGTAAACAATTTCTAAAGGGTTGCACACCTAATCTAAAAACTTTTTTCAAACACTATTTCCCCAAGTATGATTCAGTCTCTCTGATTTAATTGAGAGAGGAAGCGAGTTACTTACATGAGAATGAGTCAGAACAAAGTAAACAAGTTCAGGACCTTAAACAAAAGTTAGAAATGACAGGGAATAGTCTTAAACAAAAGGAGATTGATGAAATCAAAAGTCTGAACACAGTGAAGATTTACACAATATCTAGTTACAAGAAACCTAATTACAAGGAAAAACCAATGCAAAGAGAAACTAGGGAATATTTCTTTTGTCACAGGAAAGGTCACTTGATTAGAAATTGTTTTCTAAAGAAGAAACATGAGATTAACAATAAGAACACACAAAAGTCACAAACTAGATATAAGAAGTCTACTTGTTGTTCACATTGCAAATTAAAGTCCTCAGAGGAAGCTCTGAACTTGAATGAAATGCTACAGGCTATAAAAACTAGAGCTAAGCCTAAATACTCTGATATGGTTAGGAAAGAGTTATGAAGCCAGGCCCATAAGTTATTTAATATGACAAATGGAGATAGAAGAAAGAATGAGGATGAGGCTGCAGTTGAAAATAATAGAAAAAAGTTGGGGAATGGTGAAAATTCCGTGCAAAGAAGTGTATCTGTGAATGATAGTACATGCAATAAAGCAAGAGAATGGTGGAGACAGATTAAAGAGTCAGAAATAGAAATAAAAGGGATTGTTTCAGAAATTGCAAATGAGATGAGAGACTGAAAAAATATGCATAGTAACCGTGCAGGAAAGAAGCCTTAAGGAAATAAAATCTTTCTTAGAGAACTTTTTCCAGTGTAGAGTGGATAATGGGTTTGAATTTTGCAAAAGAAAGAGAATGAAAAAGTCACAAGAACTCAAGCAAAAGTTTGTGACAGATATACAGAAATATAATTTCAATTCCTTAGAGGTTTCTGTTGCTAAAGAAGAAAATATAAAGGCTTTAAAGCCATTCACAGATGACCTCCTACCAAACTCAGTTGTTTCTGTAAGTAGCTACATGGCACAGGTACCCATAGAAAATACATCTGAATTGAATCCAGAAGCTGAAACCTTCCATCCAGCAAGGAGTGATTTAGTTAAGGAAAAATTGACTGATAATGGAGCTGAAATTACTTTTGAACACAATAATCATATTCAAAGTATTGGAGGTGACATTACAGTTAAATTTGAATCTGGGGATGGAATGGCAGGCTTAGTAACATTGGTGCCAACATTCTAAGGGGCAAAGGGGTATCTGGCCAAAGCAACAGCGGTGATTTAGGTTCATATTCCACTCTATTAGGGAATACAATCTCAAGTGTAGACTTCACAGAGAATGAATCAAATCAAGAAGAATTAACTGGGTTACATAGTAGCAAAGACATGGACACTGAGTCAGTGGGTTTGAACACCTTAGCTACAAAGCCAGAAACAGATATATGTTGTAGTGGGAGACAACATGAAAGCACACATCCTGGTAATGATGACGAAGGGGGAAATGTAGATGTACCAAAATTATTCCCAGGAGAAAATACTGAAGTAGGGGGGAAGATTCCTATCTTTACACAGTCAGATGAGAATGAAGATAAACATAAACCTCAGAGTAGGATCTATGATGATTAACAATATAGAGGATCTGCAAGAAGCTAACCCCATACCATCAAGTTTACCAATTCAAAATGAAATTTTAAAGCTTAGTAATGACAAACTACCTGAAACTGATTTGAGAAACACAGAATCTGGTGACATAGGCTTAGATCAAACTGCAAAGCCAGAGTTACCAACATCTGACAAAAGTTTACATGGCATTGAGCAAAATCCAAAGAACATAGTGATTGGATTCAGTGATTCAGATTCAGACACTGAATCTGAAGGAATACCAGAAGGCATGATAATTATAAATGAAGATGATGTAGAACAAATGCCTTACCAATTTTATAAGCTTTATGAAGAGGCAGACGAAGAAGGGAATGTGTGGGACACAAGTGAAAAGATAGAATACCTGGAACCAGTACAAACAAAATCTTACCAAGACTATGAGGAGGAATTATTCTTTGGGCACAGAACAAGTTGCATACCATTAGAAGAAATTTATGCAATCTTAGGGGTTGATAATAAAGATGACTTTATAGAGAAGTTGAATTACATGGCTTATGCAGATGCAGATTTTGAATGGGAAGGAGAATATTAAGGAACATATTAAAGAACTAGAGGAGGAGAGATAGATACACAATTTCACTTCTATTCTCTAACTTTTTAACTGAACAAAAATCCATTTTCTTTTTCATCTATATCCCTCTCCTACTAGGAACAAAAGAAAAATAAAGCCCATGCAGCAAATGACACTTCTGAAGAATTATCAAATCAGGAAATGGTGGAGACGTTGGATGGAGTCATTCACAGTGTGTTATCATGTATTATTTTTGTTTCTATGTACAAAAAAACACATTCTTCTCACTTCACTTTGCATCACTTCCTCTAGATCTTTCCAGTTGGGGGGGGGGGTTGGCATCATTTTGATTGTCATTTTTTATGGCACAATAGTGTTCCTTTTCAATTATATGCCATAACTTGTTCAGTCATTCCCCAATTGATGGACATCACTTCAGTTTATAGTTCTTTGCTAGCACAGAAAGAACTGATATAAATATTTTAAAATGTAATTTATTTTCCTTTTTCCTTGATAACCTTGGGAAATAAATTTAATAGTGATATTGCTGTGTCCAAAGGTCTGCACAGCTTTATAACTCTTTTGAGAATAATTCCAGATTGCTTCCCAAAATAGTTGTATTAGTTCACAGTTCCAACGATGTATTAGTATCTCCATTTTTCCACATCCCCTCCAACATTTGTCATTTTGCCTTTTTAACATTTAGCCAGTCTGATAGGTATAAGTTGATAACTGGGAGTTGTTTTGATTTGCATTTCTCTAATCAATAATGATTTAGATAATTTTAATATAGCTATAGGTAGCTTTGGTTTCTTCATTCAAATACCACCCATTCATATCTTTTGACCATTTATCAATTAGGAAATAGCTCATATTGTTATATATTTGACAATGATCTCTATATATTTCAGATATGAGACCTCTATCTGAGACACTGACAATAAAAATTTTCCCAGCTTATTAATTTCTTTCTAATCTTGGCTACATTCATTTTATTTATACAAAACCTTTTCAATTTAATGTATCCCAAATTATCCATTTTACATTTCACTATGTTTTCTATCTCTTGTTTAATCATAAACTTTCCTCCTCTCCATAAATTTACTTTATGAAGAACAACATTCTTTAGTCTAAGCCCAAGGAATCTTACATAGAGACAGCCCTTCTATCCTAAAAGAAACAAACCAAGACACTTGAACAAAAGTGTCTAATGCTCCTGATAGTCTGTGGAGCCAAAATATATGATAACAATATCTCTTAATGCCATAAGTTAGTCTAAGGTCAAGAATTTCAAGGATGTATCACGACACCAATTATTCTCTAGTGGGTCAAAGAGAACTGGTGCTTCTCAGCTCTTGGGAGTAGAAGTCCCAGTTAAAAGTTATGTAATCCTGTCCTACATTTGGTAGACTCCCACCTCTTCTTCTTTTGATCTGGTTGCCTAATACCCCTTCTCCCCCAACTACCTGCTGCTATTATTTCTATTAACCTGTTTACTCAGTCACTTCCAGTTCTGCCCTCCTTTTTCACTGTGTGTGCTGTTGCCCAATGCCTTTGCTTATAATTTTTATCTCTTTAACTTGTTGCCCACTGGGCCTAAGGAAATGGTTAACGGAGAGGCAAGAAATCTGGAAAAACAATTTCTGATGACACTGGAAAGGGAAATTCATTACTTCTCATCTGAAGTTTCATGAGCCTCTTATTTGCAGAAGTCATGGGACAGGATAAAGGAGTGCTATGCTTATTGCCCGAAACATGTTCTTTGCACATTTTTTCTTCTTTCTTTCCTGCACCTTGGTGTGTAGATCTATGAGAAAGAGGAGCTACTGATGTGACTGGAGAACACAAGGAGAGTTTCAGATACTACTACCATCAGATTACTATAGATATTACTATCCAGAAACTGAAATATTGTGATAGTAAGGTGACTAAGGGAATATGGCATAAGCAGGAGATATTTTGAGTGAGGTCCAATCTTACTTTGAAGCAATAAAATCCAAGGGAACTAGGCTGTGATTATTGAGTCAAGTAGGTTGATGATCTCATATACTTCTCCTTCCCTTAAACTCATGATATTGATATATATTATGTGCATATATATAAACAGTTTATATGTATGTATACACACACATTTTTGTTGTTCATCTGGATAGCTGTGTCTGACTCTTTGTGGATCTATGGACCATAACTATTAATAGGGTTTTCTTGGCAAGGATATTGGAGTGGTTTGCTTTTTCCTTCTCTGGTGAATCCAGTAGATCCTTTAGTCAGGCAATTAGAGGTTAAGTGACAAGCCCAAGGTCACACAGTTAAGAAGTATATGAGCCTGGATTTGGACTCAGGTCTTCCTATCTTCCTAACCTCTAACCACTAACCATTGATCTAACCCCTGAGCAACAGCTGCCTCTCTATATCCACACATATCTAACTACATATGTGCATAAATATGTTGATGACTTATATTAGTGAACCCTATGTGTTCATAGCATGCTTAAGTGTCTGATGCTATGACAGCATTCCCAACTAACCTGATGAGGAGGTTATTCTTCTCCTAACCTCAGCTTAAGCTTCAGGTTTGATGTTGGCATGAAATGGGCTCTCATGGATCACTGAACATTTAACAAAGGAAGTGGTTTACTTTGCCCTAACATAGCAAAAATATACAAGGATACAGTAGCACTTAACTTCTCTTGTCAGGTTGCCCTCTTCTCTGTCTGGAAATGCAACTGGTCAGTTAATCATCAAGGAACAAACACTTGGAAAAATCTGTCTGTGCTGTACCAATTGGCTTCTCTTTTTCTCATCTCCCTCACTTATTAACTTCTGAAATTCGTATTCTGATGCCCTCACTCAAACTGATTTTGAAATGTTACTAATAAATCTCTTAATTGCCAAATCTTATTTTTTTCAATTCTCATCCTTCTTGACCTCTTGGCATCTTCTTTTCCTGAGAATTCTCTTCAGTGTGAGTTTTCATAGCATTACTGTCTTTGTTCTTCTACCTGTCTGGCTACTCATGCTCATTTTCTTATGCAATCATCATACCTGTTTCAGGTTTTAATCATTAATACCTCTCAAGCATCAGTCTTGGTCCCTTTTCTCTCTTTTCTTTAATACTCTTGCAGATCTCATTTCCTCCTACTTAATCTCAGTTTCCTTATCTGTAAAAGTACTGTTCTCCACATCCCCTGCTTTGATTGGTAAAATGTAATAATTTTACTTTATATGAGACAGCTGATCCAGAAGAAAATTGCTGAGTTTTCAACACTCAGAGAAATCCTGTGGCTTAATAAGTCTGATATCAAGGAATTCCTGTGGTACAATCTGACCTTTGTAGCTGAGAGAAATCAAGCTGTATTTGCAAATTAAATTGACTGATAGTAGGCGTCCTTCAATTTGGCATCTCCAAATCTAATCCAGGTGAACACATTTCATTTAGAATAAATGAAAAGTAATCAGCAGTCATCAGAACCATCTGGTTAACCATTAGTTTGAAAACAAGAGATATAAAACAATGGTCAGACTAAAGGGAGAATAAGAAACAATATGACTCAATAACCTTGTATCTGAGAATGTAGACAATATAAATTACCTGGGGGGGGGGGGAAACCTCTTTATTTGATCCAACGCACTCAGGAAATTGAAAAGAAGGCTGCAGAAATTAGACCTAGAATACCACCTTGCATTCTATTTTATAATACATTTTAAATGAATTCACAATATTAATATTAAAGATCATACTAAAAAATTAGAAGAGAAATAGATCACATACTATTCAGAGCTAAGTTGGATAGGAGATGTCTTTTTTCTCACATTAGATATGTGGCAAAAGAAAAGAAAAATAATTTAAAATCTGCACACAAGTTGATGATCCTTATTATATAGTTGTTACTGTGTACAATGTTCTCCTGGTTCTGCTCACTTCTTTTTGCATAGGTTCATACAAGTCTTCAGGATTTTTTTTTTCTGAAACCATCCTGCTAACCATTTCTTATAGAACAATTATATTCCATCACAATCATATACCACAATTTTCCCTCCCTTTCTAGGTTCAACTAAATTCACAAAAGTTTTCAGATTTGAAAAGGATCCCAGAGGTCACTTAATCCAACTTAGATTTGAAAAAAATTCCCTCTACAGGATATGCAGCCTTTGCTTATTGAACCTCCAAAGAAATGAAAACTACTCCCTCAAATAAGGCAGCCATTTCACTTTTAAATATGTCTTTTCCTTATGTCAAACCCAAATTTAATTCTCTAATCAAATTTATGTGGCACAGTGGATAGAGTTCTGGGCTTGGAGTAAGTAAGATTTCAGTTCAAATTCAGCCTCAGACAGTAGCAAGTGACACTGGACAAATCACTTAATAGCTATATGCCTCAGTTTCCAAAAAAATGGGGATCATTTAAGCACCCACATCACAGAGTTGTTGTGAGGATCACATGAGATAATAATTATAAAGTGCTTAGCACCATGCCTGGTACATAGTAAGCACTTAAGAAATGATTTTTCCTCTTCTCTTCTTATTTGTTCTTCATATGATATGAATTTGAGTCTCTTCACTCTTCTATTTGCCTTACTCTGGACATTCTCAAGTTTATCAACGCCCATTCTAACATGGCGCTTAGGCCTAAATTGGATATTTCAAACCAATAGAACAAGGACAGAATATAAAGGAAATATTCATATGCATTATTAGATCTACAGTATCTATATGTTGAATCAGATAGGAATTATAAGACTTTTGATATTATGAACTTTAGATTACTCCACCCTACTTTGTCTAACAAAATTAGGAATGTCTACACCCCTACTTAAGGATTAAATATTTAGGAGGATGGCCTTTGACAGATATGTGCTAGCAAATGACAAATCAGAAACAACTGACAGACCCCTGGGCTGTCCTAAGTCAAGCTTAAGCTACCATTGGTACATGTGAGACACAGGAAAGTGATATTAAAACCATCTATATATTTCACGTCACTTCCTCTCTCTGGGCTCTTTCTGTGGACAGGTGGCTCTGGCGGCAGCTTGCTGAGCTTTTCGGCTTCTTGGTGTGGTGGCAGCTATTGTCCAGGTTTGGCGGTGAGTTTTCCTTGATACTATACTGGGAGAAGCTTAGTAGCCTAGTTCAGGTGAGGCATCTTCACTCTCTCGGAGTTGAGGCTGATTCTTTTCTCCTTTACCTTCCAAATACTACCCTCTTAGAAAAGCCTCTAATCTTTTTCAAAGACCGCATAGCAGAGGTCTTTGAACTCCCCCTGGCACAGGCCAGTTGGGAGAAATCCTATACCCTCTTTTCTCTCTCTTCTCCTTAATTCCTTCCCTCTATATTAATTAAACTCACCATAAATTTCCAAACTGACTTGGGTATTTTATTTGGGATTTTCTCTGGCAACCAAATTAATTTAGATTAGGTCACAACTCTAAAATTATCCTTACAATATCTCTCTCCCACGCCCCTTCTCATCACTATCATGTCCCCTCTGTGTTTCTCTCACATATGCACTTAATGCACTGACAAGAAATAATTTAATATGAAAATATATGCATATATCCTTGTGTTTTAATTCATTCTGAAAAAAGATATCAAAAGTCTTATAATTCCTATCTAATTCAACATTTAGATACGGTTTAAGAATCTCTTGTATGTAGAGCACTATCCTTGGTGCTATGGGAAGGAAAAAGTTTAGATAAGAAATGATCCCTGACCTCACAAAACTTACAACTTCAAAGGATATAACACAGACATAAAAAATAATCATGTAAATAATATATGATGTGTGTCTTAGAGGAATGATGATGGTGGGATGATGTGGGAAATTATGGAAGCCTTTAAAGAGGAAGTCACATACTCAAAAGGCAATAGGGTACAGGGCAAAGGGTACTTCAGGTCTATGTTCAATTTCTACCTTTTTAGCTAAGTATTCTGTGACTTTGGGCATCTGGGCCTCAGTTTCTTTCTCTATAAAAAAGAAGACATTGAACAAGATACCCTCCAAAGTCTCTTCAAATTATTAAATCACTTATTTTCATCCAGAGGATGAAATTTGAATAGGTCCCCAATAGAATGAGTCATATTTTTTTTTCTTTTTTTAACCTTCACAAAGATTTCTTACCCACTTATCTGAGTGTCTTTCCTGATGATACAAATAGAGCTACCTACAGTTGTAGCTGCTTGTCCCACTTTGTTACATTAGCTGCCAATATCTGGACACTGATCTGGAAGACTAATCCACTACTGAATTTGCTAATAGTTCTTCAGGTTTCATACACCCTATTATTTTTGTTTCAGTTAATTAATGGGAATGTTTCCCCAGGCCTTTGTGTGGTTGCCTGCTCTGAACACTAATACTCTAAGCTTTGCTACATGCCAGTATCAGATGACATGCATAAGATTTCAGGGGAATGGAATCCCTGGGTAATGCCTTCTACTACAGCCCATTCAAATTTTCCAATTCAGCCTTAAAGGTATCTTATCTTCAAAGTTCAATGACATTTATTATATGTTGAGGTCCCAGCCAGTAGTAAAAACATGCCGGGAAAGCTTAGCATCAGAAAGAACCAGCGAAAGCTGAATGATACCAACTTGGTACACTATGTCTTTTTTTTTTTTTAATTAAAGTGGTGTAAAGCTAGCACTGGCTAACTGAAAGTGCTGTCCAATCCAATCATTTGTGTCATTCTAGAACTGGCCAAATTCCTTTGAGTCCTTTGCTAGTCATTCATGAAACCTTTTAGCACAAGTTCTCTGATAGTTGTCTAACCAAAATTTTCCTGTTATCTTAGAATTGTTAAGGAGTTGAATGGGGCAGTTTCTCCTTAATTGTAGATATCATCTTTCTTAGATACCAAATTCTCCCATGATTTCCTAAAACAAATATAAATAAGCAAAAAGGAGAAATTATATCTTTAAGAGAAATTTAGGGTTTTTCCATCATAACTAAGAGTTGCTGCAATTCGTAACCACATAGTCCTAAATCAAAATAAAAAACCAGAAAGACAAGTGGCTCTACTAAACTAATGAGCATATCATATCTAAATTGTGGCTCTTTGCTTCTGTTTTTATTTGAGGGAAGGTGGTTATCCTAAATGGCCAATTTTAACCATAAAACAAATGTTCTTATTTTTTGAAGGGTTATGCACTCCTTTTCAGATTTGCTTTCAGTGTATCTTTACTTCCTTTGCATTTCTTTCACTTTTTTCTTCAGTTTGTGCCCTTTCATCTTTAGTATGGAGAAGTCCTCTTTTCTTTTTAACATTTCTCTTTTCTTATTTGTCAAAGAAAATATGTATAAACATCATGTATGATATATTTAAAAAACAAACAAAATGACACCTGACCTAAATGAACTATAGTGGTGAGATAAAATCAAGATAATATTGTATAAACTGTATTGTAAAAATGAGTGATCAGCACACCCTGCCCCTGTTTCCAATTATTTGCATTGAAAGGAACCCTAAGAATTCAGAATTGTGGGAAAGTAAGTATTTAATTATTAAAAATTCAAATTCAAGTCTGCAATTAAATAACAATATGCTAGTTGCTATATCAATGTGGTATTGCTGCCCTTTGTTTTTATATCACAATTGTTTAAGGAAACTCCACCCCACCCTTATTGAACCCTCTCATGTAACAAAGAAATGCAATTAATTTAAAACATCTCATACTAGGCACTATATCTAACAATGTTTACAACATCTTACCCTAAAGTCCCCTGTCTCTTTGCCAAAAGGAGAGAGGCATGTGGCATTTTCTGTTCTCTGGGAATAGAAAAACTGGTTTTTAAATTACTCAACATTTAGATCCCTTTTAGTGATTTTTAAATGACATTGTCATGTTGCATTTATTGTAGTTGCATATCTTGATTTGGTTCACTTTACTCTTCACAATGCCATATAAATCTTCCCATTTTTCTGAATTCCTCATATTCATTATTTCTTACTATACAATTTTCCATCCAATTCACATACTAGAGATTTATGCAGCCTGTCTCTAATTGATCACTTTCTGGTTTTTTCTTGCCACAAAAAGTGCTGCTATGACTATTTTGGTATCCATTGGACTTTTAGTTCTGCTTTGGACTTCCTCGATACTTTAACTCAGGGATAAAATCAATGAGTCCAAGTTTGTGAACAGTATATTTCTTCTAGGTTCTAATATTACTATCACTTAAAAAAGTCCACTGTGACATTAAGCTGGGGAAAAGTTGGGAAAGGTGTTTGCACCTGTTTGCAAGGCTGTTTTTAGCTGCTTTTAGATGTCTGTATGTAATTCAATGAGTTGCTTTTTAAAATTAAAGTCTTTTGGGGGGCACCTTTCTTCTAACACTTCCTGGAGCTACATGGATATTGACATGTTTGGCCATATGGAACAGGGAGCTCAGTAAAAGGACACTGATAGAAGCTTTGTGGCTTAGAACATGTGTGTTAGATCTCCAGTGCGCTTGAACAGCTGCTCTCGAGGATATGGTTGCAGTTGGAAGGTTGCTCATTTTACCAATAGTAAAATGAGCAGGGAAGCCATAGTTTCTTCCTGTGAGCCAGAGGAGTGATGGCATCATATGTGAATGGCAGCATGTTGGTAAAAAAAAGAAGATCTTGGAATTCTTAAGATTCTCCTCCATAGTAGGGGATTGTACTTACTGACCAAAATCAAAATTCCAATAGGCTTTGATAGGAATAGCATCTATGGCCAAAAAGTAACTGAGCCATGCCTCCTGATAGAGAGCTAAAGGGCTCAAGATGCAGATTAAGATACTTCTTAATCCCTTACCTTCTGTCTTTGTATCACTTCTAAAACAGATGAGCAGCAAGGGCTAGGCAATCAACCTGAAGTAACTTGCCCAGAGTCATCTAGATAAGAAATGTCTGAGGTCAGATTTGAGCCCAGGTTCTCCCTCCCCAGGGGATAGTGCTCTATCCATTGTGCTGCCTCCTCACCCTCAAGATTTTTTTTTTTTGGGGGGGGGGCACAGCAAATGTGGCTATCTCTTTTGCTTGACTGTAAAGTAGGAAGAAAAAGAGGTGGGGTGAGGGGAAGGAGGGAAAGAAGAAAGAGAGTAAACAAGAAAGGAAGAAAAAAGGAAAGGAGAGGAAAGAAAGAAAAAGGGAAATAATGAAATAAAGAAAAAGGAAAGGTCATTGAAAGATTTTTTTTAATACACAGAAAAGAGTGAAGGTCAGAAGGAATACCATCAAGAAAAGCAAGCTGTATATAACATATTGGGACAGTTAGGTGATGCAGTGGATAAGGTGCTGGGTCTGAAGTCAGGAAGACATCTTCTTAAGTTCAAATCTGGCCTCAGACATATACTAGCTACAAGACCCTGGACAAGTAATTTAATGCTGTTTGCCTCAGTTTCCTCATTTATAAAATGAGTTGGAGAAGGAAATAGCAAACCACTCCATCAACTTTGCCAAGAAAACTACAAATGGGATCACAACCAAAAAATAACTGAACAAAATATATGAGATGACCAGTTTCTAACATAATCCTCTTTTCTTGCTTGATATGCAGAAATGTCCACGTTATTTGATGTTTTAAGTTTAGAATTTTAAAAATTGAAAGGAATTGGGACTAACAAAATCTTTAAATGCAATAAAAATTTTGTTATTTTTTTATTCTTCACTTACTGAGTAATAATCCATATAAAAAAGCAGCAGATTTTCAACGTTGGAAGATCAAGCCCATATTATAATGAAAAAAATGTTTTTAATGTAAGGGAACAACTTATGTACAAGGTCAGGTCTCCCAGATAAACTAATGACACTATTATCACTATATAGCTATTCAACTTTCCATATTCAGTTTCTTAAAGCTGAAAATAAGAGCCTGAAACTAAATATGTAGTGACTAGAAATTTAGAAAAAATGACTTAGGAAATGCCAGGCCTAAAGGAAAGTATAACATTGTTTGTTAAACAAATGTATTATGCAAGCATGTTCCTTTCATTTGTCCTTCAACCCATTTGAAATGACTCATTTTTTGCAAGTTCATTGTATTGAGGAAACTGAACATTGATGCATTTATATGAATAGACCACTGATCAACATTTTCTGGACTCTGTGAAGTTCATTTCTAACTAATGCTGACCTTTGGCTTCAGAGTCCCTCACAAATCACCCTGGTTCACTATCTTTGCTTATGTTGTTTTCAACATCTATCTACTTGTCTGTCAAATGCACTGCATCCCCATCCTCACAAAGCACTTTGCTTTACACCTTTGTAATACAATTATCATGTATCAAAGTTATCTGGAAATGCTCCATATGCTCCTACAAACCCCAAAGCTTTACATAGGCAGAGGCCATAGCTTGCCATAACTTGGTATTTCTGCTAGCATCTGACCCAGTGTCCTGAACATAACAAATTATTTGTTGAATTGAGTTATCTGCTTCAAATCCCTCAGTTCCATTGGTCTAAATTTCATGCTTTTTAGGATTATAAAACCACTGCTTTAGAACTGAAAAAGGTCTTCTAAGTCATGGAATCCATTTTATCATTTTACAGTTGAGAAAACTGAGGCACAGAACATCAAGCGACTTGCCCAAATTCATATAGCTAATAAGTATATGAGGTTGGGCAGCTATGTGGCAAAGTGGAAAGTATGTTTGGTCTGGATTCAGGAAGACCTAAATTAGAATCTAGATTCAGACACGTAACTATTTGACTAGGGACCAAGTCATTTCATCCTGCTTGCCTTAGTTTCCTCATCTGGAAATTGGCTGGAGAAAGAAATGGCAGGCAATTCCAGTATCTTGCAAGACAATCCCAAATGGAGTCACAAAGAACTAGATATGACTGAAGTGACTGAACAACAACAGCAACAACATATGGGTTAGGATTTGAACCTAGATCTTCCTTACTCTAAGTCTCTCACAATGTTCACCATACTTTCAGTGTCAAACTCAAAATAGAAATGGGGCCTTTCAGTCAGTCATACATAAGGATTCCTATAGGATGCATATTGACTTGTCTTTAAAATGTAATATCATCTTGTTTTGTTGTATTTTTATTTTGCTAAATATTTCCCAATTAAATTCTAAGCTGATTAGGGATGTATCTGGAACCATGTAGGCTACATGTGACCATCTGGCCATATTTGATATCACCATGCTATCAATTGAGTTTAAAAGTCACAGAATCACAGGATCATAGCTTGAAGGAGTCCTTGAAAGTAAAGTTCCTTTTAGTCCATGAGTTCTTAACCTTTTTTGCATCACCAAGTTGCCAGAAATAGTTTGCCAAGGGAAGTCTTAGATATTACATGACAACTGCCTTCAAATGTAATGAAGGTTATCTTGTGAAAGGAATATACTTGTTTTACTTGGCCTCAGATGGCAGAATTAGGAGTGAAGAGTACAAGTTGTAGGGAATCAGATTTTGGTTTGATGTAAGGAAAAAAAATTTTTTTTAATAATAGGAAGTATTCAAAAGTAGGATGGGTATGAATTCCCTTTCTCTAAAGGTCTTTAAGAAGAGGCAGAGGCAGGATGGCCACTTGTTTGGGGATGTTCTAGTTGGTTGAGATATTCTCTTGATATCCATTCTAACTCTGAGATTCTATACTTCTTAAATGGGAGGAAGATCCTTAGTTCTCTAGTGATGGACAACTAGTAATTAATAGTAGATAGGTGGTTAATTTAATAGGAAGAACATTCCCTCTCCTCTATTTCAATTTGTTAAGACTTTTCTCTTCTTTCTAAAAAGAATATAAATAATTCTCTTCCTTCAAGTCTTTTCTAATTAACTAGGAAAGGAGAATCTCTAGTTTTCTCCTGTCCAAACACAACACCCTCAACAATCCTTTTCTGTTCACCACATATGCTTCCCCCATTATAAACCATTAAGTGCTATCCAAATGTGAATTTTTATTTCCAGTACCAGTCTAACCTTATTTCCTTGCTAGACAATGATACTAAACTAATTGCTCAGGGAAATCTTGTATAGTTTCAAAGAATATTCTTAACCTGGGGTCCATGAACTCCCCAGACTTTGGGAGATTCATGAACTTGGATAGGAAAAATTTCAACTATATTTTAATATAATTGCATTCCTTTATAGTCCTGTGTGTTTTGCGTTATACATTTTAAAACTGAAGTGTTGATTTGTTTCTCCAGAAATGCCAAAGGGGTCTCTGAAATGAAAATGCTTAGGAATCTCTGGTTTAACTAGGTTTTAGCAGAGCATCTGATAAAGACTTTGTGGTGCTCTGGTGATAAAGATGGAGAGATATAGGTTGGAAGATAATAAAATTGAATGTAGTCATTAAAAGTTTGATGTCAGCTTAGAAAGGCATCTACAGTTGAGTCCTCCAGGGAATCACTTAGTCCTGTGTTGTAGAACACGTTTTTTGTTGTTGTTGTTGTTGTTGTTTTTAATGAAGTAGTTAAAGGCATGGATCACATATTCAGTTTTTCATACAACACAAACTAGGAAGGGGTGGATTAACTAGTACATGAGTTGAAAGAGTTACCATACATTAAAAGGCCTTAGCAGGCTATATCATTGAGCCAAATTGAATATGTTTAAATGTAATAGGAATGCTATTCCAATGTAATAAAATTTATAATACAACCTAAATTAATCTACAAATCTAGCACTATTATTTGGCTGTCAGAGAGTTACTTTATAAAACTATATAAAATAATAGCAAAATTATTTGAATTTTAAACAAAGGATCTAGAATTTTAAGGGAAATATTACATTGCTAGAATTTAAATTGAATCAAAACTTTTGAGAATTCCTTGGACAGTAAGGAGATGAAATCAGTCAATATTTAAAGAAATCAATTCAGACTATTAATTGGAAGAACAAATATTGAAGCTGAAGCTTCAATGAGAAGAAAAGATCCATTGGAAAAGATCCTGATGTTAAAAAGATTGAAGGCAAAAAAGAGAAGGGGTTGGCAGAGAATGAGATGGATAATTAGTGTCATAGAAACAATCAACATGAGCTTAGGTCGACTTTGAGAGATAGTGGAGATTACAAGGGCCTGGTGTGCTATGATCCAGGGGGTCACAAAGAGTCAGACATGACTGAACAACAGCAATGCAAAGCAGTAATTATCCAAAAAAATGATAAAAAATAGAAGAGTAGATCAGCAAAAAAGACACAGAAATAACCAAACTATTAGGGGAAAACCTCTGCATTTGACAAGAAGTATTAATAAAAGTAGACAGAAGTTTGAATGAATGAGACAAATATTATCTAATTAAGCCTCTCATGGAGACTATATCATAAAAGGACAAATAATTTTTAAAAATCTAGAAGAGAATGGAAGGAGATACTTTTATATCAGTCAGTGGTGAGGGGAAACTCTTAAATTTTTTTTAATTGTTAATGATATTTTATTTGACCAATTCCACATAAAAACAATTTTCCACATAAGTTTTCTGAGGTTATAAGATCCAAACTGTCTCCCTTTCTCTATTCCTTTTCCCTTCCTTGAGGTCGTAAGCAATTTGATCTGTGTTATACTTGAATTATTATGCAAAACCTATTTTCATGTTGTTAAATTTTATTAGAGAATACTCATATAAAATCCAGACCCCAAATAAACAAAAGTGAAAAATAATATGCTTTGATCTGTATTCTTATTCCAATAGTTCTTTCTCTGAAGGTGGATAGAATGCTTTGTCCTAAATCTTTCAGAATTGCTGGGAGTCATCAGATCATGACGCCTTGACAGAGTCACGCGTGGTAGCTAGAGAGACCACAGAGTAGTCCTTGGCGAGATGTGATTGCCCACCTAATCCCCCCTTTACATGACCTCTTTCATCAATGCCCCTTACCTATGAATTGACATGATTATTATTCCCCCTAGTCTCAAAAGAAATAATGCAAGAGCAAAATCCCTGTACCCTAATTCCCTAAAACACCACCAAAAGATCAGATCCTCAAACCCAATCCCAAAAAGACTATCACGGGTTAATTTTTATTTAGGTACATAATTCCCAGGAAAACCGCAGCTACAGGCCAAGCCCAAAGAACTTCCCCACTCACAGAAACCTATTCTCATGAAGCCAGCACACAAATCAATCATAGAGGCCCAAGAGATAAGTACAAGTACATGAAGCTTCAATATGCCTCAGTGACTTGATTAGACAAATCAGTAACTCAGAAACTCCCTAGAAGCCACCAGTCTAAATTTGAATTATGTTCCCAGTACACCTCAACCTCAATGATATGATTGTTGAATTGTCTTTTAAGAACTGCTGATTAATTATCCCATTTTGTTAAAAGCAATAAGTAATTTTCCTTGATTGTTTGTAAGCTCAAAACTTCTCACAGGGTAATGAGAAAATTAAGCCATCTGTGACAAAATCATTTATCTTGTGTGCAAACTTTATTCTGTCTTTAGTCACAATACAAAAATATAGAATGTTAATCAAGTTATTTGTTAAAAGTTAATGTATCACTTTTCCAATTATCTCTCTTTGATTATGTGTATTTGATTGCCAAGAAAATGGGTATAAAAATAAAATCCAAGCCTGGGCATGGTGGAGCAGTTCTCAAATGCAAAGCAATCCCATGGAGTCGCGAGCAAGGGTGGGCTTTGCCTGTGGCACAGAATTGTCCTGGATCTTTGTATTGCTGAGAATAGGCATGTCTGTCATAGTTGATTCCACACTATTTCTGTTAATGTGTACAATGTTCTTTTGTTCTACTTATTTCACTCTCTGTCATTTCATAGAGGTCTATCTAGCTCTTTCTGAAATCATTTTGTTTATAATTTCTTATAGCATGATAGTATTCCATTACCACAGTATACCACAATTTGCTCAGCCATTCCCCAGTTGATAGACATTCCCTCAATTTCCAATTCTTTGCCACCACAAAGGATTGCTATAAAATTTTTTCTACAAGTAGATCTTTCCTTTTTTTTTTTTTGGCTCTCTTTGGGATATAGAGTAGTAATATTACTGGATCAAAGGGTATGCACAGTTTTCCAGCCCTTTGGGCATAATTACAAATGACCCTCCAGAATGGTTGGATCAGTTTACAATTCCACCAACAATGCATTAGTGTTCCAAATTTGTCACATGTAGAAGTTTTTTCTTTGTTTTTCAATAGTAGATACCTTTCACTATATTGATTTAAAAAGAAAAATCCTTACCTTCTATCTTAGAATCAATACTAAGTATCAGTTCCAAATCAGGAAGGCAATAAAGGCTAGGCAATTGGGGTTAAGCGACTTGGCCCAGTGTTACACAGTTAGGAAATGTCTGAGTTCAGATTTGAACCCTAGTTGCCCCATTTCTGTCTTTTGATATCAATTTATATTCCTGCCTTAGAGAGTTAGTTACTAGCTTCGTGACCTTGGCAATGCCTTTCTTTGCCTCAATTTTCTCATCTAAAAAATGGGAATATAATGTATTTTGTAAAGATTAAGAAGTTATATGAACTTGATCATTATTATTGATTACATTGTAGTGGAGAGATCTCTAAATATGTGTATTCTATATGCACACATATCTTGATAGTTATTGTAAAATGTACTTGATACTGTTACTATTTTCTGGTGTCTATTCTGTAGTAAGTAACTCAGAGAAACATGTATTAGTTTATAAAACTTTTCTAGGTTAATTCTGTTTGAAAGGTACTTCACATGTATAATCTTTAGAAAATGTCATGTTAGGTCAAACTGTAGTGCTAACTGCATAAACAAGTCTGGTCTACTAAATCACAAATGCTTCAAGATATCTGCAGTGTACAAAGGCAAATATCCACGTCAGAGCAAGAGGAGCTTTGGATGTAGAAAGAAATCATGTGTCTTGGAAGGCCAGCTGATTCCAATGCCATTTAATATGTTTTGCTTTGTTGCAAACAATGCACTTTTTAAGCAAACTAATTAATGCTAAAGCTGACAAACAAATCCAACAAAAGAGGCACTTAGTGACAGCATTCATGGAATCATAGCTTCCTGAAATTTCGATAGAAAAGACCTATTAGGTCATTTTGTTCATCTACTTCTACCAAAGAAGGATTGTTCCTTTGAGTTTATTTTCTAGCTTTCTAAATGTCTCAACAAGTGAAGCTTCAACTCTCCTATGGAGAGATTCTCTCTCCCTAGAAATAACTAATAGGACAACTTCCCCTGTTTTTCTTTGACTTATGCTCATGTTAAATACCCTTTCTGAAGCCAGACACCTCTAGATTACATTTGGTAATTAGAGAATAGCCCTTCTATGTAACATTTTCTTAAATACTTTCCATAGGATTGTGTATTCTTCCTTGGTTACAACTTTGAGGCTGATTAATTAACCTACCATTTTCTACATTCAGAAATATCAGCCTGAAAACATATTAGACAAAAACATGAAACTGATGCCTTGTCACAAAAATCTAATAGAAAGTGTGGTTCAAGACTAAGACTGTAGCTTTTTCATGCTGGATATTTAAAGTTAAGTTATCTATATTTCTTTAAGGTGGAAATCTTTCATTGAGGAAGTAGGTTAAATGCACTTTATTTTTGAAAAAAAAATTTTTGATAACAAATTTTCACATAAGTTTTCCAAAGTTATATAATCCATATTGTCTCCCTCCCTTTTTCTGTCTCCCCTTCCAGAGCTGACAAGCAATTCAATCTGGGTTATACATGTATTATCACATAAAACATATTTCCATATTATTAATTTTTGTAAGTGAATAATCTTATTAAACTAAAACCCCCAAACATATACCCAAATAAACAAGTGATAAAGCTCATGTTTTAAGTTGTATTCCTACTCCAACAGTTCTTTCTCTGGAGGTGGATAGCATTCTTTTTCATAAGTCCTGAGAATTGTCTTGGATCACTGTATTGCTGTTAGTCTCAAAGTCTATCACATTTGATCATTCCACATTATTTCAGTAACGGTGTATAACGTTCTTCTGGTTTTGCTTATTTCACTCTGTATCACTTCTTGTAGGTTTTTCCAGCTTTTTTTGAAAGCATCCTATTCATCATTCCTTATGGCAGAATAGTATTCCATTACCATCATAGGCACTTTAACCCACAAAACCAACTTCAAACAATTTATTGGCTTCAATCTTTTCCCCCCTCAAATTTACCTTTATTGTTATATATATGACAGGCTGGCTAAACCTTGTGAGGGTAGCCATTGGGTCGTCGACCCCTGGTGAACCAGGACTTTGCTCACCCAGCATGTGAAGACTGCTTCGGTGGAACAGGCAGAAGAAAGCAATAAGAAGGTTCAATGGCTGAGAAGGTGACACAGCAAAGCACTGTGAGTGCTTAGGGCATGTTGGAGCACAAAAGACAACACGGCCATCCAATGCAGCTGAGGAAGTCTCCAGGTGTAAAGACCTTTCGTGCCACTGGACCCAGGCTTCCAACGCCGAGAGAGTGGGACTGTCTCTGTGCATCGACTTTTCCACTAAATCTCCTTCACGCACAAGTGTTTTTGTGCACACTCATCTCCATATGTACCATGTACATGATGTACCATATGAGGGTACATCACAGATGAAAGCGCACAAAGATAATTGTCGTTCTCGGTTACCGAGAAACTACTACTATACTATACTATATACTATATATATATATACACTAAGTAACCACAGTTAACCAGTTAACTGAAGAGCTGATAGGGTTGCAGGTGGGAAGTCAAGAAAACCTAATTTCAAATTTGTCCTCTAATATTTAATAGCTGTGTGATCCTGGGCCAGTAACTTAACCACTGTTTGCCTCAGTTTCCTCATCCATAAAATGGAAATATCATCTACCTCTCAGAGCTGTTGTGAGAATCAAATGAGGAAATATTTATACAACATTTAGCATAGCACATGGAACACAGTAAGAATTACATAAATGTTATCTATTATTGCCCACCTTTTGGAGACTCTGTAGAATCTAAAAAATTGTGGTAACAATTAGAAGTTTTAATAGCAAGAGCTAAAGCTTGTCTTCAAGTTAAAATTTTTTTATATATATGTTCACATTTAAATTCAGTTGTTTTTTAATTGTGTTTGAATCTTTATGGTTTTCTTGGCAAAGAGACTGGAGTGGTTTGCTATTTTCTTTTTCAGTTTATTTTTTACAGATGGAGAAATTCTGGCAAACAGGGTTTAGTGACTTGCCCAAGGTCACACATTTAATAAGTGTCTTAGGCCAGATTTTAACTCAAGGTTTCCTGACTCTAGACTCAGGTCCCTAGTTTTCCCCTTAAATTTAATCCTTCCCCTAATTTAATAGATGTGTACTGCTAGTAGAGAAGTCCACTACATTCAACTGTGCCATGGTATATCCATCTCTGTGTATAAGGTTCTCCTGGTTCTTTAGCAGAGTTTCTACAAAGCATTTGTTCCACTTAATTCCTATATATATGCGAGATGACTGCTCTGTCAAGTCTCATCTTGGCTACTACTGGGTTGGTTACCAAAGGTCTCTCATTCCTTGTTCTTCTGGGCATTGGTACTAAGCTAGATATGATACCCATAATGGATTCAGATTCCCAGAATTCTAGAGATGTGCTTTCTTGACCTTTCAAAACCCAAACTGTTGGAGACTCCAGATCTTCATTTAAAAAAGAAAAGAATAAATGGTTAGACAAAAGGACTGAAACCTATTTTCATGGGGCCACATGTTGGTCTCAGAGAAAAGAAGGCCCAAAGCTTCTTCCCTTACAATATTTTATCTCATTCTCCAGTATAGTACCTTCAACACGATGGGTATTTAACAGATATTGATTGATTGATAGATGCTGTCATTATCCATTGCCTTTAACTAAGAGAGAGATACTGGAGAGGGTGACTGAAGCTTTGGACAATTACAGCTTTTTGAAGACATATCCAGTTCTGGTTATGTAGCCAATCAAGGAGACTGCCATTTTCTACCTAGTAAACAGACCTGGAGCAGTTATAGTAGATCTTTGCTTAGTCCTATGTTTCTTCTTCAAGTTACTTCCATCATGAAGCCTCTCCCAGAAGCAGGCATTCTTTCTTCCCATATAGGGAATTTACATTAGCAAGGCACACTAAAGCTCTCTCCATATACTTTAAAACTACCTCACTTTTAAAATTCTTCATTTCATATTAGAATTATTATCATTCACTTCTTTTTAGAAACATGGGTAATTAGAATGAAATTGGAGTGGAAATAAGGCTAAAGAAGAAAAAGCAGTAAAAAAATGAGTAGAGTTAACTTTTGATAAACCACATGTAGTTGAACCATTTAGTAGATTATAAGTGAAATATTTGGAATAACAAGCCAGTTGGCACATATTTCTCCACACTTGGTTAGGTTGAGTTCCATCACTGTTCAGTGAATGTTGTTCAGTTTTACCCTTTGTCAAAGAAAAAAATACATCTGCTACAAAAAAATAAGGATTTAATAATGTATTCTAATAATAACTTTCACTTATAGAACACTTAAAGATCTATAAAGTACTTTCCTTATTACATTGTGAGATAAATGATATAATTAATATTATCCCAATTATACTAGTAAAGAGAAGTCAAAGAACTGTCCTTGATTAAACAAAGTCTTGACTCCAGTATCAACTCCAGGCTGCTTCATTTCAAATTCAATGCTCTTGTGATTCATGGTGTTTCTTGCTTATTTACCCTTGAAGAGGGGAGTGATGACTCATCCTTGAGTGTAATGTTATGTTCCTTGCCCTGGGAATCATGTGGAAAGAAGATTTGGGGGCTTTGCCATCATATCTGGATATCTGAGAGAGTATGCTTCAGGAACAGAGACTCTCTTCTGTACTACAGGCTGGGGGTTACCCATTGGGGGTTTATAAATACCTTGAGCCTAGGCAGTGTGGTTTATGTGGGTTCTATTTAAGGTCATAGCCATGTTAGGATATTTGGGAGCACTGCACCTTTTGAGGATGTATGGATGTCAGTTAGAAGTTCACCCTTTCTATCCTACAAAGTCATACCCTTAACTGCCTCATGACTATTTCTGAGGATCTGTGAGTACCAAATTTTTGCACATAACATCATTGGTACTTAGAAGTGGATGGAAGTAGAATGTTCATTAATGAGATGCTAAACAGACTGACTTCCCTAATATTTAATGTCCATAGTAACTATGTATTCCAGTTCTAATTTCCAAAAATAGAGATACTTCTCAAAAGGAATATCTTTTGTTTGATCATATTTCACAATTTTACAATTAAGAGAATATGTTTATTATACACAAGGGGAAAAGGACTCCATTTTTTAAAAAAAGAGTTTTTCTCTGGTTATAAAGAAAAACAGAAGGGACACTGAAAAAAGAGGTTCTCTAGAAGCTGTGAATGGAGAAAATTACAAAGATTTCCCTAGGGAAAAAAAAATCTATTTGTACAGTTAAACATTCATTACCTCTGAGAACATAGGGTTGGAAGCAACTAGTGGTAGATGAGGGACTCTTGAGTTCAAGAAATCCACCAGGCTTAGTCCCTATTAGTTGGGGTTATAGGTATCAGCCACAACACCAGAATACATTCTTTACTTTTTTTTTTTTACGTTTAAGCTTTATACTTGGTCTATTCTGGACAAATTTTTCATACACTAAATATTCATTACTAAGTTACACATAATAGTTAAGTGACCAGGAAGTTTACAATATTGGTGGCAGTTAGTGTTTATTAATTGTTATCTTTTTTTACATGTTGATACAATTTTTAATAATTATTTTCTGAAATTTTGCAATCCATGTTCTGTCTCTCCTTCCCATTCTTCCCCCTCCCTAAAAAGGCAGACAATATGAAAAAGATTGTATGTTTCCATGTGTGTCATGTTCCATGTGTGACACATATACCTTACACTAGAGAAAAATTCCTGGAGGAAATAAAGTGAAGAATGGTATGTTTCAATCTGTATTGACTGTCCGTTCTTTCTATGATGGTGGATAGCCTTTTTCATCATGTAATGTGGCAGGCAGTAACCTAAGTGTATGTTATCCTAATGGCAGCAATTCAGACCTTAACCTATGTGAAGACCATATTGAGAATGATCTTACCCAAAAAACAAGCCCAGTTCTTAGTACTTGACAACAAACTTGAAGATTTAGTTAAATAGATCTGTAATGAATATCTAGCTAAGAAGAACACCAATAAAGATAGTAAGGTGGGGACTGAAGAAACAAAAAAGGAAGATGTTACTAACACAAACAAAATGAACAATAATACAGATAAGGTTAAAGGTTCAAAGGTTGAATACACTGTAGTTGACAATTCTAATTCAGTTAGCAAGACAGACAACACCACAACATCAGAAGTCACAGGGGCACACAAAATTATGTCTCTTCATAACATAGCCAGTCTAACTGATGGTTATGGAGTATTACACACAAAGATTCATAAATCACTTACTATGCAAAACCTGGAATCTCTGAAGAAGAGATTCCCAAAATTTATCTCTGAGCCACACAAATGTGTTAAAGAACTGAAGAGAGCTTGTAAAGTATATGAACCTGACTTTGAAGATGTGGAATTAATTATGGGGGAAGTATTCAGTCCTCCAGAACAGAGCAAGTTACCTCTCAAACTTTGGTTCCTGATCCCCAGCTAGTACACTTGCTTGACATTGTCCTGATCCTTACCTTTGTTGATAATAGTTAAGTCATTTATAGTTAATCATGGTACCCTATTGTTATTTCATCCACCATTCTCCTGATTCTGCCCACTTCAGTTTTCATCACTTCTTATAAATATTTCTAGGGTTTTTTTTTGTGATCATCTTGTTTGTCATTTCTCATGGCACAATAATATTCCATAATCATGTGTCACAACTTGTTCAGCATAAGTCATTTATTTTTAATTAAATATATTTTGTTTTGTTTTTAAATGGAAGAAGATTTTTCCACAGTTAAATATTCCTAATATAACACAACATAAACATCATTTTCCTAGTTCATGGATGTCAGCTATAGCTACTACTAGATTAAACAAACAAACCTTGAAACTATGTAATAGTTTTACCCTAGAGCAAATTTCAATAATTTTCAGTGATTATTGTGGAAATGGCATTCATACTTGTGGCTTGGCAAAATTGTCTCACAAGTATTTAACCTAATTTTTACTGGTATTTTCAGTGTAGCCTAACCTGAATTATAAGGCAATTTACTACTTTAATAAATTTGTAAAATCATTGGATTTAACAGGCTATTTAAGAAGAGTGAAGATGATTTATCTGAGCACTTTCATTGAATCCAGAGAAAATAAATCAACTGGAATAAAAAGCCAGTGACACATTTTCTTGGCTTTATAAAAATAATCACTAATAAAGCAATGTTGAAAAATACATTGAGAAGTTACCTGTTTCTTTAGCATATATTGTGCATTTTATTTTCTTAGTGTAATTTCTCACCATTTTGTGTTTTTGCTTTACTGTGGCTAGCACTTTCTCTTATACAAATTAAACTGTATTCTCTAATATGAATATACCTGTCCTTGAAAGCACTTTTATGTTAAGCAAACTGGAAAATCAAGATTTCCAAAAAGGGTTATTTTTTTTTTTGCTTTTCTACAACATTTCCCAGACACTTAGTCTATTCTCCACATTTTCAACTCTCATCCAACTCACAATCCATCTGTAGTATCTGTCCAAGATGTATTTTTTAATGTACTATTTGTTGATTTTAATGTACTATTTGTTGATTTAATTGCATGCCTATTTGAATAATAAATATACTACCATTTGGTTTTTTCCAATGCAGAGAGGAGGCAGCTGGGTGGCAGTGTGGGCCTGGAATCAGGAAGACCTGGGTTCAAATTCTACCTTAGATACTTACAGGTGGTATGACCCTGGGCAAGCCACTGAGATGAGCTAGAGAAGGCAATGTAGAGCCATTCCAATATCTTTACCAAGAAAACCTCAAATGGGGTCATGAAGAGCGGGACATGACAAAATAACAACAATTTTAAGTTACTATGGATCCCACTTAGGAGGTTCTGAAAGGTTCTAGACCTTGATTCCATTAGCTAATGACATCTGCCCCTCAGAAAATTTGAAAGAATTCATTATCAGTAGAGTCAGTATGTACATCTTTATTTTATGCTGGTTTGATGTTAATAGTTCTAGGGTTGTACAAGATTCTCTCTGTTATTACATCTTTGGAGGACTTATGCCTTTGGAAAAATATACAATGCTTTTAATGACCTCAGACTTCTCTCTGAAACAAAACCCAAGCTTTTGTTGTTGTTGTTTTGGCTCTGAATATGCATATTTTCCTGGTCAAAAGGACATTACAGAGCCCCATGGAGGGTCCATCAAGATATAACATATTACTAAGGAAGAATGGAGTGAAAGAACCATCATAAAGGATACTATGAGAAAGATGTGCAATTGGAAGAAAAAAAAATACCAGTGATAAAGTGAGAGCAAAGGAAAACTGATGGATGGCTTTCCTGTTTTACTGGTTGGTATGAATGCTATGCCAAGACCTTGAGAAGAAGGACCGTAAGTTTTTTTTAAACCCTTACCTTCTGTCTTAGAATAGATACTAAGGGTTGGTTCCAAAGCAGAAGAGTGATAAGAGCTGGTCAATTGGGGTTAAGGGACTTATCCAAGGTCACACAGTTAGGATGTGTCTGAGGCCAGATTTGAACAGAGACTTCCTGTCTCTAGGCTTGGCTCTCTATCCACTGAGCTATCTACCTTCCCCTTAGGACAATATTTTGCACATAGTAATTTCTTAATACATGTTTTTTCATTCATTCATTCTATCACAAACTCCAAGATGTAATCTTTTACACATGAATTTCACTTTATCTCATCTCATAAACCCTGTAATGAATGGTTGATTTTTTAAAAATCAAACACAGTAATTTTACACTTATTCTTATTAGATTTTAATCTTGTTGTATTTATAAAATTCTTTCCTCATAATACCTCTGTGAGGTGGAGTTTCAACATTTATGGATGATGAAATTTGAGCCCATGGAAATGAAGTGATTATGTACACAGTGCCAAGCCTACCATGCTTAATTCATTTACTGCTCGTGGTCTTAAATCTAGTAAATGATGGAACTAGGACTAGAAACTATGTCTTAGATCTAATACTTAATTGCTCTTTCTCTATCTCTCTTCTTAGCCTGCTGAGAAGAAATGGAAAGGTCTTAAATACTCTGGAAATATTCATTTGCAAACTGACCAAGCTCTTCTAAGAAACCAATAGCTACTTTAATTTTGTTCACCATTTTGTTCAAAATGGTACAACACAAAGGGCAATGTCTTATGTTTTAATTCTGTGTGCTCTTCAAGAAGTTGTTTGAATTAATTTTTCTACTTTGAATAAGAGGATCAAAGAAAGGATATGAGCACTTCTTTTGGTGTCTAGAACAATGATAACTGTTGAGAGAGAGGAAACAGAGCTATTCAATTCTTTTTTTTTTTTTGCTTCAGTTTTCTCTGCCAAGGAGAATGATCTTTGAACTATATATCTTTGCCAGTTTGTCCCATTAGCATTTCAAACTGAACATGTCCAAAACTGAGCTTATCACCTCTCTCCTTAGATATTTACCTCTTTTAATAGTTGTATTGAACGTATCATCCTCCTCCTAGTTACTCAGGTTCTAAATTTCAGTTATCCTTAACTCTTTCTTCTCCCTCACATACCATATACAATTGTCAAATCCTGTTAATTCAATTTCTATTGCATCTCTCAGATCAATCCCCTTTGGCATTCAGCCATAAGAGTTTAAATTTAGATTTTTATGCTAATATTAAAGTTCTAAAGTAATATTATGATCTCCAATTTAAAAATATTACAGCTTAAGTCAAAAATGACATTTAGCAGCTTTATTTACAAAGAGGTAGAAAGAGTAAAAGTGGAAAAAAGTAGATAAAGAGACAGAAAGTACTGCCTAGCTACAATTACCCTAAATTTAATCCTAATGTTTCTAGACTGCAAATGTGAATCTGAAAGCAAATCTCACTGGAATCCAAAGTCCTAATTAGGAAGCCGAAATCGGAAGAGCCAGCAGATGCTGAAGAATCTGCCGAGAACCTTCACTGTACACAAGGCTAAGACAGCCAAGAATCTTACCAGGACTTGCTCTGAAGGGAGTGTCCCAACTGAAGCACCAACAAGCAGAGACAGTCTCCTCATCAAAGAACCAAGCAAGGAATCACTCCACTCACTACTGCAGGATCCAAGGGAAGCATCTCTTCAAGCACTGTCAGGAATGACTCTAAGTCAGAAGATCCAAAGAGAAAAGAAGTCCCAAACCCAGGAAGCCATTGCCTTTTTTATAGTCCTTTTCCCACATCACTTCCTGTCTTTTCTCCTCTTCACAGGAACCAATCACAGCTTCCAAACTGCTTAGCCCTACCTAGGACTCAGCAGTCCCCTTTGGAGGTGAGAGTTTTTGACTTGTGAACTCTTCCATCTAGTGACTGGTCAAGTGTTAAGTAGGGGTGTTTTCAGTTTTTGATTGATTAAACTAAAGGTTGCTGATTGATTACATTAGAAATAACAAAGAGAGATAATTCTATCTTCACAAGCCCCCTGTGATTTTTTGGGAGACTGGTCTCCCCAATGAATCATTTAACATAACTAGCTTATATCTCTAAAGATCTTCTAGCTAAAGATGCATACAATATTACACTTTCTAAGAGGAAACTAATAGTTGAAGATAAGAGGGAAATAGAAGAGAGAGAACAAAACCAATGTCTGCTAGGTACATTGACAAAAAGCCAGTCTGGGGACAGTCTCTTTTGGCACAAGAGTTTACATTCATAATAAATGCTATGTTCAATCCCCTTCAGTTCAATCAATTGCATCCCAAAGTTCATTCTGGATCTTCTGATGCAGTGTAGGTTTCTTTATGGTACTTTCTCCAAACAGTTAGTTCATTTTCTTGATTTGAGGAGTTATTGAGCTTCTTTTCCTGAAATTTCTCTCAAAATTTTTTAAATATTGTATTTTACAAAAATTATACACAGTCAATGCCATAGCCTTCCCTACTAAAATGAATAACTAAATAAAATAAAACAAAAACAAAAAAATCAACCCTGTTGTGGCTTACTGTTTCTTCAAAGATAAAATATAAACTCCATAGCCTACTTTTCAAGATTCTACACACTCTGTGCCCTATCTGCTTTTTCTATCTTTTGGATCATTAATTCAAACTGGGAAGGGACATTAGCAGTCATGAAGCTCACCCCAGAGATTTAAATTTAAATACTATTTATGTAGGGCCTACTATGTATCAGGCACTGTGCTTTGTAATTAAGTTATTTTCCATCATGTCCAACTTCATTGCCTCTTTTGGGGCTTTTCCTGGCAAAGATACTGGAATGGTTTGCCATTTCCTTTTAAAGCTTATTTTACAGATGAGGAACAGAAGCAAACAGGGTTAAGTGACTTGCCTATGGTCACACAATGCTAGTAAGTAACAATATTATCTCATTTGATCCTTCCCAACAGTTTTGGGACTTAGGTGTTTTCAATATCACTCCCATTTTACAGATGAAGAAACTGAGACAGAGATTGTGACTTACTATGTGACTTGGTCAATTAGTGTCTCAGTCTAGATTCAACATCAGGTCCTCCTGGTTCTAGGCACAGCATTCTATCCACGGTGCCATCTAACTACATAGAAGAGCAGTAATGGTTAAGCAATGGGGGGAGGGAGGGTTAAGTGACTTGCCCAGGGACACACAACTAGAAAGTATCTGAGATCACATTTGGACTCAGGACCACCCATCTCTGGGCTTGTCTCTCAACTCACTGAACCACTTAGCTGTCTCCTACATTTATTTTTATTATATTATATTTTATATTTATAAAGTACTTTCTTCACAAAGGATCTGAAAAGTATAGTTTATGAAATTGAAGCTCCCAGAAATTAGGTGATTATGTATACAGTGCCTTGAATATAGTCAAGGTCACATATCCAGTAAATGATATAAACTACTACTAGAACCTTGCCTTATGACAATAACAGCTAGCATTTAAATAGCACTTACTTTGTGACTTATTATTTCATTTGAAACTAACAATCCTGGGAAGTAGGAACTATCATTATCCTCATTTTACATATGGCCTGATAAAATTTACAAAATACTTTTCTCAGAATTACCCTGTGAAAATAGGCAGGGCATGTATCTTGGTTCCCATTTAACAGGTGAAGAAACTTTAGTGAAATGACTTGCTTAGGATTAACAGCAGTGTCTTAAACCCTATTTTAAATCCATATAAACCCTGCTTAAGAGGTCAAGTGCTATTTCTACACCAGGCTACCTCTGATGACAGTTGGACATGCGCCAATTGCTAGTGGATTTTCCAGATGGTGTGTCTCGTCAGTTCGGGATTTTGTACTGGGGGTCCGCATTAAAGGTGGCGGGGAGAATCATTTTTTCCCCTACGTTGTGACATTACAACTCGCTGGGAGGAGAAATTGCTTCCTTGAGCTGTAGGTTTTGAGCTTGTAGAAACAGAAGTGAGTGTATACTGACCATGGTTCCTCATCCCTTGCCCTCCTTTTAGTCAGACCATAGCATAAAGACTCTTCCAAGCCTTCCCCCGCGCCCCGCCCCCAGGGGCTGCGCAGTCTTTGCTAATTTGCTCTGGGTCCTCCAGATGGGGAATGGTTCTGCGCGCTCCCTCCGATCCCCAGGACCTTAGGGAGTTGGAGGTAATTTGAGTCTTGGCGATTTCTGGCCAATGACCGCATTCTACGGATGAGGGTTGAAAGGGGCTAAGACGCGCGTCTTTTCCAGCTCTCTAGGAGCGGGAGGGAAGGGCTTTATTTGTCTCCTGCGAGTGCGAGGAAGGCACCTATGCGCTGACCCTCTCGCGCCTACTTATTCCTGGTCCCGTGGAATTGGAGTTGGAGCATCACGCGGCAAGTGGGCCGAGTGCTGCTGGCACCGCTGGGAGCTTCCTGGGGCGCTCGCTACCTCTCTTGCTCTTACTCTGGAGAAGCCTCGTGCTGAAGCAGCTACTGCCGCCGCTGCGGTGCACGGCCATCACCCTTCTGGACACAGCATGGCCCTCCAGCCTGGAGCAACCAAGGCCGTTTCCTGCGAGGTACGTGGGTTGAGGGCAGAGGAGAGTGGCATATGAAATGTGTGTGGGAACAGTGGGGGGGGGGGGCATAGCTGGGTTAGAGGAGATTTAAGCTCGCCCATTTCCCCAGGCGTTTCTGCCTCTGGTGCAGTCACTCCTACACTCATCCCAGTTTCTCTGAGCTGCATTCACCGAGATATCATTTCTTCCACGTTTCTTGCTCAGTCTCCCTCCTCCATCCTCCCGCTCCTTAAAAAAAAAGAAAAAGAAAAAAAGAAAACCCCAAGCCCAAACCTTTTCAAATCACTCTTATTCCCCAGCTTCTATGGAGGTATGGAATAGAAGTCAGATTTTGTGACATCCTTGTTTGTCCACAAGGTGAATTCTGCTGTGTTGCTAGCTCCTAGTTAAGCTCCCCTGAAAGAAGGTGTTTTTTTTTTTTTCCTGGGGTGGAGTGGGGTGGAAACGTGATGAATCTCTGAGGTGGCAGCCGGACACCCCGCAATGGTGCCCAAGTCCCTACCGCTGTCAAATTTCCTCGCACCTGTCTGTTGCTTTTAGATTTAGGGCATTGCCCCTTGCTTCATTAGTCTCCCTTTCTCCTCTTCCTCCCCACCTTTTCTCCTTTTTTTCCCTACTGATGCTTGTCAGCCATTGATTTAAAGAACCTCTAAATTACCCATTTCCCTGAAAGGTCTCTTCCCAACCCCACCCTGATGAGTAATAACCAATTCTATTTGACTTGGGAGTGCTGTTCCCTAAAACGTCTCCCCAAACATCTAATCTCTGTCCTTGTGTTCACATTCAAAGGTAGGTCTGTTATGGTGTATGTCTATTATTGATTTGGTTTCCTTGAGGCTACCTTCAAAACTATGGGCCTGGAGAAAACAGAAGGGGGAAAAAAAAGGCACCATATCCCTTTCCCATCCTTTCTATTGTTTTCAAGTGTTTAAAAGACTGAGCTGTTTTCCCAAGAGGATGCTGGTTAAATTGTTCAAGATCCTAATTGAAACCATTTATTCTGATATCAGTAACCAAACATTCTTTGCTGGTGAAACCTGGCTTCAGCAGGGCAAAACTTAAAATTTATCAGTCCCTTTGAAGCCAGAAGAAAAGCTAAAAAAATAATATAGGCTGCCCTGGAAGTAGTGGTATGTGTGTTAGGGTGTTAGAGGCAATGGAAATATCACAATACTATGTAGAAATGAGAAGGAAAATCAGTGTGCACGATTTAATTTTGCTTTATGTTTCTAATAAATGGTATTTTCTGATTTTTATGGCTCCTCCATGTCTTGATTGTGCTGGATACTAGATCCTACTTATCTGAAAATTTTGCTTTGTCTTTAACTAATAGCAGTCTGGTTTCTTCTTTTAGGAATGTAATTCTGAATGTTCTATAGGATGTAGTGGAACAGGAGAACCAAAGCAAATGGCAGGGACTTTTAAGGTAAGATGCTTATAAGGGCTAGATGTCTGAAATATTATAGCATTACCACTTTTGAGACGTGAGAACATCTTTCCTTGTGCACTGAAGCAATAGTTTGGAGTTACCAACATATATAAATATAAACACTGTCATCCATTATTGGGTCTCAAAATTAAAATTTTCTTGATTGAGGAGTCATTTTTGAATAACTTTTATTCAAAATACTTTAAGTTATGATTCATCTCCTTTTTATATTCTGTAATCAACATTTTCTCTCTGAAAATTAAATTAAAAAAAGGATTTTGCCTGGTTACATAATGAATCAGAGTAAATTAACCCTTTCTAGTAGATAATCTAAGTCAAACACATTATGATTCTTAGATTTAAATTTTAGATAGTATTTAAAAAGCAAAACCATTAACATTTTCTCCTTGTCCCTAAGGTTTGTCTTATCTATCCAATCAGATTGACCATTAACATTTTCTCCTTGTTCCTAAGGTTTGTTTTATCTATCCAATCAGATTTTTGTAGGGATAAAATGAGGAAATCAAATTTAAATTTAATTGAAAAATATAACCTAAAATAAAATGGTATTTTAATGACACTATCATATCTGGACCCTGGTTTTAATTTGTTATCTCAATCCTAGTTTTCAATTCAAGGAGACTTCCAATATAGGGAGGACTGGATAGAAAGAAAAGATAAAGGTCATTTCATTTTGTTCTTCATTAAGCAACTTTTTAAAAAGAAAAATAAAATGATCATGTATGGGATATTAATATTATCAAACTGGTATTTGTAATATTAGTACTTGTAATAATTTGTGGTCCAGTAGATAAGTGTTGGGCTTGGAGTGAGGAAGATGGCTCTTCTTGAGTTCAAATCCAGCCTCTGACACTTAGTAGTTGTGTGATCCTGGGTGAGTCACTTAATCTTATTTTCCTATTTCTTTTTTTGTAAAATGTGCTGAAGAATGAAATGGAAAACCACTTAAGCATCTTTGCCAAGAAAATCCCAAAAGGGGTCATTAAAAGCCAGACATGAGAAAAATGACTCAATGACAAATTTTGGAATCAACTGAATCTTACTTATTCGAGTCATCTTTGTTTTTCTCCTCTGGTTGCAGTGAATAACTGAAATTTGACAAGCCTCTGTAACCCCATATTATATTAATAACAACAACAATTATAATGCTAACTATAATGTTATCACTTCAGGGAAGCTCAAGAAAAATCAGATGGTATTAAACATGCTAAATCTTAGATACAGGACAGTTTGGGGAAAAAAGTAAAAATGCTTCTGTGGAGCACAAATTAATGATGGCATAGAATTGAAAAGTCAGGGGAAACCTTTGAGATTACATAGTTCAAGTACCTAATTTTACAAATAAAGAAACTAGGATTCAGAGGAGTTAAATACAGGTTAGATAGAATTAGTGGTAGATTTGAGTATAAATTTAGTTCTATAAGACTTCAGACTCTTCAGGTATTCTTTTACATCACACCACTATTCTGTGTGGCCTTGTTGACATTCTCTCTGCATATATAAAATATGTGTGGACTAATATATATGTGTACATATATGTATATATATGTGTGTGCACATACACATATACACTCAATGGTGTTTTCAATCCAGAATCAGTTTTCTGCCATGTGTTTCCCCCAGCACTTTCTTTTCATAGCATCTGATTACCGAACCATTCATGATGAAATAGTAAAAATTTTATTTTTTATATAGCCAGCTTTGCCAATATTTTCCCTGTGATTTCACAGTCCAGTCATTTTAACATTCCAAATTTTTCCAGAAGCATATGGCAACAAGCATGTAGACTGTAATCTGAGCAAAGCATTTGAAGTATCTGAGATAGATTAATTATACAGTAGAAAGTGTCTTATTACAACTACTTTGTGCTAGGGAAGGAAATTTTGGGATGTTTGAGTTAGAAAAGGTGATTTGAGAGATAATCTAGTCCAACCTATTAATTTTCCAGATGAAGAAAAGGGGATAGAGAAAATTGAAATTACTTGCTTGAGTTTAAATAACCAATAAGTGATACTCAGGATTTCAACTTTGGATTCCAATCCACTGTTCTTTTATGTACTGTAATGAATGAAATTCTCTGGATGGTGTATTTCTTAAATTTTAAGTGTTTATTAAAAGACTGCTCAAGAAAATATAACTAGTCAGTAGACTCCCTTTAGTCTGAACAAATGCCAAAGAATAAAAGTGGTCCCCAAAAGAGAGGCAAAACCCTGAGCAGCTGGGCTGGAGAGCTGGATGAGGGAGGGACTTTTAGTGGTCTAAGCCAATATAGATACCCCTTATAACATCATCATCCAGTCTTTTCCCAGGACATCTCTGATTTGTAAATAGCTACAGAGGAAGTGGAGTCAGAGACCTCAAATTTTTTTGTCATTTACTTATCAATTTTGTTTTTACTTCATCATAGTGTAAACCTCAAATTTCCTTAGACTTATAAATGTTGGAAATTTCACCATTGGGATATTTCATACTTGGAAAATTTCTTACTGATAGTCTATTGGAATGGGAACCCCATTGGCATGGGAGGTTCCTCCTCCTCCCTTCTTAAGATTACTTTAGGACAGAAACCTTTTGCTGAACAATGGAAAGGACTTTGACCTATGCTTAAGCATAGAACAGGAATTTCTTTGAGTCATGATTGATTTTAGAATTGATACAATGGAGATACTTGGAATCAATCTCCACCCTATTCAGTCCTAACAGGATTGAGTAAGGGCTGCAGCCTAGATCAAAATTTAATTATTCCAATCTCTACCCTACTCAGGTTGCAGGATTTAGAAAGGGCTGTAGCAAAGGAGCAAAGATTTAATCATTTGAAAATATGACCTTCAACAGACATGTGCAAAAGCCAGAAACCTCTGGGCGGTCCTGGGTTAAGCTAGAGCCTCCATTGGCACAGGGAAATTGATGAACAGTGATTGGTAGATGTGAGGACTGAGGGGAGGCAACTTGGAGGGTTTCCTTAAAGATAGGGGGTCTGAAGACTCCAGGAAGGGGAGAGTTGGTCGGTGTGGTTCGTGTGGGCTCTGAGAAGGCTTGCTCTGAAGGAAGCTGAAGGTGGGGGCCTCTGAGACTGTTTCTCCATTTTGGACACATGAGTAATAGGGACTGATCTCTTTTCTTTGCCCCAGCTATCTAAGGGCTTGGGCCTTTTGGCCCAGCCTAAACAGAAGGGGTATTTAAGCCCTATTCCCTTCTCTCCCTTTTTCTCTCTCTCTATCTCTAATTCCTTTCTTACTCCTATTGTAATTAAACTCCAAAAAAGGCTGACGGCTGACTTGAGTTTTTCATTTAGGAATTACATAGCTGATTCCTTGGCGACCTTAAATTAATATATATCAGTCTTTTAAAGTGATTCCCTTGTTACAATAGGAAGAGAAGTATCTTAAGGATGACAACAGACTCTGCCACAAGCCTGGGTCACTGTAGTCCAAAATGGCTACCTGGCAGTCTTCTAAATCAGGGTTTGATTTGCTGGCTGGCTCTGCTTTTAATCTTGTCATTCTTTGCCAAGTTCATAAGAAAAAAGTACCCAGCCTGGGGAGGAAAACTTTATTATTAAAATTCCACAATACCTTTTTAAAGTGTAGGGGAAAACATTTTGATTTTTAATAACACTAATAAAAAGAAAGAATTAGAACTGGAAAGGATATAGAAATACATTTAATTAAATTGCCTCATCCTACAAGTAAGGAAACTGAAACCCAAAAGTTTGAACAACTTGCTTAAGGTCATACAGCTTATAAATAGCAAAACCTAGGTGTTCCAACTGAAAACCCAAGAAAAAAAGGATACTACATCAGTCATCCTGGGTGCTCATTGCATGCTTGATGGTTTATTGTTCAGTTTGGAACTGGGGTCAGTCTGGGATTTTCTTGATTACCAGTTCCCATGGGACAAGGGCAAATTTGGGGTTTTGAAAACAAGATCGTCACCCTCCTTATTTTCACTGTACCATCTTAAAAGTGACATGCAATTAAAAAAAAAGAGGCAATTGATTGCTTACTGAAAACTTCTTACACATATCTCTCTCAAGAGTCTAAAAGTGATTTTGTTGGTCTTCAATTAATGATATTGGCTTATTCTTGAATTTAACTCAATAATGAAGTGAAGTATTTATTTAGTTTTATTTTGCCCTTAAACAGTTTTTCATTTGAGCTCTGATGATTCTGTAGTATCTAATCCCTAGGACTGCAGGAGACTATGCAGAGAGAGGGAACTGCATTTTTGGACCAAATTCTAAAATCATATTCAGATCTCCCTCTCCTAAGGAGGTAGACTTCAAAGTCCTCTCTGAAATGCCAACTCCCCATGATAACTTCCTCTCTGTATTAAGGATCTCCTTGAGAAGTCATATGTTGTTTTCCTTAGCATGGATCTAATGAATTCCTTTTGTGCCAATATCTGTTTTTGTGTATGGTCCCCAAAAGTATGTAAATGAAATGCAGCAGCAACTGAACTTTTTTTTTTATATCTTTATAATCATTGCACCTGTCAACTAGAAAAAACACAGAACTATTAAATAGTCAAAAATCACTCTTTAATCAAGGGAAAAAGGGGTTAGCGCTACTAATACGACAACAGAGCTGCTTTCCAAGACTGCACAGAGTCAAGACGAACTGGTCACCAGCCCCTGGGAGTGCCACTGACTCAGGATGGGCTCCGAGGAAAAAAGGAACTTGGGGAACCTATATACCACTCTAGATGACCTGGGGGCTTTAGGATTAGAGGGACAGTTGATTGACTTTACAATGGTAAGAAAGGAAAATGAGGAGTTCCAGACAGGAATAATAGTGAGGGGCTGGGGCCCTACAATGGACACAAAAGGGAAAGACTCAGCCTAGGGCTGGGTCACCTTGGTCATGGACCTTAGCCTAGGGGGAGAAACCTTTGGGACAATAGGGATGTTCAAAATTGGATGGGAATAGCTGTTCCCACCGAAACTACCAGGAAGTTCACTGTCTGGTGAAGAGGGACCTTCCCTCAGGGGGAAACCTCTCCTGTGACAAGGTCAAAACCTGGGGTTTCTACACTCAAACTAAATAAACTGGGGATCTCTATATTTCCATGTTGACACACCTAAAACAATACTTTGCATAGAGCAGTTGTTTAATAAATGTTTGTTGAATTGAGTGTACGTCAATGAGCTATAGGAAAGTAGGAATTTATAAAACAGATATTTTTTCCTAATTTCCAAATAGACTATTTTAATTATTTTCTTTTTAAAAGGAGTTGCCAAGTGTTCTTTTAAATAGCCTGTGTTTCTAGGGATTTCAAAATGTGATTTGATTTTTCTTTGACTTCTGATCCATATTAAAGTTGTAATGGAAATGACCTAGTTTCCCAGTGCTGCTGTAAAAACAACCTCAGTCCTTTCTTTTAGGCTTTTAACCTTTCTGGCTCCCTGTGAAGCTGAGGGATTCCAGAATCCATGATCTTTTTTTAAGGTCCTTGCTCCTTGAAAATTCTGGGGTTCTCTCTTGATAGCCTGAAGTATGGGAGACAAGGGCTGGGCTTGGAACCACCCTCACTCAATCTTTGTTACCTTGGGCTAGCTACTTAGCCTCTATTTGCCTCTTCATCTAGATAAGTGAGACTGATAATAGCATACCCCTGGATAAAATGAGATATTTGTAAAGCTCTTTGTTAAACTTAAAGTGTTATGTAAATGTTCCCTATTCATATTTAAAAGAAAAGCCTATTATGCACTACTCCAAGTTCCCCATTATTTATGAATGTTTTGAGCTGCCAGTCTTGCTATGGGGATGTAGACTGGATAGAGATTCATATTATCAAAATAGAAACAATTTACATTTGTGGAATGCTGTTAGGTTTACAAAGCAATTTCCTCATTGCCTACCTGTAGGGTAGGCTGGCAGTATTATTATCCCTACTTTACTAACTGTGGGAGAAGTGAATCTGACATATTTAATGATATTCATAACCTTAACTGAGCTTCATGGGAACTATGCATAGATGGTAAGCAGTACAAGTAAATGCATGCAATTAGAATTATTTTTACACAGCTAAACTAAGTATTTCTGGTCTCAGCTCTGTGGAAGGAAGAGGATAATAGGACTGATTAAAATGCTTTTCTGCTGTGCCTTAGTAGAGCAATCTTCCCAAAGGGAATGAATTCCCTTAACTCTTTCAGCTCTGGAAAACTATGGAAAGTATAAAGAAACAATCATCCCTAGCTCCTTTTCTTCAAATTCAGAGAGAAAGTGAGAAATTATATGAAGTAGGAAGCTGCTCTGAGTCCCCACTCTGGAATCCATTTAATAGAGATTTATTTGTTTTAATAAGCAGACACTTGATAAGTGGTTGGTTAGGAAGGTGTGGTTTCATTGGATAATAGATTGCACTACTTGATCTTTATGATGCTTTCCATTTCAAAAATTCTCTTATATCAAATTCAAACACAATGCCAGGTGTTAGGAAATCAGTCTGAAAATATTGATTCCTTTTGGGAGTAGCAATTTTGATTGGGATGGGGGGGGGGTGAAAGAGACATTCAGGGGCTATATTAAAGGTATTTGGAATTACCCATTAGTCACTTTTGAAGGGTGCTACAATGGGGAGGTTGTATTGATAAAGAGAATAGCTTGAGGATATTGGCCATGGAGATTGGAGAAGGTGAAAAAAGGAAATCTGGTTGCTAGAAGTGAATGTGAACTGGGGCTACTTGGGGAAGATTAAGACATTTTCAAAGATAAATTTTGATGCTCTGGCCTCTTTATATTCAAGGCTGAATACATTTATCTTAAATGCATATGCATTAAAGATAGTTTCCTAATGAATAAAAGTTATCTAAAGTATTTTAGATGGAAGGAGAAAAAATATATCTTTTTTACAAATCTGAGGACTGTGGGGGAGGTAATTCAGGGCTTTTCTTTAAAGCTTAAAAAAAATCCCTATGTCCCCTTTATAATCAATACTGTTTATTGGTTCCCAGGCTTCAGGTCCATAACAGGCAATGGGGGTTGAGTGAATCTCTAGGATCACATTGCTAGAAGTGTTTCAGATTAGATTTGAACCCAAGACCTCCCATCTCTAGGCCCAGTTCACCAAGTCACCAGTTACCCCCCTTTTAAAGCAACAATCCTCAGAATCAGAATCTTAAAGAGTTGGAAGGGACCTCAGAAGTCATCCAGTACAACCTATAGGAGTAGGAATTTCCTCTAATTTCTCTGACAAGTAGTCATATACCCTCCAATTGAGGATCTTCAGTGATGAGTAACACAATATATTCTAAGTCATTTGACATTTATTAAATGCCTATTTACTGTATGCTAGGCATTGTGCTAAGATTGCAAAGAGAAGCAAAAACCATTCCCTGTTCTCAGAGCTAACAGTCTAATGTGGGATATGGCATGCAAACAATATTGCATGAACAGGTTTATACAGGATAATTTGGAGATGATCAACTGAGAGAAGGCACTAGTCAGGGTAAAAGAAATTGGGAAAGATTTCTTGTTGAAGATAATATTTTAGCTGGGACCTGAAGGAAACTGGGGAATCTAGGAGGCAGAGATGACTAGGTAGAGAATTCTGAGCATAGACATGTTTTTCAGCTTTTTTATTAGGATATTTTTTTCTCATAATTGAACTCTGAAATCTGTCTTTTCACAGTTTCTACCCATTCTTTTTAGTTTTGTCCTCCGGGGCCAAGTAGTAGAATAATTGAGATACTTCTCTCACAGGATAACCTGTCAGATACTTGAAGATAGCTATCTTGTTTCCCGTAAGTCTTGTCTTGTCAAAGCTTTGCCATTTCCTTCAATAAACTCTCACATTTATATTCTCTCTTTACCTTCTGGATTGCTCCTCTCTTAATATGCTTCAGCTTGTCTATCTTTCTTAAAATTCGGTGTCTAGAACAGAACACAGTGTTTCCAATGTGGTCTGACAAGTACAAAGTACAGTGGAATGATTGTCTCTTTACCCAGGACATTATGCCCCAATGATGCAGCAATTAGTATTAGGTGGCTGCCATGCCACATTGTTGAGTCATATTGAATGTGGTTCCCTTTTTTTATACCCTGTATTTTAAAAAAAGCCAGCTTTGGGAAATGGAAGGAGGAAAGGCAGTCTGTGTCCCAAAAGACCCCTGCAGGAGACCTAGATCTGCCCTTCAGTTCCAGAGTCTTAATCAATGAAAAATTATCTTAAATTTGGGGGAAATGAGGTGATCAAAATAATCATTACTAGGTGCACAGAGGATATGGTTATTTTATATGGTTGGGGAAAAAGAGGGAGAAGTCAATTAAAGATGAGGGTTAGTTCCTGGATAGATTATGATACAGTGGGGCCTCTGGGTATCTAGAGGGCAGCATAAAGGCACTAAGCACTGGAGAAAGACTAGGGCAACTGTTCCTTGATTCTTATGTGATTATTATACTCCCCTACCTCATCTGTTTTCTCATAGAAAGGAAAGACTGTTTCTCTAGTCATAAACTGGAATTTCCTTCTCCATCTTCTACTCCTGAAATAGTGATTCAGTACTTGTTCTTTCCCCATATCTGCTAATTTCCACTGGAGGAACTCATCCCAGGTCATATGACATCTTTGCATTTGGTTTATAAACATAATGCTTACATGTTAATTAATTTTTAAACTAACATAGCATGCTTTTGCTACTCTCTGCCCTTACTTATGTCATTCTCTGTGCCTATAAATCTCTGCTTCATTTATTCATCTTCTTCATCTATCCATTAATTTTTCAGGCATTGAAAACATACAGACCTACCAGTATAGTTATGATAAAGGTCTTTAATGGAGGCAGACAGGTTTTAACCTAGGAAGATACCCAGAACCCAGTACTTCAATTTGGTGACCAGGAGCAGCCTATATGCAATAGGTAGAGGCTAGAGTGATTAGAAAGATAGTTTAGGTTTGATTGTCTTATTTAACTCAGTCCTGGGGAAGAGGCAAACTTCCAATAGATAATTCAGTCTTTGTCTTTTGAATTCTTTAACATTAGCTAAGAATCTGAGAATCAGTATGGAATTTCTTGAAAACAATTTCTTGAAAACATTTTAGACTGAAAGGGGACTACAAAATTCAACTAACTGTTGATTTTTAAAATTGAATTATAACTATTCTGGAGCAGAAATTTATAAAATCTCTTACAAATTATTCTTCTTCCTTTGCTCAAGACTCTTTAGTACATAAGAATTCACCCAAAGCATCCCATGACGCTTTCAGATAGATCAAAGGAAGTTTTTTCAAATTTCAAATTTTGATTTTCAAATTTTGATTTTCAAATTTCTAAGCCCAGTGTTGCCTTTTTGGAACTTCTTGTTGCTTCAAATTTTATTATCTGACCAAGTAACAAAAAATCTTAATTTCCTTCCATGTGACAACCATTCAGATATTTGAGGACAGTTTATATATTTCTCCCAAGTTTGAACATCATCAGTTCCTTAAAGGAGATTTAATTCTTTTCATAATCATGTTTGTCCTCCTTTGAATAACTTCCCAGGGGGTCAGTATTGCAACCAAAGTGGGATACTCAAGAGTTCCAGTAAGAAGGCTGCATGAATTATAAACAAGTCTACCTAGTCTATCATCTTAGAAGAGCAACAGCAATCTTATGTTAAAGAAAATAAAAGGATGATTCCTTCCAAAGGAGGAAAGAATCTCTTATAGGGAAAAAATGAATAAGCAAAAAAAAAAAAGATCCCATTACAGTCAAATCAACAAACATTTTTACCTACTGTGTGCTAAACCTGTGTTGGTGAACCTATGGTACATGTGCCAGAGTGTGCTGGAGGGGGCTGCTCCCTTACCCTTTTCCACATGTGCCTGAGGACATTGATTACATGTCCTGTCCCTCTGCCCAACAGTCCAATGGGAGTGCTTTGGGAGCTCCCTCCCCTGTCTGGAGTAAGGTAGGGGGTGATCACATGTGGCATGTTTGGGTACTTGGTCTCTAAAAGTTTTGCCATCACTGTGCTAGATTATTGTGATTACAGCTATAAAAGTCAGACTGCTTTCAGAATGCTCTCAAGGGGAGTGTTCTTATTGAGGGATACAGCATGTTTACATATAAATATGAATAGAATATAGTTCTAAGAGGTGGAGATAGGAAGTAAGAATATTACAAGCCCAAGGATCAGATTGCAAAAAACAAACAGGGAGGTAGGAATAAAAATGTCAAGTATGGGGAGGAACAAGTAAATTATGAGGACTGTATTTGGCCTGGAAGGATAGATTGAAGTCAGACTGTGAAGGGCTTTTAAATTTCATGTTAGGAGCAGCTAGGTGGCTCAGTGGATTGAAAGCCAGACTTAGACACCAGAAGTCCTGGGTTCAAATGTGGTCTCAGATACTTCTTCACTGTGCAACCCTGGGCAAGTCACATAACTCATTGCCTAGCCATTTTTTTCTTCTGCCTTGGAACCAATACACAGTATTGATTCTAAGATAGAAGGTACTGGTTTTAAAAAAATTCAAGAGTATTTTAGCTTTGTGACAATGGGGGAATATGAATTTGGCTGCTGTGTGGAAGATAATTTGAAGGATGAAGAGAAATGTATAGAGCCTACATAGGACTCTAATACAATGAGTCTAGCGGAAGAGTGAAGAGGATTGGGACTAAAGTGCCTGTAGTGTGAGTGGAAGGGAAAAAATGCAAGAGATGTTGAGGAGGTGGATTTGATAGAATGCTGTGATATACCCAGGCATGGAGGCAGGACATGGTTGATGAACCTGAAGGAGGAAGGAATGGTAGGAAGAGAACCATAACAAATTAGTCACACAAAAGTCCAGGGAGGAGAGAATGTTCAGACGTGGGGCATGCTCAGCAATATCACATGCTTCAGAGAGGCCCAGAAAAGACCTTGAATATAGAAACAGATTATTGGCAGTCTTGGAGAGAGCTGTTTCAGGGAAACTTTCCTGACAAAGATACTGCAAATGAATGGGAGGTAAACAAGGGAGAAGAAGTCTGGACAGCTTTTTATAGTAAATTAGATGTGATAAGGCAGAAAGGCTAAAAAATACTACAGTTTGAGGGGATGATTGTCTTTTCTTTAAGGTATGGGAGACCTGGACTGTAGAGAAAGAACCAGTGGGTAAGGAGGAGTCATCCTTTGAGGGTGAGAGGAGGTGATCAAGACCTAGGGGAGAGAACAGAATCATGGGCACAAATAGAGGACTTATTATTGGCAAAGATAAGGGCCACATTCTCTGAAACTACAGCTAAGGAGGAGAGAGTGTAGAAGGATGCTGAAGTTTTGGAAGTGTTGAATGGGTAAGGAGAGGGAACATGTGACAGATGTCCCAAATTTTTTCAGTGAAGTATGTATGAGATGAGGTGCTCTGCTGAGAGGAGGATGAAGCAATAATGTTGGTGACTAGAAAAGAATAGATTTGAAAGTCACTGTTGGAATATAAGAAAAGAATAAGACAGTGGCATCAAATATACCTCTGGAAGAGAAAAAAACTTTTGCAGAAGGGTGGGCTTTTGTTATAGTGGTGGTAGTACAGAAACTATTGCAAAAATTGGATTGCAAATTATCAGAAAAAGATTAGATTAACACCTTATGCTGTATACAACAATGATTTCCAAGTATAGAAATAATTTTAAATGTAAAAATCAGAGGAGAATAGAGAATTAATCTCATTTATGGACAGGAGACAGTACCAGTAATGGCACAGAGAATATTATAAAAAGACAAAGTATGCAATTTCCATTACTTAATATTTTTTTTAAAAAAAGCATTTCACTGATGCTTTTACATACAGTTCTGAAGCCTTTCCTCTTTCACCTCCAGAACTGAAGGGAGCTTGTAACAAAACCAATTAAGTAAAACCAATCAATATTGTGACCTTGGCTGTGAATGTAACATTCTGACCTAGAATCCCTGCCCTTCCATTGAAGACAGGGGAAAGTAATATGTTTCATCATTTGTTCTTTGAGATCAACATCATTTAAAAATTATTAATAGTTGTTTTTTTTTTTTGGCACACAAGTTCCCATAGTTCAGAGGGAGGAGCAAATTCTTATCCATTTATCATTGCTAAATTTGAGCATTGTAATTATATGAGTTTAGTGTTATTTCTTCTTTTACATTATTGTGGTCATTATAAATAATGATTTCCTGGTTTCACCAGAAAGACATTTGTCATTTCTTACAGCATAGTAACAATACATCAAATTTAGGTTGTTTTATTTACTTGCTTAAGGGTAATGTACTTTGGTTTTAGTGGTGGAGAGGGTATTCCATGATATACATCTGCTGTGTCAGAATGAAAAAAAAATCAATAAAACCAGATGAAATTTTAGGTTCATTATTGCAACCCTTATTTACATTCATGAACAAGATGGGCCTAGATGTATTTATAAAATTTTCTTTGACTTAAGAATTTATTTGAACTTAATAATTAAAATTAACATTTCTATACTTGTAGGGGAACAGCGGAAAAAAAGAGTTGTACATACAACTGCACACATTTATTTTGTATCTCTTGCTTTTATTTTAAAGTGCATAATAAATATAGCATGTAACTTTCAAAGCTGCCTGACCTGCTTGTCTTCGTTTTCTTCTGACCTTCCTTTTGCTTTCTTCTGTACATGTAAAAAAAATGTTGCAAAAATCCTTTTTTTTCTTTTTTTGGCAACTTCATTTCTAGTTCCTCCTTCCTACCCATATTCACATTATGAAAAGAAGTCAAGCAAAACTCTTCTAACATATTCATAGACAAATCAAATTCTCACCTTCATTATACTCCAGAATGTTTATCCTATTTTGTATGAATTTATCTTGAGGTACATTAAAAAAATCATTTATCTCTACTGCTTCTCCTATCCATGTGAAACCTAGGAATTTCTTTAGAATATATCAGTGCCTTTTTAAGCCTTCAAACTCACTAGGCTTCAAAAACTTGGAATGGGTTTTAGATATACAGTGAAGGATGCAAAAAGAAATCATACCTGACCCAAAGTCAGCTGAGAATACATTTCTCTTCAGGGATTTGTAGAAAACTGTAACTTAACAATAGTAAATTTAGTTGGGCTCAAGCTAAGGTCAAGAAGAATTTTTGTCTTATGTCTTGATGTTTTTCCAATAAATTACTCAAAATCCTGCTTTTTCTGATGGCTCATCATCTCTGGGTGCTTTTTCAGTGCCACAAGGCTTTTTAAGCCTCCTATCTTCATTTTTTCCTGATTGTTTAATTCTCCTGCTTTGTTCTGTTTCTCAAAAACTTTATTTTACTGTTTTTCCCTATTGGAGCATGCAAATGTTTTCAAATTTTACAAGCCACACATAGATCATTTCCCATTTTCTTGGTTAGCATCTCTTTCCTATAAAACCCCTCTGTAGCTGGCCTTTCCCTTAGTCATCTATCCGGGGAGAAAGGATAGCCTTTGCAATATGTAATTTATTTCCATTGATGATGCTTTTGTCAGAGGAAACTGTTAGCTGTGCTTTGTAAAGAGTCTTTATTTCATTGTGTAACAGACTACTTTCAGTGGTGATTTCCATGATCTCTGATACATGAAACCTAAAGTTACAGAATCATAAGTTCATATATCTAAAGCCAAAAGGGAACTCAGAGGTAAGATGTCTAACCTCATTTTTCAGATGAAGAAACTGAAGCTAGTTTTCTGATTTTTGTTGTTCATTTGTTTCAGTTGTGCCTGGACTCACTGGGACCCTTGGCAAAGATACTGGAATGATTTCCTATTTCCTTCTCTAGTTCATTTTACAGATGGGGAAACTGAGGCAAATAGGGTTAAGTGATTTGTCCCGAGTCACAGAGTTAGGCAGGAGCCTGGATTTGAACTCCTGTCTCTAAGCCTGGCACTCTATCCACTGTGCCAACTTGCTGCTGAGAACCTAATTTGTAGAGATTCTTCTGACTGACTCTTTCCCAGAGTATTAAAATAAAGAACTCAAAACACAGATAATGACTGAATTGGCAATGAACTAGTCTTGCCTCTTTCCCAGGAACCAGCCTCCTTTACTTGAGAATTGAATTTAAAGAGGACTATCACATCTAAAGACCAAGAAGCCTACTCCTAACCACCCTACCCTCTGGCTATTGTGTCTTGTCCAAGCTTCTGTGAACTCATTACCTGGCTATTGCTTCCCCTCTTCCAAAAGACTATTTAATCACCCCTCTGTCTGTGGATCATCTGAGGCCCCAAGGACCATGGTGCATAGTATTATAGAGGAAGCTAGATTGTATTTTTTTCTGACCATGATTAAAGATCCTTTATTATAACTACTTTGATAATTGTTTTTTTATATAATAGTGTCCAGTATGATGATAATAGGCTCTAAAATTTTATACTTCAGATTTTCTTTACAAAAAATACTAGAATATAATTGTTACCTGGGATTACTGTTCAGCAGAGCTGGATACTCTGTACCTTTAGTCCTCATTGTCACTGCTGCATGAAATTCAATGAATTTGGATCAAAAGAACCTAATAAGATTTGCCAGACAGTAATCAATTTTTCAGCATCCTAGGCTATTCCTATAACTTGCTTTGCTGTTATTTCTCTACAACAGCATTGTGAATTCCAGTTTATGGAAGATCTACAACAGAATTTTCTTCTTTATGGTACCCAACATTTGGATATTTATATTGTAAATACAAAAAAATCCCCCCAAACTAGAGCCAGCTTGGTGACCCTAGTGGATAGAGTGCTGGGCCTGGAGTCAAACTGAGTTCAAATATAGCCTTAAACCCTAGGCAAATCACTTAACCTCAATTTGCCTTAATACACTGGAGAAAGAAATGACAAACTACTCCATGATCTTTGCTAAGAAAATCCCATGGATTTCCACTCCCAGGAAGGATAAAGATAGAGTAAAGAACTTGGTAAACTAACTACAAACCACAAAAAAACAAAGATCAAGGGAAGCAGGACTCCATCCCAGAACACTGTGGAGAGACAGCAAAGAGAGCCAATCTTGCTCTGGTAGGAGGGGAGAATGCCATCCACATGCTGGGGTAGAAGTGAGGCAAGATCCAGTGCAAATGGATGGGGGAGGGATATAGTTCAGCACTGTACCCCTGAGCCGGGAGAGGGCAGAACTGAACTGTGTCCAAGGCAAGCTGCATCTGGACTGAACAACTGACTAGCCAGGCCACCTCTGAGATGTGTTCACTACAGGGACCCAAGAGGCAGCCAGGCAGACCCCAGGCAACAGAAAATAGACCACAGTATAAGCTTATGACAGTAATTGCTCCTTCTCAGGAGTGGAGTAGAGCTTCAATACATAGGCAAGGTTGTGAAAAAAGTCCCCCCAAATGAGTGAAAGACACAGAAAAAGCTTGAGCCTGGAAAGGCCAAAATGCAGGTGCAGAAGAGGACAGCAATGCCAAAATGGAAATGTGGGAGGCCTCAAAGGAAAATGTGAATGGATGTCAGGTGCAAAATGAACTTCTGGAAGAACTCCAAAAGAGGATAAAAAACCCCCAAATAATAAGAGAGCTAAGAAAAACCCAAGTGGGGTCATGAATAGTTGGACATGACCCAAAAGACTGAACAACCACAGATCAAAGCAAAAGGCTATCCAGTCAGAGGCAGCTAGATAACTGGATTGAGAGCCAGACCTAGAGACAAGGTCCTGGGTTGAAATCTAGTCTCAAGATACTTCCTAGCTGTGTGACCCTGGGCAAATCATTTAACCTCCTTTGTCTAGCCCTTACCACTCTTCTGCCTTGGAACCAAAACACAGTGTTGACTCAGTATTGAAGATAGGGTTAAAAAAAATGCTGTCCAATCACTTCAGCAATATTCTAGGGGAAGGTAGATAGATGGTGCAGTGGATGCGGATAGAACTCTGGGACTAGCCAGGAATATGTTCAAATATGACCTCAGACACTTAGGAGCTATGTGAGATTCTAGGTAGAGAAAGAACTTCACCTCTGCTTGCATTGATTCCAATTGCAAAATGGGAGTGGCAATAGCACCTGCCTCCCAGGAATGTTGTGAGGATCAAGTAAGATAACATTTATAAAACATTTAGTATAGTTCTTTTCCCATAATGGGTCCTTAATAAATACTTGTTTCCTTGTTTCCTCCCTTCCTCTTGTGCTTCTTTCTCTCTCAGTCTCTGTCTCTGGCACACTTTAAAAAAAAAAATAATAAATAGAAAATTAATTGTGTTTCTCCCTCCTCCCTCCCTCCCTCCCTCCCTCTCATCCATCATTAGAAAGAAATTTGCATGTGTTAAGATGTTTCATTGCTTGTATTCATATCCTAAACACCTTCCACACTACTTGGCACCTAGTAAACTTTTTGTAACTACTTGGTTGCTTAATTGGTAATACTTGGATTATTATTACAGAGGAATCATGATTTCATTTCAAAGTACTTTCATTGAGGCAACATAGACATCAATGAGGTCCTTGATTCAATAGAGGACTGAAATAGTAAATACTTTTAAGTGCTTGCAATTAAATATTGTGAGCATCTGATGAGATTTATCCAAGTAAAATGTTAAAGGGTAATGGACAGACTTGGGAAAAAGAGAAAATAAATGCTTTGTTTAAAAGTAAATACTACATCAAGGTGAATATCAAATTGACATTTGATAAGAAAAAATTAGGCTTTATAGAAATGCAAGGCTTATATTTTTTAAAAAATTAGATTTTAGCTACATTTCTAGGTGACAAGAAATGAATTGGAATAAAAAAAGGTCCATAGGAGTCAATAAAAAATCATTGTTAAAAATAGATTAATAAATGAAAGTGCAGCCAGGGATTGTTTAGAAGGACATCTTTATTTTATTATGCAACTTCCTGGCAAACATTTGCCTTGGGTAAATGTGTGGTTTCTACTATGTCTCATCCTTTTTTTTTTCCCTGAGGCATATTGAATGGCCATTAGGGTTTTTGTTTCTCTCTAATATTGTTCACTGCCACGATGAGTATTACATACTGAGGCCCTTTTTGGGTTGAGAGCAACTTTTCAAATCTATTTCATTTTAGAACTGATCTGGCATTTTTATTGTTAGCAAGTTGCAGTTCACTGACTTGAGTTAAATGTGAAGTGAATAGGGATTTTCATCACAAAATCCTCTCCCAGGTCTAGATTGAACCTCACCCTTTCCTTCTTGTTGTCCATATTAGTGTTAATGCCAAGTTAGAATGAATATGACAATTAAACCTTTTAGCCAATCTTATATACATTAAAATAATAGGAATCACTGTAATACCACATAAGCAAAATACATACATTCCAATGACTATATATTCTGTCACTTGCATTTATTATCAGTTTAATCAGTCTATGTTTTAGATTTGTAGGAGCCAGCTTTATATTTAGAAAAATGCACTTTAAAATGAATATAAGCACATTCAAAAGGACTGTCATTTAAGGTATGTTATTTGTTGGGGTGTAGATTTGCAATTTTATTGGTATAAGGAATACCTGTTGATAGGAAACTTCCTCCTCCAGTATAGCTCTCACCTTGTAGAATAACTAAGTGATTTATCTGTGGTTCTGCAGCTAGAATGTGTGAGAGAACATACTTGAATTCAGGTTGTCTTGATATTACTGACATGGCATTTACTCCATCCATGTTGCCTTTCTGAAATATTAACATTTTATTTAAAATCACCAGGGAAATTTTGAAGCTGCTACATCTTGGATATTGCCCATGATCCTGAAAAAGTGGTCAGGTAGATGTGTGATACAAACAAAAAAAAAATGGAATAAGTCTATAATCATGAGTGTTTTTGAAAGATATTTTTGTACTGAAAAAAATCTGTTTTTGTAGCACCGTTCTATAGGTCCAGTTGCTATGATGTAAGGTGCTTTGACAATGTAATCCCTTCAGTTTTAAATAATTACAATGAGCTTTAGGAGCAAATGCAACATTCCTTTATGTAATGAAAACAAAATAGAGAATAGGATCCATGATGGTAGAGGCAGCAGCCCAGCTGAACTCTCCCTTCATTCATTTCATTTCCAAACAACTTTAAAGCCTAGTGGATTAAGAGCCAGGCCTAGAGATGGGAGGTCCTAGGTTGAAATCCAACCTCAGACACTTCTAGCTGTGTGACCCTGGGCAAATCACTTGACCCCCATTGCCTAGCCCTTATTGCTCTTCTGCCTTGGAACCAATACACAGTATTGATTCCAAGATGAAAAGTAAGGGTTAAAAAAATAATAAAATAATGCTGCTAATCAAATTTTAGAATATGGTATTCCAGAAGACAAAGAAGTAAGGGTTACATCCAAGAATAAACTGGCCAGCAAAACAGAATAATAATTTGGGGGAGGGAGGGGAATGAGTGGTTACTGAAATAGAAGACTAAAGCATTCTGAAAGAAAAGACTAGAGCTGAATAGAACATTTTTCATTCAAACACAAACTTAGAGAAGCATCAAAAGATAAACATGAAAGAGAAATCATGAAAAGAACTCAATAAAATTAAAATGTTTACATCCCTATGTGGGAAAATGATAATAGAACTACTAAGACCTTTAGCATTATTAGGGCAGTTAGGAGTCTTCATGGATAGAGGGCATGGATATGAGTTAAGTATGTTGGGATGGTCTAAAAAAATGAAGGGATGAGAAAGAGGGATGGCCTGGAAAAGGGGGAAAGGACAGATTGAATGGGAAATTATCTCATAAAAGAAGTGTCTAAGAGGAGTTTTTACATTGGATCCTAATATGGAGAAGTTGCAGACAATGCTTGAATCTCACTTTTATGGAATTGGTTCAAAAAGGGAAGAATATATACACATATTTTAGTATCTGTCAGAAATTTATCTGAATTAATATGGAAACAGGAGAAGGGAGGAGTTAAGTGAGATGGAGGGACATGATACAAAGGGACGGCCAATTAAGGGAGGCAGTTGTTGGAAGCAGAATAGGCTTTTTAGGAGGGACAAACTAGAAAGATAAAAAGACAAAAAAAGGGAATAAATATACAATTAATAATCATAATTGTGAATATGAAAATGACCACCTCACCCATAAAATGGAAACTGAAAGCAGAATAGATTAGAAGCCAGAATATAACAATAAGTTGTTTATAAGAGACATACTAAATAGACACATAAAGAGTTAAAATAAAGGGGAGTAGAGCAGAATCTATTATGCTTCAGCCTATGTAAAAAATCAGGGGTAGCTTGTCATGATATCAAACAAAACAAAAGCAAAAATAGACTTAAGATGCTATATTTTACTTAAAAGTACCTTAGATTATGAAGTGATATAATACATTTTTACAGAAAATTTTCCTGAAGATGACCTTGCTTCTCAAATGTATAGGTAACTAAGTCAAATTTATAAAAATAAGTGCTATTCCTTAATTGAGAAATGGTCAAAAGATATGAACAGGGAAGTATTTTCAAGTATTCCCTGAGGAAGATAGAAATTTTCTTCAAAATTTCAAAACAAATGACCTGATTTTATATATGTAAATGCAGATAACACAAATATATACATGTGAACATATTTGTACACATATGTCATATACAAAATCTTTGGGGGAAGAGATGAAGGAAAAGAAGAATGCTATGAAATCATGATAGTAACATCAAATTGTTGGAATGAATTTTAAATATAAAAAAAATATTTTAGTAAACAATGAAAATAGCTTATAAAATCAGTTAATAAATACCTATTTCATAAGCAACTATTAACAGTGAATCAACAAAGTTTTGTATTTACTATGATAGCTCACATATCTATAGTACTTTGTACTTTATGGAATATTTTCCTTACAAGGGCTTTCTGGGATAGATAGTTCCATCTGGACATCCAACAGAGTTTTCTTGGATATTCCACCCTCACTTCTAGTGCCTTCCCTCTGAAATGCTCTTCAATTATTTGTACAAATACACAAGTGTGTATATATATATATGTACATATATATAAAATATGTTTATATGTCATAATCTGGGTAGATATGTATTTATTTGTAGGTTTGTGTATGTGTGTATTTTGTGTTTTTTTTTTTTATCTCTCCCATTAGAATATGATCTTTTCTTTGTATTCTCAGGCCCTTAACATAATGCCTGGCATATAGTAAGGAATTAATAAATGCTTGTTGATTGACTACAGGTATTATTGACCTCATTCTACAGATGAAGAAACAGACTCAGAGAGGTTAATTATTTTGTTCAAGATAACAGAGTTGATAAATGGCAGAGATAGGGTTCTAACTCAGATCTTTTGATATTTTAATTCAGTACTCTTTTCAGTAATCAACAGCATAGTCAACATCTAAGCAGTTGATGAGTTTCTTCAATTTAACTAGATTGGTCCTCAGATAACAGACAAATGAACAGACCATGTTTGTTTCTATGCCCAGAACTTTTATAGCCCAGAACTTTTATAACTTGGTAGGAAATGTCAGTGGAATTCAGCCTAACCCAATCCAATGAATTCAGTAAGCATTCATTAAGGATCTATCTGTTGCTATGTGCTGGGGGGCAAAAAAGCCCAGTGGTATCCTCTAGAGGCCAGTGTTCTTCTGCATCCCTTTCTCAGGAGCTGGGTGGCTTTCTTCCTCCTCTACCACCAATGTTGCTGGAATATAGAATGTGTGAAGGATAATAAAATTAAGAAGATTCAATACCATCACCAAGGGGCTATATTATGGAGAATTCTAAATACCAAATTAGAACATTTGTATTTGATTGGTGAGGCTCTGAGCCTGTAATTCATTCTTTTATCATCTCTTCATCTTAAAGCTAAAGTCTGAAGGAAACTAGAGTTCTAAGTGCAATCTCCTGCATCTAATCTTTCATAACTTCTCCAGCTGCTAGTACCTTCCTCTCAAAATTACCTTGTTTTTACTTTGCTTACACCATTTACTTGTATTTGAATGTTCTTTCTCCACTGATAGAATGGAAGCTCCTTGAAAACAGGGTCTATTTCCTTTTTGTCCTTGCATTCCCAGTGTCTACCATAACCTTATATATGATGGGTACTAAATAAATTATTTATTGGTTGATCAATTTAGTTTGGAGTGTCTAATCAAGTTTCTTCACAGAATTTCTTTACATCCTTTATCCTCAGCAACAGATAATTGGATAAGCTTATAATTTCATGGAAGTCTTTAAAAAAACATTTCTTGTGAGCACTATAATAGATTACCTACTGTCCCTTGAAATCATGTTTTTTGTTGCCTTTTGAGGGTACAATAAAATCAACTTTACCAACTCCTTTCCAGTCTCTCTCTAAGTAGATTTTGAGAACCATCTTTCCATTTAGCTACAGTTTCCTTCATTCATCTACTTTAATTGGCCTCTACCAGTTCTAGGTATATGTCTCATGAATTTTTCAGCAACTTTTCAAAAACCAATTAATTAACTAAATTAAGAATATTTTTCCATGGTTACAGGATTCTGTTCTTTCCCTTACCTCTTCCGCCCACCCCTATAGCCAATGAGCAATTCCACTGGGTTTTAAATTTTTCATTGAGCAAGACCTATTTCACTAATATTGATATTTGCAATAGAGTAATCATTTAGAGTCTACATCCCCAGTCATGTCCCCATCAAATCATGTGATCAGGAAAATGTTTTTCTTCTGTTTCTACACCCACAGTTCTTTCTCTGGATGTGGATGGTGTTCTTTCTCCCTCAGAATTGTCCTGGATCACTGCCTTGCTGCTAGTAGAGAAGTCCATTATGTGCGATTGTGCCACTCAGCAAATTTTATTAGATGGTGATGATGACAAATGCCTTATTTATTTATTTATTTGTTTGTTTGTTTGTTTGTTTTTCCTTTTAGGCTAAAGATCTAATCATCACACCAGCAACCATTTTAAAAGAAAAACCAGACCCAAATAACCTTGTGTTTGGGACTGTTTTCACGGATCACATGTTGACAGTGGAATGGTCTTTGAATTTTGGTTGGGAAAAGCCCCAAATTAAGCCTCTTGAGAACTTGTCATTACATCCTGGTTCATCTGCTCTTCACTATGCAGTTGAAGTAAGTAATGTATTATTTAAGACATGCACATTTAACTTTATTTTCAGTGCATTATGTGCACTAAAATAGTGTATGTGTGATAGGTTTTTAAAAAAAATCTCATTTATTTTATGAGGATTATGGGGGGATGTGTATATATATATATTTATATTTACAGATAGATTGAGAAAGACATTACTTGTTCTTTATATAATCATATTATGTAAAGAAGTATTGAAAGAATAATTCAAAGCAAATGAAAAGGTTATTTCTTATATAAATTTACCTAACCAAAATCCAGTAATTAACATTTTGTCAAACCATTTAGCCTTTCAGTCCATTACTACTCTGGAGAAATAAAAGTCAAATAGTATGGTTGGATTTCAAAGTGAGCTATATACTTTTATTACTAGTAATAGCATTTATATTCATGTTAAAAGAGGCATTTAATTTAATGCCCTTTAGGCATGTTTACAAGTCTATAAGCATAAAGGTTTGAGAAAGGAATTTTTCTCCTTAGTATCATTATGACACAGTTGTGAGTATGTATATTTGTTTGTGCTCATTTGTATGAATATGTATATGCATGTTGTGTTTTTACTTTTCCATTATTTCCTTTGAAATATGAATATATTGGGAGTGTTGAAGAAAAATTTTGCCTGAAATACTTTGGTGGAAAAAAAAATGAGCACAAGATAACTAAGTATTGGGCAGTTGGCCTACTAAGAAATTTAAATATTCTAAGCTTTTTTAAAAATTAACTTTAATAGGAATCTCATTAGAGAGTGGGTCCCTTCCTACCAGCATCTGTGGTTGAATTAAGTTGTCCCTTCAGAGACTCATTTATCCTATATGTGCATATTCACTGCTGACAGTTCTGATCCCAGCATGACTTTGAATGGGTCTGGAATAGTTTTGTTGCCTACTATATCTACATAATAGTAGTCTAAACATATGGAGAATGGAGGGAGCCAATGGAGGTGCATAGAAAAGTGGAACAGATTGTTTCTTATCTCTGGGATGTTGCATAAATCTCCCTTTATGCCTGGAATGCACTCCTTTACCTTGTTTCCTTCAAAGCAGTTCATGAATCTTTTTCCAATTTCCCACAATTGCTCATATCTATTCTTCTTAAGTCACTTTGTATTTATTTTTCACATAGTTTGTCTTGCTTTTTTTATGTGCCTGTTTTTTTTCCTGATAGAATATATGCTCCTTGATAGAGTCTGTTCATTACTGTTTTTATATATCCAAGGTTTGGTATAGTATATGCTTTTAATAAACTTCCATTGTTAAGTCAAGTAAGATATTTATTGTGGATTGACAAGTCAAAAATATTGAAACCTGTTGGGTTGGGGCATAACAGTTATATTGAAAGCACCTTCTGACCAACTTTGCCAATTGTCGGTTTCATTTTAGTTTTTGAGGAAGACTTAAAATTTTGCTTGTAGCAGAAATTCCATGCAAATTCATAACACGTAGAACTTATGTACTTATTTCATGCTGCATAATAACATTATGCCTGAATTCCAAGTCAAGGGACTAGAGAAAGTCAGAATAGTATTATGCATGTATTTAGGAAGGGTAATAGTCAGATGGTAGGTCACAAGCAGATTATCCTTGAAGATATGAATTTCCTGCTTATGCAGCCATTCACATTCCTTAGGAAAAAGGTATGTGAGTGTGTGAGGATATGCATGCATGGATATATGCCCATATTCCTGCAATGGTATTTATTCTGTTCTTTTCAAAGGTATAGATGAATCTTCCCTCCAACTCATAATTTTGAATCTTCTGCAGTTATGATTGTCTTACCTCCATATGAATGAATACTTTATGTATCTAGGTTAGTCGATTTTCATCCTCTTTCCTCTGTTTCTTAGACCCTGAGTTCAAATCTGAACTCACATTTACTAGCTGCACAATGCTGGGGAAGTCGCTTCACTTTTGCCTCAGTTTCTTCAACTGTAAAATTAGTATATTTCTTCAATGGTAAAATGAGTATAAACTATTTTCCAGGCTTGTTGTGAGACTCAATGGGATATTTCTAAATTGCTTAGCAGTGTCCAAGACATAGTAGGCACTTAGTAAATGCCATTTTCTCCCTTCCTTCCCTGAGTCTCATTTGCATTCTAAATATGTAACAAAACAATTATTTTAGATTAGATTTGAAAAACAGATTCTACAGCCCAATTCTCAATAACTGGACTCAAGGAAAGTGTTCTGTATATAGAAGTAGCTTTCCATTCTTTCTTAAAAGAAACCAGTATTATATAGTCATATAGCCTAGAGTTGTAAGTTACCACATGGGTTTCCCTATTCATGTGTCTCTCTGCTTGGTCTCTCCCAAGGACACATGGACCTATTCGTAGGAGAGTGTGTGACCCAGGTTTATAACTGGAATGTTATAATTTTAGTATTCCTGCTTTTGTCTTCACTTGAGCTAAAGTTCCTTCATGATTCACATTTATCTTCACAGTTAGTGTTTTAAACAATTCCTGACTTGTATTCTTTATTTTTCTAATTAAAATTTGTTTTAATATTGTTTTTATTTTTATTATTCATTTTTGTAATAGAGTAATCTTTTAAAACCAAAACCCCAAATCATACACCCATATAAACAAGTGATAATCATATGTTTTCATTTAGATTTTTACCACCACATTTCTTTTTCTAGATGTGGATAGCATTCTTTCTCACAAGTTCCTCAGAATTATCCTTAATCATTGCATTGTTTTTAGTAGCAAAGGCAATCACATTTGATTGTCAAAATGTTTCAGTTACTGTGTATAATGTTCTTCTGGTTCTGCTTATTTCACTCTACATCAGTTCATGTAGCTCATTACAATTCTTATAGAAAATCCATTTATTCATCATTCTTTATAGCACAATGGTACTCTATCACCATCATATACTACAATTTTGAACCATACTCTTTAGCCAGACACGGAGTTCCTTCATTTTTAAAAATAGTTGGAGTATAAGTGGCCATAATCTATTTCTGAGTTCATAGGAAAACATGAGTTTGACATTCTATTTGCTTTGTCTTCCAGAAAAAATTTAGAAACCCTCATTTTATCAGTCAAAGCTTCTCTATGCCTTCTTTTATTTACTATATAAACTTTTAGTCCTTTCATCCCTTTTAGAAAATGAAAGAAAGAATTGGAAGATGGAAGTAAGGGATAAAAGAAATTTACTTTTTTTTTAGAGTTTGATACACTCCAGTGACTGCCAGTCAGGGGGTTTACTGGACTCTAAAATGTTGAGATCAGCCTCTGTGAGGGGAAGTATGGTATAATGAAAAAAATACTACCTCTGGATTCAGAAAATTGGAATTTAAGTCCTGGTTCTTCTTTATGACCTTGCCTCTCTCAGTTATTTCATTTGTAAGATGGGAATAAGAATATTGCATTACCAACCTTGCAGAATTGTTGAGAAAAAATTTCTTTGTAAAGTAATACTGCTCTTTCCTGGTTCTCCTATCTATCTGACTTTTCTTCTCAGCCTCCTTTGCTGGGTTTTCATCTAGGTCTTGTCTACTAACTGAGTATCCCCTATTGCTTTGTTATGAAATCTATTATCCTTTTCTTTTATACCATTTAACTTGATCTCCTCAGCTCCCATGGATTTCGTTACTGTCTCTTTGCTGATAATTTGTAGAACTATATATCCAGTGCTATCCTCTCTCCTGCCTTCCACTTTTTTATTTCTAGCCACCTACTGAATATTTCAAAGCGAATTTCTTTGGACACCTGTGATAGAGACATGAGAGAGAGAGGTTTTGCAGGACTTGTGGACTAAGATGCAAGAACCAGGGTTCCAATGGAATGTTCCCGGTTGGTGGCAGTTGAGCTGACAGTGGGGAGGGGACTTTATCTCTGACTGGAAGTCACTCTCTCTCTCCCTAGAAGTTTGAAGCTGGCTGAAAGACTTTTGTGAGGCTAACTGGGTTTCTGGGGTTTCTCTGGCTCTGAGCAGTTGAAGTTGACACTGAGAAGAGAAACTTGGCTTTTGGACTGGGTCTCTGTCTCTCTGACTCTGAGCAGTGGAAGCTGACCAGGGGAGAAGCTTTTGAGTTGGTGATCTATTTGAGAGTTGAGCTGTCCAGGAGAAAACTTAGAGACTTTGAACTTTGTTTTTCTCTGGGGTTGAAACTGAGGAAGGAGACCAGCCAGGCTGAATTTGTGAAGAATCAGAAAGAAGATTTTGAAATCTTCTGTCTGTCTGTCTGAAATCTGCTGTCCTCCATCTTCTTAACTGTCTAAGAGTCATACTTGTGACTCCCCAAATCCTCAATTTGTCTCATTTAGATTAGGGAAATACTCATCTCTCTTACCTCAGTTTCCCATCCTGTTATCCCAATAAACCCATTGACTTGAAAAAATAAAGGAAAAGAATATCTTTATAGTTTGCTCAAGTGGGGAGGGAAGGAGCCAAAGGCTTCAAGAAGAACTGGGTGGAGAGGGTTGGTAAAGGGAGGGAGTGAAGGGGGGAGGAGGTTAGGAAATAGATTGATCCATCAGCAATCAGTAGGGATCAGTAGGCAAACCCCAGAGTATCCTCCAATATCTATCTAGAGCAGTATTCCCTGTGTTCCAGCATCCCTGTGTGGCAGCATCCCTCAGCTTTTTTCTGTTCTACCTCCATTACAAATAAGCCAGTTTAAGTTCCTCAAGCAACTCTCTCTAGTCAAAAGCCAGAGAATAGTTTACTTCTTTATTTCAAATAGTAATTGTTTCCAATCAGTTTACTCTTCTATTTCAATTGGCACCCTTAGTCTGACAGTACCCAACAATCCCACAGGCAGGAAAGATAGTAAATATGTTCAAACAAGTAGTTTTTGGTGTGGTGGTTTTGGCAGTCATCGCTTGCTTTTTGGGTTTACCATATTCTATATGGCAAACTGACTCAAACTGGTAGTGAAAACTGTGGATTATGTAGGAAACTTGACAATGACTGTGTTACAATTACCTTTTCAAAATGAATTAGTTCTCTGGCAAGTCCTGGCACAAGTATATATACTCTTCATGGCTGTGTTGCAAAATCTATCCCAAGTGAGGAAAGTTTTCAGATTCAAGCAGCTCTCTAGTCAAAAGCCAGAGAACAGTTTACTTCTTTATTTTAAGTAGTAATTGTTTCCAATCAGTTTACTCTTCTATTTCACACCTCAAATTACAACATGTTCAAAACCAGAACTCATTATTTTTCCCCCCAAACCTTCCCCTCTTCCTAATATTCATGATACTACCATCTTCCCAGGCTTGCAACCTGCTCATCCTTGCAAGGTCATCTTTGATTCCTCACTTTTTCACCTCTCATTTATAATTTGTTGCCAGTCCTGTTGAATATACCTTTATAACATCTTCTATATGCTCCCATTTCCTTTCTCTGGCATTGCCTTTACATTGCTTTCCCTCATTACCTTATGCCTATTACAATTGCAATAGGCTTTTGGTTGTCCTCCTTGCCTCAGCTCTTGTCACTACAGTCCATCCTTCTCTCAGAAACCCAAGTGATCTTCCTTTTGTTTGTAGCTTTGGAATTTGGCAATTACATTCCTGGGAGTTGTCTTTTGGGGGTTTAGTGTAGAAGGTGTTCTGTGAGCTCTGTCAGTGGCTGTATTGCCCCCTTGTTCTAGAATCTCTGGGCAATTTTCTTTGATTATATCTTGTATCACCATGTCCAGTTTGGTGTTTATTTCTGGCTTTTCTGGGAGTCCAATTATTCTTAAATTATCTCTTCTCCCTCTATTTTCCAGATCTATCACCTTGTCGGTGAGATATTTTATGTTCTCTTCTAATTTCTTGGTGTTTTGGCTTTGCTTTATTAGTTCTTGCTTTAAAGCCTGGTTTTCTTTTACAGTTTGGTCAAACTGGTTTTGTAGATGTGTGAATTTCTTTTGCATTATTTCCCACTTTTCCTCCCAGAGGGCTTCCATCTTTTTGGTCATTTCTGATTCAAATTCTTCATGGGTTTGTGGAGAGTTTCCATTTCCTTTGGAAGATTTTGGAGCATTTTCTTGTATATCTTCTTCTATCTGCTCTGTATTTTGTATTTTGGCTCCATAGAATGTGTCCAAAGTCGCCCCTTTCTTCTTATTTTTCTTGGTATTTTGGGGCTTCTGTGCTTCTGTGGAGTTTGCCATCTCTGAGTGTGGAGGATTAGCTTTTCTTATCTCTGTCTGGTGTTCAGAGGCTTTAGTCCTGGGCAGATTGTCTATGAGCTTTCCCTGGGTTAAACTGAATATGCCTCACTGGAACTGGAATGGAAGGGTCGGACCACGAGGCCACATTCCCCCCCAACCCCCTCGCTTTCCGGAAGTTGCCTTCAGAATGGCTGGCCGTGAGGCTGTTTCGTAGGCCTGCGGGGGGGATGGGCTGCAGCTTCCCCAAGCTCCGAGGGCAAGGACTTTCACTGAGACTTGGATAGCAGGATCCAGCCCGTGAGGCTGTCTTGCCAGCCCTGAGGGTTGCTGTTGTTTCCACCCGCTCTCTGGAGCAGGAGCCCCAGGCAGTAACTTTCACTGGGACTCGGGTAGAAGGCCCTGAGGGTTGTTGTTCCGTGGACCCTGCTCTCTGAGCCTGGCCCGGCTGCGGCTTCCCGGAGCCTTGGACTCTGCGCTCCTACCCCTGAGGTCCGAGTGATCTCGGGTTCTGGCTTTTGAGGGGAGCCGTACCTTTTGAACCGGGTCCAGGTCCAGGAGGAGGGTTCCCAGGGTCTGTGCTGTTGATCGTTTTGAATTTCGGCGCCTTAGGAGCTTATAGTTTGAGATCGGTCGGGAAGGGTTTTCCGGAGATCTGAACTTTAGCTTTCTCTAAGCCGCCATCTTAACCGGAAGTCCCCAAGTGATCTTCCTAAAACACAGGGGTGTCCAAATAATTTACTTAATAAATCCAAATGTCTGCCTATTGCTTCCAGGATCAATATAAAATCTTCTGTATTGCCTTCAAAACCCTTTTCAATCTAGCCCTTTCCTACCTTTCCAGTCTGCTTATACCTTACTCCTCTCTGTGTATGTACTCTGTTATCTAGGGACACTAGTTTCTTCCCAAAAGATATTCTACCTTACAGTTCCATGCATTTTCCATGTGTCATCCTATATGTTTATTCTCCATGCCTAGAATTTTCTCCTACCTTATTTTTACTCTTGACTCCTTTTAAGTCTCAGCTAAAATCCCACCTTCTGAGAGAATCTTTTCCAGATCCTCCTTCATGCTAATTCCTTCCCTATAAAATTATATTCTATTTAGTCATGTTTGTACATAGTTATTTGCATTTTGCTTTCCCCATTGGTTTATGATCTTTTTGAGACAGAAACTATTTTTGCCTTTCTTTGTATCCCTTATACTTATCACAATGCCTGTCACATAGTAGGTACTTAATAGATTCTTGTTAATTAAAGTATAAAGCAAATATACCCTGTTTCCTTGTGGTTATTTGAAATGCAAGTTCTAGCAATATACAGAAAGAAAATTTAAAAAGTAAATACTGGAAAAGAGTAGGAAAAATTTGCCTATTTTCAGGCTATAATTTACTTCGAAAATCCCAGATAAGCAGCTGAATAAAATGATTAATATTTTCAGTAAAATAGCAGGAAACAAATCTATAATCTTCACCAACATTTTTGGAGAATACTAACAAATAAAAGGATGAAATGATAGAGAAATTCTATTCCAACTAAAGACCCTTACAACATAGCTTTCTAAAAGTTGCATCTAGTTTCAAGGCATTCTTTGGGTCAAAACCAAAACTCTTTCCCTTGTATTCTCCCAAAAGACCAAACTGAAACACATAAATAATAAAACAGACTAGATGGGAGGGGAGAAAGGTTGGAGGGACAATCTCTTTTCCCTCTCTTATGCAAAAGTGCACACTTTCCCACAGATTCATAGGATACCTGATAAAGACAATGTTTATTACCTGGAGGCTTCATATACCGGTGGCTAGTGTAGGGTTGGAACATTTCTTTGCCTCCTAAGTTGATACATATAGCTTCCTCCAAGAACTAATAATGACCTTAGGGATGCTTATTTTGATGAGCTGCCATTTGCTCTTTCTGAATTAGTGCCACTACTATTTGCTGTTTCTTTATTAAATTGCAGCTGGTAGAAGATTTTTCTTCATTAAAAGGAATATTTATAGCATTTTTTGTGAGTCAGCAGATCCACAGCAATATTTAGCTATCACAGCAAGAGTCCTTTATTCTAAGCCTTATCTTTTAAATACATTATACAGACAATAAATTATGAAGCATCATTTAAAATATGACCTGTACTTATACAAAAAAATATGTACCATATATGAGATTGAAACTTTAAGAGACTGAGATATAAACTGCAAATTAGATTCATGGCAAAGGGAAGTATTTCACAAGCATGATGAAATTTTCCATTTTCCAAACCCCGCAATATTTGTTGCTAACAAGCCAGAATTGAAATAAAGATGAAAAGAAGAAAAACCTGGATAGAATAATAAGATATCTCTAAGAAGAGTTGGAAGAAACCTGACAGATCATCTAATCCAGCTATCATATCTAATAGAGCAGTCCTATCTGCAAGGTGATCCAAGGGTAGTTATCCCACATGTATTTAAACCCTTTGTGGTGGGGAGCCCATTCTGTTCTTGAAGAACTAATCATTTCTATTGAGTCAGCATTTGCATATTCCTGAAATAAACTTGTTTATACTCCTAAAAAAAAAAAGCCTGGAAAATTTCAATAGATCATTTCATTTTGCCTCTGAGGTCTCTTCTATATTTTCTTTATATTCTCCTCCCCCATACCAGTAGAAGGGCCAATATCTCTTGAGTTTTAGGTTTTAGAACATTTATTGCAAAGGAATGGAATTGTTTGTTTCTTTAAATATCTTTAAACTACTTTTTGTATTGAACTTGGGAAAATTTTCAAGTTGACTCAAAAGCGTAATTTTTTAATGGATCTAATTGATGTTATTAAATATTGATATTTTACTAATTAAAACAATGGAGAAGGGGTGTTCTACTCCTGGTAGATATACTTAATGAAGGTTCCAGTCCTGAGAGTAGAGGACAATGGCCTTATGTCCTTTACTCAGTTTTTGTTCTAGCTTAAATATATTTACATGCTTGTCCAGAAAGTATCTGAGAAATGAAGTAGGTTTAGGGCAGATTCCACATTACTTCTCTGGGGTTCCTTTGTCAGAGACCTATGGCTTGGGTAATACCTAAAATGGATTAAGTGAGAGATAAAAGGAACTTTATACTCAAGGTAAAAAAGGCAGGGAATCAAAAGGAAATACTTAATCTTAGCTTGAGAGCATTCTTTGTAGCTCTGAAGAGATAAAGCCCAGAAGCTCATAGAGAGATGCTACAAACAAAATGAGATTACCATTATTCACCAGCATAGCAGTTCACAAAAATGACAAATCCAATGGATGTTAAAGAGACAGCGCCAAGGAAAAAACAGCCAAGAAAAAAAGTATAGTACTATTACATCACTGAGGATGTAACCAACTCTATAGCAACCATATCTGTGATGCAAGTTGCCATGGCATCCCATATTGCTTGTCCACATACATTCTTTATATGTGTAAATGCCTTCTCTATATGTATGGTCTGGCCAAATATATTCTTGACATGTACTTCTTTATGTATATTTCTTAACATGTTCCTTATGCATGTGTCCTCATCCTCAATATTTCTTTTTTTTTCTTTCTAATTTAAACATTATTTTATTTGGTCATTTTCAAACAATATTCCTTGGAAACAAAGATCCTTTTCTTTTCCTCTCCCTCCCACCATCCCTCCCCTAGCCAATGCACAATTCCACTGGGTAGCACATGTGTCCTTGATTCAAACCCATTTCCATGTTGTTGGTATTTGTATTAGGGTGTTCGTTTGGAGTCTCTCCTCATTCATGACCCCTCAATCCCTGAAGTCAAACAGTTGCTTTTCTTTGGTGTTTTTACTCCCACAATTTGTCCTTTGTTTGTGGATAGTGTTTTTTTCTCCTTGATCCCTGCAGAATGTTCAGGGACATTGTGTTGACACTAATGGAGAAGTCCATTACGTTCTTTGTACCACAGTGTATCAGTCTCTGTGTACAGTGTTTTCCTGGTTCTGCTCCTTTCGCTCTGCATGACTTCCTGGAGGTTGTTCCAGTCTCCATGGAATTCCTCCAGTTCATTATTCTTTGAGCACAATAGTATTCCATCACCAACATATACCACAATTTGTTCAGCCATTCCCCAATTGATAGGCATCCCCTCATTTTCCAATTTTTGGACACCACAAAGAACACAGCTATGAATATTCTTGTACATGTCTTTTTCCTTATTATCTCTTTGGGGTACAAGCCCAGCAATGCTATGGCTGGATCATAGGGCAGACAGTCTTTCATCTCCCTTTGAGCATAGTTCCAAATTGCCCTCCAGAATGGTTGAATCAATTCACAATTCCACCAGCAATGAATTAATGTCCCTACTTTGCTGCATCCCCTCCAGCATTCATTACTTTCCTTTGCTGGCATATTAGCCAATCTGCTAGGTGTGAGGTGATACTTCAGAGTTGTTTTGATTTGCATCTCTCTGATTATAAGAGATGTAGAGCACTTTTTCATGTGCTTATTAATAGTTTTGATTTCTTTGGCTGAGAACTGCCTGTTCATATCCTTTTCCTATTTATCAACTGGAGAATGGCTTGATTTTTTTTTGTGCAATTGATTTAGTTCTTTATAAATTTGAGTAATTAGACCTTTGTCAGAGGATTTTGTTATGAAAATTGTTTCCCAATTTGTTGCTTCCCTTCTCAATTTGGTTACATTGGTTTTGTTTGTACAAAATCTTTTTAATTTGATGTAATCAAAATTATTTATTTTATATTTTGTGACTCTTTCTATGTCTTGCTTGGTTTTAAAGTCTTTCCCTTCCCAAAGGTTTGACATGTATACTATTCTGTGTTCCCCTAATTTACTTATAGTTTCCTTCTTTATGTTCAAGGCATTCACCCATTCTGAGTTTATCTTGGTGTAGGGTGTGAGGTGTTGATCCAAACCTAATCTCTCCCACATTGTCTTTCAGTTTTCCCAGCAGTTTTTGTCAAATAGTGGGTTTTTGTCCCAGAAGCTGGGCTCTTTGGGTTTGTCATATACTGTCTTATTGGGGTCACTTACCCCAAGTCTATTCCACTGATCCTCCTTTCTGTCTCTTAGCCAGTACCAAATTGTTTTGATGACCACTGCTTTATAATAGAGTTTGAGATCTGGGACTGCAAGGCCACCTTCCTTTGTATTTTTTTTTTCATTATTTCCCTGGATATCCTTGACCCTTTGTTCTTCCAAATGAACTTTGTTATGGTTTTTTCTAAGTCAGTAAAAATTTTTTTGAAAGTTCAAAGGGTATAGCACTTAATAGATAAATAAGTTTGGCTAGGATGGTCATTTTTATTATATTGGCTCGTCCTACCCAGGAGCAGTTAATATTTTTCCAATTGTTCCAGTCTAGTTTGAGTTGTGTGGAAAGTGTTTTGTAGTTGTGTTCATATAGTTCCTGTGTTTGGCTTGGTAGATAGATTCCTAAGTATTTTATTTTGTCTAAGGTGATTTTGAATGGGATTTCTCTTTCTAATTCTTGCTGCTGAGCTGCGTTGGAAATATATAGAAATGCTGATACTTATGCGGGTTTATTTTGTAACCTGCAACATTGCTAAAGTTGTTGATTATTTCGACTAGCTTTTTGGCTGATTCTCTAGGATTCTTTAAGTAGACCATCATATCATTCACAAAGAGCTATAACTTGGTCTCCTCCTTGCCTATTTTGATGCCTTCAATTTCTTTTTCTTCTCTAATTGCTACTGCTAGTATTTCTAGTACAATGTTAAATATTAAAGGTGATAATGGGCATCCTTGTTTCACTCCGGATCTTATTGGGAATGCATCTAGTTTATCCCCAGTGCAGATGATGTTAGTTGATGGTTTTAGTTATATACTGTTTATTATTTTTAGGAACAACCCTTTTATTCCTATACTTTCTAGTGTTTTTAATAGGAATGGGTGTTGTATTTTATCAAAGGCTTTTTCTGCATCTATTGAGATAATCATGTGATTTTTGTCTGTTTGTTTGCTGATATGGTCAATTATTGGATGGTTTTCCTAATATTGAACCAGTCCTGCATTCCTGGTATAAATCGTACTTGATCATAGTGAATGACGCTCCTGATCACTTGCTGGAGTGTTTTTGCTAGTATCCTATTTAAGATTTTTGCATCTATATTCATTAGGGAGATTGGTCTATAGTTTTCTTTCTCTGTTTTTGGCCTGCCTGGCTTTGGAATTAGTACCATGTTTGTGTCATAAAAGGAGTTTGGTAGAACTCCCTCTTTGCTTATTATGTCAAATAGTTTGTATAGTATTGGGATTAGCTGTTCTCTGAATGTTTGATAGAATTCACTAGTGAATCCATCAGGCCCTGGGAATTTTTTCTTAGGGAGTTCTTTGATGGCCTGTTGGATTTCTTTTTCTGATATGGGATTATTTAAGAATTCTATTTCTTCTGTTAGTCTAGGCAATTTATATTTTTGTAAATATTCATCCATATCATCTAGGTTGGTATATTTATTGCCATATAGTTGGGCAAAGCAGTTTTTAATGATTATTTAATTTCCTCTTCATTGGAGGTGATATCCCCCTTTTAATCTTTGATGCTTTTAATTTGCCTTTCTTCTTTTCTTTTTTAAATTAGATTGACCAGTACTTCGTCTATTTTGTCTGTTTTTTCAAAGTACTAGCTTCTAATCTTATTTATTAGTTTAATATTTCTATCACTTTTGATTTTATTAATTTCTCCCTTAATATTTAGGATCTCTAGTTTGGTTTTCTTCTGGGGGGGTTTTAATTTGTTTGCTTTCAAGTTTTTTGATTTGGATTTCCAATTTATTGATCTCTGTCCTCCCTAATTTGTTAATATATGCACTCAGGGATATGAATTTTCCTCTGAGTACTGCCTTGGCTGCATCCTGTAACGTTTGAAACAATGTCTCACCATTGTCATTTTCCTCAATGAAATTATTAATTGTTTCTATGATTTCTTCTCTAACCGATTCTGGATTATTATTTAATTTCCAATTAATTTTTGATTTGGCTCTCCATGTACCATTACTGATCAATATTTTTATTGCCTTATGATCTGAAAAAGTTGCATTTATTATTTCTGCTTTTCTGCATTTGAGTGCCATGTTTCTGTGACCTAGTGTATGATCTATTTTTGTGAATGTGCCATGTGGTGCTGAAAAAAAGGTGTATTCCTTTTTGTCCCTATTTATTTTTCTCCATATGTCTATTAACTCTAATTTTTCTAAGATTTCATCACCTCTTTTACCTCTTTCTTGTTTATTTTTTGGTTTGATTTATCTAAATTTGATTGTGGTTGGTTCAAGTCTCCCACTAATATGGTTTTACTGTCTATTTCCTCCTTCAATTCTCCTAGTTTCTCTATTAAAAATTTGGATGCTATACCATTTGGTGCATACATGTTGATTCATGATATTTCCTCATTGTCTATACTCCCTTTTAACAAAATATATTTACCTTCCCTATCCCTTTTGATCAGGTCTATTTTTGCTTTGGCTTTATCAGATATCATGATTGGAACTCCTGCCTTCTTTCTATCAGTTGAGACCCAAAAGGTCTTACTCCAACCTTTAATTCTAACCTTGTGAGTATCAACCCGCGTCATATGTGTTTCTTGAAGACAACAAATGGTAGGGTTTTGGATTCTAATCTATTCTGCTATTCATCTACATTTTATGGATGAGTTCATCCCATTCATGTTCAAAGTTATGATTGTTACTTGTGGATTCCCTGGCATTTTTATATTCTCCCCTAATTCTGACCTTTCTTCTTTAGCTATAACCTTTTAAACCAGTGATTTATTTTAGATCAGTCCCCCTAGTCCCCTCCCTTGATATGCTTCCCTTTCTGACCCCTCTCTTTTTTTGTTCTCTTCCCTGGCCTCCTCTCCTTCCCTCCGTTTTTATACTCCCTCTCCCCTCCCCCCTCCTTAATTTCCCCTTCTCTCTTACCCTGTTGGATAAGATAGAATTCAGGATCCTAATGGATCTAGATGTTCTTCCCTCTCAGAGTTGATTTCATTGAGAGTAAGGTTTAAGTAATGCCATTTGAAGCTCTCTTCCTCTCCTCATATGAGAAGTCTTCCCCTCCCCTTCCCATGTATATCTTTGCATGGGAAAGAGTATTCTATTTAGTCCCCCCCCCCTCTATTTCTTGAAGTAAATTTTAGTATTATCAATGATTCCCCCCTCCCTTTTTCTTTCTTCCCTCCCATTTCACCAATTCGGCTTGATGCCTCAATCTTTCCTTATGCGTGATTCTTCTAACTACTCTCATGATGCATACAATTTTTGAGAGTTACACATTACATTTCCCCCACATATTAATATATATAATTTGATATAACTGTAGTCCTTAGAGAAGAAAGTTTGACTTAAAGAAAAAGATAAGATTTTTCTCCTTTTCCCTTTCTTTCATCTCTACCTTTTCATGTTTCTCTTGCTCTCTGCAATTGGATGTCAAATTTTCCACTAAGTTGAATCTTCTATTTTGTTGAATGCCCATACTTTCCCCTGGAAGTATATAGACAGTTTTGCTGGGTAGTTGATTCTTGGTTGGAGACCCAGCTCTCTTGCCTTTCTAAATATAGTGTTCCATGCTTTGTGGTCTCTTAGCATGTTAGATGCTAAGTTATGTGTGATCCTTATTGGGGCCCCTCTATATCTGAAGCTCCTCTTCTTGGCTTCTTGTAACATTTTCTCCTTAGCTTGGAAGCTCTTGAATTTGGCAATTACATTCCTGGGGGTTGTCTTTTGGGGATTTAGTATAGAGGGTGTTCTATGAACCCTTTCTATTTCTATTTTGCCCCCTTGCTTCAGAACATGTGGGCAATTTTCTTCTATAATCTCCTGTAGTATAGCATCAAGGTTTTTGTTTATCTCTGGTTTTTCAGGCAGACCAATGATTCTCAAGTTGCTCTCAAAAGTCCCTTTCAGTGATCCCCTCTCAGTTCCTTGAGGTGAAGACCTACTCTTCTCTATCTTTTCCCCACTTTGCATTATAATCTGGCATGCAGTAGGCACTTAATATATGTTCTTTGTTGCATCATATCTATAAATCTATAATATGAAAACACCAACAGACAGGAACTTGAGTAAGTGCCAGAATGTATATTTAGTTCATTGAATTTGATAGAAATGATAGTTATTTCTTTCTTGTATCAGTTTTTATTGGCCAGAATTTGCTAACATTATTATTACTCTTTTGAAGACAAAAGCAACTTTAAGTACATAAGTAGTTACGAAACCTGGAGAAGTCAGCTCTTTGGATATCAGGGGCTCTTTGTATTAGGCATCTTTGGTAATGGATTTTAAATTGTTTTTAAATTTCAGTTATTTGAAGGAATGAAGGCATACCGAGGAGTAGATGAAAAAATACGTCTTTTTCGACCAAACCTCAACATGGATAGGATGCTCCGATCTGCAATAAGGGTAACTTTGCCTGTACGTAAGTTAAGCAGTTTATGTTCCTTTTTATTTAGGGAGTTCCCAGTACACTGTTAGAAATAAATTCCTATGAATTTGGGTGAAATGAGTTGTGAACAAGCAAAATGAATTGTGGTTGTAAGTAGTCTGGCTGTTCTTTTTCATGCTTTCTTCCCCCAAAGTGTGATGGTTAAAAACTTTAAGGGGGCTAATTTATTCTATTGAGTAAGTGCATAATAAGAGACGGTGTGGCCTTACGGATAGCGAGTGAGTCCTTAAGGGGAGGAAGACGTGGGTTCAAGACATGACTCTTTGTGACCTTAGGCAAGTCTAAGTCTTTTAGTCTCTTAATGCCTTTGGCAACCTTCTTTCTATTTTCAACAGTCAAAATTCCCATTTTTCTTAATTGTAAAAAAATGGTGAGAATTTTTGTTTCTTATTGGTTTTTAAAGATAATTTAAAAAAGAACAACCAACAATAAAAATAAAATGAAAGAAATCCTCCCTATACAACCTAAAGTATCAAATAGATGTGCAAAAAGGATTTGGCAAGAAACCTTGCTTTTGGTCTAGAATACTAATGAAAAGAAGGGAATTGGGAGAAGTGAAAGGATATTCAATAGTCAAGTGTCCTCTGGATTCTTTAAGATACCTTGTAGTCTAGAGAGCTTGCTAAGGCTTTAAGTATCAGAGAATGTAATTACCTGCAGTGGGGAGGGAGTTTCCTCTTTTGGCAGTTCTTTGTACCAGTGAAGCACAGATCTTGTCTCTTACTATTTGTATTTATATGTGTGGTACATGAGAGTGAGAGACAAGAAGGCTAGACCAGAAGTAAAAAGTGAATGCTTAATTCTCAGCTCAGCAACTTATACTGATCATGGACAAAGCACACTGCCTTATATACCCATTGTTTTTCCAATATATAAAATAAAAGTGTTTAACTAGATGATCACTAAACTTTCTTCAAACTCTAACCTATTATGTTTGTATATAAGAGGGAAATTAGTTTAAATCTAAAAGAAATAATTCTAAATTATTTTTAAGTTATAGAAAAAACTCAAAATGTAACTGCTTTTTCAAGATATTGTTATTCGTGCTAATGAGGATGTTAGAAATCTTAAGTTATTTTGAAACTTTATCTGAAGTTGTGTAGATTGAAATTTAAAAGTCAACTGAAAGATAAATTGGAACCTGAGCCATTTTTTTCTGGTAAGCTGAATTCATTATAAAGTGTCCTGAACACTTCTAAGGTGGGAGTCTTCCCTATTGGATTTCCACCTCACATTGAGAAATGAGAAGATTTTTTTTTTTACCATAAATTGGGAGAAATAGACTCATCCTATAATTAAGAATTCCTTAGGCTTATCAGTAAGTTCTATCTATCTCCTTGAGTAACTTAACTCTATACTTTTTGAGAAAACCGAAGTGTAGTTAGACCCAAATAAGCAAACTTCACTTAGTAGTTTCTAATCTTTGCCTTCAATATTAAACTACTTCTGTAGAATGCTTGAAAACAGAGCCTACTAGAAGGAAAAGTCTAATTCCTTAGTCTATGCTGCCATATAGAATTGTCAGGTTCATCGAATATAAGCTTAAAGGGTCCTAACTGTTAATTGGTCCAATCTGTTCTTTTGAGAATCCTGAAGCCTTACAAGTTAAGTGACTTGCTCCCGATGACACAATTAGTAGGATTGGCAGAACTGAGTCTCAAAGTCAATTCCTCTGGCTTCCAAGGCAACATTCTTTGTATTGTACAATCTTAAAGTCCATTAACCACTTCAGAAAGCTCATGTTTTATTTAGGCAATAGTTCCTTTGGTCCAGTTCTAGAATTTGTAGCCACCTGTTTTAAGATGGGTTGTTAATCAGGGTTGCCTGGGAATTCAGGAGAGTATCCTGAAATTGGAAAATAATTGTATATAGGATTCTTGACATCACATGCTATTTTTTCTTTATGTATATTCTCTCTATGTTATTCTTTATATGGAGTTATATAACTTACTGCCTATTAAAGTATAAGCTCTTGGGGAGTAGCAATTTTTTAACTTTTTGTTTCAAATTCCCAGCACATAGTATAATGCCTGGCTTTTCTGAGCTTAATACAAAATGCTTCTTGGTTAATTGATTGCTATCCTTACAAGAGTATTTATGTGTCAAGTACTTATCACATTAATTTTGTTCAGTAGGCATTTATTAAATGTCTCATATGACTCTGTGTTGTTTAGCATCTCAGCACTCTGAGCTACTCTCTGAACTCTGAATAGTGTAGAGCCGTTGCCAGGAAGAATTGGTGAAGAGAATCTCAAAAGGGGGAATTACAGTAATGAAATCACACACACAAAAATAATAAATTGTGCCAGGCAACTTGCAAAAATGAAGCATTCCTTGCCCTCTAGAAGTTTATATTCTACTGTAAGGAAACAACATGAACACAAGAAATAAGTATTAAATAACAGGAAAAAGAAAAGGGAGAACACATCCTAATGATTTTCTAATACATCAGAAGAGTTAGACAGAAATAATTTAAGATCCATGGAAATGATATTTGGTTTGGTTTATTTGGGGAAATAGTTTAAGATTTTTGGAGAATGTCATGTTAGCAAAAAGTTATGATAATTTTTCTGGAAGAATCCATGATATGAACTCAGAGCTTGAGGGATGATGACAGTAGTGGGTACAAGGGAACAGATTTTTAAAGTGCTAGTGTTTATTTGGGGAAACTTGTATTTTCCAAGTTAAAGATTACAAGTTACCATAGGATAGATACCATAGAATAGAAGGAACTGATGGAGTCTGAATGCAGATCAGAGCTACCATTCTTCACTTTATTTCCTCATGACTTTTTCTCTAAAGTAAGTGATATGTGTCTCCTTTCACAATATGATGAATATGGAAATATGTATTATAGGATAATGCATGTACAACCTACATCATATTGCCTGATATCTTGGGCATGGGGGAAGGATAAGAGGGAGGGAGAGAAAATGTATTACCGAATGTTAGAAAATGATTATTTTAATTCAAAATACTTAATGCAAAAAAAGTGCTTTGCAAAACAAAAAGAAAATACTATAGAAAAGGGAATCTTTTAAGTCCAAAATCATTGAATCAGAGTTGATATAGTATACATTTTATAAACCAAGATATTAGTAATCCCTTTAATATAGAATAAAGCCTCAAATTAGATATTCATTCATTAGTAATCAATAAAAATATTTTTGTTTAAACTGGACACCAGTTTATTTCATATTTTCTGATGGGGTGAATTTTCTCCCTCTGAGTATTTTTACAAAATGATATCTTTCAGGAAGGCACAGAAGAATTTATGTAGGTCAATAAATAATTTTTTAAAATCTTTATCTATAAAAAGATATATATCTTTTATATCAGAATTACAAAAAGTTCTCTATTAATGAATATACTATTTTCTATTTCGTGTTTCTGAATTCCAGGTCAAATTCAGGCTCTAATTGGAACAGATTATTGTAAGGAATAAAATCATGATATGTTCTTCTAAGATGGGACTTTAAGGGGTTAGGAATCAAGAAAGTTAAGGAAATAAGTTTGCTAATTTTATTTTTCCTTGGTGAAATCTCAAACTTGTTTTGTGATGACACTAATTTTGTTTCTCCTAATCTTGCATCTTCCTCGAAAATCTGCCTATGAAATCTGGCAGTCCAAGGTGGAGGCAGAGAGCTCTATGCCAAGTTTCTGCCTAAGTTCCTTAATTCTTTGAAGTGGCATGGCCATCACAGCATGCACATTTAGTGCATAAATGATCTCCCTACTGTGCAGGAATTCTGTTTGACTTATCTAGAGCATGTACTAGTTCTTGCTTTGTCTGTAACTTAAAATGCCTTAAAGCTCTGTTTTATAGAATGTGCAGCTTTTTAGGCTTGCTTGTGTCACAGAAATCATAACAATTTCTTAAAGCAGGACTTATAAAAGCTTGAAGCTCTTCCATAAAAGGGAAATTATGCTGCCACAAGACAGCTGCCATCTTGGAATCTGGAAGTTAATAGCATATATCCGAGTTGACTCAGTGGGTTCTATTCCAGGCTATTATGACTGTAATAAGCAGTACTTTTGAGAATTGGAAAGAGTCAACTTTTGAGGAGTTTCAAGACCAAAAGAACAAAACATGAAAATATATTTGGTTTAGGGCTTTTATAATTCAGTTCCCATTTGTTTAGCAGCCAGGTTGGCCTAAGGAAGGCAAAGGGGTTCTTAACCCAGAAACATGAACTTTTTTTCTTTTTAATGTTTTGATAATAGCAATATAATTGACTTCCTTTGCAATTCTGTCTGTTTTATTGTATGCCTTTAAAAAAATTATTCTGAAAGGGGAGTCTATAGACTTCATCAGATACCTAAGAGGTTCATGACACACAAAAAGTGGATAACTGTTGGGAAGAATCATGGACTAGAAGTTTGAACTCACATCCTATCCATGTTATTGTTGAGTAAGACAACTTCTTTGGGCCTCTGTACCACAGTGGGAAAATGGGAGTCATGATATTTTTATTACCTATTTAACAGAGTTGTTTCAAAGAAAGTAGTTTCTAAAGCGTTATGTATGTATAAGGTATTATTTCATATCATTTCTTATCACCAGGAGTGTGCTCTTACAGTGCCAGATACTTTCTTCTCAAACCTGTTAGTACTAACCACTCCTCTTCTCTCTAATTACTTTGTGTCTATCGTTGTATATTCTTATATATACACATTGTTTTTGCCTACTAGAATGAAAGCTCCTTATATTAGCAGGGAGCATTTCTGTCTGTTGTTTTGTCTTTTATCTTCAATATTTAGTTTGATGCCTACTACATACAAAGGTTTAATAAAGTCTTGCTCTTGATTGTGAAAAAATTCTGATCTTTTTTCTTGTGAATTTATTTCATTTCCCAAACTTTTAGGAATTTGACAAGGAAGAACTTTTAAAGTGTATACAAGAACTTGTGAAATTGGAACAGGAATGGGTTCCACACTCAACATCAGCCAGCCTGTATGTTCGCCCTACTCTCATTGGCACTGAGGTAAGATATGAGTGATTTGGTATGTATGTTGTGTATGTATAAATTTTTTATTTTTTTACGGTATCAAACTTTTATTTCTTGATCCACCTCATAATTTGAAGTATAGAATTATCTTAGCATTCCATCAATAGATAACAGTTTTTATATTTACATAGCAATAGATTATTGAAATGATTTTTTCCTTTGTGTATGTACCTCTGTGGTGTCTACTGTTCAAGTATTTCTATTCCTTTAGTAAGTTTTCCATAAGAGACTATTTGAGCTCACCTTAATGGGGAAGACAGTAAAATCTTTGAATCAGGTTGGGGAGGAGGCACTTTGTACCCCTAGCAAACTGTGAGGTGTAATTAGATCACGTAGGGGAGACCTGTAAATTAAGGTTGTAACACTGTATTCAAGGGATGGTTATTATCAGTACAGAGAGAGAGGAGAAGAGTGGAGAACTTCCCTTCTCAAAGCGGGGTTCAGGGAAGACAGCAGATGTAATGAGTTGACTCAAAGAGAGGAGAGGGGATTTGAAGATTTTCCTCCTTCTGCCTTCCCTCCTTAGCTGTGGCTGTTCTCCCAAATTTGCTCTTGTCCCTCTTGTCCCCCCTCCACTACTCAAGACCAAAGGATATCCCCTTGATTTGTTCACTCATACTTGATTCACAGGTTGGGGGAAAAGATAACTATTTAATGTCAACTTAACTCAATCAGGATAATGCAAAGAATAACTGGCAAGGAAAGAATGAGAGAGGAAAGTGGGGGGAAAGGGGTCCCTGTCTCTATCAAAAACACTCTCCCCTTCCTTCTCGAGTTTGAGGGGAACTTAGGCCTTAGCAGCCTGAGCCCCCTGAGAGAAAGTCAGGTTGACTCACCTGGGTTTGGCCCCATGGCCACAATTCAGATTCAGGACAATAGTAGCTGAGGTAAAGTTGGACAGAGATTTAAAATGTCTTTCTCAGGTTTCCTCTTCAATAGTCTTTTCAATTGGTAAATGTTGGGGGAAAAGATTTCCAGTCACCAGCAGGAAAGATGGATAACTCTCAGGAGAAAGTTTTTTTCCATCTTCTCTCTTCGACTTCTCAAGACTGAAAGCCCAACTCCTCTCCCAGCCAGAATCTTCTCCTCCTCTAGATACCAAACTTTTGGGGCCCCTCCCCCATTGAGGTGATCAGTTCCACACACTCTTCAGCCTGACACTTTTCTTATGTGCCAGCCTCTGTCACAACACTCAGTGGTACTGGTTTCTTTGCCTGGAACCCCATAGCAGAAGGTATCAACTAAAGGAATCTGCAAGAACTGGGGCCATTTGGGTGAGGGAGTTAGTTGTATTGAGTCTGGAGAGTACCATCTGTAGTTTCTTTTCCTAGTGAGATTGCTGGCACCAGCAGCTGAGTAAAACTGGGAAGGTTGGAAAAGATGGCCTTTAGATTGCTTCCAGTTTTAGAGCTGATTACTTCATTATCTGTACTTTAGGCAACTTAAAGACTTAGAACGAGGTCAATTTGAGAAGTTTGTTGGAATTCTTTTCTAAATTTGTAGAAAAATAGAACAATTACTTAGCTCTGGGGTTAAAGTCAAACTTTGTCTCCCTTCTCTGCCACCTCCTGTAAGTGTAAAAACCCTTCATTTGCTTACTGGAAGCTTTGATTTTCATCTCTCATACTGGGATTAGTGGGAAGACATTCAAAATTAACCACGTGATTGTGATTCATTCCATGCTCTTGTGTTTATGATGTAATTTGAGCTAGTGGCCACTCTAAAAATGGGCCCACTTAACATTTTGTTCCATATATTTGAGTCTCAGAATCAGAGATTTTAGTTGTTGATGGTTTTTATCATTTTCACTCAATTTTAGAACCAAAAAAAAGGGAATTTGTGGGGAAAGGAAAAGTCAGATTTGAGTATCAGTCCATGTGCTGCCTGCCCTGAGCTTTCTTGATGTCACTCTAGGTCTCTCCAGAGTTCTATGTCAAATAAAATATAATTAAAGCTTTTCAGGTGCATTGGAAATTAATGACTTGCTTTTAGTGCAGAAACTCAGTCTTACTTTTCAGAAATCACGTAAGTGAGGTAGGGTTGAAGGAAACTTAATTGTGTAACAATGACAGTAGAAGGAAGGAGGGAAGAAAACTTTTTAATAAAAATGGACGCATGGCAATAATTTCTTGTTCAGTTGTGTTCAACTCTTTGTGACCACATTTGGGGTTTTCTTGGCAAAGATACAGAAGTGGTTTGCCATTTCGTTCTGCAGTTCATTGAACAGCTGAGGAAACTGAGGTAAATAGGGTTCAGTGACTTGCCCAGAGTGACACAGCTAGTCATTTAATTATTTATTTGCTTCTAAGATTATTTTTAAAAACCCACAACACATTGCGTATATTACTGGACTTTACATCAGAAGCCCTGGGTTTAAATACTGCTTCAGGTACTTACCAAATGACCATGGCTAAATTACTTTACCCCTCAGGTTTCTTAGTTCCTCTATCCATTGCTATATAATACAGTGGATAGACTGTTGGGTCTAGAATCAGAAAGACCTGAGTTCAAATCCAAGCTCAGATACTTACTAGCTACATGACCCTGGATATGTCACTTTATCTCTGCCTCAGTTTTCTCTGTTGTAAAATGGAGATAAAAGTAAAACCTAACTTGAATGGTTGTTGTGGGAATCAAATGAAATTATAACTGTAAAGAACTTAGCAGAGTGCCTGGCATCTAGTAAGCACTATATAAGTATTAACTATTATTAGTATCTATAAGATAAGGATAATAATATATGTATATATATTACCTGCTTCTTAAGGCAATACTTACGTCATCTGCTTCATTTGCAAACTTTAGAGTACCAAATGAGTTATTATTTTGTTGCTGCTGTTGCTTCTGCTTGGATTTTCAGTATACAGAGTTATTTATTTAAATAATCCTTTCCATGTTCTCCCTACTACCATCTAGTGGACATTGTTTTTTTTTTAAATCATGAATTTAAGGTATTCAAACATCTGGCAAGCTAATTAAGAAAATTTAATGCACATATAGCAGATAATAATTATTAGGAATGAAGTTTATCTTAGAAAAATGTTTAAGTACTTATAATTCAAATTTTTCTGATATTCTATTACATGTAAAGCACATACATCAACTTAGAGAACAGTGATCAAATCTCTATATCTAATATCAATAAAGCATTTTATCAAGAAAACTTGATAGTTTCATATAATCAGTGGTTAAATCAATTATTCATATAACAGTTTATAAACTGAGTGTTACAAAGCCTCATAGATAGAAAAGGCCTAGAGGCCATCTAGTTCAATCTCCTTCATTTTACAGATTTGGAAAGAGTTAAGGCTCAAAGAAAATACTAAAAGTGAGCATTTATATAGCTTTTTAAGGTTTGGAGAACACATTTGAAATATTATCTCATTTCATCCTCACAATAACCCTGAGAAGTTAATGCAATTTTTCTGTTTTATCTAGTACTTCAATTCTTTGGAAATACTGACCCTGTGATGTCTGGGAATCTGTGTCATATATATAGTAGCATATTGAGGGTTTAGTGTTTGAATCCCACACTTTGACTAGACATGTGAATGTGAACCTGTAGCCCTAAGTAGAAGTAAACAATATATTTGGCCCTACATAATCAAAATTTGTCTGTATTTTTCCACCTCACACCTTTAAAGAGTGTAAAATTAATATAAATTGAACCCCCTTTTTACCCCTAAAACAATTTTCAAAGCTCAGTTTGATTTTAGGGTAGAAGCCAAAATTGTCCCTTCTGAGGACCATGGGTGGTCTATCCCTCCTCCATTTGTCTATATCTTTTGTCTTTGGTTCCATCTGGCAGGGTGGAGACCAGTTCCTTGTTTTATCTGTAAATAAGAAGTCTCTTGGGTAGTAAAGTAATTAAATGACCTAGGCAGACTCATGTGGGGAAAAGTGGGCCTGTATAGTCATTCTAAACTCTGGGCAACTTGAAGATCTGCCTTTTGTCCTGATTGATGCCTAAGTCCTCCAATTAGAAAGATTCTGGAAAGGGATTTTATGAAGAGCATAAATTGACACTTGTCAATTTATTTGATCCTTTTTCCTGGAGCCACAGACCGAGGAGGGCATTCGGTCTGGCTCTGGGCTGGATTAGTGGCTGGTTGAGCTTGTCAGCCAATCAGCTTGCGCTTCTCTCTCTTTTTCTGGCCCACCTTTTGCTATTTAATAAAAAATAATCATAAAATTAAGATATAGTCTACAGAAAATTTTAATCATTACAAAATTTTAACAGATAGGTAACAAAATGTATTTACATATGCTTGAAATCCTACAAACAAAAAACTTTTGTGTCAGTTTAAAATCTTTGTTAAATCTTTCTTTGTTAATAAGATGGACTATGCTGTGTAATCATTAACATAATTAACATGCCATAACAATGATTATCATCTGTGGATGGATGGCCTGCTTTCAAAGTACAGGTAAAGAATTTGGTTCTTAATCTTGAAATGAAGTTCAGCTAAATCCCTGCTTTTTGTATTTTTTCTTTATGAAAGCCTTCCCTTGGAGTAAAGAAGCCAACCAAAGCCCTACTTTTTGTAATTCTGTGTCCTGTGGGACCTTACTTTGCAAGTGGAAGCTTTAATCCAGTATCTCTATGGGCCAATCCGAAGTACGTAAGAGCCTGGAAGGGTGGAACTGGGGACTACAAAATAGGAGGGTAAGAGGAAATTAAGATTTCTACATGATATAAGAGAATCTTGCATGACTATTGATTTATCTTCACTTCAGGAGAATACTCATACTTTCTGTAGTTTTTAGTGTTTTAAATTGACTACGATGCTTTAATGACAAATTGTGCAAGTTGTTGGAATGGGAGGACAATTGTAAATGATATACATCAGAACTTTTTTGAATTACTAAAATTAGAGATTGAATTAGCTGCTGCCATATGTCTGTTCTATTTTGCCATAGCAATTAGATGGGTTGAGAGAAGAGACCATCTGGTGTTTGGGGCTGAAGCTCCAAGCTGGCCCTAGTATTTTAGGAGTCATGTCTGGGGAAAGTGCCTGCTTCATTGACATGCTGTCTTCATTGTCACCGAATATAATCATACCTACTGCCAACTGGCTGAAGGATAGCCCTTCTTTGGCTCAGCCAGACGTCTCTGATAATTCAATTCAGTAAGCATTAATTACCTACTGTGTGCCAGACAGGATAGGCTGCATGCCACAGGAGATAGACAACTAGCCTCAGACAAGGAGACCTGAGTTCAGGTCTTACTAATGACATATAAGCTATGTGATACTGAGCAAGTCTCTTAACCCCTCAGCATTACTGGCCATTCTCTAAGATTATAAATTTGAAGATCTGTTCTCCATTGGTAGATGGAAATTCCTTACCAAATACCAATTAAATCAATCACAGCTCAGCTTTTTAAAAACTACTAGAATTTGTCCAGGGATACTGAAGATAAAAAGAGAAAAATCAAAGTCTCTTCTACCAAGGAAGTGAAGGATATGTGCATAGGTAAATAAATGCAAAATGTGCATAGGTAAAAAAAATTAAAGATGGAGAGAGAACAAAGCAATTGATTATAGGAAGACTTGAAAAATATCCAACCATTTCAGAAGTAAACTTGGTTAAGAGTTGGAAAATGGATGACTTGAGGCCATAGAACTGTTTTAGGCACATAATGATTAAATGAGTTGCTCAGGGTCTCACTGCTAGTAAACATCAGAGGATAAATTTGAACCCAGCACTCTATCCATTTTACCCTAGCTACCTCAGAGGAAACATACCTAGATATAGTTTGTAGATATTAAAATGAAAGTTCCATTGATGGTATAAGCAAATCTGTACATAGATAACTGGGATTCTATTTGTCTTGGGACCTGCCACAGAGCCATAAAATACTAATAATGATGACAGTTAAACATTCATATAGTGCTTTAAGATTTGTAAAGAACTTTATATGTGTTGTTTGAGAAGTTGTCAACTCTGACAGGTCTTCTGACTTACTTGTGCTATATATACACTGCTTTCTTCTCAGGAGGACAAAAAGACCTGAGAGTTTTACAAATGTACCCATTCAGGTTATGCAGATTTCAGGTACTTTTGTTCACCTATCTCAAGTGTTTGTGAATTATATAAGGATTGCACACAAATGTTGGTAAAATTCTTTTGGATTTCTGTGGTTGCAACTGGAAATTCCTTAATCATTTTAGCTGGTTTTGTTTCCATGTCTTCTCCTTCTCCTCAGTCTTAAAAGAAGAAGCCTAATCAGATGAGACTTTTATTATTAATCCTTAAATATGAATGCATATCACACATTCAGGCCAGGAGCACCTGCGAAGGAAATAATAGTAATATTATGCTAGGAACTAATTGAAGTCTCAGATTCCTGAAATTCTGGGTGATTGGAACCATGTGGGCATTTCTGGATATGTGAAAATGAGACAATTAGAACTGGCTCCTCCCTTTGTTTGCCTGTGACAAGGAAAGGTTTTGGAAATCTAGCAGTGCTTCTGTTATTTCATTCACATCAGTAGCATCCCTCAGCAGTTGTTTCCTCTTGTTCAAAAGAAAGAAAAATCTGGATAGTAAAAGGAATAACTTTTGAGGGCCTCCTTTTCTCCCTAGTGTATATTCTTTTCCATTCAGCTAAATTAAAAGGATTATTGTGGACTGCTCTGATGCTACCTAGCTATCCCAAGCCAATTTTTTAAAAGAGACTTTAATTTTCTTTTTTCCTCTTTTTCCTCATTCTCTCCTACCCTGAGGATAATCACATAATAAATATTTCCATATTCACCCTACTCCCATTTTAAAGTTAACCAGACTGTTTGAAAAGGACAACATTTTTTTTATATTGGGGTGATCAGATTATCTAAGACTTAAAACAATGGAATACCATGCCCTAGGGCAAATAGAAAGTAACTCTAATAAGGTTTGGAAAAATTCTGAGATTAGCATGAAAAGCCAGAATCATATCCTTATTTCTTATCTTGGGAAGGAAAAATCAGAACTCACAACATCCTCAAATATATTACTAGAAATACAAAAATTAAAAGGGAGTTAATTAGATTTCTTTTTATGGTACTTTTATTCCTAAGAACTTTAACCTGGTTTATTTTATATCTGCATTAAGGGATTTTAGGTCATTAGCACATGGAACAAGACAATTTTTTCTGGCTTGAAGCATTTAAAAAGCCAACCTAATTGCCATTTATAGCATGTTAGTATTTCATCATAATCATTATGCCAGAAGTTATTCAGCCATTTCCCAATTGATAGATATCACCTTATTTTCCAGATCTTTGCCATCACAAAGAACACTTGTATAAATATTTAAAAACATTTAAGTTCTTTTCCTTTTTCCCTTATCATGCTGGGATATAGACCTAAAAGTGGTATTGCTGACTCAACTGGTATATACAGTTTTATAACTCTTTGAGCATAGTTCCAAATTATTCTCCTAAATGGTTGTCAATTCACAATTCTTCTAACATTATATTAGTATCTCAATTTTTCTACATCTCCAATATTTATCATTTTCCCCTTGTATAATTTTAGCCAATCTTATAGGCATGAGATGGTACCTCAGAGTTGCTTAAATTTTTATTTCTCTAATCAATAATGATTTAGAACATTTTTATGTGATTATATATAGCTTTGATTTCTTTTTTAAAAAATTTCTTTTCCCATCTTTTGAAAATGTGAGCCATTCTTTAAAAGACTATTATATTATTGGAAAGGATTATAAGATGCTCACCTCTGCTTTTAGAATTCTAGCAAAGTATCAGTTGCAAATATTTCAAGCTAGAGAATAAATCATTTTATTCCCCTCAATTAAGTTGACTCAACTTTTTGATGGTAGACTATCTAGTTCCTTCACCTCCCCAATTCTGCATGGAATTCAACGGTATTTGCTCTACTCAGGCAACTTTGCAATTAGCTTCTTGAACTGTTTCTCCCCCCAAAGTGACATGTTATTTTATTAAGTGTACAAAATACAAAAAAGGGATCAAAAAAGTGTTAATGACCTCATGAACAACAAAGAGCATAGTTAACATCTGAAAGAGAACTTGAGCAAAATAGAGAGCTGAGCTAAGGTCCTCAGCCCACCAGGAACTAAATCTATGAGGTTCAATAAGAAATATAATAAAACACCATTCAAAATATATTGGAGAAGTAGAGGACTCTGGGTTTTTCAGAGGGTGTTTCCTGACATCAAGAAAGCTTTTTTATTATACCCTATAGAGTGCCTCTCAACACTCTATAAATGTTTAATAATTTCCTGGGAAGTGGGGCTCTCAAAGGTAAACACCTTTATAGTGTTTTTCAATGTAGCAAAGATGACACGAGAAATTCCTTCTTTTTTAATACAAATTAAAGACATATTTGCTTTTGTCTATTCAGAAAGTCTGAAGAACTGCAATCCTGAAAGGAAACAAGTCTAACATTGTGTTGTCTAAAAGTATTTATGTAAACAAATTACCAAAAAAGTACAAAGATAAATGATAACAGTATATTTTATGATTATATATGTACTTTAAGGAAATCTTATTAGCTACTTACTATCTTTCAAATTGAATAAATTGTGGGTATGTTATTGATCACTCAAAAGACCTCTTTTTTGTCTAGTTACTCTTCTGGACTCTGCATACATTAAGGAAAGTGGCACTATTTCTTAACCCTAATATAACTTACAGCAAACTTGATCCTTAGAATGACAACTTTATACATCCTGGGCTAAATCATTTTGATGGAGGGCCTTTGGACTTTTAAAAAATACACTCCTAAAGCCTCCTCCCAGAATGATGACATTGATTTCACATTCACTTATATTTTTTGATTTTGACGTCTATCATTTACTAACTTTATGATTATAGGCAAGTCATTTATATTCTCTTAGCCTCAGCTTCCTCATTTGTAAAAATTGGGATGATAATAGGACCTATTTCATTCTGTTGTTTCAGGGCTCAAATGAAACAATGGATATAAAGTGCTCTGCAAACATTAGGCTACACATAAGTCAATGATGATGAGGCTAAGATTGATGATGATGTTTGCCTTGCATGCTAGAATTCCTAAATTCTGGCCTGTCCTAAGGGTTCAAGTTCATTTTAAAACAGATGCCCTTTGTTTGTACAGGCATCTCATGAAATTTTGAGAAATTGTATTGGCATTTATTTTTATCTTCTTGAGAGTGGGGAGGACAAGGGCAGAGGAATGGAAAAAGACCCTCAGAATATTCAGCAGAATATCTGGTTGAAGACATTTTAATCTAAACTGATAGGTTAATATGAAAAACATGTTTGGAAAATTTAGGCTTCAGAAATACAATGAGTGTGCTTACCAAAAATAACAAATTATGGGGTTTTTAGAAGTTGGAGATAAAGGAAGAAAATCATTACCACTAATTGATGTTTTCTTTCTTCAATTAGAAATTATGGTGCTTCCATATTTGCACAAAATGAAGCATTACATTATGGGTGTCAACAAGTTCTTTGGCTCTATGGAGAAGATCATCAGATAACTGAAGTGGGAACCATGAACCTTTTCCTATACTGGATAAATGAAGATGGAGGTAACAGCATTAGATTCCGCTCTTTCTGTTCTTAGATCATGGCTGTATGAAACATTCTCAGGAGTTCAGTGAAGGGCCTAGTTATTGATCAGTATAGAAGAGTATTGTGACGAGCATTTAGAGAAATTCATGATCACGTGTCCAGTATTCACAATAATACCATTTTGTGGTCACCGTTGGAAGTTTCACCCAGCCTCTTCACTACTCCGTACCATCTTATAGTTGACCAAAGAAACTAAATTGTTTGTTTTTAAGGGGAAAAAATATTTTGTTCTTTTAATTTGGTGCTTTAAATCAGGGTTACTTGGAATGAACTCAGGTTTCCAGAGTTTGATGAATTTTTAAAATGAGTAGTTTTTCCTACCCATTTAAATTCCTCCATTTAATAGCAAAGACCTCCAAATGAATGATATTGTGCTAATCCAAGAGTCTGAACTAAGGAGGTTCCACACAAATTAATCACGCCATAGAATTTTTGTAATTCTCTAAAGAGGTATAAAGACTTTTCCATCTGTGGAATAATTTTTTATACAAAATCTCTCATGTTATTGGAATTTTGTTGTTTTCTATAAAACCATGTTCATTATTTTGGGTCCAAAAGTGAAATTTTATAAAATTCTTATTTAGCTATGATAGGCTCTTCCTTTCCCTCCTAACCAAAAGTAGCTAATTTGATTTTAGACTATATTGATCAAAGTATAATATTGAGCACTAGTAAGGTGAGGGTCACTAGCAAAGTTCTTGACAAAGGAACTATTTTTTTTGATGTTTTATATTTATAGTTCCAGTGCCATGCACTTGGTAGCCATTTAACAAATGCTTGTTGATTGAATAGTGTTCCCATAGTACTCTGCTCTAGGCAGAATGCATTTGGAATATTGTGTACAGTTCTAGGTGATATACTGATAAGCTGGAGAGTAACCTGAGGAAGAGAATGAGGATGGTGAAGTGCATGCCAAAAAATGACAAAATTGAGAAAGTTTAGTCTGGTGAAGAAAAGACTCAGAAGGAAGTGCTGCCAAGAGGAAGAAGGAGAAGACTTCTTCTTTTTGATCCCAGAGGGCAAAATGTATGATAGTTTGAAAGAACAAAATTTGGGTTTGTAACACAAATTAAGTAACACAGTACACAATTAAGTAAAGTTAAAGTGCTATAGGGTATTAGGGTAAGTTGTAGAGCTGATTCTTGGCTATAGTCAAGTACAGATTGGATTAGGCAGTTGCTGAGACTTCTTCAAACTCTGAGATTCTGTGTTTAGGATGGAGACTTGTTGGACACAGAGGAGTTTAGGGTTAGGATGTCAAGTCCTTAAGTGTTAGTAAGGGGTTAGTAAGGGGTCTTCAGTAGGTAATGTGTAAAATTGAAAATTAATGAGCAAACTGGCATTGTCCTACAGGAAAAAAAAAAAAACAATCATTGAATGGACTAAAGAACCTGAATATATTTCTAGATGACCTTTCTATTTCTCTTTTGTTGGAAGAAGCAGACAAGGTCTTGGAATCTTTTAGCAAATATTTATCATTAGCTGGAAATAGATTAGTCTTAACTGTGGAAAAAAATATAAGGAGTTACTTGTGGGAGGGGAAAGATGCAGTAATTTTAAAGGTAAGTAAGACTAGTGAAAATATAATGATTCCTTTAAAATTTTGGTGAACTTGATGATTTTGAACTAAGTTTCTATGTCTCATTGTGACAATGACTTTAGATACTTAAAGGCTATATATACTAGCCAATGCTATTGGAAAGTGCAAATGGAAAGGCTTCAACTCTTGGGCCACTGGTAGACAATCATGCATAGACCAGCCAAGTCACTTTAGGGGATGCTCATCACCATATTTCTAGGTGATGGATATTCCCAAATTCCCAAACCCAGCTAATAAATGGAAGTTAATGAAAGAAGTATATTTAATTTTATGTCATTAAAATTGCTCATTTTATCATGACAGTCCCTTATTGATCATTCTTTCCCTTATCTATAGATCTGAAAAATATTTTTTCTTGTTCTTCTGATTTGTTTATAACGTTACCCTTTATGTATAAAGTCATATGTACACTTGGAATTTATCGTAATATAAAATATAAAATTTATACCTAGTTTCTTTCTAGTTTTTCAACCAGTTTTTGTTTTTTATTTTAATAGCTTCTATTTAGGGATTTATGGAATAATAATGGTCTACCATGTTTTCTTCTGTATATTAAAATCCTTCCTTATTTGTTCTACTGGTCAAACTATTTCTTAATCATCACCAAATAATTTTAATAATTACTCCTTTGATATCTGGTATGTCTAGACCTCCTTTCCTCCAACTTTTTAACATAAATGCCCATGAGATTCTTGACCTATTATTATTCCAGATTAATTTTGTTATTATTTTTCTAATTCAATAATATCCTTTGGTTGTTTGACTGGTATGGTACTGATGAAGTAAATTAATTCAGATAACATTTAAAATATTAACTCATTCTCTTCATGAAGAAGGCACATTTCCATGTCTCCAAATTATTTATTTATTTTTATTATTATTATTTGACTTGGGAGCATAATTAACTGAAAATTATAGAGGAATTATAGTATTAATCAGTTAAAGGAATATTCTCACCACTAAAATCACAAGTCATTAAAATATAGCATGTATTTCATATATAACATTGATGAAATCATAGATATTAAAGGGTATATATCACATAATACTTCAATATCTATGATCTTCTAGATTTCAATGAAGATATTTCTTTCACTGATATATATAACATTCACATTTATGTGTATATATATATATATGTGTGTGTGTGTATGTGTGTAGGTGGCTAGATAGATAGATACAGAGGTATCTGGTATTATTAGAAGGGATTATATACTTTTTAACTATGAGGCTGGTTTCCCCTTCCCTCACTTTTCCCATTTGAATGAAGAAAATACTTTAGTCAGTCCACAGATATTAATTTAGCATTTACTCTATGGTGGGTACTATGCTAAATAATATAAATACAAGTAGAAAGAAAGTTTTTATCCTTTATCCTCAAAGAGTTTATATTCTAATAGGAGAAGGACACACAGAAAAAAAGAAGCTGAAAACTAGGGGGCCCTTCCTAAATGGAAGTTCTGGAAGGAGACTTCCAATCAGAGGGAGAGTCCTTTAGGGCAGAGAAGGAAATGTGAAAAAATACCAGCTTTCTGAGATGCAGGGAACAGTGAGTGATTCACAGCTCTAGGTCGCATCTGAAGAAAAGGGGGGACCTTTTATATCTGGGACTGTAATTCTGGGGATTTACACACAACTGTGGGATAAATTTTTTTCCACAGTCAGGGATTTCTGTTGTGTTGGCCTCAAAACAAACAAACAAACAAATAAATAAACAAGTAGCAACAACAACAACAATAATAATAACATTATCAGATTTTAGGGGTGACTGTTTTTTCATTTAAAAATTTCTGTTTTGCTTTACTACATTTAATAATTTGTTCTGTAATATTGTGAAGTTTTAAATAGAAGTCATTTTTGCTATACTACATAAATTGTTCTAGATTTTGTATGGGTCTGGTGCTTCTTGTGGGTATTGAGGCAAGGGAAAAATAAATTTAACCTTCCCTCCCCCACAAAAAGAAAGTATGAGTTTTTTGTGCTATGAATTTCTGATACATTGTTTAAAGCATGTTGAAGTATATTGTGATCTTTTATCCATATTCAGTTGGCTCTAGAAAGATAAGGAAAACAAAAGAGTTGAAGAATATAGTATCTAGGGTGTACTCATTCTTTTTTTTCCCCTCCAATTTTACCTTCTGTCTTAGAATCACTACAGTGTATTGGTTCCAAGGCAAAAGAGTGTTAAGGGGTAGGCAGTGGGGGTTAAGTGACTTGCCCAGGGTCACACAGCTGGGAAGTGTCTAAGGCCAGATTTGATACTTTTTATACTTTATAAACACTAGGTTCTAATTGTAATTGTATCTAATTGTTGACACTGTTTGAAGCCCTTACAAATAAATACTTATTGATATATATTAGAATTTGCGTCTGCCAGATGAACTTTTGGTATTCTATCCAAGTAACAGCATTTGGTTCTAAGTCTCTAGAACACAGAGACTAATTAATGTGGTTCTCTCCTATATATGCCTGGTGAACAATTTGGCACTTACATGCTTTAAAAAAAAAAAAGATTATTATAGTTCTCTGAACTACAGCAATGTCTCATTTGGTAAAGAATAGGTCTTCTGTTGTTGTACTGCTTCTAGATAATCCAGTTCCTAAACATGATTTTTCTGTCAAAAGCAAGTCGAATTTGTGGGCTTACATTCTGCTTTCCTTGTGTTGGGTAATCTGAGGCCAGATGGAGCTCGTTCTGGCTCCAGTAAACATGTTTGTGGTTGCAGAGGAAAATGAATATTTCTCACCCAAATGTTTTCATGTCGTCATCTCTGTCTGGCACCCAGGGGAGCAGATGTTCTGTTCATTGACCCTAGGCTAATGGGTAGGATACTGTGCAAAAGATGCATTTTACAAAGCAGACAATTTATACAATGTCATGATCTTTTTCCCCCCTCAATTCCGTGTAGACTGGGTGCTGGCTTTGTTATTGGGGAATAAATGAAACCAGCCAGTGAAAAAGTGAGCAGAATTGAGTCAAAGGATTTATGTGCAAATTTTGATTCTATCACAACCCCACCTCTGTGACCTTAAGCAAGTTCTTTGGCTTTCCTGTTCTAAATTCGCTCATCTATAAAATGAGAGAATTAGATTAGATTATTTGTAAGGCCTCTTCCAGGTTTAAACTCATGATCTCATGTTTGAGTTGTGATTATTCACTCAGGAATGAAGAATAAAAAAAATTATTTCCTTCTGGATGTTGGTTCTCTTCTTGCTAGTAAAGATATTTTCAGTGGAAGATACAAGGAAAAACAAAAATAAACTTTGATCTTTAATAGATTTTATCTCCTGGCTTGAGAAAAAGAACACATCTAATTTTGTGATGATATTGGAAATGAGGGCTCTTTACTTACACAAACTTATTTTTTTAAGTATTTATGTAATATATAAGAGAAGTTTAGGAGAATCTTAAGACAGCCCTTTACTGTCTACTTTGAACTGGCCTCAATTAATCTGTTGTTCTTTCATTATTTATTCCTTAGCAAATTCCCCAGAAGAGTTATTCCAGGCTTTTTCTTTCCTTAATGCCCAATTTTTTCCGTATCCTCTCAAAGGAGATGAAAATAGTAAAAATTTTCAGACTATTCCTATAAGTAGACCAAAAAGTATAAAATCAAAGTAGTTACCTAGATAATTCAAGAGAAAAGATAGAAATATAGCTTTCAGTGAAGGGATAGCTAGGAGGCAGCTAGGTGGCTAGGTTCTGGGCCTGGAGTCAAGAAGAATGGAGTTCAAATCTGACCCAGATACTTCCTTACTGTGTGACCCTGGACGTGTCACTTAATCTCTGATTGCCTGACAGAAAGATATGCTGGAGAGGAATGACAAACCACTCCAGTATCCTTGCTAAGAAAACTCCAAAGAGAGCTATGACTTTTGGGGTTACGAAGAGTTGGACATGACCAAATGATTGAGCAACAAGAGTGCTTTAAGATCTTAGACATGTAGTGCTATGTTGACTGAAAGACTGGAGACTGGGTCTCTAGGTTTGGCTCTGCAAGTTTTTGTGTGGTCTTGGGTGCGTAATGGGTGGTTTTTAGTTTCTTTTTTTTTGTAAAATTGGAGGATCAGACTAAATGATATCTAAATATGTTTAGATTTCAGCACTACAATTTTGTGATTTGAAGTGACATCAACGATCTATTTCTTCTCTATTTTTGTTTCCTCATCACACATGAATTCATTTTATATTGCTTTTACTGGCAAACTACTTTGTAAGTTCATTTAATAATGTTATACACACACACACACACACACACACACACACATACCTAGCTTCTTCACCTGTCTCTTTGTTACAGCACGGAGCTGTATCTTCTACTTCCTTTGTATCACAGAATTGCAACATTTCAAAATGGACAGTATATCTAATTGACAAAGAACTCACATAACAGCCTAACCAACAAGTGATCATATTTCCTTTAAGATATCCTGCCTTCTGATAGCCTATTCCACTTTTCAGTAGTTGCAATTATTAGGAAGGCAGCTAGGTGACCCAGGGGATAGAGCTCCTTGCCTGGAGAGACTCATCGTTTTGAGTTCAATTCTGGCCTCACATATTTTATTAGCCGTGTGACTCTGGGCAAGTTACTTGACCTTGTTTGTCTCAGTTTTGTCATCTGTAAAATAATCTGGAGAAGGAAATGGAAAACTAATCCAGTATTTTTGCCAAATATACCCAAATGGGGTCACAAAGAGTCAGGCATGACTGAATAGCAACAACAAATTATTAAGAATTTTTCCTTACATTAAGCCTAAATTATTTCTTTGCAGTTTACACCAATCATTTTTAGTTCTGTCCTCAGGTCCATAGGACATCTCTTAAAATACTTATTAGGTGTCTTTCCCCCTCCCCCCCAATTTTAGTTAAATTTCTTTAATTCAACTTTATATGACAAATTTAAGGCCCTTCATCATCATAATTTCTTCCTATTATTGGTCTTTTGCTTGTCAATGTTCTTTCTAACCAGGAATGAGTACTGCATTGCTGGTGTGATCTGATCACTATAGTGTACAGTGTGATTACCAACTCTTTATTTCTGAGATCTAAGCATCTTTTTATATATGTAAACTCAAGTTTACATTAGCTTTTTGGAATGTAATAGCCACACTGCTGACTTATTGAGCTTATATTGCAAAAGAGCCTCTAAACCTTTTTAGAAAAACTCTTCTTTGGCCTTACCTCCCCTATCTTAGACATATGAACTAGTTTTTTATTTTTTTAACTCAAATTAAATGGTATCTCCATCTTTTATCTTTGTTCTGATCCTCTCTTCTTTATAGAAGATAAGAATCAGGAGTGCTTATGGTATTGAACCCTCTATTACAAGCAGAAGTTGTACTGGAGACAAGTTACACTTACATTTGAAAGATTTCCATGTTTATTCTTATGAAGAGGGAAGAGCAATTTCATTGTAGACCTTCAACATAATATATTTTTCTAGAATGGATGAATAAGTTGATGATATAAACATTTCTTATAAAAACTAATAGGTGGACTTTTATACGAGGAAGGGGAATTTGTACCCCTGGAAATTAATTGGCCTTTGTCCTACTTGGTCACGTATAAGCTATTAGAGGATGAACTTCTTGTGTGTCATTTATAGGACAACTTAATAATGAGTAATACTTTTTTAAAAATCAGATTTAACATAATTCAAGTTTTTCCTCAGCTATATTATTATTCATTAGAATAGTTTGTGTCACTTCAGTTCATTTTTGTGGGGAAAGCTGTTATTTTTCACTGGGCCAATATCAAACTGATAACAATTAAATCAGTTGTCTTTCTTTTTTTTCTCTAGAGGGATTTATCTGACATTTGAGTGAGTTGGGAAACATTATTACAATGGAAAGATGAAAACAATATCTTCCCTGAATCTTAGTTATTGATTGCTAAAATTGACTGAGATCTAGTTATTGTTGATGAAGTTGCAGTTTGAGCATGCTATTTCTAATGTATATTTCTAAATATGAAATTGCTCTCCCCTCCTCCACCTTTTAATTATCATTGTTATTCTGTTTGCAGAGGATGAACTGGCAACTCCACCACTAGATGGTATCATTCTTCCAGGAGTGACAAGGCAAAGTATCCTAGATCTGGCACACACATGGGTGGGTGATTTTGCCATTAACAATTTTTGTAACTGTAGAGATTTTCTACTTGCAATGTGTCATGAGATAAACAGTAATGGATATAAGCCCAGCGTAGTGTTGAAATAATACTCTGTGGTTCCAACTAATCTTATCTCTTCTTTCGATCTTAACATGAGTTAGAAGAGCTTGTTTAAAAAAAAAAACTGTCTTGGCAGGTTCATCAAATAAGTAACATTCATTCCAAAGGATTGAGTGAAACCTGTTAGACAGGCTCTTGAAATGAAAAAGGGAAACTCCATTCTCAAACATGCAACAAAAACGTGGACAATCTTTTTACTTATAGACCCTGATTTTTATTCTCTAAATACTGCATAATATAGGAGAATATTTTTTTTCCTAAGTATGCATAAAATATTTTGCCTCCAGTGATATTCAAACCCCTAGTTTCTGAAGGGTAATAGAAGTCAGCTATGCACTTAATTGTGTTTTTAAAATGTACTCACTGACAAATGAACTAATTGTTAATATATTTTACAACTAACTAGATTCCTATTGCTCCAACTTTACTTTTAAATTAGAGAACAAGAAAACAAATCTCCAAAAATGCAAAATTGTTTATAGTAGCTTTTAATGTTTATTTGTACAATATGGGTGGACAGATTAAAACATTTTGTATTGGGAATAATGGGAGGAGGAATAATGAGTGAGGAACTCGTGATGAAAATGTTGACTGGAATGATTGTTGACAAGGATATTTGGATGGAGCTTTTGACTTGTGGCAAAATAGTCTCTTAAGGCACATGGATAAGCTTTGTCCATACTGTGGTCAAGCAGTGTTAATAAGAAACATGTTTATAAACACATTCTTTTTTCTAGAAGAGTGCTAACAGTTTCTCTGGCAGAGATTTTTGAAATAGAGGAAATGTGCTATAAATAATTTTACAAACCCCTGAAGTAGACAAGACCCAACTGCCACATGCTGGCTGGCACATTGGCCATGACATTTGCAAACTGTTGGTATAATTTCAAACAGCTTGCCCTGTCCTAAATATGTTTAGAGTTGGAAAAATGTGTTTTTGACACTCGATAATTTGTGTTGTATTAAAAAAAAATCAACCAAGTACAGAAGGTTTGATGACAAGTTGCAAGTGGAAAATCTCTACAGTCCTAATGATTTGCTAGCATAAAAAGTAGGTTATTATGGGGAAGCTTTTTTTTTTTAAACTCCTTAGCTATAATTTGTTTTAAAAGTTATTTTGAAACAGGGAGACATGAAATGCCAAGAATACTATGGGGGGTTACCAGCCCTCATTAGCCAGAGGAACTGGTCCAAAGATAAATAAGGGTGGGCAGAGGGAAGACAGTTCAGCATGTGTATATTTTCCACAATACAGAACTCAGCTTGTTTTTAATTGGTTTGGCTGATTTTATGGATAGGTTTGGTCCTTCCTTTTCCCCTCCTGCTCTTTTATAAAGACCTTTGTAAACTTATGGTTGGAAAAAATGTAATTACAATTGCAGGTTTAAATAAACTGAAGCTTGCAAACAAGCATGATTTCATTGGCAGGCATATTTTTCTTTCCCTTATTTCTTATTTGTGCAGTTAACCTACCTGTGACATAATGTATTCCCCTTCCTGAGCTCGAGCTTCTTATTTTCCCCTTCATGATGTTATTGGGCTTTTGCAAATTTTTTCTTTATGTTTTATAAAAAGTGCAATCCTTCCTTTGGTACCCCAAATCTCAGAGTATCTGGTGAAAAATATTTTTTTTCAACCAACCACTTGGTAGGAGTGAGAATAAATAAAATTGTGAAGAATTAAAAGGGAAACTTAAATATTTAACTGTTTCTCCCTACTTAAACTTTTCAGTAAGGGTTTCTGAGTATTTGAGCAATAGCTAATGAGATCTGTCCCTGCTTAAGATATCTGAGAATGGACAAGAATATAACTCTTGAAATTAAAAAAAAATTATTATTGGAAGCAACCAGATCAATGAATTAGGAAAGGCAGGAATTTGAAAGTAAAATTCTCTATTAAAGAGGAAGGGAATACACATCTATATCATGCCCATTATGTGCTAGGCATTGTGCTGAGTACATTTTTAAAAAATTACCTATAATTCATAGCTATAGAAGATACTGATAGATTCTGAATGTAGATAAAGGCATAACATTCTTCATTATTTCACTCATGACTTTTTTCTTATATATGCCATAAGTGTCTTCTTTCACAAGACAAATATGGAAATAATGTATTGGATGATACCACAGGTATAACCTATATCAAATTATTTGCTGTCTCAGGGAGGGGGAAGCTAAGAGGAGGAAGATAATTTGAATAGTAAAATGTCAGAAAACAAATGTTAAAAATTGTTTTTACATATAATTGCGGGAAAATATAGTAAAATATTACTTGAGAAAAAATGTTATCTAAAAAAGATTGTCACAAAAATTAGGGGAGGTAGGTGCTATTTTTATTCTCATTTTATAGGTCAGGACACTGAGGCAAACAGAGGTTAAAAGGCCCTGGGGTCAATAGCTAGTAAATTTCTTTATGGCCAGATTTGAACTCAAATCTTCCTGACTCCAAGCCCAATGCTGTATACACTGTACCAAAATCAGGTTGACTTCACATTTTGTCTTCATCATCTTTTGTTATCTCATTAGAATTCTTGATATCTTAAACTAAGAATTTTTTTTTAAATAGAGGAAATATATGCTATCAATCTATAGTTATCTCTATATCTTGAAACATAATTCTTGTTTTGGAGAAATTTGAGAAGTCATGTGGAGGAGAGAAATTGTCAGTCATGGCCATCATCTTCTTTTGTGATAAAACACTTTTAAGAAGTTATGAGAATGGAGATAGAATGCATTTTGTTGTACTCATGACCTCAGCAAGTAGATTAATTTAAAGAAGGTTATGCCTGACATGTAAAAAAAAATTCAGATACTAAAGATCCAAGGTATAAACTACATTATACCTAGTACAGTTCTTATACATGTCCAATAAGATTTTTAGTTTAGGTTTTTTTTTTTTTTGAGGAAAAAGAGAATATGGTGCCTGACTCTTGATAATCCCATTAGAAAGTGGGCTATTTTAGTGTAGTACTTTACTATATCTCAACTGCAATTTCTTCATTAAAAACAAACAAAACCTTTCTCAATTTACCTTTAAGTGCGGTTATGTGGAATACAATTACTTTCCACAGCTGAGCTTTTAAAAATGTCTTGGAGGAAGACAAGTTAGGAATATTAATGTTTTTGCTAAAAAAAATAATTATTTTTTTATCCCAAACAGGATGAATTTAAGGTGACTGAAAGGTACCTCACTATGAATGACTTAATAGTTGCTCTAAAAGAAAACAGAGTAAAAGAGATGTTTGGTTGTGGTACGGCTTGTGTTGTTTGCCCAGTTTCTGATGTACTATACAAGGGTGAGGTAAGAGAATTATTTATTCATTTTTATTATTTCCCAAGGCTCACTTATGGTTTTATTAATTTTCTTTGCATGGGTTGTGATGCAATTTGGAAGTAGCTTAAAAAAGAATATTTTAAACTTTTCATTCAATTAACTTTTGGTTTGGGTTTGGGTTTGTTTGCTTGTCCAAATCAAATGGAGTCATATTAGTAAGTTACTTACTACCATCTTACTAAATTATTTGTTTTACGAATACATAGTTGTGAATCGTATCTGATCCCAAATAATTATGCCACTGTTGGTTAATCTCTCAGAATTCAATTTTTTTTTAATATTCTGGTAGACTTTTGGCTTTACATATTTCCCCCAATCCAATAGAGGAAGACTTTATAGGTAATTGACATTAAGTTTCCAGTCATAGAACCATGGAAATTTCTATTCTCTAAATTCCTTTGCTGATTTAAGAACTGTAAATAATCAGGATGAACTTTATATATATGATTTGGTTTTTCTTGTGTTAGATGACAATTTTAGAGAGGATTATATTATTTTTAAATGTAGCTATCTATGTTTCTCTGCATGTGGAGAAACTCTTGCCAGGCTATAAGCTCCTTAAGGTCAGAAGCTAAGCCATTGTTAGATGTCTTTTATTGTTAAATATTAAATGTAAAATTCCTGATGCATTTACAAGTGTTTTTAAAGAAATGTGAAGATGGAATTGGCAAAATTGTTCTGTTTCTAATATATCTTTCCAGGTTTCATATGATTTCTGCCTGCTTTATCACTGTTATTCCTTTCTTTGGACTTCCCAATTTTTATGGTTAACATTAATGAAATTTACAATTAGATCATATACAGACCTAAGTCCTTGAGATTTGGGTAGGTGAACTTATTGACTCAGTATCTAGATTCCTTTTACTTTACATTGGATATAATTTTTCCTGGTGCTTGAGGTGATGATTTCTCATTTTTGACAGTTTTAATACTTTAAATCTTTTGATACATCATAAAAAGATTTAACAATACAGTAAATAGTATATACTTATTGTTGGATATTCTATACTCTTCCTATTTTAAAACATTTTTGACAATATTAGTCAAGCTTATTATCTGTTGATAAAAGGACAAATACCAATATAGGCTGTTACCATTTCCTAAGGAAATTTAAAATATCTAAACTAATCACCATGAGAAGGAGACTGTGCCTAGAAATTGTCTCAATGAGCAAACACTTCATTTCTTTACCCAGTAGAGTGCTATGACAGCCTATGACAATGATTTATATGAATTAATTTGTAAAATCTTTTGGTGGAAGATTATGAACATCACTTCAATAGACTGAGAAAGAGTACGAGAGCAAACAAGTTTAAAGAGAGCTTGGTATTCAATAAAATCATTCTAAGATTTTTAAAGGATTAAACTAGATGGACAGAAACATGAAAAATGGAAGATATATGTATGTGTATATATATGAATATATATGTGCTTACTTTGCTGTCATAAATTTTGTGAGAATACTGTACACATACATCAAGGATATCTTTGATGAAAAGGTAAAGGGTGAAACAAGTAAACTTTTGTAAAATATTCTATACTAGATAACTTTTTTATAATCATAGAATTAATGGAATGATGTAGAGAAAGTAAGGTACCACTGTCTTTTATTTACTTTAAGAAATCATTCAATTTGGTAGCAGAAATATTAAAGACTTGCCTCCCATGGCTATGCCAAGTTTATCCAAGTTTTTCAGCAAACTATAACAACAGACATGACTTTGGTTGATCACTCTGAACATTGCTCAAGCTTTAAAATAGAGACATGTATGCTCATTAAAGGCATTTGCCAACATGTTGGAGAAGGTGCAAGATAAACTTTGAATAGAAGCATGAAATCCTTCTAAAATGATGACATCCTCCAGATACTAGATGATATTTTGTTAATTGCAAGAAGGTCAAGAAAATTCACATAAAAGTTCCTATTGAACTATATAATCACTTCAGGAAGTTTGGACAACCGCTGCACAATGGAAAAAAAAAAACAGCAAGTAAATGGAGAACCTATTGTGCCTCCTTGTTTTCAATTTTAAGATACTCTCCTTGCAGCATCCAAGATCATGGGGTTCCCTTGGATTTCAGAAGCTGATGAGTAAATAAGATTTCCCTCATATACTTATCGATATACTCATTTTTTAAAATACAATTTCCCTCTGTATTATGCCTGAGCCATAAGGCATCACCCTGGAAAACTTTCTCCTACAGACAATAGTAATAATAGCTAACATTTATCTAGCATTTTAAGGTTTGGTAAAGAATTTTACAAATATTTCATTTAACCATTAGCAGAACTTTGTGAGGAAGGGATTTTATTATTTTACAGATGATGAAACTGAATCAGACATATGCTAAGGGACTTTCCTCAGGATCACACAGAGGCAGTAAGTGTCTGAGGCAGGATATGAACTCAGGTATTCCTGAATCCAGGTATAACACCCTCTCTACTGTACTACTCTGTTGCTTCAGTGATTTTATTTTTCTAAAAAAAATTGTGTCATAATTTTAAGTAATTAAATATCATTTTATGTATCATAAAATAAATTTAGGTTCAACAGACTTAGAGAACATGTACTTAACAAAATATAAGAGGTCTAACCAATTTTCTTAATTCCTAGTTTTATCTAGCTTTGTTCTCAGTCTTTAAATTTCCACAATGCATAGAAGTTTCTTTAAGGCACCTTCATGTTCTTCTTTTCTAGAATATTCATGTTCCAACTATGGAGAATGGCCCTAAGCTTGCCACACGTATTTTAAATCAACTTACTGACATCCAGGTAAATGCTTATTTATTTAATATGATTTTGAAATTCAATCAGTGGTAAGAACTCAATATGGTTCCTTAGAAAATGCAAATTACTTTCCAGTGAGCACTTGTTAAACTCTTACTGTGTGCTAGATAATGAATTAAATACTGAAGTTACCAAGATGGAAATGAAATAGTTCCTGCCCTCAAGGAGCTTACTAGAATGTGGGATTTGGAGAAAATGTGCACATGACTAAATAAGTCAAAAATATTTAGAAAATGAATAACAACTAATTTTGGAAAGAAAAATACTAACAATTTGAAATAAATTAATTAGCTTCTCAGTATTGTACACAGTTGTTTGCATGTTCTCTCCCCTTTTAGAGTTTAAGCTCCTTGAGGGAAGGGACTGTTTTTTGCCTTTGTATTCATATTATTTAGCACAATGCTAGACAAATAGTAAGCATATAATAAATGTTTGTTGGCCAGCTGATTGATTGATTCTCTCAGATGATATATTGCTGAGCAGATGCTAAACTTTGTTGATAGATTTTTTTTGAGTAGGCATTAACAGATGATAATAAATGAACAAAAATAGGCAATGTGATATGTCTATGCCGTCCTTTGTTGTATCCTCAGAATTAGCACAATGCCTAGCACTCAGTGAACACTTAGTAAATGCTTATTGATTAAGTGGATGACTCAATGCATCATAAAAAGGGAGGGAGGGAAGGAATAAGTATTTCCATAGTCTATCAAGTGTAGGCATTGTATTAAGCACTTTTCACAAATATTATCTCTTCTTAAAGATAAAGCATACCATGAGGAATATGTAAATTGGATCTTACCATTTCTCCTTTGAGCCACCAAGAACTTCTATGGGATACCCAGTATCATGCTGGCAGGTATTAGGGAGCCAAGTGGAATGTATCTTTTTTCAACCATTTGATTGATGATCCTGAAAAGCAGACACAGATTAGACTTTCTGTCAACTAGGAATTATTGGGGGCTCTTCATATTTTTTACTTGAAAAATAGAACTTACAAAAAAGTGATTGAAAAAGAAAAAACATGCAAAAACACCCTGTGAAAAAGAAAAGGGCAAAGACAAAAGAAATGAAAGGAATCCTGAAATCTAGGAAAGGATTAAAAAGTTTAGAAATCAAAGGGAGTAGAAGAAAGAAGATAGGATGAAGCCATTTTTTTGTTCTCACTTGTATAGTATCAATGTGTAACTTTCCACCTTTGGCCAAGAGGAAATCAGGAATTCCTCTTTTTATCTAAACTAAGTTATAGGGGGAAGCTAGGTGCTCAGAGCCAGGCCTTGAGACCAGAGGTACTGAGTTAAAATACAGCCTCACATACTTCCTAGATATGTGACCCTGGGCAAGTCACTTAATTCCAATTGCCTAGCTCTTACCACTTTTCTGCCTTAGCACAAGTGATATACAGTATTGATTCCATGATGGAATGTATGTGGGTTTAAAAAATGAATTGTTATAATTAGCATGCAAAATGGTACTTATGATAAAAGCTAATTAGTTATAAAAAGATTCATATTGAAAAGAAATGAAAATTATTGGATTTTTTCTCATAGATAGTATAACAGAGAGGCATGAGGGTTATAATCTATGGGAGACCGAATTTGGAGCCACAAAGAACCACTTTCAAGATTTGTCTCTGCCACCAGTTACTTGTATAATCACAAACAAGTCCTTAATATCTGTAAGAGAAAAAAACCAATCTTCTGAGCCAGACTGACTTTATTGAGCAAGTTGTAAATTATAGAATTAGGGGCTACATATGCCCAGCATGGTCTAACTCCTGATTCCATTTATTGACGTATGTAAGAGTGTTAGAATACATAAAACACTTCCTCTCAAAGGAGGGATTAGTCAGCTCAATATTTCTTCTCAGGAGGGCAATGAAGACTTTATTTTTTAGAAAATCTCCTTCAAGAAGGTCAGTTTTTTTCCTTATCTTCTTATGGGGGCAGATTATATAGCCTCCTATTCCATATTACTTGTAAATTAAGGTGGCCAAGGTTATTCTATATTTTCAAAGCCAAATGAGCTACATCCTCAGGAAGTCTGGATATGTTAAAACACTAAAGGCATGGGCAAACTCTCCTTGACAAAGGTATTTTGCAAAGCACACAGGGAATTTTCCTTATAGTTCTTCTAATTATTGATTACTGATTCTCACACATTTATTCAGTTAATAATTAGTATCATTCTTTACTATTCTACTATGATTACAATTTATCAATTTAATACTGGGTATCTAATAGGATTATATGCAGAGGATATATAAAGCTTTAAACAGACATAAAACAATGACTATGCTTAATTATGTTTTCTTTTATATACCTCAGTGGTCAAGGCAACTTTTTTCTTAAGGCAGTTGTGGAAATTTCCTATCTGTCTAGGTCAAGGGATTTTTCCACAATGATGAAATTCTAAATAAAAATACTAAATAATAATAGTTTTGTTCATTAAAAATTAAGACTCCATTTACTCTTAAGTTTTCAAATTGGTAAAGGATTATACATTTGGAAAATAAGACTGTGGCCTTGGCTTTTTTTCCCCTTTGTGCCTGTGGGCATAGTACCCAAGAGGAGTCTTGAAATTGTTCTCTCACACAGTGGCAAATTGGTGCTGTCAGCCAAGCCACTAGGTTGTCTATTTCTCTCCAAGAAAAATAATTTAAATACCCATTCAGAGAAAAAGGCTAGAATTGCTCCATGTGGTGCATTTGATCTGTCTAACATTACATGGAAACATGGATGTTCCCCACAAAGTACTGTGTAAAAGCTTCAGAGAGCCCTGCCAGTATGCCCCGGGGGAAGCATTCCTGCCCCACCACAAATTTGGCTTTCTCTTTAACCTTCTGTATATGAGTAAGAATCCCTGTGGTTAAGCATTTAATCCCATTTAGGTAATTATATTTCCCTGTATCTTAGTTAGATGGATTCTACAAATACCTCCTAGGAAGAGAGCTCTCCAAACTCTGATTACATTTATTGAGGAAAGAGAAGCATTCCTTGTGTATACATCTAACTTTAATTACATTGAAGGATCTTATTTAGAGAACATTGATCACATTGCTAGTGATCCTTTTGTCCAGGAGTCATAAAAAAAGACACTGAAACTATCCCCATACATGTATCACCAGGCCAATTTCAGCATCTTTAAAGGTATTGAGAGATCCTTTGTACCATTATTTTCTTTGAAGGAAAAAAAAAAACCTCTTGTGTGTTGCCAGAACTAAGTATTTTTCAAGAAAAGTTGTACAAATTCTGAATTACAATTCTTCAAAATGGCTTTGAGACAGCTCGAAAGTACAAATTATGCTAAGAATAATATTTTCCTTTATGAAAGTAAGCACCTTTCCTCTCAAATTTCTATGTATTACATCCATTAATTCTAGGTTTCTTCAAGATACATTTTCAAAGCAAAAAATTATTTAAACTGAAAATTTAAGTCTGAAAATATTGATGAAATTATCAGTTCATAGTTAAAATATTGAGACACTCTAGCCAAATCAGTGGGATGAATCCATTTTTTCAAGATAACTATACATTTGTAGAACACAACAAAAAATCTGTTGTATATGAGAGAACATGGTTTGAAATTCAAATGAATATAATAAATAATATTTCTAAAGTACTTTAAGGTTCACAACATACTTTACATTTTTTATTTCATATGATCATTTGAATGCCACTGGATGAAGAATGACATGATTGAAATTGGATTACCTTCAGATAGGTTGATATTGCTGTCAGAAAACTTAAAATTTCATGAATGCATCCTTTTCAATTGAATTAATTAAACATATCTCAAGCACTTTTTAGGTAAGGCACCAGGGATACAAAGATGAAGAATAGGATGGGACCTTCCCTCTAGAAGAACACAGGCTAATAGATCCAATAAAAAACATATGCTTAGCATAGTGCCTACCTCATAGTAGGTGCTATGTAAATGCTCATTGCCTTCTGCCCTTTCCCATCTCCCTAATAGGAGGGCTGTACAGGTACACAAATTCAGGACAGGTCACAAAGTAATAAACCCCAAAAGGGGATCTGGACAAAGTGCCCTAAAGAGATAGGAAAACCACCCAACACTTCATGGAGGAGAGAGTATCTGAGCTTGGGGTTGAAGGAAAAGAAAGATTTCAATTTGGAAGGCACATATTGTAGGTATAAAGATGGGCTTACAGTTATGAAGAAAGGAGCCAATGTACTGGATGGGACCAAGAAAACAACTGTTAATCCAGCATTCCTGAAATACAGAGAGATTTAAGGGGAAAAGCAAGAAGGGAAGATAGAAAGGAGAATAAGGGAGGCTTGAAATTCTGAAACAATTCTTTATCTTATAATCACTTAATTGATTGTTTTAACTTATATATTACATTGTCAGTAACTACAATAACTTGATTCATTCATTCAGTACATCCCATCTAAATGATAAATGTTTATGGGTATTTCAAATCTGGAAAAAAAATATATATTGATTATTGTGTTTCTCTAATTCATTTATGACAGGGATACTCTGTGTACTTTTCATTTTCTTTTGCCTTTATGCTCATCAGAAAACTTAATTGTCCTCAAAGATTTATCAGTTAGGTCATGTTGCTTAGACTATAATCAGTTATTTCCTTTAACTGGAACAAAAGGATCTAAGAATACATACATGCACACATATATACACAAATAGATGCATATGCACATTACATATGCATAACACACATATGCACTTAGACATGTATTGGATAGCTAGAACCACAAATGGATAGATAGTAAGAACCTAGTGAAAATAAGTTTGTTGTTTTAGCATGAGTGACATGGCCAGATCTGTGCAACAGAATGGTCATTGTCAGAGCTGTATGACAGTTTAATGTGTGATATCTCATCATGACCTTAAATGTATGAAAATTATGACTATGGAATGCAAGCTCCAGCTTGATGTAAAGGCTTCTAATACACTTCTGCCAATGAGTTAATTTGCTTTTTAAGGACAATATATACCTCATAATTCAGCCATGCATCCCTAAGTGATCCCTGTGTTTTTCAACACCCTCTTTGGGGGGGGGGTGTATTATTATTATTATTATTCTAAATTGCAAAGTTTAAATTCTTTTTGAGAGTAATTTTAGAATAAGAAACACACTACCTCTCCAAATTCAGAAAATGAACTATTTGGAGAAGGCACCATTAAGATCCCTGCACAGACTATACGCTGCACCAGAAGATTCAGAGTGAACTTTGGGATGTGGTGATTTGAACTATGTGGGGTTGAATGCATTTGATTTTTTACGTATACTCTTATGCTGAAGGGGACTGCCCCCAATTGACTTTTTGTCAATGTGCCTAGCAATCATTGGTTTTGTTCTTTTCCCTTTTATCCCCAAATTATTGTAACTTAAAAGTTAGTTATATTTACAAGATCCATTGGAGAGACCAGTCTTCCACCAAATCTCGGGGGGGGGGGAGATGTATAATTGCAAATCTGTTACCCTAAAAAGGAACTACATTTCCTGGGAGCCTACTGACTTCCTGTAGACAGGAAATAAATTGAGTGGGTGGGCCTCCTCTCTCTCTCTCTGTTTGGCTTGATGATAGGGAGCATGGTGGTGGTAAGCAAGGGTTTGAATTGACAGATTAGCCATGGACATGTGGTTTTATTTTTCTGTCCCTTTTATTCCTTTATTTCTAATGATCATTAATAAATCTCCTAAAATATAATATTTTATTATATGCACATTAATTTTAAATTTTACAATAATTATGTATTATATACCAACAACACCTGAGGATTAGGAGTCACAGAATTTTACAAAGAACTTCATATTCCTCTCCAAATTAAATAAACAACTGATACTTGATAAATTTAATAAATAGAACAGAATAATTGAATTGCATAGTTGGAAAGAACTTTAGACACCATTTTGGTCTAACTCATTCAAAAATAGCTCCTAACTACAATATTTCTATGAATGAGAATCATTCAAATGTTCTAATGACTGGGAACCCACCTCTTGAAAAAGCCTACTTTCATTTTTTAACAGCATGAGTTGTTTCTCAGCATCTAGTCTAATTTTGTCTCTTTGCAGCTTCCCATTACTTCTAGTTCTATTCTCTAGCACCAAATGTCACCAGGTCTTCAAGATACCTATCATCCACTCTTCCCCACTCAATTTTCTCTTCTCTAGTGTAAACAGCTCTTAAGTCCTTCAGTCAGAGCTCATAAAGCATGGAATTTAAGGGCCTTTGCCATTCCCAGGACATTTCACCAGATCTTTTCTTGAGAAATTTGTGTCTAACCATGCCTACCTTCTCTTGTACTTATGAAGTTGGTTTTTTGAACTGCCAAATAAACTTTACATTTATATTATTAAATGTCATTTGATGTACCCATGTTCTAACCAGTCAAAAGCTCTTGGGGTTCTCATTTTGAAATGCAGTGTTAGCTATTTCTCCTAGCCTTGTGTCATTTGTAGATATATCAAGGGTGTTATCTATACTTACAAAAGACCAAGCATAAATTCCTGGGATACTACTCTGTAGATCATTTTATATATTTTAAATGATACTGAACCATTAATGATAATTTTTTGACTCTGCTGAATCAAATATTTTTGAAAATATGGTCCAAGATTAAGAAATGAGTGAGGATTCAGACTTAGAGACTACACAGGAGTCTAACACCTAGATTGTGAATATTTTTAGAAAATAACCATGATATGAAAAGCATCAAATAACATAAAAATTGAATTTATTCTACATTAACAAAAAGGGAATAACTCAGTACTATAAAATTAAAATTAATCTCAAATAATAAAAATATTATATTTTAGGATATTTATTAATGATCATTAGAAATAAAGGAATGAAAGGGATACAAAATAAGACCACATGCCCATGGCTAATCAGCATATTCAAAACCCCCCATGCTTCCCACCCCCATACTTGAGACAGGAAGCCAAAGAGGCTAGTCTTCTCCACATCACTGCCTAATATCTGCTGTCTACAGGAAGTACATAACAACAGGAAATCGGGCTCCCAAGAAATGTAGTGTTTTAGGATACAGATTTCCAATTACACATTACTGGTGTGGGAATAATCCCAATTCAAATAATTATGTACCAAGACCAGCAAGTTATTAGAACAATGATCACAAGTAATGCAAAACTAAAAAAGATAACAAAATGAGAAAATATATATGATATGCAATGAAAATTACTCCAATCTGAACTATTTAAACAATATATAGGTGATTTAAAATAGCAAATAGAGGAACAGATATAGACAATGGTTATATTAAGCTATTTGCTAAACAAGTTTATCTAATGTAAGTTAATTACCATAATAAGAAAACCAAAAGAATTTTTAAATTGTCTCAGCCAACAAACACGTGAACTCATTGCTAAATGAAGAGATACATTTAGAGGTTTATATCAATTTAGAATATAAATTTTTAAATGAAATATCATTGAGACTAGTAGTAGATTATGATAAATATAATTTCACGAAAAAGTGGAAAACTTCAAAGGGAAAATATTTAAAGAAAGCTTATGAGATTCAAATAAACAAAGTCATCATGAAGGTATTTATACATTGATCTTGGAAGGGACAAAAATATCAACTTTTTCATTTCATAATGAAGTCATCACATTTGTACCCTTAACATCATAGTTATGGATATGTTGCATGTAGAGGTAACACTGAAGAAAATGAACATGAGAAGAACTGCTGGAATAGACAACATACACAGAAAAGGTGGATGATGGAAGCAATAGTTCAAAACAAAAATAGTTCAAAACAAAAGAGTTTTGAAACATTAAATTCATGAGGTATATGGAAAAGGGGAAGATATCAAAGATGTAGAAAAAATTTAGATCCTATTATTAAAATTAATTGACAGACTGTAAAGTATTACTGATTAGTCTGCCTTCTTTCGCATCATCATCATTATCATCTCCATCTCTTCTCATTGTTCATTTTTTAAAAATCCCTTACCTTCCATCTTAGAATCAATACTGTGTACTGGTTCCAAGATAGAAGAGCAGTAAGGGCTAGGCAATGGGGGTTAAGGGACTTGCCCAGGATCACACAGCTAGGAAGTGTCTGAGGTCAAACTTGAACTCAGGACCTCCCATCTCTAGGCTTGGCTTTCAATCCACTGAGCCATCCAACTGTGCCCTCATCATTAATTTTTTCAAGTGTAATTTCTTTCATTTTGTTATTTTACCATAGTTATTCTCCAAACACCTGTTTAGCTCTCTTCTCCTTTATCTAACTTCTTTCTGGATTTTTCTAGTCTACTCTTATTTCTTTGATGCCTGATCACTTTATAGCCAGCTAAACAGAAAAGAGCTTATCTATCTATATCTATCTATCTATCTATCTATCTATCTATCTATCTATCTATCTATCTATCTATCTATTTATCTTAAGATCAGCCAAGCCTTACTCTTTAAAGGCCAGTTTTATATTTTCTTCCCTGGTCTCAAATATGGCTCTTGTTTTCTGGAGTAAAAAATGAACCCTGGATTCCCTAAAAGCTGGGCAACAGCCTTGGGCAGGATGAAATAATTACCATTGTCTCTCTGAGTTTTGATAAATGGGTGTTTGGGATCAAAGGAACTGAGAGGTAGATTGTGAAAGTAGCAACTTATTCAAGGGAGAAGCATGGTGAAAATGGTTCACATATGTAAAGATATCAGTGGCAAATTCTGTGACTACAACAGCTCCAGTGTAGTGTATGCCATCCTTCATAAAAGAGGAACCATCAGTAAATAAGACCAGATCTGGATTGTCTAAGGGAGTGTCCAAGAGATTACCTCAAGGTTTTTCTGCCATGGACACTAGTGTTTCACAACTGTGTAATGGTTCTCCTGAAGTTGGTAAATCTGTAAGCAAAGTGGCAGGGTTAAGGGTTGTACGGCATTTCAGGGTAATGTTTTTGCTATTTAACAAAGTTATTTCATACCTTGTAATTCGCTGATCTGAGAATGCCTGTGTTCTATGCCTTAGCAACAATGATTCTATCTCATTTGGGCACATAATTGTTAATGGCTATCCCAATACTAGATCAACAGTTTTTGTCACTACTAAGGCTGTAGCAGCTACTCCTTGAAGACATGTTGGTGCTCCTGATGCACCCAGTAGGGTCCAGTTGGTCAGAATAATAAGCAATTGGGCACTGAGAAGGCCCCAAAATCTGAGTTAAAACACCTAAAGCTACCCCTCTTTGCTCAGGTATATACAAAGTAAATGGCTTGTAATCTGGGATGCCGAGAGCAGGGGCAGACAGGATAGCCTGTTTTAGGTCTGATAGAGCTGATAGGTGTTCTGGCTCTAGTTTAAATGGTTCAGGGACTGAATCTCTTATTAGTGCTATAAGAGGCTTGGTAATTTCCCCATAGCAAGGGATCCATTGTCTGCAAAACCCTGTTGCTCCCAGAATTCCTCTTAACTGTTTCTTAGTGGTAGGAGCACTCAATTTTTGAATATTTTCAATTCGCTTGGGAGAAATAGAACGGGCACCAGCTGTCAGAATGAACCACAAATATTCTACTTTTGGGAGACACCACTGAACCTTATCCTTCGAGATCTTATGCCCTCTTTTGTGCAATTCCAAAAGATGATGTTTACTATCTTCCTGGCATGCTTCTGCATCTGTTGAAGCCTAGAGTAGATCATCTATATATTTGATTAATTTGCTGTTTTTAAATTTTATATTATCTGTATCTTGGCTCAAAATTTGTGCAAATAAGCTCGGGCTATCTATGAAACCCTATGGCAAATGACTCCAGGAGTACTTGCAGCCCTGCCAGGTGAAAGCAAAAATATGCCTGGAATTCTCATGTATGGGTATAGAAACGAAGCCTGAGGCCAAGTCCACTACTGTAAAGTATGTAGCTGTGTTAGGAATAGAGGAAATAATAGTATTGATGTTGGAGACTATGGAGTGTCTTTTTATAATGTGATTGTTCACAGCCCTCAAATCCCTGTAGGAATTATAGAGGTGCTTGCCATTGGGTCCTCTTTTTGGTTTTTTAATAGGCAGGATGGGCATGTATTTCCTGTGCAATTAATGAGTTTATTACTGGGGTAATATCCTCTATTGCTTCTTTTGAGAGGGGATACTGAGGAATGGAAGGAGGTGGGCTAGATTTAGTTTTTATCTGCACAGGAACAGCCGACTTAAGTAAGCCTACATCAGAAGAAGATGTGGCCCAAAGAGACTCCGGTAATATCTTCAGGTATTACAAAGGTGGGATGCTCTTTCTCCTCCTGACTCTCTGAGAGACTTACAGGGAGTAAATTTAAAGATTCCTCAGGTACATCCAATGATAAGGAACCATTGGGGGAGCAAGTTATTGTGGCTCTGAGTTTGCATAGAAGCAAATTTAAAGGGGAGTCAGGCATCAAAAGGAAGCAATGTTGTACCTCTAGGGGTCCTACAGACACCATTCTAGGGGAAAGTTTTTTAACCCTTTGGGGTATTCCTGACATTACATTCTCTGAGCCAACAGAATAACAATGGAAATCAGGTGTTCTCTTTAATACAGACCAGGAAGCTCCTGTGTCTAAAAGACAATCATAATAGTTGTTACCCACCTTTAAGGTAACATGGGGTTCATTAGTATGGGGGTCAGTGGATAGGGACAACGGGTAGTAGGACATCAGGGTCTGGAAAATCAAAGGTTGTATCCTCTTATTCCTGTGCCCCAACCCCCCCTCCCCTGCCCTCCAGACACCTTCACTGTATTTGGGAAGCTACTTGGGCACCCCCTAAGGGGCATTAGCACCTCGAGTATATTTTGTGAGCACCAGTTAAGTTATATTGTTGTGGAGTCATTTGGTTTGAGTTATCATTTTCCCAATATCTATTCCTATAGTTATCATGCCTAAAGTTGTGGTTTCTATTATCATTTTTTCTATAATTTATTTCTATAATTATCTTTAATATATATATAATAACTGATATAATTATCAGTAATTTCTATAATTATCACTTCTGTAGTTGTTATTAAACTGTGTATTCCTTCTGATAATCTTGAGTAAAGTTCTACACTCTATCATTTTGTGGCCCTTCTTCTCACAGAATTGGCAGGTAATGGATTGATGATTAGATTCTTGGAGAGGTGCAAGTGTCATTGGTTGATTATCATGCCCACTTTCCCATTTTCGCCATCTTATCTTTTAAACATCTCAGTTCTTTCTTTATTTCCTCTGTGCCATCATTATTTTCTTCCTCCTTTTCTTTGTTTCCTTTTGAAACTTATAGAGTTGTTTTCCGCATTTCTTCAAGGTCCATCTTTGGCCATCTTGGGCAATGTGTTCTAAAATAATCACTAGTCACTTTGCAAGAGTTATTGACAAAGAGCCTCCTAACTTGTCTCATGCAATTTTCTTTAGATAGGTCAAAATCCAGGTCTATGGATCTACCCCCAAACTTGATTATTCTGTCCATGAATCTGAAGGGTGTCTCTTCCTCATTTTGCTTAATCTTTTCAAATTCTCTCCACTTATCTGTACTGTCTGCACACTCTCTCATTGCTGTTAGGATGGCCTCTACAACGGTATAGTTGTAAAAGATCCTCAGAGTCCTTATAGTCCCATTTGGTATCCTAAGATGACCAATGTGCTGCATTGTGCCCCTGGGTTTTGTTGACATGAGCGATTATGTTATTTTTCTCATGTTCAGTTAAAAAAGCCTGTAGCAAGTTTTCAACATCCTTGTAAGACGGATTATACTGAAAAAATGACTGTCATCTTTTTTGTTACTAGAAAGGGATCTTGTTCATATGTGGGGATATTTCATGTAAATTCCATTTATTTCTTGGGGAGTAAACAGTATATTGTGCCTTAAAGTCACCACATCCCTGTTCCGTCCTATTTCAGGTACTTCTCTTAGAGGAAACAGGCCTCTAATTGAATTTGGTACCTGTGGGTCAGTTTGACTAAGACGAGCTTCTTTAGGACGAGATCTCCTTTGGGCTGGAATTTGGTTTTGTGTAGGAGGAGGAACATGAGAAACTGGGATAGCAGGAGAAGGGTCTTGGGGATTAAGTTCAGCCAAAATTTGAAGACCATGAGAGAACAAGTCTATTAACTGAACTATAGGGAAGGTGTTTTCCATCTCTATTTCAGGGAAGGAAATTTCCTCATTTAGAGGTTCAGAAACTGGTCTGTCATGTCCAGACCTGTTTCTGGTGGGGTGGATGTTTGCCAGTTAATCCTGTAAGAAAGATTTTAGATCATCCAATTGAACTTGTATGTTCTCCTGCATTTCAGCCTCAAATTTTCTAATATTTTCCTGTGTTTTACATTGCATGTTTTTTTATGTTTTCCTGTGGTTTATCTTCAGAATTTTTGCATAGTTTTCTGTATTTTAGCTTCAGATTCTTGAACAATTTCTTGTATTTTAGCTTCGTAATTTTGCATGTTTTTCTGAATTTCAGCTTCAAATAAATTTTTTATGTTAGCATCTCTAAACACAGTACTGAGGAGTACAAAAATGACATTGCCTAATAATATAAAAAATTGGAGGTATGCTGAATTCCTCGATGTCCCTAATTCTTCAACCTCCATATAAATGTCAAAGAGTGTAGTATTCATATATATATATATATATATATATATATATATATATATATATATAAATTATTTTCCTATTGGGCTTCACAAAACATGTGGTGAGCAGGGCAAGGCCAAAAACTCTCTTTAGATCCCCTTCACTCCTAATTAAGAGTAGTCTGAGCAGTTGTTCCCTGAGGGAAAGGGTATTTGTAGCTAAACAGCTTTCCCATTCCTGCCACTTCGGATAAAAAAAAAAGGAAAAACAGCTGTATTCTATCGAATTTAAGGAGAGAGGGAAAAATTCCAAATTTACTTACCTCTATAGCTCATCAAAATAAGCTATTAAAAGTTGAACTAAGTCATAGTAGAGAAAAGATTTAGGAAAGTTAAGAAGATTGAGGGTATTCACAACCGATGTGGTCAGCCAAAACTAAAGATAATTTTAGCATTGTGACTTAAAATCTAATTTTAATTGGTTGCCAGGGAAAATCCCAAATAATAAAATACCCAAGTCAGTTGGAAATTTATGGTGATTTAATTTACATAGTGGAAAGAGTTTAAGAAGAAGGAAAGGAAGTAGGATTTCTCCCCCTGGCTTTTGCCAGAAGGAAGACTAGAGGCTCTAGAAAGTAAGGAGGAAGGAATCAGCCTGAACTCCAAAAGGGCTCAGCCTAAATGCCTGAACCTAAATCAGCTCAAGGGCAAACTCACCGCCAAACCCAGACAAATAGCTGCCACCACACCAAGATGTCAGAATGCTTAGCACGCTGCCAGCCAGAGTCACCTCTCCAGGGAAAGAGGGAGAGAGAGGATGTGACATGCCTTATATAGATGGGTTTACTGCACTTTCCTGTGTCTCATCTGTACCAATGATAGCTTAGGTTGACTTAGGACAGCCTAGGGATCTGTTCCCTGTTTCTGATTTGTCATTAGCTAGCACATGCCCGTGTAATGTGGGTGTGCACATTCCTGGGTCCTAGAACAATCATGATGGAGAGAATCTAAAAATCACACATAGGAGTACAGGTTTGCTTTTGTATTGATGGTCAGTGGTTGAGAGTCAATTCTAAGTGATAGGTAATTCAAATAAATTTCTCAGCCAATGACAATTTGCTCATAAAACTTCTTAGTTTTTTAAAACTTTGACTAGATAAGTAAAAGTTATGTAAGAGGATCTCCTTTCTATTTCCCTGCCAAATCCACTCTGATCATCCCTACCCCAACATCCTTCTTCTAAATGCAGGCCAGCTTGCCATTTCTAGACTACTCTGATAATTTTGTCTAATAACTAGTTATCAAACTTTTTTTTTTTTACAAAACATAGTTTCCCCATATTTAAGAGGATTTACAAAGCTTTGGAAGCTATTTCATAGGATTTATAGTATGAACAACAAATTGCAACCTGAGGGACAGCACTCTGTAAACCTTAAAATTTCTTAGACTTATGAATGTTGGAAATTTCATACTTGGAAAAAATTTCCTACTGATAGTAAGAACTCTATTGGAATGTGAAACCCCTTGGCATGGGAGGATTCTTCTCCTCTCTACTTAAGACTACTTTAGGACAGAAACCTTTTGCTAAACAATGGAAAGGGCTTTGACCTATGCTTAAGCATAGAAGAGGAAGTTCTTTGAGTCATGATTGATTTTAGAATTAATACAATAGAGATACTTGGAATGACAGAACCAGGTCTTGGAAAATACAATCTCCACCCTACTTAGAGTAACAGGATTTAGGAAGGGCTGCAGCAAAGGTCAAGATTTAATTATTTGAGAATATGACCTTCAACAGACATGTGCAAAGCCACAGACCTCTGGGCAGTCCTGGGTTAAACTAGAGCCACCATTGGTACAGGGGAGACATTGACAGTGATTGGTAGATGTGAGAACTGAGGGGAGGGAACTTAGATGGTTTCCTTAAAGATAGCGGGGTCTGAGGAGAGAAGGGAGGAGGTTTTGCTCTGAGTGAGGTGGCTCTGAAGGAGGACTGAGGAGGTTGCTCTGTTGGAGGACCAGGAGAGAAGGCTGGCTCTGAAGGAGGAGAATTCTCTGGAAACATTTCTTGAAAGGAGGCTCTCTTGAAGGTGGAGCCTGAGGTTGGCATGAGAAGCCTTACCTAGAGAGATCTTGGGTTTGTGATAAAACCAACTGACTGATTTATTCATTCTTATTCCTTTCTTACTTTCTCTCTTTTTCTATTGATTAATCAGTGTATTATAAATTAAATTTCTCTATAAAACCCAGCTGGCTTGGGCATATTCATAAATTGGGAATATATTCCCTGGCGACCATCTTATATTTATATAAAACCAAGACACAGTAGAAAACATATTTCAGCGGTCATAATTGATATATATATTTCCTTTGCTCCCAAACATTTTAATTATCACAGTTTATGGCTCCCACTCTCTTATCTACAACTATTTAACATTCAAACTTATTTTAAATCTAACAACTCAGTACATTTTTTAGTGGTGATAGAAGGCAAGTGAGTCTATTTTGACAAGTATGATTTAGTATTTGTTGCCAAGAATTTTCTAATGAATATAAAAGTCAGTTCAATGATAATTGTTATAGTCTGAATAAAAACTTGTATTTGCACTTTAAGGTCTGAAATAGCTTTATAAATTTTATTTTGTTAATTCTTACAAAAACCTAAGACATTTTTAAAAAATCATTTTTTAAAAAATTGGTTGTATATTACATTAAAGAGGTATATTATTAGGATGCTAACCTGACTCTACAAGGTAGAAACTAAGGCACAAAGAAGTAAAGTGTCTTGCCAAAGGCCATATAGCTAATAAGTATGTGAGCTGAAAATTAAAAAAAAAAATCTTTCTATCATGCTGTCTGTGAGAAAAGTCTGTGAAACTGTTTGATTTGTGTATAACAAATGTGAAGCAAAGGAATTATAGAATTTAAATTCAGCTTCATAGGGACTATAGTCAGTGTTACTAGACAAGCCTAATCCATTATGTCTTTTGGCCCTCTTTGAGTCCATTGTCTGTCAGTCAATCAGTGAACTAGCATTTAAGAAACATGTATTGTGTTTTGTGAAATTAAGAAAAAAAAGCCAGGCACTATACAAAGTTTTGGGTATACAGAGAAAAAAAATAAACCTCCTATATCTCTGTCCTATATATACCAAAGATTAATAAGGGAAAAGTCATAAAATTGTAAATGTGGAGGGATAATCTATAGACTTATCAGGCATAGGTTCTTATGTCTTAAAAAATAATAATTCTATAATCATAACTCTAGTGTTTAATAGTCCAATGGGAGGCAGCATGCATTCAGCTAGATACAGAGAAGATTATTTAAACACATATATGAAAAATTAATAAGTAGGGTTCATAAATAAGTACTAAGAGTAAGGAGATCTGGAAAAAGACTTCTTGGAGAAGGTGGAACTTTGAAGGAAGCGAGAGAATAAAGGAAATGACAGGGAGGAGTCTATTTTTCTGAAACATGATAGTAGCATCCTGACTGTCTTTTCCTCAAGTCTCTCTTCTTTCCAGTTTATTATCCATACAGAAACAATAGTAAGATTCTTAATGCACCAAGCTGACCAAGTCATTGTCCTGCTGAAAAAGTTCCAGGAGCTATGTCTTCTGTTTGGTATTTGCATAACCCCTCATGACCTGACCACAACCTCCTTTTCCAGCCTTATCATTCATTACTCTTCTTCCTGTACCCATTAGTCCAGGCAAAGTGGGTGTCTTGCTGTTACTCACATACAGCATCCCACCTCCCATCTCCATGCCTTTGCACAGGATGTCCTCATGTCAAGGATGCCTTCTCTTCATATTTCTGCTTTTTAGAATCTATAGTTTGCTTACTTAGGTACCAATTTATTCATTCTAGGTTCAAGTGATTCCCCCACTCTAATTAACCTGTTTTGATTTTGTATGTCTATGCATCTCATCTATTTGATATAGATAGCTTATGCTTATATAATAATAGATATAGATAAATTTTTTTCCTCTTTGTATTGAATATAAGCTACTTAAAGGCCGGCGTTGTTTCACTTTTGCCTTTGTTTCTTCTATGCCTAGCATGTAGGTACTTAATAGATGCTTGCTGCTTTGTGGACTTGAAGAATTAAGGCATTGCTAGTTATACTGAACTGCCTTTCTCTTTTCATCACTTTTCATAGAAGAGGAGGGGAGGAGAGAAGAAAAACAAAGACATCAATAAAAAATTTTAAAGAAAAAGTAATTAGCTAATTGAATTACCCATTAGGCAATTGAGAAGTCTTATTATTGGATTCTCTGTTCTAAATATTAAGAATTATTTTAAATTAAAGCAGCAATAGTCTGTAAAAGCAGTCTTATAAGGACATAAGTTCATAATGTTGAAGTACATCAAATGATGCTAAGGAACTCTCATGTCCAAGTGAGATTAGATTTATTCACTTAGAAGGGAGAGATGGGCATTATGGATGGAAACGCCAAATGTTCTTTTTTTAGGTTTGCTACAAAGAAAACTAATTAAGAGTTAGAGCTAGGTAAAAGTAGAATGTGCTTATTAAGGAGGTACGGAGTTCCTTTTTATTGTTATTATTATCATTTTAATTTATTCATTTCATCAATTAATTTCTAATATTTCTTCATGGTTACATGATTCATCTTCTTTCCATCGCCTCCTCCCTCCTATAGCCAATAAGTAATTCAAATGGATTTTACATGTATCATTGATCAAGCCCTATTTCCATATTATTAATATTTGTAATAGAGATAATTTAGAGTCTACATTCCCAATCATGTGCCCATTGAAACACGTGATCAAGAAAATTTTTTTCTTCTGTGTTTCTGCTCCCATACTTCTTTCTCTGGATGTGGATGGTGTTCTTTCTCTTAAGTCCTTGAGTTCCTTTTTAGAGATTTTAAACAGTGGGTATATGATCACCACTAGAGTGATGATTATAGAAAGAATTATTATTTTTTAAGGCATGAGAACCTGATAAACCTGTAGGTTATCCTTCCACATTTATAATTTTATGACTTTCTCTCTATATAATATATATATATGCATATATATATATATATATATATATATAATAATTAATCTTTGGAATATATACCAGAGGTTTTCAGTGAAGGGTATCACCAAAGTTAGGGATTATCAGGGTGTAATTTTTTTTTAATTCTTAACTTATTTCTTAGAATCAATACTATGTATTGATTCCAAGGCAGGAGTGGTAAAGACTGTGCAATGGGGGTTAAGTGACTTGACCAGGGTCATACAGCTAGATAGTGTCTGACATCTGATTCAAACCCAGGACATCCCATCTCTATGCTTCGCTCTCAATCCACTGAGCTACCTAGCTATCCCTGTAGACATTTAAAAAAAAAAAGGTTTTTTCAGGATTCTAGAGTGATGACAATTATAAGGGGTCCAGGATAGATTTAGGAAGGAAGTCAATTCAGAATAGGAATGATATAGTGGGTGGAAAGTGGCCTTATTTGTTAAGAGACTAAAGGTCATATTTAGGATGTAGAGCAGACATAGGAAAAATGGAAGAACCCTAAGACTGGGAATTGTGGTTGAGAGTGAAATTTCAGAGTTTGAGATTTTGGAAGGAGAATCTAACTTGAGCAGGTAAAAGTACAATAGAGTGAAGTTAATAATGAGATAGTTAAGTAAACTGAGGCTAGGATTTTGTAGAGATTATCAGTATCTTTGACGAAGTTGCCAAGGATGATTGAGAGAATGGATGGAGAGAGAATCTCAATTACAAATGCAATTCATTGGGGAAAGTGAGATCCTCAAAGCAACCTTGAGAGGTGGGTACTATCATTACTTAACCCCCTTTTTCAGGTGAGGAAATTAAATTTAGACATGTGCAGATGGAAAATTTGCCACACCTGAGCTACATTCCCAGCATCCTTTTAAGTTACATCCTCATTTTATGTAAGGATGCTTGGGAGATAAATTTGACTGAGACCCATGCTGCAGGGCTCTTTATTCATTGCTTGTGCTTTTGGTAAAGTGCTGCAGATGTGAGTCTGACTCTCTTTGCTCTGCTCACTTGACTGAAAGGACGTTTTTTCTTTCCTTTCTCTTTTAATTATTATTAAAAATCCTACAGACAAGTTAAGTAACTTGCCCAGAATCAAGCTAGTTAGCTTGAGAAAGGATTTGAACTCCTTTCTTCATAAGGTCAAACCTAATACACTATCCACTATCCCATTCATCTCTCTTACAGCTAGTTAAATAATAGAACAAGGATGAAGTGTGCAATATAACCAGATGGCAAGTACTTCAGAAGGGGAGAGACAGTTCAATTATAATGATAACTCTTTAAAACCTTTTAAAAAGTTTATGAAATTTTTTTCACTAATAATATTACTAGGCAGTATAAGTATTATTATCCCTATTTTGCTAATGAGGAAACCAAAGCCTAGATAGGCAATTTTCAGAGAAAGAAATCAAAACTATTAATAAGCACATAAAAAAATATTCTAAATCTCTTATAATCAAAGAAATGCAAATCAAAACAACTGAGGTATCACCTCACACCTAGCAGATTGGCTAACATGACAGCTATGGAAAGTAATGAATGCTGGAGGGGATGTGGCAAAGTCCAGACATTAATGCATTGCTGGTGGATTTGTGAATTGATCCAACCATTCTGGAGGGCAATTTGGAGCTATGTTCAAAGGGCACTAAAAGACTGTCTGCCCTTTGATCCAGCCATAACACTGCTGGGTTTGTACCCCAAAGCGATAATAAGGAAAAAGACTTGTACAAAAATATTCATAGCTGCGCTCTTTGTGGTGGCCAAAAATTGGAAAATGAGAGGATGCCCTTCAATTGGGGAATGGTTGAACAAATTGTGGTATATGTTCGTGATGGAATACTATTGTGCTCAAAGGAATAATGAACTGGAGGAATTCCATGTGAACTGGAATGACCTCCAGGAATTGATGCAGAGTGAAAGGAGCAGAACCAGGAGAACATTGTACACAGAGACTGATACACTGTGGCAAAATCACATGTAATGGACTTCTCTACTAGTAGCAATGCAATGATCCAGAACTATTAGGAGGGACATATGAAAAAAAAAAAACACTATCCTCATTCAGAGGAAGAAGTGTGGAAAAAGAAACACAAAAGAAAAACAACTGCTTGATTGCTTGATCACATGGGTCGGTGGGGCTATGCCTGGGAAAGTGGACTCTTAAAAGATCACCCCAGTGCAAATATTAATAATAAGGAAATGAGTCTTGATCGATGGTACATGTTAAACCCAGTGGAATTGCACGTCAGATATGGGAGAGGAGGGGAGGAGAGGAACATGAGTCTTGTAACCATGGAAAATTGTTCTAAATCATCTAATAAAAAAAAAGAATCCACCTAGCAAAGTTTGAAAAAGCTCATCTAGGTTGATTAGCAGGATAATAGTTTTGACTCTTGGCAACTCTTGAAAATTATATTCTAATTCATAATGGAGTAGTGCGTTATATCAATGGGGAAAATTTTCACAGTGACAAAAATCAAGGATCCTTGGAATATAGCATATACAATATGGTTTATATAAAATATGAAACTTAATTGCAAATGTTTGCTTTAAAGATTTTATTTTTTCTAGATATTAGAAACATTCTAGATCATTGTAGATAACAGAAACAAATTTTATGGGGTTTTTTGGTGATTTTTTTTTCTCTAAATGGTGACTCCATTTAATATATAGCACAATGCAAAATTGATCCATTCATTTGGGCTTGGCTTTTTTGTAATGATTTGGTTTTAAGCTATTCCTGTACTGTCATCTTTCATTCTTGATGTGTGTTTTCTTGTTTTTGTTGCAGTATGGAAGAGAAGAGAGTGACTGGACAATCTTGGTGTCTTGAGTGAAAAATACAGAAGATGTCATCTGTACATTATTGGGACAAGCTACTGCATTTGAATTGTGATAGATTTGTTTGATTACCAGTTTATAGCTGTGTGTAATGCATTGTGTATTGTCTTTGTGTTCCTGGCCAGAGAATAGAAATAACAATCATGTTACTTTCTTCAGTAAGTTTGCTAGTAGATGCTTACTTTGTTGTAGTAAGTAGTTAAGATGTAAGCCATATAATGTAGAACTTTTCCTTACAACTTTTAGTGCCTCCTTTAGTGGCCTTATCTTTACTCATGATTTAGAATGGATTATACTCTTCCTCCTTTACCTCTTTGACATTTTATTTACCAAACAAGACTTGAATGATGAAAAACTGGTTTAGATGAATTTTGTCATTAATGTTCTTTATGCATCCTCAGCATTTTTGTGATGCTCTTTTCCTCTGTGACTGTCATTTTTCTCTTTTTTTTTGAGATGTTGGAACAACTGAGTTTGCTCTCTGCTCTTATTCTTGGGTTTCTCAGTTCATATTACAATGAATTTCCCTCTGGCACAAGGGTTTTGCTTTGCTTCTCTCTTCCATGCCATAGAAATGTTGCCACAGAGGATAATGACATGATATCTCTGCTTATTTCTGGATCTAAAATATCATTCATAGGCTTCTGTTAGTCCCTTATGCTTGTTTGCCTTTATTGCATATTTACATGGGGGTTTCCCTAGGGAGACTTCAGTTTGCAAAACTCACTGTTATTATACCTGGAGGCTCAGGGGATTTTCATTAGTATCCCTGCTAATAATATGCACTGTAATTCATTTTATTACTTATTCTCCCTCCATGTTTTTAGTATATCTACCTACCTGCCATGTGCCAATACTTAGATACAAAACACTTGTAGCTAAAAGACATTGAAAATTGATTTTTTTGAACTTCTAAATTTCTCTATAAAGTATTAGGTCCCTTGGGGACTTCCTTTGAAGTTCCTCCAACTTCTTAGAGAATTCACTCTCCCTTCTCTTTAAAGATTTCTTTAAATTTCATAGTAGCCTCTACTCTTTAATGACTAAAACAATTATGTAATTTTACTGAAGAACTGAATTATCAATGAAAACTGTGAAAGAGGGTTTTGGGACTACATTCTTTTTAAAATAGGCTATAAGCACAGAACAGTATTCAATTTCATAGCAGTATGATTGTGTGTCTTATCTTTATATAATTTAAACTGGTTAACTGGCATTTGTGTTTGATTCTTATTGTTAGTATATTTATTTCACATTGTTTTAATTTCTGATGGTCTACTGAATCGCCAGCCTGAAGAGATAACCCAAAGACACACAACAAGATAGAGGAATTATTCTGATATTGACTTGTGCCTTGAAAGTAGAGACAAAGCTATAAGAAATAGTTGTGATTTTCTAGTGAGTGAAATAACAGTGAATAGCACAAAATATTTACTCATTTTTAGGTTTCTAGCTATCAGAAGATGGAATGATCTGCTCTGATTTAATAGCTCCTCTTTGCCTCAAAGCAGAGGCTAGAGAGAGAGAGGACGAGTGTGTGTGTGTGTGTGTGTGTGTGTGTGTGTGTGTGTGTGTGTGTGTGTGTGTGTTTATGTGCGAAATTCTAGAGTCAAGAAAGATGATGAAAATGTTCTTCACTGGACTTTTATAAATGACTTGTTATCTTGGAAGATACTACCTAATTCAGGTCTTGCTCCTAAGAATCTGATTCCCATAGTTAACCATGTCTCTTACCATTTAAGCATGTATTTTTCTCTCAGTAAATCTTTGACCTCACTTCAGAAATGATAACCCAAGCCTGACATTGGATCTGGCTGTTGTCTTCTAAAAAATATTTTTGTAATGCTATCAATATAATTGTTTTCCTTTGGAATCCTATGTATTTTATTTTGTGCATTAAAAACTTTATTCTAAAAAGGGGTCCACAGGCTTTACCAGGCTGCCAAAGGAGTCCATTACACAAAAACCTCTGCTCTTGGGAAAAGGAAGGATTTTACTACTTTTGTAAGAAATGCCCATTGTAAAAGGAAATGACATTTTCCACATGTGGCTTCCAGAACTATTATTTAGGGCCATCTCATATTTTTTCTGCTATACTTAGTCCTTTAGGATATAATTTAGAGACAGTGTTTTAAGGTCTACAATACATTTCCCTCACACAAACATTGTGAAGTACATAAAACACGTATTTTTTATCTGCATTTTACAGTAAGAGAGGTTAAGTGTCTTCTCCAGTTCACCTACTACTGTCAAAAGCAGGAATTGAACTCAAGATCACCTGATTGCAAGATCAGTACCCCATCTGTAAAATCATGATGACTCTCAGCTTATGGTGGGAACATCAAGGAAGTTCATTTTAGATAGAACATATAATGTTTCCTACCACTTTAATCAAAGCTAACTATACTACTAACTTGTTAAATGAATTTGGAAAGAACATCTGCACATCTCTTTTCCATGTGCCCTATTTGTCTAATTGTAGCAGATTAATATAGCAAGAGAGTAGCACATTATAACTAGGCAATTATCCATTTTTCAACAGTTAGTTGTAGTAACACTAATTGATCATTTAAGACATAAAATAATCTAACATTAGGAACATGTGAGGCTAATCTGCTCAAAAAGATCAACAAATTAATACTGTTGCTGATATTTGCATAATTGGCTACAATTATTTAATGTTTAATTGGGTTGATCAAATGAAATTCAGGAACTCACTTGAGTATGCATATAAACAGAACAGAACTGATGGCACTTAAAATGATAATGATTAATTGTACATTTTCTTTTTTCCTCTACTTTATTGAGTTATTATATTTAGACCAAATCTATCCATAGCTTTTTGGATAATATTTTTAAAATAAGCCTTATAAATTTGCAATAAATGTCCACTGGAAGTTAAATATTATCAGATAGATATCTACTAAAATTGAATTATCTTTTAAATAGAATTTAAACCACATCTGGCATCAGTAATTTTCTTTGACAGATTCTTTTTTTAAAAAGTAAAGTTGTGCCGAATTAAAGAAAGAGAAACCAGATCACACATTCCTGAGCTGGGATATAGTATTGATCTGTCTGAATGAATAAATGAAAGTGATCAATTTCAACTTTAAAAGCAGCTAGAAAATTTAAAGAGTGGAATGAGTCACTATAGAAATGACTCGGGAACTTTGGCAAGGAATCTTTATTCCCACCTTTGGGAGTAGTGCAGTGTAGGAAGTATTCCCTGGACTTAAGATCAGGAGACCCAGGCTGTAATCTCATTCTTTTCTAAACCAGATCTACTTCCCTAGGCACCAACATCTTCAGAAAAATTCAGACTTGATATATTTCTTGGTCCTTCTAGCTTTAAGATCCAAAAAAATTCTGTTTCTTAAGTATTGTTGGGTTTTTAGTTTTTTACTCCTACGAGCATAACACAGTGATGTGAACATAGTAAGTAGTAAGTGTTTCTTGATGTGAATTATAAAAGAAGAGATACATTGTTACTGAATATCAGGAGGATCCCTCCAACCCCCCCTCCCCAAGCAATTGGTAATATCAACTTTGTGATGAAATGCAATTTAGCACATAAGAAAACAAGAAATAAACATCACAATCCAGTGTTAAAAACTATGATAAGTTGGAGGCTTGCTTTAATTTTTGTACCTAAAAATAATGTATGTTGGCTCATAGAGGTAGGATAGTCTTTCATACCTGAAATTATGTCATTTTGGGGGCAGAGAACTTGCTAGAATAATTTTAGTTTTAAATATAGCACACTATCATGGCAGGGAGTTAGACAGCCCTTTAGACATTTTTAAAATTAAGTAAAAATATTTATTTTCTAAATAAAAAATATTTATTTCTTCATCCCATTGAGCATGTTAAACTTGTATTCATTTTCCTTAAACAGTTTTTCTTTATATCCCTGAAAGAGGTTATAATTGTATCTCATAGGTATAGAAAAGTATATAAGCAGAAAACAAACTACTTTTGTTCTTTAACAAATAGATGGAAATTTTTTGAATTGTTTTCTGAAGCCTTTGGTGTCTTTTATGCAATAGATATATTGACTTCCTTGATTCAAAGTTTCCTTACTGTCTGAAAATGAGGTTTCTTAGGAAGTATGTTGCATCAATTTAATATGACTCAGAAGAATTAAAGCATTTTAGTATTAAACAATCAAGAACTGATAAATCTTATGCCACACTACTTTGTCAGTAGTTATTGGAAGCATTGCCAATGGTCCTTTATTATATATACATGAAATGTGTTGTAGTAGTATTCTCATTGGAGAGCTAAGTTGAATTTCACATGCAAAATGTTACCTGAAAATGACATACCCCAGAGACTATACATTATGGAAGGAGCTTTTTTAACATTAAGTCACTTGGAAAATGATAGGTGAAAAATTAATTTTAAAACAAACTTGAGAAATCTTTCTGTCTTGAAGAACAGTTCTTCAGGATACTATAAGTTTGAATCTTTTTCATTATTGCCAAAGAAACTCTTTTTTGAAAATCATTGCTGATCAACCAGGAAGTTTTAGCTTTGTTTTCATTCTTCAATATGCCTTAAAGTACTCACTTCAACACATTACTCATTGGATTCTTTCCTTATTTAGCTTAATAAGGAAACATACTAAGGCTCAAGAAATAGAAATGTTCACCTGGAATCCCCGAGCTCCTTTTTTTTTTTTTCTGAGAGGGGCCAGTCAGATCAGGTTATTTCTCATTTATATTTGGTTCTTTGGTTTCTAGTACTAGCATCTCCATTATTAACAGGACTTAACAGTTGAATAGTTTACTACACATGTTAATAACATTTTGAAACTCTTGTCTCCAAGATAAAGTGCAGATTCTGATTCACAAGGTAAAAATGCTGGTGTGGATTAGGTTGTCATTTTGTTCATTGGCAGATCTTTCCAACCTTTTTGGTGTAGATGGGATAGTAAGACCTAATTAATTCCTCATGGCCAAGGCTTCAGTGGATGAATTATTTCTTATAATTTGTAGAGAAAGAAAAAAGATATGAAAAATATTCAGTGGCAGACTAAATGTGAGAATAAAAGAGGAAGGGATATGAATCAGGCAGCAACCACAAATATTTCATTCTACTTCTTTTCTATCGAAGGAAAAACTATATCTCTCCCTCTGCTGTATCCTTGTCGTCTGCCACTCTGAAACTAAGGCTAGTCATAGGTGCCAAATAGAAAGAGTGCCAATGATTATGTGTTTTTAAGAAAGTGCTTCTTTTATTTTTTTGAATTAGAATGAGCTCAGAAATATTTTGTGACGGGGACTGTGGCAATTTTGTCTTTTATTCCCAATGCCTCATGTAATGCTGAGCATAGACCAGACACTTAATAAGTGTTTACTCAATTGAACTAAATTGTTGGGACATTACTTTGGACAACTAGAGATCTGACCTGGATTTGATCCTAGAGATTTAAAAATCCAAAGCCTTAAAAAAAATTAAAAAAACAACAAAACTATTGTATGTACTATCAATTCTTAAGCAATCTTTTCTCTTCCAGGTTTTCTTAATACAAATTTCTTTGAGGCAGAGGAAAGTTAGAAGGACAAGAATCAAATCATTATTTATTGTAGATCTTATCTGTTCCTTAGATTGAAAGGTTACTTTGAATGCTTTGGGAATTAGATGGATATTCTAGTTTCATTTTTAACTGTGATATTAAATATCTAGTTATGTTATATAGCTACATAAAAACAAATACCAGTTTTAAGATAAATGTAGGAATCTTCTTCAAGCAATGCTTCACTGGTACCTTGCCAAGATTGTAGGGAATACTATTAAACTAGATTTTAGAGAGTAAGGTGGCTAGTCTCTGCGCATATATCAAGTTACTCTAAAGATGTTCCTCTAGTGAATTGAAAGAATAGATTCAATGTATAGATAGATTCATCTCATTTATATCATTGTCCTCACTTATATTTTGGAATTATATGTACTTATTTGATAATGGAAAGTTGATACAGAGAAATAGGTTCCAGCAGATGTACCCTGTCCCAGAAATCACTGAAGTTTAGGAACATGGAAAAGTTAGCTAAAAATATACTTTTGGGACCTTTTTTTCTTGCATCTGAATCTGATTATAGCTGCCACTAGAGTAATAAAATCTGATTACTAGTGTCTTATTTCCCAGTTTATGAGGTAACTTGTTCTGTACTAGTTTGTGAAATCCTCTTTAAGTAAGAAAAAATGGTAATTCAATAGATATAAAGAAATATTCTGTTAGACTTATGTTTTCATAAATGTTTGAGCTGATGTTATCTTATAAGGATTCAGATACACTAAAAGCATCATAATAACAGCTATATGGAAAATATAGTGGGTAAAGTAAAGGAAACTCTACCTCATTCTTTAAAGGTTTTGTAGAAGCACAATTAAACTCTTAATGGCTTTGTTACACATGAACCATCTGGTGTGAATGAACACTTTATATTTGTATGTCTAAAGAACCTGTAATTGTATTTTGCTGGCAATAGATGCATTCTTTATTGTTTGCATTTTCCTCATCCAATATGTAATTATGCAGTGTTTCTCTCTTCAATAAAACACTTTAATGGACACCTGTTTGTGTTGTATTTTGAAATAAGCATTGTTAGATGCATGTAATAAACTTTAATTGCCATTTTTATGATGCTTCAAGGTTTTTGGTTAGAGGATATAAAACAGTGACATTTTAGCATTTTAAAAATAATGACATTGAAGAGAAAGAGATAAAACAAGAGCATAAGGGGAAAGAAATGTTCCTCAATATAGAGAATGGATGTTAAATATGTTAAAATGCTTATATAAAGGTTATTCTACAAGCTAAAAATACTTCCTCAGGAATATTGATTTAAATTCTGCAAAATTTAGCTTTTTACCCATTTAAGTTACTGTATAGTATATCATGAATAGATTGACTTTTCCTGTTCACCTTAGAAATAAATCTATTACATCAATTTAATGTATACCTACAGTAGCAAAAAAGCTTTGGGACCAAAGATTAGAAATTAGTTCTAAAGACAGTAGTAATAATATTGGTAGTAGTTAACATTTAAATAAGATTTACTATGTTCTAGGCACTATACTAATCAATTTAAAAAATATTATTTGATCCTCACAATAACCCTAGGAAGTAAGTGCTATTGTTATCCTCATTTTACAGATGAGGAAACTGAGCCAAATAGAAGTTAAGGGATTTGCTCAGTGTTCCACAGATAGAAAATGTCAGCTCAGATTTAAACTCGGGTCTTCCTAACTCCAGACTTCTTATTACTAACTCTAACACCTATCTGCCCCTTAATTTGGTCTAAAAAGGACACCAATAATTCATCTTTATAGCAAAGTCAAGAAATGAACAAATTGCCTTAAAAGTGAAATGAATAATTTAAATATTAGCCATTTTGTATTCATTTTCCCATTATTTGTCTCACATGATTGATTGCAAATGCAGCAAAGCCTTAGCTTTATCAGAGTTGCTTTAAGCAAAGCTTAAATGGAAGGAATCATCATAAACCTTTTCTCTATATTTTGTCAACTCCTGAAGATATTGATCCCTTAGCAAGGAGAACTTTGTTTAGAGCTTTGAGAGAATGGGTGGAGATTGGTAGCTTGGTTCAGCAGTACTGTCAAGGCGCATCTCCCATAAGAATGATAAAGATTGGAATGTCATTGCTGAAGGTGATGATTTACTGGAGCTTATAAGATTTATAAGACCAGACAGATCTGTTGGGAAAAAAAAAAGTTTTCTTCAGGGGAGAAAGTGCTGCTTCTACATTGTCCTGCGAACAGAAAGGGAAACATATCAGAAATTTTCTTGCCTTTTAATCTTTCAATTCCATACATTACCTACCTTGACTTAATCTCATTCATATGTTCTCCAAATTTGATTATATTTCCAAATCAAAATACATTATTTTACAAAGGGCAATATGTTATTTTTTCATGACCTGCTCTTTTGGAGAGTTCTCTTTATATTCATAATCTTCATCTGATTCAGTGGTGATGGTTTGTGTCACAACATTCCTGTACCTTCAAAGTAAATTATCATTATTTAAATTTAAATTTTTATTGCTGAAAAGTTTTCCAAAATATTTTGGGGTCCTTAAAATGTTTTAGAGGTACCCTTTATACTATTTTATATGTATAAAACATGCAATAATACAAGATACATGATTTTCCAAATTATCCAAAAGAAACAGATTTTCACATTAGCTATGTCCAAAAATCTATTGTCTCATTCTTTTTTCCCCTCCCTCTTTCCTTTCCCTCTTCCCAAGAAGACAAATGAAATAACTAAAAGGGAATTTTTATTTGTGCGTATATGTGAGAATATTGCATGTTGTCAGCGGTTTTGAAGCCATAATCTTTTATATCTTGAGTAATGTGAAGTGGGAGATTTCTGGTCTTATTTTTTCGTGTGAGTCTTTGCTAATAAGTCTATGCTCAGACAGGAGCTGAGAAAAATCAGTTCATAGGCAGAAAATAAATTCCAATCCTTTCTATCCTGAAACTTCAAAATCTACTTTATTGATGGGAAATAACTCTTAGGAAGAACAAGTTGATATAGAAAAAGATAGTTACTGACTCTTTATCAGGTATTAATGTTAAACAAAAAAGGATGCAGAAATATGACAATTACCTTGAACAATTTCTTTCCTGACCAAGAAATTCCTCATTCCTAAAATGAGAGCATTCCACTAGATAGCTTCTGATGCCCCTTCCAGATATAAATCTATGATCCTATAATCTATGTATTCATAGAACAAAATATGAAAAAATTCCAAAATGAGTAAGTTTGGAAAAATAAAACATTTTCACTAAGATGTTTAAAAGTGATCATGAGTAGGAATCTGACACACTATCTCAGCTCTTTGGAAACAGTGATGCAGTAGGCAAAGTTTGCTTAAATTAAGTGAAAGTAGTCAATTGAATAGAGTTTGTATGTTTTAGTGGACTCTGAGAAAAACAAAAACACATTCCTACACTATCATCCTGATGTTGCTTGTAATTTTTGAAAGAATTACATTCATGCACTCCAAGGTATTAATGATTATAATTCTTGAAAATCTCCATCTTTGATGTTTCCCAAGTCTTCCATCTTTGCTCACTCCCTTTCAATCCTAAAACTACTCTCCATTCTCACTTCAATTTTCAGTTCTTCCATCTCTTTATGCTCTCATTTTATCACTTCTATTCTACCTCACTTTCCTCCCTTTACATTATTGACCCTTTAGATGAGTGGTCTCCAAACTTTTCTGTACTAATATCATTAAAACAATTGAATGCACACCATTAAAATATGCATGTTCACAAGTTACATGTACTATATGAAATTACTATGCATTATATAGTATCAGATGCAAATAATATGTATAGACTTCTCTTACATGTTCTAATTTAGACAAAAAAGAAATGGAAAAAAAAGAATTAAATAATCTTCCAGCGATTAAGGACCTATATTTACTCAATGGGTTGAAGAATGGCATGGTCAAACTTCTATTTCTGGAGAGCCACTGTGGCAATTGTGCTGAGGATGGGTTGGAGAGAAGAGGCAGGAAGTTCAATGAAGAGCCTGTTGCAATAGTATAGATGAGAGATATGTAGAGCCTGAGAGCATATGGAAGATGTGGAGGTAGAAATGGAGGCAAGATTTGGGAACTAATTGTGAATGGAGTGAAATAACTAGGATGATAACAAGGTTTTAAATCTGTGTAAGGAGAAGTATAGTTCCTTTATCGGTAATAATGAAAATAATTGGGAATGTTGGAACTGGGGTGGACTGGGGAGATAGATAATATAATGAGATCAGTGATGGAGATGATGACCTCTCACTCGCTCCCACCAAAAATGAATTATTTTTGAAGGGAAGGATGTGATCTCTAAACAAGACTATTTGCATAGAGTCAGTCATGGGGTGACAGTTTGAAGAATAGTGTTGGGTACAGAGATGTAGTTACTGTTATGAGCTCTTTGGTCAGGGTTAAATTATAACTACGTGGAGAGACCCACACTAAGGCAGAAAGGGAGATGTTGAGAGCATGAACAGTCATGGAAATGAGTGGAGTGGGAGAGTGTGGTTGAGTTTGGAGATAATTTTCATAATTTGTTGTCACCAGGAGGGTAGGTTTGACCTATCATCCTACCTTCTAGTTGGTAATGCTAGCACCACTTGTCAATTATGTTGTAATGTGGATATTTTTTCATTTAGAGATTGGACTAAATTGATGCTGAGGTCCTTTCTGATTCTCAAATTCTGTGATTCATGTGTGGATCCCCATTTTGGAGACCACTGCTTTAATGAACTAATTCAATTATGCAGTGTCTTCAACCCTTGGCTATTTTGTTCCTTGCATTTCTATAATCTATCTTTTGTCATCTCTTAAGCTGCTGAATAATTCTGGAAGCAATCATACAACCATAACTATTGGGTCCACCACCAATTCAAGTTATTTAATCTTTACTGCTGAATGTTGATTTTTTATTCTCTTGTGATCTAATATTACCCCCCTTATCCCCCCCACCCCAGTACCTAGTCTAAACTTTCTTCTCTTAAAAAAACCTTATTACTATTATAATTATTATTTTTATTTTTTATTTATTTAGTCAATTTAGGACATTATTCCTTGGTTACAAGAATCCCATTATTTCCCTCCCTCCCCTACCCCCACCCTTCCCGTAGCTGACACACAATTTCATTTACACGTGTCCTTGATCAGAATCTATTTCCATGCTGTTGGTGTTTGCATTAGGATGTTACTGCTTCTCTCCCCACCAGTGCCTTTGTTACCCTTGGGGGGGTATGGGGTGCTCATGGAGGGGTAGTATCTCTGGTATGGAGGGCTTGTCATGCCCTCTTAGGGCAGCTCTCCAGCCTCTGACCCTCACCTGACACCCAGCTCTCACTTGTGGATCCTATTAGCTGCTAGCATGCAGCAGCGGCCACACACTGGGCAACGGCTTCGACAGGCCGGCTAAGCCTTATGAGGGTAGCCATCGGGTCATCGACCTCTGGTGAACTAGGGCTTTGCTCACCCAGCATGTGAAGACTGCTTTGGCTGAACAGACGGAAGAAACCAATAAGGAGGTTCAACGGCTGTGATGGCGATGCAGCAAAGCACTGTGGAGTGCTTAGGGCATGTTGGAGCACAAAGGACAACACGGCCATCCAATGCAGCTGAGGAAGTCTCCAGGTGTAACAACTTTTTGTGCCACTGGACCCAGGCTTCCAACGCTGAGAGAGTGGGACTGTCTGTGCATCGACTTTTCCACTTAAATCTCCATGCACAAGTGTCTTTGTGCACACTCATCTATACACCATAGATGAAAACACACAAAGACAATCGTCATCCTCGGTTACCGAGAGACTACTACTACTACTACTACTACTACTACTACTACTACTACTACTTCCTTAGAGGGCGCAAATCAATTCTCTGCCCCAGTGGATTGGATTCTTCTTCCCTCTTTGAGTCAATTTCAATGCTTGTAAGAGTTGAGTATTTCCTATCTCCAACCTCTTTACCCTTCCTGTGTATTGATGTTCTCTTCCCTCCCACCTTGAGTTTCTTTGTGACATAAATTTACCCCTTTTTGTTTCTTTTCCCATTTCTTTTAATATTAAGCTCTTTTTTAACTCTAGTTGTACACACACACACACACACACACACACACACACACATATACATATACATATTTATGTCTTGGCATTTCATCCTATACATTTTGTCACTGTTCCCTCTAAGTGTAATTCTTCTAGCTGCCCAGATGATAATAATAATTTTTGAAAGTTACCAATGACCTCTTTTCTTATAGGGATACATATCATTTTAACTTATTGGGTCTCTTAAAAAAAGTTTTTTTTTTGTTTGTCTTTTTCCCCTCTTTTTAAATTACCTTTTGATGATTCTCTTGAGTTCTGTGCTTGGGCATCAAATTTTCTGTTCAGGTCTGGTCTTTTCTTTACAAATGCTTGGAATTCTTCTATTTTGTTAAATGACCATACTTTTCCCTGTAAGAATATAGTCAGTTTTGCTGGGTAATTGATTCTTGGTTGTAGACCTAGTTCCCTTGCTTTCTGGAATATCATATTCCATGCCTTTTGGTCCTTCAGTGTAGATGCAGCCAGATCCTGTGTTATCCTCACTCTAATTCCATGATATCTGAATGACTTCTTAGCAGCTTGTAATATTTTTTCCTTGGTCTGATAGTTCTTGAATTTGGTTATAACATTCCTGTGTGTTGTCAGTTGGGGATTAAGTACAGGAGGTGATCTGTGGATTCTTTCAATCTCCACTTTTCCCTCTTGTTCTAGAATATTGGGACAGTTTTCTTGGATAATTTCCTGTAGTATGATGTCCAGGCTTTTTCTTTTGTTATGGTCTTCTGGTAGAACAATGATTCTTAAGTTGTCTCCCTGGAATGATTTTCAAAATCTTCTGTTTTGTAAATGAGGTGCTTCATATTTTCCTCAATTTTTTCATTCTTTTGATTTTGTCCTACTGCCTTGTGAAGTCACTTGATTCTAATTGTTGTATTCTGGTTCTTAAAGACTGGATTTCATCCCTGGCTTTTTGGTCATCCTCCTTCTGGTCTGATTTTCTTTGGAGGTCATCTTTCATCCTCTTTGCCTCATCTTTCATCTCCTTTGAGTCATTTTCAAGGTGGTTGATTTTGGCTTTCAAGACACTTTTCTTGTTTTAGTTCAAGTGCCTCTGTTTCCAGATGACTTATCTTATTTTTAAGTTCTTTTCCCAGTTGTCTTCAGTCTCTCTTAATTGTGTGATGAATTGTATTTTGAGTTCTTCCAGAGCCTGTATCCAATTCACTGGGTTTTCTGTTTATTTTTTTGGTTGGTCTTCCATCATCCTTCTTTGTTCTGTGTGCTCTTTGTTCATTGCCTGTATAGAAGCTGTCGATTGTAATTTCTTTTTTCTTTTTTTTCTGTTGTTTGCTCATATTTACCCCTTCTTTACTCCCTGTAGTTGACTTAGCTCTTACTCCTCTTATTTTTTTGTGGTTTTGGACTTTTCTTTCCGCCTTCACCCTTGGAGTTTTGTCAGTAAATCTCTCAGTGTAGTTTGTGGGAGAGGGGTGTTGGAGCTTTAGCTTCCCTGCCCTCTGGAGGCTTTGATGGGATTAAGTCCAGCTGGGTTGCTGGAAGTGCCTTGAGGCCGAAACATGTGTGTGGGCAATATGGAGTGTCTCTGCTGATGCAACTGCTGCCTACTCTGAGCTCTGTGTTTCTTCTCTATCTGCTTCCCCACTGCCTGTGTTGGACACTCTGAGCCTGGCACAGGTTTGCCTGCAGTGTACTCCCTCCAGACCAGTGCCTTTGCCTGCCCAGAGGTTCCAGCTGCTGCTGGGGGTTTGGCGCTCTAGGTGGGGGAGGGGTCCTGGGACCTTCCTTTTTATTTCCCCTTAAACTGGAGTGGTTTTGAATTCTGGCTTTTGGGGGTGTACCTTTTAAGTTGAATCCAGCAGGAGGGTTCCTTGGCTCTGTCTTGTTAGGTTTGATTTTCAGTCCCCAAGGAGCATTTAGTTTGTAATCAGTAAGGAAGGGATTTCAGAGGTCTGAAAGTTTGCTACCTCTACGCCACCATCTTGATTCTGTCTCCCTATTCTCTCCATCATTTTTATTTATGTTGTCTCCCTCCTTTCTTCCTTTCCTTCTCCCAGATCTGACAAGTAATTCAACCTGGGTTATACATGTAGTATCATGCAAAAAATGTTTCCATATTTTTGTAAGTGAATAATCTTACAAAATCAAAACCTCAAAATATATACCCAAATAAACAAATGATAAATATATTTTCATCTGTATTGATACTCTAACAGTTCCTTCTTTGGAGGCAGATAGCATTCTTTTTTGTAAATCCCTCAGAATTGTCTTTCATCATTGTATTGCTTACAATTGATCATTCCACCATATTTCAGTTACTGTATATATAATGTTCTCCTGGTTCTGTTTATTTCACTCTGCATCAATTCACATAGGCCTTTCTACTTCTTTCTGAAACTATTCTGTTCATCATTCCTTATAGCACAACAGTATTCCTTCACCATCATATGCCACAATTTGTTTAGTCACTCCCCAACTGAGGGACATTCTTTTAGTTTCCAATTCTTTGCCACCACAAAAAGTGTAACTATAAATGTTTTTGTATCTGTAAAACAAGTCCTTTACCATTTTAGGTTTTTTTTATTAGTAAAGACTTAATTATTACTTTTATTAAAGCTATTTTACATCATTTAATTTTATTGCATTCTTTGGCAGAAGAATAAGAAAATTACTAATGAGCATCTGTATTCTCTCCATTTTTAGTTATCATATCCCTTTAACCTCTCTCTGATCCCTTCCTTTGCTCAATCAATCAAAAACAAAACAAAACAAAACAAAAAAAGCCAAAACCCCAAACTGTTTGGGCTACTTTCTTTTACAATCTTAATTTCATTCTGTTTTTATAAATCTTGGTTCTATTTTCACATGATCATGCCATTTAATAATAATCCTTTGTTACCTGCCCTTTCTTGCAGAAAATTACATCTTGAATAGGATTTTCATTTGATCCACCTTTTGAAGAATAACTGTCATTAAGGAGTATGATGAAGTGATTGTTGCCTATTTTTGGTCACAAAGAATTCTCTAATAGAAGTCTGGTTAATTTGAAGTTCTCCATCACCACTATAACATTCTTCTGAATCAAACTTAAGGTCTGTTGTCATTAGCAATGAAACATGGAGAGACTATAGTCTCAAAGGATGACCTTTCTTTTAGAAAAAATTATTAACTTCCATCTTAGAATCAATGCTATGTATTGGTTCTAAGGCAGAAGAGCATAAAGGGCTAGGCAATGAGAGTCACACATCTAGGAAGCATCCAAGGTCAGATTTGAACTCAGGACCTTCCATCTTTTGTCTTGGCTCTCTATCCACTGAGCCACCTAACTGCCCCCATTCATCTTTCTAATGGTCTAATTAATTGTTACACAACATATAGCATCTGTATTTATCTGGGTTAAAACCCTTCATCACAATGATAGTGACTAGGGAAGCTAGAAATTCCTTGGAAATAATTCTGGAAATATCCCAAACTAGGATCTGTAATTAGAAGGAAAACAAACATTCTGTTTAAGAGTCATAGAAATAGCATTTTTCTGGAAAAAATTATTAGCCAAGCTGTAATAAGAGTGAGTTCTACAAAATGAAGGTGGCTTGAGGATAGGAAGAAAAAAAAGAGAAAAGGAATTACTTAAAGGCATATTCTTCCCATCCTTCACTTCTTTATGCCACACTGGATTATTAGAGAATAGATGTCTTAGAAATGTTTGACCTTGCAAATATTTGTGCCATTTCTGTATACATGGACTAGATCATTACAGAAGTATTAAGTATGTTTTTCAAGTACTAGAAGAATTGATTGTGAAATAAATAGAAGATACTCCAATTGATTCATGTAATTTCTGGCATGGGAATTAGAGAATGACTTAAGCTTTACTGGAGCTAGTTTCTTTTGGCTCCAAAATAATCACTTGTTGCAATTTGCCTTCAAAATGTGGAACAGTCTTAATAACAAGGGACTGGCTCTTTCAAAGAAGGGAAATATAGTGCATAGAAAAGTTTTGCCACAGCTTTCAAGAGGGCATTTGAAAAATCCTTTTAATTATTCTCCTGTATAACATTTCAATATATTTTTGGGAGATCTCGTGTTATGGAAAGATCAATAGATTTTTGGGGTTACGGGACCTCAGTTGGAATCCTCACTACACTATTAACCACCTATATTTCCATGGCAAAATTAGTTGATTCTTCCAGATCTCAAATTCTTCATGTATATAAAAACAGAGATTGGAACTTAAGGCCTATTACATTTCCAAATAGCAATCAATTTTTTATATGCCCTTCATATTTTAATGTTTTATATAACTTCTTGTAACATTGTGTTTTACTGAAGTACTTCAATAAGTAGCTTAACATGTATCACTTATTGATGGGCTGCTTATTGATCAGAATAGCCAGCATAATGATACTTTCTATCAGTGATTTGGTTTTCTAATTTAGGGAATCCTCTAAAGATAGAAATGTTCAATTCAATGTGGGGAATAAAGATAAAAAATGGGATAATATGAGATTTCTGTGGACTGGGCTAAGATGTTACAGCAGAATAAGTAGCTGATGTGAAGATGGGATTGACCCTCCCCTTGCCCATTTTTAAATTAATCAACAAAATACTGAAAACACCCTTACTTAACACAAATGTAAAATGTTTTGGCAACCACAAGATTTGAATGAGAACTTCTCAATTTTTAAAAAAAAACATAGCCTAGATAAATTTCTTTTTAAGTCACATTTCTGTGGCAAAGGCTTTTCGCCTACCCTCCCAAAGCTGTTTCTGATTCAGCTCATTCTAGCCATGCGCTCCAGACCTTCTTGATTCAGATTACTCACTTGGTCCCAGCCCTGCCCATCCGGCTCCTGCTGCCTGCTTCTGTGCTCCAGCACAGATTGCTCTTCCGGCCCCAACCCCAGAAATTCTGGCCTCCAGGCCAGATCGCTCATCATCCCAGGCCCAGCCCCAAATGCCAGGCTGCTGGTAGCTGCCCAACTTTTTTCATGACTCACAAACCAGCTGGTAAAAATGGGGGTGTTCTTCCTTAGGCTACAGGGACCACAGGGGGCGACAAGGAGGGGAAGGAAGAGACTTTTCCAAACAGGAAGTTGATTACAAGCATGGCGTATTTCACAGGATATCTTTTGAGTGCACTGATTCTGTTACTTATCTCACCTGAGATTCAGGGGAGAAATTCATCTCCCTGAAAGTCATTGGCCCAATTTGAGATTCCAAAAACCCACCCTCACTATGGGGGAGTAGCTCAGTGTCTCAGTGGATTGAGAGCCAGGCCTAGAGATGGGAGGTCCTGGGTTAAAATCTGGCCTCAGACATTTACTGGCTGTGTGACCCTGGGTAAGTCACTCGAACCCCATTGCCTACCCCTTCCCAATCTTCTGCCTTCTGACAATAGGCATCTAAATAGACCAAAAAAAAAAAAAACTCCAAGGAACTTTAAACAAAATGGAGGTTATATTTTTAAGGCTTTTCAGACTCCAATGTTTTATAAAAATCTCTGTATTTTATTGCATTTTGCTGATTGTTTTGTTTAAGATTTAATTTTGTCAGTTTTAAGTTCATATATTAATGCATTCAATGCTATTCTAATACACTGAATCATTTTTAATATATTGGGTTTTAACTACTGTTATATTCTGTTGCTTTCCCCCTATAACTACACTGAACAAATATTGAATAAGCCCATATATAAAAACAGCCTTTTCTATTTTTGACTTTGTAAATTGTTACATAGAGGATGGATGGACTTCATCAGAACTGGTTACAATTGTATAACATCCTTTGGGAAAGTTAATATGTTTTAGCTAAATATCTCAAATTGATTTTAAGGGGTCTTTTAGACATGATTTTTAGATTTTTTTCAAGAATCTCTGATCATTTTGCCTGCCTCTAACAGGAAGTAAGGTCCATTTTAGTAGCTGAAGTGAAATACAATTTTAATCCCCACCTCCCACGTTTATAAAAATGTGAATGAATGGGACATCACAGTTTCATACCAAAGGAGCTGGGAAGTTAATCTCAGGGCATTGTAGCCCTCTGGATGATTCCCTAAAGAGGACCATCTCTCATTTACAACTCTTCAGCTCACTTTACCCAACATCAACAGTACAGAGTTTTGGTTTTTTTCCTAGACTACTCTGCCACATTTTTTAATGAAATCTAGATTTATTGATGATGTTCTAAACCTAAATGAGTTTTACTTTGTTTAAAAATATGTTTGCCAAGGTTGAAACATTGCTACACCTGAAAAACGTGACAAGTATCTATTTTTCTTTAAATGTCATAAAACAACTTATGTAAAATATGATAGTGGGTTTTTTTGCTATTGTAATTAATTGGGCTTTTGAGAATTTTGGGGATTTTTAACTACTGTTCTTTATAAAAAAAAACTGTTCCCTTGTGAAATTCATTTGCTCATACTCACAGTGGATCATGGCCAGATATGTAGAGGAAATGGATCTTATTTTTGGTGAGAAAGCCTTTATTCTATATTTTCTTAGCTGATATAGTGTGTAAATGATTATAAGCTTCATTTTTGAATTTTTAAAACTCTTTTATTGTTATATTTTTCGTGCATGTGCAATATACTATTTCAGTCTTTTATTTTTTCTCTCCCTTTTATATTTGAAGCACATGTCACCAGTATTAAGATTTTAACTTTCTTTGATTTTGCAGTAATATAAGTTTAAAATATGTTTGCTAAAAATGTCAATGCATTCCCCCAAAGCTTAAGACTGTAAAAATGATGCCACTAATTGTTTAAAAAATTATGGGACTTGGCTTAATGATTCTGTCTGATTCAAGGACAATATACAAAAAGAGTCATTTCACAGGGCCAAAGAAGCACAAAGCTAAACCTGAATTATGCCAAAAGAGAATACAGGTCAAAGAAAAAAGAAAGAAACCAATCCAGGAAGGATTGATGCACTTCTAAGCCAATACAAACGACTTGAACCTAGTGTGAGAATCAAGGTTGCAACACTTAACATACTTTAAGACGTAGGCCTTCCTTGTATCCACACTCTTCTTGAAAATACTTACAAATGAGTATCTCAAATTTGGCTCCTACCTGGCTCCTATAATCTAGTTCTTTTTTCTGTCTTTAATAGCATGGCAACTTTCTGTAGTCCTGGCTACTGACTGGGTAAATGCTTAATTGCTTATATCATTTAAATTGGGCCCTGATTCAAGGACCTGTTATAGATTTATTTTTCCTTTACTTAGAATTTTTATTCATAAGACTTTGATAGTCTATATTTCATCTAGAAATTATCTTTTTTTATCTAGATTTTTCTGATATATTTTTAATTTCTCTTGCCAATTGATTCATATACCTCATAACTCAGCCATGCATCCCTAAATAATCCCTGTGTTTTTCAATTACCCTCTTCAGGGGGGTAATGTAAAATTATTATTGTTCTAAATTGCAAAGTTTAAATTCCTTTTGAGAGTAATTTAGGTTAAGAAACATGACCTCTCTGAATTCAGAAACTGAACTGTTTGGAGAAGACACCGTGAAGATGCCTCCACAGATCACAAGCTGCACTAGAAAGATCAAGAATAAACTTTGGGTGTGGTTGATTTAACATTTAATTTGTATGTATACTTTCATGCCACAGGTGACTGCCCCCTAACTGACTTTTTGTCAATGTGCCTAGCAATCATTGGTTTTGTTCTCTTTTCCTCTTATCTACAAATTATTGTAATATCAAAGTTGGTATGTTTACAAGCCCCAGCAGAGAGACTAGCCTTCCTCGGGCTTCAGGAGGGTAATGTGAAATGGAGATTTGAACCCAAGACTTCAATCCCCAGAAGTCCTTGGTACTTTCCAGAATTCCCTATAATCTCACCTGAGTCCCCAACTGGGTGAGATCACAATTTGTATTTAAACTGGTGGTAACACCTACTTGGGCTCTCTCTTTTTCTACTAGGACATGGCAACATGTAGTGAGTAAGATGTGAACGGGCTAATCAGTCCTAGGCACATGGGTTTATTATTTTGTATCCTTGATGTCTAATAATCTTTAATAAACCTCTTAAAATATAAAGCTTTTATTATGAGAGACTAATTTAACTTTTACAGTAGGGGATGTCCACAAGCCACTTACGTGGGTGACAACTCCAGAAGCATCTGACCACCCCCTGGGCAGTCCTAAGCAAATTTAAAGACTGTAATTGGTCCCTGTAAAATGAAGGAAAGGACAGGAAGTGATGTAAAAAAAGGACTATAAAAGATGATGAACTTCCTGTGCAAGAGGTCTTTGTCCTGAATTTCTGGATGAAGTAGTTTGTATTGGGACTATGGCTTTTGAACTGCTTCTCTTAAGACTGCTCCTGGATCTTCTCCCTTTGTATCTTCTCCTGGTGAGTGAAAAGCTGACCAAGTTCCCTGGCTGAGGTATTAATAAGCCCTGCATTGATTGAGCTGGGACTGAAGCAACATTTAGGGTGATAAGCTAGACTTCTGACTTTCACATTTCTCTACTTTCACTGTTTTCACCTTTTTTTTGTAAATAAAAGCTGCTAAAAGTCATTTTAACTTGGGTTTTGTTAATTTTAAAATTGGCAATCACAGTATCATCTAAGTCTTCTTATATATTTAGTCCAAAACAAACAAACAAATAAATAAATAAATAAAAATAAAATTTAATTCCTTACACTTAGTTCTCTCAACATTCCCCTCCAAACAATTTTAGAATAATGCCTCAAATTAAATTCTGGAGTAGAAGTCATCAAAGTTTGGATTGAGATACGTTTCTAGCTGAAGACAATTTAGGAGGTCATAAGGAAAAGTCTGTTACATCAGGATACAGCTGGCATGTAGAACATGTTAGAAATACTGGCTGTGAGTGAGTCTTGGAGGTAGAGACAGCAGGAGAAACACCTTTGGGAGTTCTAAGTCAGAGGTGGTAAGGGGTTCTGGTGACTGGTCAGAAAGATCATAATGAACTCTCGTGCTAACACTGAGTACAAGAATTGAGAAGATTAGAGCAGAAAATGATTGTGGAAAGGACACTGACTGTCTTGTGACTCAATTCTGGAGTTAGCTACATTTCCTTTCTATTTAATAATTATGGATCTGGTACAATTTCTGGCTTGTGAAAATTTTTTGTTCAATTGTGGATACATTGTGAGAGAATTTTGTTGCATTGTTTGAATTTAGACCTCACTGGCTAGGAAACTAGACAACCTTCTGCTTAGAGAACATTAACTAAGGACTAATGTTAGTTACATTGACCAAAAACCTAGCCAGTCCCAAAAACTGATATATTTTTTTAATTTTATAGTATCTTATTTGATCATTTCCATGCATTGTTCATTAAAGATAAAGATCATTTTCTTTTCCTCCCTCCCACCCCCCATAGCCGACGCGTGATTCCACTGGGTATCACATGTGTTCTTGATTCGAACCCATTGCCATGTTGTTAATATTTGCATTAGAGTGTTCGTTTAGAGTCTCTCCTCTGTCATGTCCGCTCAGCCACTGTAGTCAGGCAGTTGCTTTTCCTCGGTGTTTCTACTCCCTCAGTTTGTCCTCTGCTTATGGATAGTGTTTTTTCTCCTTCATCCCTGCAGATTGTTTAGGGACATTACACCGCCACTAATGGAGAAGTCCATTACGTTCGATTATACCACAGTGTGTTTGTCTCTGTGTACAATGTTCTCCTGGTTCTGCTCCTCTCGCTCTGCATCACTTCCTGGAGGTCGTTCCAGTCTCCATGGAATTCCTCCACTTTATTTTTTTAAATTATATTTTATTTGATCATTTCCAAGCATTATTCATTAAAGACATAGATCATTTTCTTTTCCTCCTCCCCACCCCCCATAGCCGACGCGTAAACCCACTGGGCATTATATGTTTTCTTGATTTGAACCCATTGCTTTGTTGATAGTATTTTCATTAGAGTGTTCATTTAGAATCTCTCCTCTGTCATGTCCCCTCAACCGCTGTATTCAGGCAGTTGCTTTTCCTCAGTGTTTCCACTCCCATAGTTTATCCTTTGCTTATGAATAGTGTTTTTTTTCTCCTAGATCCCTGCAAATTGTTCAGGGACATTACACCGCCACTAATAGAGAAGTCCATTACGTTCGATTATACCACAGTGTATTAGTCTCTGTGTACAATGTTCTCCTGGTTCTGCTCCTCTCGCTCTGCATCACTTCCTGGAGGTTGTTCCAGTCTCCATAGAATTCCTCCACTTTATTATTCCTTTTAGCACAATAGTATTCCATCAACAACATATACTACAATTTGCTCAGCCATTCCCCAATTGATGGGCATCCCCTTGTTTTCCAATTTTTGGCCACCACAAAGAGCGCAGCTATGAATATTTTTGTACAAGTCTTTTTGTCCATTATCTCTTTGGGGTACAGACCCAGCAGTGCTATGGCTGGATCAAAGGGTAGACATTCTTTTATCGCCCTTTCTGCATAGTTCCAAATTGCCCTCCAGAATGGCTGGATCAGTTCACAACTCCACTAGCAATGAATTAATGTCCCTACTTTGCCACATCCCCTCCAGCATTCATTACTTTCCATAACTGTCATGTTAGCCAATCTGCTAGGTGTGAGGTGATACCTCAGAGTTGTTTTGATTTGCATCTCTCTGATTATAAGAGATTTAGAACACTTCTTCATGTGCTTATTAATAGTTTTGATTTCTTTATCTGAGAACTGCCTATCCATGTCCCTTGTGTAAAGATTAAAATTTAGGGGAGATGGGGAGACTGAGGCAGGTAGAAATTAATATCTATCTGCAAGGAGTATTATATTTTTTAGAGGTTTATTAAAGGTTAAAGATTAAAGAATATACAAGTAAGAAACATGTGCCTAGGCCAGAGGCCTAGACAAAATAACCTCACATCACGCAAGAGACCGCCTGCTCCAAAACGGAAGTCCAAAAAAAGCCAAGCGACTCAAAAGCCTTTGAATCAGCTTAAATACCTTCTCGATCTCAGCCCAGGTGAGATTACAAGGCATTCTGGGGAAGTGGAGCAAAGGCTCGTGGGGATTGTAGTCCTGTACTGGAGTCTATTTTTTACATTCCTCCGTGTGATCATTTTGGAAAAATTAATTTTACCCCAAAAGGATCATAAAAACATAATAAACTTAAAAGATTACAATAGTGTGAGGATAAGAGAAAAAAGAATAAAACCAATAATTTCTGAACACATTGACAAAAAGCCGTTAGGGGGCAGTCCCCTTTGGCATAAAAGTATACATACAAATAAATGTTCAATCAACCACACCCAAAGTTCAATTTTGTGCAACTTGTGGTCTGGAGGCTTCTTCATGGTGGCTTCTCCAACAGTTCAGTTCTGGATTCAGAGAGGTAGCATCTTCTTTACCTAAAATTCTTCTCAAAAGGAATTTAAACTTTGCAATTTAAATAATGATTTTTTTTTTTACATTCCCCCGTGTTGTGGGTGATTGAAAGATTCAGAATCAGTTAGGGATGCATGGCTGAGGTATGAGGTATATGAATCAATTGGCAAGAGATATTAAAAAGACATCAGAAAATCCAAAAGAAAAAATTTCTGGATGAAAATATAGACTATCAAAGTCTTATGTGTAAAAATTCCAAGTAGAAGAAAATAAACCTATAACAGGTCCTTCAATCAGGGCCCAATCAAAATGATCTAAGCAATGATGCATTTACCCAGTCAGTGCCAGGACTACAGAAAGGTACCACACTATGAGAGGCAGAAAAGAAAGGGACCAGATTATAGGAGCCAAGGTTTGGGGATACTCGTCTGTGAGTATCTTCAGGGTGAGGGTGGATACAAGGAAAGCCTATGTCTTAACACATGTTAAACATAGTAACCTCGAGTCTTCACACTAGGTTCAAGACCTTTGTATTGGCCTAGAAGCGCATCAATCCATCCTACATTGGCCTTTCTTTGGCTCTGTGAAATGGCTCTTATGTGTATATCTTGTCCTGGAATCAGACAGAATCATTAAGCAAAGTCCCATAATTTTTAAATAATTAGTGGCATCGTTTTTATAGTCATGAGCTTTTTTTAGGGCATGCATTAGCAAATGTATTTCAAACTTGTAGCACTGAAAAGTCAAAAAGTTAAAGAAAATCTTAATGCTGGTGACATGTGCTTCAAATATAAAAAAAGAGAGAAAAATAAAAATAAAACTTGAAAAAAGTATATTGCACATGCAAGAAAAATATAATAATAAAAGAGCTTTAAAAAATTCAAAAATATAGCTTATAATCATTGACACTGTGTCAGGTAAGAAAATATAAAATGTAAGACTTTCTCATCAAAAATGAGATCCATTTCCTCTTAATATCTGGCCATGATCACTGTGAATAGAAGGCAAATGAACAAGGTTAATTTTTCATCTTTAAAAATGCAGTAGTGCAAATATGTAGTTATCAAAATCCCCAAAATTCTCAATAGCCCAATTAATTACAATAGCAAACAAACACACTTTCATATTTCACATAAGTTGCTGTATGACATTTTTAAAACCTATGAATTGATGAACATTTGTCACAATTTTTACAAATGTAGCAATCCTTCAACCTTGGTATTTAAACATATTTTTTAAAACAAAGTAAAACTCATCTTGGGTTTAGAACATAATCAAGAAATCTATATATCATTCTGGTAGAAGTAAAATAGTGAGCTGAAGAGCATAAATAAAGGGGTGCTCCTTTTTCTTGGAGGCTTATAGGGATACGAATGCCCTGAGAATAACTGCCCAACTTCCATTCACATGTGGGAAGGTTGGGGGTTTATAATTGTATTTCACTTTAGCTAATGGGCCTTACCTCGTGGTAGAGGCAGGCAAAAATAACCAGATTGTTAAAAAAAATTCCAAAAATCATATTTAAAAAACCCTTAAAATCAAATCATTTGAGGTATTTAGCACATTAAAATTCCAAAGGTTGTTAATACAATTATAACCAGTTCTGAAGTCCATCTATCCTCAGCAAAATAGAAAAAAAGCTGTTTTTTTTTTCATATATGGGCTTATTCACAATAATATTTGTTCAACACAGTTATAGGGGGAAAACAACAGAATTTTAAAACTCAGTACATTCAAATTAAATTAAATCAACCTTCAGTTCACAGAATAATATTCAATCCAGTAATATATGAACTTAAAATCACAAAGTTATATCTTAAACAAAACAATGCAATAGAATACAGAGATTTTTATAAACCATTGGAGTCTGAAATGCCTTAGAATATAGCCTTTAGTCTCTTCAAAGTTCCTTGGGGTTTTTTTTTTGTTTGTTTGTTTTTAATTATCCATTTAAATGTCTAATTGTCCGAAGGTAGAGTAGTAAAGGCTAGACTATGGGGTTCAAGGGATCCGTCCAGGGCCCCATAGCTGGGAAGCATTGGAGGCCAGATTTTAGCTAGAGACCTCCCGTCTCTGGGCCTGGCATCCAGGTCGCTGGGCCACCAATTTCCTCCCCAAATTTAAAGTTGAATCTTTGGGCTGAGTCTGCTCCCTGACAGGCAGGTAAAATCAATGAAATTGCCAGAAGAGTCAAAAATCCTTTTAAACAGCCCATTGCTTTTTAGGTTTCTGTTTGAAAAGATCTGTTCCTTCTCTCTAGTCTTTTCTCTTTCCCCTCTCTGATACCCCTGTGGCCAACACCCCCATCCATGTGTAGGCTTAGCCTAAGGGAAAATTACCCGGTCTCCTTTCCCTCTCTTCTCTCCCCTCCACCCACGTGGCCAATACTGTTACCAGCTGGTGGCAATGAGTCCTGAGCGATCTGCTCCAAGGATCTGGGTGATGAGCCAACTGGGGTTGTGTTCGTGGGTCTGGGGCACAGAAACAGGCAGGCAGCGGGCCAGTGAGAGGCCAGGAGCAGGAGCGGCTGGGGGGGTGGGCAAGGCCAGGACCAGGTACCAGGTGAGGATGATCAGGGCTGCAGGCAGGAAGTGGCAGGGCGGAGCCAGGTGGGGTGGGCAGCAGGTCCGGAGCCTGTAGCAGCTTTGTGAGGGTAGAAAACCTTGGCCAGAGAGATATGGCTCAAAAAAAATTTTTTTTCTAGGTACTAGATATTAAAAGTTGAACTAAAGATCAGAAAAGAATTCAGAAGACTGAGGTTTTTTTTTTTTCCCATTAGGTCACCAACTGTAAAGATTAAAATTTAGGGGAGATGGGGAGACTGAGGCAGGTAGAAATTAGTTTCTCTCTGCAAGGAGTATTATATTTTTTAGAGGTTTATTAAAGGTTAAAGATTAAAGAATATACAATTAAGAAACATGTGCCTAGGCCAGAGGCCTAGACAAAATAACCTCACATGACACAAGAGACCGCCTGCTCCAAAACGAAAGTCCAAAAAAAGCCAAGAGAGAGAGAGCCCTCAAAAGCCTTTGAATCAGCTTAAATACCTTCTCCATCTCGGCCCAGGTGAGATTACAAGGCATTCTGGGGAAGTGGAGCAAAGGCTCGTGGGGATTGTAGTCCTGTATTCGAGTCTATTTTTTACACTTGCCCATTTATCAATTGGAGAATGGCTTGATTTTTTGTACAATTGATTTAGCTCTTTATAAATTTGAGTAATTAAACCTTTGTCAGAGGTTTTTATGAAGATTTTTTCCCAATTTGTTGTTTTCCTTCTGATTTTAGTTACATTGGTTTTGTTTGTACAAAAGCTTTTTAATTTGATGTAGTCGAAATTATTTATTTTACATTTTGTGATTCTTTCTATGTCTTGCTTGGTTTTAAAGTCTTTCCCCTCCCAAAGGTCTGACATGTATACTATTCTGTGTTTACACAATTTACTTATGGTTTCCTTCTTTATGTTTAAGTCTTTCACCCATTTTGAATTTATCTTGGTGTAGGGTGTGAGGTGTTGATCAATTCCTAATCTCTCCCACACTGTCCTCCAATTTCCCCAGCAGTTTTTATCGAATAGTGGATTTTTGTCCCAAAAGCTGGGATCTTTGGGTTTATCGTATACTGTCTTGCTGAGGTCGCTTTCCCCCAGTCTATTCCACTGATCCTCCTTTCTGTCTCTTAGCCAGTACCAAATTGTTTTGATGACTGCTGCTTTGTAATATAGTTTGAGGTCTGGGACTGCAAGGCCCCCCTCATTTGTGTTTTTTTTTTCATTATTTCCCTGGATATCCTTGATCTTTTGTTATTTCAAATGAACTTTGTTGTGGTTTTTTCTAAATCAGTGAAGAAGTATTTTGGTAGTTCAATGGGTATGGCACTAAATAGATAAATAATTTTGGGTAGGATGGTCATTTTTATTATATTGGCTCGTCCTATCCATGAGCAGTTAATGTTTTTCTAATTGCTCAAGTCTAGTTTTAGTTGTGTGGAGAGTGTTTTGTAGTTATGTTCATATAGTCCTTGTGTTTGTCTTGGGAGGTAGATTCCTAGGTATTTTATTTTGTCTAAATTGATTTTGAATGGGATTTCTCTTTCTAGTTTTTGTTGCTGAGCTGTGTTGGAGATATATAGAAATGCTGATGACTTATGTGGGTGTATTTTGTATCCTGCAACTTTGCTAAAGTTGTTGATTATTTCAATTAGCTTTTTGGTTGAATCTCTAGGATTCTTTAAGTAGATCATCATGTCATCTGCAAAGAGTGATAACTTGGTCTCCTCATTACCTATTTTAATGCCTTCAATTTCTTTTTCTTCTCTAATTGCTACTGCTAGTGTTTCTAGTACAATGTCAAATAGTAGAGGTAATAATGGGCATCCTTGTTTCACTCCTGATCTTATTGGCAATGCATCTAGTTTATCCCTATTGCAAATGATATTAGCTGATGGTTTTAGATATATACTGTTTATTATTTTTAGGAATGACCCTTCTATTCCTATGCTTTCAAGTGTTTTTAATAGGAATGGGTGTTGTATTTTATTAAAGGCTTTTTCTGCATCTATTGAGATAATCATGTGGTTCTTGTTGGTTTGCTTGTTGATGTGGTCAATTATGTGGATGGTTTTCCTAATATTGAACCAGCCCTGCATCCCTGGTATAAATCCTACTTGATCATGGTGGATGACCCTTCTGATCACTTGCTGGAGTCTTTTTGCTAGTATCCTATTTAAGATTTTTGCTTCTATATTCATTAGGGAGATTGGTCTATAGTTTTCTTTCTCTGTTTTTGACCTGCCTAGTTTTGGAATCAGTACCATGTTTGTGTCATAAAAGGAGTTTGGTAGAACTCCCTCTTTGCTTATTATGTCAAATAGTTTGTATAATATTGGGATTAACTGTTCTCTGAATGTTTGATAGAATTCACTGGTTAATCCATCAGGCCCTGGGGACTTTTTCTTAGGAAGTTCTTTGATGGCCTGTTGGATTTCATTTTCTGATATGGGATTCTTTAAGAATTCTATTTCTTCTTCTGTTAGTCTAGGCAGTTTGTATTTTTGTATATATTCATCCATATCACTTAAATTGGTATATTTATTGCCATATAATTGGGCAAAGTAATATTTAATGATTGCCTTAATTTCCTCTTCATCAGAGGTGATGTCCCCCTTTTCATCTTTGATGCTGTTAATTTGCTTTTCTTCCTTCCTTTTTTAAATTAGATTGACCAGTACTTTGTCTATTTTGTTTGTTTTTTTCAAAGTACCAGCTTCTTGTCTTATTTATTAAATCAATAGTTCTATCACTTTCGACTTTATTAATTTCTCCCTTAATTTTTAGGATTTCTAGTTTGGTTTTCTGCTGGGGGTTTTTAATTTGGTCACTTTTGAGTTTTTTTATTTGCATTTCCAATTGATTGATCTCTGCTCTCCCTTGTTTGTTAATATATGCACTCAGGGATATGAATTTACCTCTGATTACTGCTTTGGCTGCATCCCAAAAGGTTTGAAAGGATGTCTCACCATTGTCATTTTCCTCGATGAAATTATTAATTGTTTCTATGATTTCTTCTCTAACTAAACGATTTTGGAGTATCATATTGTTTAGTTTCCAATTAGTCTTTGATTTGGTTTTCCATGTACCATTAATGATCGTTATTTTTATTGCCTTGTGGTCTGAAAAGGCTGCATTTATTATTTCTGCTTTTCTGCATTTGTGTGCCATGTTTCTGTGACCTAATGTATGGTCAATCTTTGTGAATGTGCCATGTGGTTCTGAGAAGAAGGTGTATTCCTTTTTATCCCTATTTTTTTCTCCATATGTCTATTAATTCTAATTTTTCTAAGATTTTGTTCACTTCTTTTACCTCTTTCTTATTTATTTTTTGATTTGATTTATCTAAATTTGATAATGGTTGGTTCAAGTCTCCCACTAATATGGTTTTACTGTCTATTTCTTCCTTCAATTCTCCTAGTTTCTCCATTAGAAATTTGGGTGCTATATTATTTGGTGCATATATGTTGATTAGTGATATTTCCTCATTATGTAAAGTAACTTTTAACAAAGTATAATTACCTTCCCTATCCCTTTTGATCAGGTCTATTTTTGCTTTGGCTTCATCAGATATCATGATTGCAACTCCTGCCTTCTTTCTGTCAGTTGAGGCCCAGAAGGTCTTACTCCATCCTTTAATTCTGACCTTGTGGGTGTCTACCCGCCTCATGTGTGTTTCTTGGAGACAACATATGGTAGGGTTTGGGGTTCTATTCCATTCTGCTATTCGTCTACGTTTTATGGGTGAGTTCATCCCATTCATGTTCAATGTTATGACTGTCACTTGTGGACTCCCTGGCATTTTGATATCCTTCCCTAATTCTAACCTTTCTTCTTCAGTTCTACATTTTAGTCCAGTGATTTACTTTAAATCAGTCCCCCTTGTATTTCCCTTTCTACCCCCCTCCCTTCTTATTCCCTCCCTTATTTTCCCCTGTAGTCTTTTTAAAATTCCCCCCCACCCTCTCCCTCCCTTGTACTGCTTCCCTCCCCACCAGTCTGTTTTTTACCCTTCTACTCCCCTATAGGGTTGTAAACCTCAAAATTTCTTAGACTTATAAATGTTGGAAATTTCACCATTGGGAAATTTCATACTTGAAAAATTTCCTATTGATAGTGGGTCTTGACTATTGGAATGTGAACCCCATTGGCATGTGAGGTTCCTTCTCCTACCTTCTTAAGATTACTTTAGGACAGAAACCTTTTGCTGAACAATGGAAAGGACTTTGACCTATGCTTAAGCATAGAACAGGAATTTCTTTGAGTCATGATTGATTTTAGAATTGATACAATGGAGATACTTGGAATCAATCTCCACCCTATTCAGTTCTAACAGGATTGAGTAAGGGCTGCAGCTTAGATCAAAATTTAATTATTCCAATCTCTACCCTACTCAGGTTAACAGGATTTAGAAAGGGCTGTAGCAAAGGATCAAAGATTTAATTATTTGAAAATATGACCTTCAACAGACATGTGCAAAGCCAGACCTCTGGGCGGTCCTGGGTTAAGCTAGAGCCTCCATTGGCACAGGGAAATTGATGGACAGGTGATTGGTAGATGTGAGGACTGAGGGGAGGTAACTTGGATGGTTTCCTTAAGGATAAGGGGGTCTGAAGACTGGAGGGGGGAGGTTGAGAAGTTGGTCAGTGTGGTTGGTGTGTGCTCTGAGAAGCTTGCTCTGAAGGAAGCTGAAGGTGGGGGCCTCTGAGACTGTTTCTCCATTTTGGTCACGTGAGTAATAGGGACTGATCTCTTTTCTTTGCCCCAGCTATCTAAGGGCTTGGGCCTTTTGGCCCAGCCTAAACAGAAGGGGTATTTAAGCCCTATTCCCTTCTCTCCCTTTTCTCTCTCTCTATCTCTAATTCCTTTCTTCCTTCTATTGTAATTAAACTCCATAAAAGATTGACTGCTGATTTGAGTTTTCATTTAGGAATTACATAGCTGAATTCCTTGGCGACCTTAAATTAATATATATCAGTCTTTTAAAGTGATTCCCTTGTAACAGGGTGCAAATCTATTCTCTTCCCCAATGGATTGGATTGTTCTTCCCTCTTTGGGTCAGTTTCAGAGTACGTAAGAGTTGAGTATTTCCTATCTCCAACCTCTTTACCCGCCCAGTGTATCAATGTTCTCCCCCCTCCCACCATGAGCTTCTTTGTGACATATAAATTTACCCCCATTTGTTTGTTTTCCCATTTCTTTTATTCATAACCTCTTTTCTTTTTTAGCTTTAGTCATGTATATATATATGTATATATATACATACACATGTATATGTATTTATGCATGCATATATCTATATACCTATTTATGTCTTGTCCTTTCATCCTATACAGTTTGTCACTGTTCCCTCTGAGTGTAGTTCTTCTAGCTGCTTAGGTGATAGCAACAGTTTTTAAGAGTTACCAATGACCTCTCTTCTTATAGGGATACATATCATTTTAACTTATTGAGTCTCTTAAAAAAAAACCTTTTTTGTTGTTGTTGTTGTTGTTTTCCCCCTATTTTTTAATTACCTTTTGATGATTCTCTTGAGTTCTGTGGTTGGACTTCAAATTTTCTGTTCAGGTCTGGTCTTTTATTTATGAATGCTTGGAACTCTTCTGTTGTGTTAAATGACCATACTTTCCCCCAAAAAACTGACATAAGGAGTTTAATCACAATTATATATCACAAGAAACCTTTATGTCTTATCTTAAAACTGACTTTATATTGATCAATAAGTTATTGTTTCCATATTCCTTTGACTGAATACAGACACTTGGGGGATTGTGGAGTAAGACAACTCTTTTTCTAAGTTCAGGAATTGCAGTTATTCCCCTTTGCCTTCCAAACTTGAAAGTCTCATATCATTCTTCCAATTAGAAATCAGATAACCTAACTTTGTATCCTGGGCAACTATTTTTCTTAACTAATTGGGCTTATTTAATTGTTCTTAATATATCTGTCTCCCCCTACATTCAGAGTCCAGCTGTAAACTAAAGCTGAAGATGGGGCATGGTCCCAATTTGCTGGCCAATTGGCATGCTTTGCTTAAAATTATATGTTCAGAAGCTTAAACCTCTGTTTTCTCATTTTTCATTTGCCACAATAGGGAGCTGTTTGGCAATTCTATTGTCTATATCCACTTCTGGGTCAGGGTTCCAGGATTGAAAAGAGCACTTAAAGTCATAAGAAGGCAGGGATACTTCCTGAGAAAGGATGGGAATACAGACTAGGAAAGTAGTCCTGAGTCAGACCATGTTGGCAGCACCTAGGAGTTCCAAACTATCAGAACTGACTTTGAAAATAGCTATTTAAAAAAAAAAACCTGAAGCTCAGGAGAGTGTATCCAGTCCCAAATCTGAGCCATTCATTAACATAACAGTTAATGTCAAGAAATACAGTGGAAAAAATGAGCAACATCACAAAAAGAATTAGACAATAAAAAGTTACTGTGGTGGTAGGGAAGATAAAGAAACAAACTCAGAAGATAATAATATGAAAGCTACAAGCAAAACCTCAAAAAAAGACCACATGAATTGGATACAGGTCCATCAAAGATTTCTGGAAGAGCTAACAAATGGTTTTAAACATCAAATAAGAATGGTAGAGGAAAAATTGGGAAACGAGAGTGGTTCAAATACAGTTTGGTAAAGAAGGGACAAAAATACTGAAGAAAATGACACCTAAAAAAAAACCAAGATTGCCCAAATGGGAAAAGAAGGACAAAAATTCAACAAGGAAAATTACTTTTTAAAAAGCAGAACTGACAAAATGGAATAAAAAAGCTAAAAAAGCTCACTGAAGAAAATAATTTCTTACAAATTAGAATTGGGCAAGTGGAAGCTAATGACTCCATGAGATATCAAGAAGTGATATAACACAGTAAAAAATTTAAAAAAAAAGAAAAACATGTCAAATAGCTCATAGGAAAATAACTGACCTAGAAAATAGTTTAAGGATAATTGAGTCATATAGAATTCAATATGGTCAAAGTGTTTATATTCCTACATAGGAAGATGATACTTTTAAATTCTAAGAGCTTTATCATTATTAGGGTGGATAGAAGAACTCTACATAGATAGGACACAGGAGTGAAGCAATTATGTTGAGATGATGTAAAAAAAAATGGGAAAGCAAGACAGATACACTAGGAGAAAGAGGGGAGAGGAAGAATGGTGAGTGGGTGTGAGTTATTTCATATAAAAAAGAAGTACAAGGAAGAGAATTTATACTGGAGAGGGAAATGATAGAGGCAGGCAATACTTGAATCTCACATTCATCTAAGTTGGGAAAAAGAAGTAAAAAATATGTAGACACATTCAATTGTATATAGAAATTTATTTTACCCAAAAGTGAAGTATGAGGGGAAGGGGATAAAAAAAAAAAGAAGGGTGATAAATGAAAGGGAAGATTAAGGGAAGCAATGGTCAAAAGAAAAAGTCTTTTGAAGGGGGATAGGGTAAAAAAGAAAATAGTATGGAAATAAATCCATAGTTAGTAATCATAACTTTGAATGTGAATGGGATTAATTCACCTATAAAATAAAAGCAGATGACAGAATGGGTTAGAAACTAGAATCCAACAATGTGCTATTTACAACAATCACACTTGAAACAGACACATAGAGTCAAAATAAGAGGTTGGAATAGTCTCTCATGCTTCAGCTGAAGTAAAAAAGATAGAAGTAGAAATCACAGTCTAGGACAAACAAAAGCAAAAATAGACCTAATTAAAAGAGATAAGCAAGATAATTACATCTTGCTCAAAGACATCATAAATAATGAAGTAATATAAATATGAAGCATATATGCACCAAATATCATAGCATCCAGATTCTTAAAGGAAAAGGTAAATGAGTTATGGAAGGAAATAAAGAGTAAAACTATCATAGTACATGACCCCACCTTTCTTTTCTCAGAACTAGATAGAACTAAACATAAAATAATTTTAAAATAAGTTAAGGAGATGAATTGAATTTTAGAAAAGTTAGCTATAAAGAACTCTGAAGAAAATTGAATGGAAATAGTAAAGACTTTGTATTCTCTCCACAGTGGTATATGTTACATTCACAAAAAAATCAACCATGTATTACTACACAAAAGCCTCACAAAATGGCAAAAAAAAAAGAAATATTAAATGTACTCTTTTTCAAAACAGAGTACAGTAAAAATTACATTCAATAAATGGCTATGGAAGCATAGATTAAAAATTACGTGTAAGGGCAGCTAGGTGTGTTAATGGATAGAGAGTCAGACATAGAGATGGGAAGTCCTGGGATCAATTCTGGCCTCAAACACTCTCTAACAGTATGACCCCAGGCAAATCACTTAATCCCAGTGGCCCAGCCCTTACCTCTCTTCTGTCTTGGAACTGATAGTATTGATTTTAAGACAGAAGATAAAAGTTTAATAAATTAATAGTAAATGAAGTAATCTAATCATAAAGAATCAGTAGGTCAAAAAACAAATCACAGAAACATTCGATAATTTCATTAAAGAAAATGAAAATAAGAATGTTAAAAAATTGTGGGATGAAGCCAAAGCAGTACTTAGGAGAACATTTATATCTCTAAATGCTTATATAGATAAAAGAGGCAAAAACATATCGATAAATAGGGCAAGCAACTTAAAAAAACCAACACACTAAAAAAAGAACAAATTAAAAAAAAACAATTAAACACCAAAATGGAAAACCTAAAAATCTAAGGAGAGATGAATAAATAAATAAAATCAATAAACTAATATATAAAAGTAGGAGCTGGTTTGGAAAACCCTCACATAACTTATAAAACAATCTGGTATTGGTTAAGAAATAGAGGTTGTGGATCAATGGAATAGATTAGGTACACACTATATAATAATAAATGACTGGATTTAGTATTTTATATAGTCAAAGATCCATGCTTTTAGGGGTAAGAATTCACCATTTGAGAAAGATTACTGGGAAAAACTGGAAAGTGGTTTGGCAGAATCTAAGTGCAGACCAGCATCTCACAGTACAAACCAAAATAAAGTCAAAATGAGCTTATATATAAAGGCTGATTCTTTAAGTATGTAGGGGACCACAGAAAGTTTTATCTGTCAGATCTTTGGGTAAGGGAAGAATTTATGACCAAATGAGAAATAGAGTAGAGTGTAGGAAGTAAAGTGGATAATTGTGATTACATGAAAATAATTTATTTTATAAACAAAACCAATGTAGCCAAAATTGGAAGGAAAGCAGGAAATTGGGAAAAAATTTAATAGCACATTTCTTTGATAAAGTCCTCATTTCTTAAATATGTAGTTTTCTGAAACAAATTTATGAAAATAAAAACTATTACCCAATTGATAAATGGTCAAATTATATAAAAGATAGTTTTCAGAAGAAATCAAAGTCATCAAAAGCAACCCCAAAAATGCTCTAACTCATGACTTATTAGAGAAATGCAAATTAAAACAATTTTGAGTTGCCATCTCGTCATGCCATATTGGCTAACATATCAGAAAAGGAAAATAACAAGTACAGGCATGGATAATGGGGAAAGAGGTCCACTAATGCACTGTTGAAGGAGTTGGAAATTGATTCAACCATTCAGAAGAATGATTTGGAACCATTCTCAAAGGGCTATAAAACTATGCATATTATTTGAACAAGTAATACCATTATTATGTCTGTATCCCCAAGAGATAAAAGAGTAAGAAAAAGCACTTACATTGGAATTTGAAGGAATGCATATCTGTCAATTCAGGAATGGCTGAAGAAGTTGTTCTATATGGGTGTGGTAGAATCCTATTGTTCTATAAGAAAAGATGAGCAGGATGGTTTCTGTTATATATTCTATAGATACTATGAATATGGTAGAATACTATTGTTCTGCAAGAAAACATGAGCAGAAAAACCTGAGATGATTTATGTGAACTGATGTAAGGTGAAGTCAACCAAACCCGGAGAACATTGAACAAAGTAACAATATTTTAAGGATGATCATCTGTGAAAGACTTGGCTACTCTGATCAAGACAATAACTTAAGACAGTTCCAAAGGATCCTTGACAAAAAATACCATTCATGCCCAGAGAGAGAACTGATGAACTCTGTCTGCAGATTGAAATTCAGTTTCTTGCTTTTTTATATTTCTTGCTTTTTATTGTTTGTTTTGCACCTTTGCTAATATGGAAATAAGTTTTGTGACTTCACAAGTATAATTGATACAATATTCTTTGCCTTCTCAAAGGATGAAGGAGAGATGGGAAGGAGAGAATTAGTTTCTCGAATTTTTTTCCAAAAAGTTAAAATAAATTTAAAAGATTTTAGGTTAATATGCATGAGGAAAACAAATTTTAAGCTCAGCCATTTTTATGTATAATTTGTAGTATTTCATTATGACAGTTATATATCAAATTATCCATATAAATAGCAGCTAAGCAGATGATTTCACCCATACACTTAACTGCTGACAAGTCTTTCCAAAATTTTTAGACCTTTCATTCTTTTCTTAAACTCATAATTATATATTTAAATCAAACATTATGTACAAAATAATCATCTTATATAATCCAAGGAAAATTATTGTCAGCCAAACATTTAAAAATAGTATTTTTCAACAAAAAATTATCAATATCAATTTATCAATAAAAAATTTATCAATAAATAAATCAACAAAGAGTAGTTAGGACTTAAAATGAACTGAAACCATTAAGTCAGCAAATCAGATCCTCTCCCACCCATGAAAAATAATTATATCCATGAAAACATGTTGCATAAGTTCCAAAATGGTCAAAGAATCATTGATTCAGCACTCAGGTTTTTTTGGAAACAAACCCCAAAGCCCATCCTAATCTACACTTTACTTCAAGATGTAGGCAATTCTTCCATGTGACAAATAATTATAACAGTTCAATTTTATTACTTACTCTAAACATTTTGAAATACTATAACAACTTCAATTATTTGCAATATAGATAGCTGTAACTATTATCCTCTTTAAGATACCCAATAGTTGCTTTTCCTTTATCTCTGGTTGTGATCTTTTATGGATATGTCCACCTCTTGATCAAGGGTCTCTTGTGTGCTTAATCATGTGCTTAATCAACTGGATGGTCCTTTAACTTTAACATGTAATTTTAAACAATCATAATTAAAGACATCAAGGGAAAGGAAAAACAAATAAATAAACTAATAGCTAACATTGATAGAATGTTTTAAATTTTAGAAAGGTTTATATACATTATCTCACTCATCCTCACAAAGTTTAGCTCCTGGCTACTAGTGAAAGTGCCAGGCTTCCAACTATGTTGTCTTTTTTTGTTAATTTACTTTTGTAATGTGGTCAAAAGTATCTCCTTCCTTATACATGGCCCTAACCTTTGCTGCTATGGATATTACTATGACTAATATCTAATTCTATTCTCCATTATGGCCATTTATTTATTTTTATTATGGCTGATCTCTAATTCTGATTTGCTGTTCAGGTGTCTTTACATACTCAATCCACATTTCATCTCTACACCAGCAGATTTATGAAATTCATTTAAATTCACACAAACCAGTGGCCAAATGATGACAAAAATAGGAACGGTCAAAGTTGGAAGGCTTGTGGTACACTAATATAATTGATGGTAGAGCTGTGGGTTGGTACAGCTATTCTGGAGAGCAATTTGAAATTATGGCAATGAAATAACTCATATGTCCATCCAGGCATTCTACTGTGAGGCGTATATCTCATAAAGGTCATTGGCCAAGAGAAATGCTTTATATACACCAAAATATTTATAACAGCACTCACTGTCAGTAGTAGTAAAGAACTAGAAACCAAGTAGATCCTCATTTACTGGGGAATAGCTACAAACTCTGTGGCACTTTCTTGTGATGGAATATTAATGTGCTGGAAGAAATGACAAACTTGAATACAAATACTGACAGACTTCTATGAACTGATGCAAAATGAAATAAATGAACCCAAGATAATAATATTTATAATGTCTACATCAATATAAATGGAAAGAAATAACAACTAAACAACTGAATCTGAATGTTGTAGTTATAAAGAACATAATTGGCCCTAAAGAAGATATAAGAAAACTCTATTTTTCCTGATCCTTTGCAGAAGTATAAGCGAGAAGGTCAATTGTTTTGAAAAATTGCATAAAACATCAGATTGTTTTAACTGGGTTGAATTGTTTTGCTGACATTTCTTCTCTCTTTAAAAAATGCTTTGTCATTGTCACCACCTCTGATGGCTTTGGTAACTGGAGAGAGAAATTCTAAGGGGAATGTAGGTTATTTTAAAAATAAAAGATATCAATCTAAATCTATTTTTTTTTCTAAAATTACATTGCCAGAACTTTAGAAAGCATTTTTTTCAACTTCCTCACTGGTAAACTCTCAAGGCTGAAATCAATATGCTAAAAACCACATTTCCTGCAACTTACATTTATGAGTGATGCTATTTAGAATTACTTTCTCTGCTCCCAAAAAAAGGGCTTTTGCCACTATTCAGTTGGTTCCAGGATTCACACATCTTTAGGGAAGATCGAGTGCTCAAAATTGGAGAAAACTACAAATGCCAATCAGAGATGGAAAAAGTTATAGAACTCATACAGTGTCTGGGGATAAGAGCCAAATCTAGGGGGTTACAAGGTTAATGACTATCCCAGATTCTTGATTCAGAGTAGTTCCTGGAACTCTGTGATACAGTTTTAAGGTAAAATACAATAGCCAGAGGGGACAAAAAGCACAATGTTGTTATTATTATTATTATTATTACTATTCCTTATTAAAGAATATCTCAAAGAGATTAATGATAATATATTTAAATTTGGGGTCCAAAAATGACTAATTAAGACAATTTCATAGCAATTTTAAACACATCCATAAATTTATCTTCATATTTCAAGTAACATTACAAATCTAACATTCATAGCTTTCCAAATTTAAACACATAATTACTGCTCTAAAGCCTTGACAGAAACAAGAAACTAGAGCAAGTCTATCCAAGCCATTACTATGCTTCGAGATCTGTGAAAACTCAAAACCATGTTCATGTCCACACTTTTGCTGCCTTATCCCTGCACATTTATGGAAGTGAACAGATAAGGGCCTACTTTTATCTTCCATTCAAATCTATTACAAGACTTTTCTTGGGATGTGTACTTATTTTACACATGCCCAAAGCCTTTTGAACTTTGGGTAGGTAGAGAAAAAGAGAAAGAAGAGAAGCAGAGAGGAGAGAGGGAGTAGAAGGATGGAATTCTAGAATTGCCCTTTCCAAGTCAAAAAGCAACAGTAAGAAAGAGCTTTCCCTATCAGACTGTCAGAACTCATTATAGCTTGGGAACAGGTAGCTCTGGAATATATCAAACAAAAGTTATTCAAATTATTCAGTGTCTGAGTCTAAAATTTAATAACTGTTCCTCAATTTACCAGTTTCTGGAAGCATCCAGAAAAATCAATAGAGAAGCATATGGAACTCACCATATGTCCCCCATGTGTAGGTTTAATGGTCTTTAAAAAAATCAATAACAGTCTACCAATGTATCACTGAAAATGAGTTTGAATGGCAAACACTGATGACATAGCCCCCAGTTTCTATCTGTTATAATTTATAGTCTACCACAACATAACAAATAAGATGATGCCCATAAAGAATCCCAATTAATAGAATCAAATGCAAATAGCAATTTTATATAAAAAGCATGACTATTGTTAAAGCTATCTTTTCCTTTTAAGGAATTTCAATGTAAAAAAATTCGAACAAATGTGAGCAGAAAATTAAAAAAAAAATTAGAAAACAGAACTGAGTGGTTCTTTGGTTCCCTGTTTGCAAAGAAATTCTTTTCAGAGACAAACATCCTTATATATAGATTTATCAATTCTTTGTAACCTTCAAACACCGTCAAATTAATTCTGGAGTTGAAACATCATCTCTGGTGGCCAAATATAAGAGGATGAATAACTAAAACTTTAAAACAAAGTCTTTCTTATAAACTTTAAGTGCCAAAAACAGAGTCTCTGACTAAAATTCAAATAGTAACTGTGAAGTCTTTTCTTTCTTAAGCTGTCAGATTCCCCACCTGCCACAAACACTAACTCAGAGTCTGGAGCTTGATAATTTTCCCCCAAATGATGTTTTTTTTTTTTTATCAACTTGTTAGTGAAAGGAATAGTAAGTTCTGAACCAAGTTTACTCCTAATGCAGTAGTCTCTACATATTTAAAGAGTAGTTTGACATATATGTTCAGGCACAAATTCACATACAGAAATACCTTTTCAACCGTACGCACTAAACCACAAAAATAGTAATGCACTCATTTGCCAGGAGAATAGTGGAAGGTCCCTTAGACATCCTGTCAGAAATGGTAAAATAAAACTTGTTTTAATCCACCCCGATTTTCCATTTTGATTCCCTTTCATAAGCATACTCCCCCATGGGATATGGGATCATTACCTCCTTTTTCAGTTGCTCAGCTTACTCTTTCATGGGGTGATCTTTTCTTTTTTCTTTTTTTTTTCTTTTTATTTTCTTTCCTTTTTTTTGGTTCTCTTTCCCATTCTTCTTTGTGAATGGAGGGCTTTGTGTGTATGACTGATGAGCCTTTTTAAACATTTGACACTTTTGTTTATCAGATCATTTCCTTCTTAATCAATACCTTTCCTTACACAATACCTTCTCATAACAGGAACAACAAAGCAAAGCTCTCTAGTAAGTTGATCACAATTGATAGCATATGTCACTTTCTTTTTCTATACTTTATTAACATTAGTCACTACTTTTGGCATTTTTGTGACTCAGTGTTTTCTTTATTTGCATTGCTGTAGGAACCATGAACTTTGATTCTGCTTTGTATATCCTACATCAATTCATACATCATATTTCTCTGAATTTTTTATACTTTTCATTCCCTATACTACAATAATATATTTTTACATTCCTGTGCCACCATTCCCCATTAGCAATCCCCCAGCAATTGGCTATTTGGTTGTTTCCAGCTTTATCATATTACAAACAGTGCTAGTTTAAATATTGAGATATCTGTAGCCTTTACTTTTCATTGACCAGTCTGGTATATAAATTCAATTTGATTGACATCAAGAATTTAGCAACTTTTCTCATATAATTGCAAATTGTCTTCAAGAACAGTTGGATCAATTAATTCAAGCTTCGACCTGACCTGATCAGGCAATTACTCAGGCAATTTCTGTCTGTTTAGAGAAAGTGAATGCAGTGAATATGGAGTCATCCTGCACTGCAGTGAACTGGCAGAGAAAGTGCTGCTGTCCCTTTTCATGGGCACTCTACTGTTGGGGACCAGATCTCTCTGCTTTCTTTCACTTTCTTATACCACTCCAGGAAAGTGATTATCCTTCTTCTCAAACCTTCCCATTAGTGAGTTTATCCTCCTGGTGCCATGGAAAAACTGGCAAAAGGTGAGTTTATTGCAAAGCCATTACAGACTAGGAATGTAGTCTTTTAAGTCAGTAATGGGCCATCATCACCTTCCCTGTCACCCTCCTCTTCTCTCTTGTGACAGATTTCTTGTGGCTCAGCCCAACACACAAATTCTGTTCTTGGACTCAGTATTAACGTATCAGCCTGCTGGACTAATCTCTCCACTCTCAGGCTAAAATGATGAGCGATGCAATCACTGTGGGCTCTGGACCAGTAGGTTTCTTTCTACCACATCATAGAACTTTGTTTTCGAAATGGGGAGTAATATTTCTTGACCTAAAGGATTGTAGCTGTGTGTTGAAATCATTTCTGCGGTTTGCTTAAACACTTCATTTTATTCTGCTTAAGTCTTTTTAAATGTCAAGTTTGGTGCAAAAAGAAAGTTATTTTGGAAGGAACTTTATTAGAGACAGTACAAAGTTAGAGACCATCCAAGGTTTGGTTCCCCCCCCCCCTCTTTTATATTTAGTAAGCAAGCCTAAGAATTGTATCCAAATAAAGAATACTGCAAACTTTTACCTATCTAAATAAGTAAGACTGATGTCTCGGTCAAGTCCTTAAGGGTAACACTTTTTGACTAGGAAAGAAAACTATGTAATTTTATTCGCATCACATATGTGCATATGACTCTTTCAGCTGCTACCAACCTGTCTGGAGAAATGCTGAAAATCAGGTTTTTTCCTTGACTTATAAAAAAACCTTAAAAACCAGACAAGGAAGGGCAGTAAAGAACAAGAAGGCTGAACGCTATTGACAGAGAAAGATGTAGCACTCCAAATATTACTTTATCAAGGAAATTAAAAATTTGCTGTAGAAGAAAGGTAGAAGGATTTGGATCTGAACATCAATCAAGCATGGAGTCTAACTCCAAGAAAGACGAAATGGATTAGAAGCTATGCCCTTCTGAAAGCCTTTCCATGGAACCAGGACCAGGGCAAATATCAATAACTGTTGAAAATTAGTCAGGACAGTACCCACTTCTTTAATATATCTTCTAAATTGTATTTGCAATTTATATATCACATTCCTAAACTATTTATGCTTCTTTGTTTATTAATAGTCATTATATTAAAAATATAACTCTGTGGGAATATATGTTGTATTCACTTACCAGGATTTCATACTCTTCTTTTCCTCTTGAAATTCTTCAGACTTTCCAGTTTTTACCTCAACTTCCATCTTTTTTTCATTGATGTCATTTTCTTCTCCATTGTGTGTGTGTGTGTGTGTGTGTGTGTGTGTGAATCCTTCCTTCTTCAGTTGTAGCATAACTTGTTGCTCTGTACCCTGTGTATGGTACTGAGACTGGATAGGTGGGTGTTGTATCCCAATTGCATCATAGCATTGCTATGAAACAAAAGTTTTTCAAATATCAAGCAATATTCAATTGAGAGTTCTGCTCTTTCTAGCATCCCTCACCTCACACTATATAAGCAACCTCACTGATAATTGATAGATCATAAGACCCCCATCAATCAGATTTGACAATAATATTTATTTTCATTTTTTCTGTACAAATCTGTTTACAATCAGCTTATACAGATATATGTTTCTCTTTCAACACAATTTAAATTGATCAGAACAGGGATTATTTGTACAGATAAATGAAAATAATATAATATATATAACTGTGACCTTTTGTGTATAAATCATGTATTTTTACGAGCTTATGATGTTATATGGCATAAGGTGTTGCTATAAACTTAGTTTCAATCCAATCACTTTCTAGTATTTCTTGTTGAAAGATAGTCTTTTCTCTAGTAACATATATACTTAGGCTTATAAAATAGTAGCTGGGCAGCAAGGTGGAACCGTGGATAGAGTGCCAGGCCTGGGATTGGGAGGACTTGATCTCAAATATGGACTCAGACACTTTCCTAGATGTGTGATCCTGTACAAGCCACTTAACCTCATTTGCCTACCTTCCCCTTCTGACTTATAGTTGTTACTAAGACAGAATTTAAGAATTTTAAAAAAATTAATTAAAAAATAAAAATAAATAAAACACTGGTGTGGGGTTTTCCATTTCTTCTAATCCTTATAAATTCTATTTTAGCATTCTCTCTTTTCTGTTTTTTTAAAAAAAGACTTATTTAAAGTAATTTTAAATATTATTAATTTACAACATAGTTTAAGTTTGAGCGATACTAGCTCTTTATTCATACATTTTCTCATTTTTTCCATTGAGATTACAAACCTTTTTTTAATGAATTTTAAAATATTTTTTCCTTTTGGTAATTTGATTGGGATGATGCTAAAACTCTTGATATAACTGCCATTTTATAATATGCACATAGTCCAATCATGAACATTAAACATCTTCCTAATTACTTACGCCTTCTTTTAAATCAGTAGAATGGTTTTGGTTGGACTTTATGCCTTGGCATTATTGGGGTCTCCTGATCCAGGATAAACAGAAGTTCAGAGCCTTCTCCCCAAATCCTTCTAACCCGCTGAACATATTTACTGCTGGTCACTCAGCAAATGTTGATTAAGTGCTTACTGTATCTGAAGCACTAGAAAGGAAGAAACAAACCCTTTCCTCAAGGAGCTCACATTCTACTGGAGAAGAAAACAAGCAGAGAACTATGTATATACAACATATGTACAGGATGCCCTCAGGAGGAAGGCATTACTATTAAGAGGGTTGGGGCAGGGAGTTAGAAAAGCCACTCAGAGAAGGTTGAATTTTAACTGGATCTTCAAAATCAACTGTGGAACTCACACTTCCTTAGTACCCCCCTGTTCCTGGGCCCCTTTCTCCTTTTGATTGAAGAGCATGGAGGATGGACACTGGAGAACTCTCAGATCCTTTATTTGAAGAGTGGACCTAGGACAGTCACCTAACAACCATATTGGCAAATTTATGGCACATGTGCAGGAGGGGGCTACTATTTCTCTCATCACCTGACCCTATGCCAAGCAGCCCAATGGGAGCTCTTCTTCCCTTCCCTGTGTGAGGGAAGGTGAGGGGCTCACATGTGGCATGAGCATTGTAGTTTGGGCACTTGGTCTCTAAAAGGTTCACCATCACTGTCTGATAATTTCTCATCTGTTTATGGGATCCTCAGTTCCCTCCCTCCCTTCCCCCCAATTCATTTACAATTCCTTATTTGCTATTTCCTCTCATTCTGATTTGGGGTCCTTGAAGACAGGGAATGTCTTTTGTTTCTCTTTTTTAACATTTCCAACACTTAGGACAGTGCCTAACATATAGTAGCTGCCTAATATATTTTGACTAATTGACTGACTTAAAGGAATACAGGAAAATAAGGAGGCAGAAATTAGGAGGGAGACCATTTCAAGCTTGAAGTATGATCATTGAAAATGAATAGAGCAGGGAGAAAGAATGTCCTTTGAAAGAAAGATCAAAATGGCCATTAACATTGAATTGTACAATTTTTGGAGTGGTTTAAAGTATACGAAGACTGAAAAGAAAGAATGGGAGTAGGTTATTAAATACCTTAAAAACTAAACAGGATTTTATATTTGCTCCTGGAGGTAATAGGGAGTCACTGCTCTTCAATACATAGGCATTAACATGGCCAGATGTATGCTTTAGGATAATCACTTTGATAGTTGAATGGAAGATGAATTAGAGTGGAGAGAACAATGAGAAAGTTCTTGCAATACTCTGAAATCAGGTAATTATAGTCTTTACCAGGGTGGTGATTGTCAGAGGTGAGAAAGGGGTGAAAATGAGAAATATTGAAAACTTGTGATCAACAGATCACATGAGGAGAGAGAGAAAGAGAGAAAGACACAGAGACAGAGACATATAAAGATACAGTGTCAGAGACAGACAGAGAGAGACAGAGACAGAAAGTAAAAGAGACAGAAAGTGACAGAGAGAAAGAGTAGCTGAGGGTAACCATGTAGCTGAGGTAGACTAAAGGTGATCATGGAAAATAAATACCCTGAACAGGGAATTTGAGGGGCTTGAGGTTGTATTATATATTTTGATGTCCTCTAGTATAAGGGCAGGAATAGGGGGAAAGAGAAAACTATGAAGGAGGCACAGAACTCATCGAGAAAGGAATTATTGGAATTAGTAGATAGGCAGAGAATCTCTTGACTGATAAGAATGGGTTGAATGAACCTGAAGGAAGAGAGATTCCTGAGTGATTTTGCTAGAGGGAGATTTCAACAGGGATTTGTGAGAAAAAAGGTTCAATATGGCAGATGCATTCCTTAACAGAACAAAAGAACAAGCCAAATGATCAAGCACCCATGATTAAAAAAATGATAACTTTATAGCTCCTTATTTGCTGCTTTAGCTCTCATATCTTCTGCCTCCTGGGATATAATGGTGTGAGGTGGAGCTTCAGATGTTGCCAGGCTCTGCTGCTGTTTCATGAGGAAGCAGTCTTGCCACAGTCGCCATTTTCATTTGATTTATTCCTTTCTTTAATGTAATCTCTCTTTTTAGTCTTATGACAGACCAAACCATGTACCATTTCCTTACCTAAAGAGATGAGCAAAATCTCCCTGTTTCAGAAGTCTATACAGGTCCAGAAACTACCCAGAGGATTCCTGATAGTAATGAGGAGGTATAACATTTTCCTTGGCTTTGCTTTTATCATCATGTTTACTATGTTTACACTGTCTGAATTTCTATATGAGATAATCTGCTTCCAAATTTAAAGATAACATCTTATAGTTGGAGAAACCACTTCTAACAATCCAATTCAAGGATTATTCTTTTGATCATCCAGTTAATTTTAGCTTCCATTATGCCTTAGGGAGAACTTCTTAATTTCTTTCTGTCTCTGCTTCTATATCTTCTCATAGGGATGGTTAAATTCTTTAAATGAGTTTTATAAAGCTTCAGGAGAGCTTTGGGGCACATGATGAGACATCAGTAGCATTCTTGGTTTGGCAGTATTTGAGTAGATAACTTCCAAATAAGTTATTGAGAAACCTTCTATGAAATTAAGCTGGTCTCAGAAATGGTCCATATTTGTAAAGTGGGGACAGTTTGTCAACTTACGGAATCCCTTTTAATGGGTAGGTCTTTGTCTTATTGACCTTCGTTGGGCTTCTTACTGTGAATACTAATAGTAATCGCTACAATTTCTAATAGAGCATCAAGTTCTGTAAAGTGGTTTACAGATTTACTCATTTGACTCTGACACAAAATGTATATAAATACACACACATATAGTCAAGATTAAAATATTCTATGAAATTTCTCTAACTCCTTGGATTTTCTCTTAATATTTCCATTTTGTGATCTATCTAAATTTTCACATGGTTTTATGATCCAAGTGTTCTCTGTTAAAAATGAACATGCTGGAATAACAAGATACTTAATTACTGCTTACCTGTTTGCTATTATTATTTTTTCAACTTGTAAGACCTTGAGCCTTCTCTAGAGCCTCTGGGTAAATTTACATAATTTAAAAGCACAAACAAGATTACCAGCTGAATCAAAGTTGCTCTGGCAGTTCTTAGAATTCTGAAATTGGTAAACTCTTCCTTTCATTGTTAAATGTGTCCTCCTAAAATTGAAACATGGAGAGACCCAATTGACAGGGTTCCTTCCTGGGTTTATCTACCACCAAAAACATGGTCTTTGAATTCAAACATGGGCATAGGATTGATTTTCAGGATGGACCACATCTAACCCATCCCACAGGAAATGAAACTCCACCACATTTTAACAGCCCCAGAGGAGGTATCATTGAACTTATTAAATCATTCTCAAGTCTCTCAAGAAAATATTCTGTTAAAATCTAAATAACTTTTTAGAAGCAATTTACACACACACACTTATACATGCAAATATGTATATGTATGAATTTTACAGAGTATTTTATATACGTTATCTTATTTGATTTTTATAACAATCTGGTGAAGTAGGTGAGATAGGTAGTAAGTATTACCCACATTTTAAAGATGAGAGAGCTGACAGTGAGATCAATTGCTCTCCCCAAATCACTGAACTAGTAGTAGAGCCAAAACTTAAACTGATATTTTTCTCAATCCATAGCAGAGGTCTTTCTTCCACATCATTCTCTCTCTCTCTCTCTCTCTCTCTCTCTCTCTCTCTCTCTCTCTCTCTCTCTCTCTCTCTCTCTCTCTCGCTCTCTCTCTCTCTCTCTTTTTCCATTCTCTCTCTGGTCACATGCCACTTAGCCCTTTTTTCCCTCTTGGGTAAAATGAATCTGATTCTTTTAGCTACAATTTATATATTTTCTAGAATCTTCTTAGTATTTCTTCCCATAACCCTCTACTCAAGTTCTGGAGTCTGAGGCTTGACATATTTTAGTAATATCATGACCTCTGAGGGGTACATGGATTTATAAGCTACTCAATTAATAGTTATTGAACTGATTCACATTAAGCCACCTGTTTCCTTGGTGTTTCATTTTCCTCTATTAAATTTCATTTTCTTTGTTTAAGATTTGTCTGCTGAGACCATTTTGAATCCAATTTTGTCCGTAGCTTACTAGTCATGATAAAGAAGGGTGATGCAGATTAGTAATTAAACAATAAACTAAATACTCTCCACTCACAGGGGAAATTGACATAAAAATTATGATTACTTTTGTTTTTCAGACATCTATGCATCCAAAATTCAACATATTCAAAACTGTACTCATTATTTTTCCTCCTAAACTATACTTACCTTCTAACTTCTCTGATACTGTAGAAGACAACACGCCCTTGACTCCTTACTATCTCTCACCTCTTAAACTCAGTATGTTGCTAAGGTCTGTTGATTCTGTCTTTGCAACATCTCTTGAATACTTCATCATCTCTCCTCTGTCATGGTCAATGCTCTGGTGCAGGTCTTTAACACCTGATTCTTAGACTCCTGAAATAGCTTTCTGATGGTTCTGCCTGCCTCAAATCCTCCTTACTCCAATCTATCCTCCATTCAGCCACCAAAGTGATTTTCTGAAAGTTCAGGTCTAATCCTTCCTACTCTGCCCACTCAATAAATCCCAGTGGTTACCTATCACATCTAGTATCAAATACCAAATCCTTTGACTTTCAAATCCCTTTATAATCTGACCTTTTCCTACTTTTTCTGTTTTCTTACATCCTATTTCCTCCCACATCATTTTAGATCCAGTGACCCTGGCCTCCATAGTGTTCCATGAACAAGACATTGCATCTCAGCTCTGGGAATTTTCTTTGGCTGTCCTCCTTGCCTGGAATGTTCTTTGTCTTCATCTAGGTCTATTTGCTTCCTCTAAGTCCTGACTAAAACCTTGTTTTCTACAGGAAGCTTTCCCCATTACTTCTTAATTTTAGTGGTATTCTATTCCTATTTATGCAAAACATAGCTTGTTGGTACATATACATTCATTTGCCTTCACTAAAAGATTTTTGTGCCATAAGAAATTATGAACAGGTTAATCTTTTGGAAAAAAAAACATAGAAAGACAAATACTAAATTATGAAGAATAAAATGAGCAAAACCAAGAAAACATTATATGCAGCACCAGAAATATTTTTTGAGGAATGACTTGTAAAAGCCCACCTCCAGAGAAAGAACTGATAGACAGAAATGAATAAGTCATAGTTATCTATCTATCTATCTATCTATCTATCTATCTATCTATCTATCTTTTTGGGAAAATGATGCCTTCTTTATTGGGAGAATGAGGAGGGAGTTAACTGTGTATTTAATGTATCAAACAAACAAATTAATTAATTAATTAAAATATTTCAAGGCAAGGATTATCTTCTGACTCTTTTTGGATCCCAGCCCTTAGCCCAGTGTCTGGCACATCATAGTAGGTGCTTAGTGAATATTTATTTATTTGTTTGTTTATTTATTTATTTAAAATCCTTACCTTCCATCATGGAATCAATACTGTGTATTGGTTTCAAGGCAGAAGAGTGGTAAGGGCTAGGCAATGGGGTTAAGTGACTTGCCCAGGGTCACACAGTTGGGAAGTGTCTGAGGCCAGATTTAGTGAATATTTATTGACTGATTGACTTCACCATTTTGTAATCTGTTGAAGTCTGTTGACTCCTCAGAACGATATTTTTAAATGCCTCAAACAAAACCCATAGGATTACAGAGAAAACAAATTATATTGAAATAGTTGTCAAAATTTTTTTTTATAGTTCATGGTCACAAAGGTTAAGAACTATTGCTAAGTTTTGCAGGTTGTCAAGGACCTGATGGCTCTGAAAAGTTTGCCCCAGGTAATCTATTCAAGCAGATGTTAGTTCTCCCTGTAACTAGCTGATTCTTTTTGAGCCTCTTTTTTCACCATTGGCAATGCTCCTCTCACTTGTTCCAATTTTAAAGCTTCCAATGTCAATGTGTTTCCTATGGTATAAAATATGCTACTAGAAAAGAACCTCATGTCAGGTGTTCTAGTATTAGAGTTGATTTTTCAGTGTTTCCTTGCCCAAGAATTGCATTTGAACCTAATCCTTTTTGTGGGGAAAAATATAATTGAAGACTTCATAAGTGCAGTACTTGTTACCAAGAGAATTCTGCTGACCTCTGTGTTCAAACTTCTTCAGTTTACTTATGACTGATGTAAAAGAAGTTGCCAAGAGACTGTTTTAGAGTGGCATATTTGTAAAGGACTCCAGGTGCCCTTTGACTTCCTTGTTATAAAATAGTATTAGCCTTAATGTGAGCGATCACCCACTTGAAACTAGCCTTCTATTCTCATCAAGATTAATAATCGTGTTTAGCATGTATATAGCACTTCAAGTTTTGCTGAGCACTCAAGAAATCTCATGTGATCTTCGCAAAGTCTTCAGAGAAGATGCTATCATTATCTCCATTCAAAAGATGAGGAAAGGGAGGCTAAAATAAGTGACTTGTCTAGGGTCATACAGTTAAGTAAGTATCTGACTAGTAACTCATCTTCTTGATTACAAATCTAGCATGTTATCTATTTGGTCACCTTATTTCCTATAAGAGCTGGCTGAGTGGCCAATTCTTAGGACTGTTACATATGTTAATTCATTTCAGAATGAGCACTGATACCAAAACCTTCAGGTAGTGAAATAGATTAATTTAGATATCATTTTATGTTCTTTTATCCCCAGAATGGTATGTGTACTAGACAGGTACATTCCTATTTGTGGACATCTAAGCACATCATCAAGCAGAAACACTAGATGAGAATGGATTCAAGAAAACTTTATCTACCATAAATAGTTAGGCATAATTTTTCTTTCTCCTTCTTTCTTTCTCTCTTTCCTTCTTTCCTTCTTTCCTTCTTTCTCTTTCTCTCTTTCCTTCTTTCCTTCTTTCCTTCTTTCTTTCTCTCTTTCCTTCTTTCTTTCTTTCTTCCTTTC